>NC_141699.1:133156180-133780207 GCF_964263255.1 Lissotriton vulgaris | reverse complement strand
AGCTTCCAGAGAGTGTCAAAGCGGAAGCGAGAAAAATCCTGGAAGAAGGTGAACGATCTTCATCTGAAATTATAGATTGTGCAATGGACATTGCTACAACGGCTTTTCGCACTTTAACAGGTTCAGTGGTCCTGAGGCGTCAAGGTTGGCTGAGATGTATCTGGTTTTGCCCAGAGGTGTAGAACAAGATTCTGGATCTGCCCTTCGATGGAAATATGCTGTTTGGCAAGCATGTAGATGATGCTTTACAGGAAATTAAAAAAAGATACCGAAACGGCAAGATCTTTGGGCACACTTCAATATCGAAAAGTACCTTTCAGGGGTGCAAGAGGTAAAGGATTCTCTACATATAGGGGAGGTTATAAGCAACGCTACTCCTCCTATTCACAATCCTTTCAATCATTCAAACCTCAGTACTCTCAGCGGCAAAGTCAATCGGCGTCTTTCTCTCGCCAATCTTCCAGAGGTAGACAGGGACGTCAGGGGAGAGATACCTCTAAACGCCAATAGCGGCTTCCTGGCTCTGCCTACTGGTCCTTCACCCCTTGTAATACCCCTTATCGATAGGGGGCAGGATTATAAATGTTCTCGATTGCTGGAAGTTCATAACAACAGATTGGTGGGTCCTAAATATTGTTCAATTTGGCCATACACTAGAATTCCAAAACCTCCCAACTCCCAGAGCCCCTTGTGTCACAAAATCAAAACATCTTCATCTTCTCCGTCTCGAAGTTTGGCAGCTGCTCACCAAGGGAGCGATAGAACCAGTGCCACTCTCTCAAAGAGGAAAAGGGTTTTATTCCAGATTTTTCCTCATTCACAATACGGAGGAAAAGTGATGCCCAATCTTAGATCTGAAGGAGCTCAACACCTATCTCATAAAACTCTCTTTTCGAATGGTCTCTCTTCAAGACGTCTTATGTCTTCTAAATCCAGGGTATTACATGGCGACTCTGGACCTCCAGGACGCTTATTTCCACGTTCCGATCCACCGAGCTCACAAAAAATATTTACGCTTTACAGTAGCCAAGAGCCACTTTCAGTTCAAAGTACTGCCGTTCGGGCTCAGATCCCCTCCGCGGATATTCACAAAAGTATTGGCCCCGGTAGCAGCATTCCTAAGGAAACAATCGCTAGAAGTTTTCCCTTGCCTAAACGATTGGTTGATAAAAGCTCCGTCTTCTCAGGCAACGGCAGAGGCAGTCGAAAGTTGCATGCAACTTTTCAATCACCTGGGTCTGCTTCTCAACAAGGAAAAATCAGTCTTTGTTCCATCCAGAAAGGTCAAGTTCCTGGGCTCCATTCTGGATACAAGAAGCTGCAAGGCTTTTCCTTCGGAGGAAAGACAGAAAAAGCTAATCTTCTCTGCCAACCATTTACTAAAGATGATCCTTGTCAGTTCGTATATACAAGTCTTTCCTAGGACCGATCTCATCTTGCATACCATTAGTTCCGCATTGCAAACTATGAATGCGTCCCTTGCAAGAACAGCTAGACATGCAATGGCGCCAGGTGGAAGGTTCTTTCGAGGACAAGATAAAGGTCACTCCTCTCATAAGAAAAGCAGCAGGTTGGTGGGCTATCAAGGATAATATCTCGAGAGGTCTCTCTTTCAGGATGGCTCCATCCCCTCTGATTCTAACCACAGATGCCTCAATGGAAGGCTGGGGGCGGTCTTACAGGACCTCCAAGTGAGCAGTCACTGGAACACAGAAGAGCGTTTTCTTCATATCAATCTCTTGGAACTCAGAGCGATTCGCCTAGCCTTGCAGGCTTTCAGGCCGAAGGTTCAAGACGCAACCGTGGTGGTCAGGACTGACAACACAACGGCCATGCATTACATAAACAAGCAGGAAGGTACGAGATCTCATCTACTCTCGAAAGAGGGCCAGGAGATATGGGAATGGGCGATTCTTTACAATGTTTTTCTTTCAGCAGAGCATCTACCAGGCACTCTTAACACAACAGCAGACGCCTTGAGTCGTCTGAAATCGACCTGTCACGAGTGGGAATTGAATCAACACATTCTGGAGGAAGTGTTTCAACGTTGGGGAACTCCAACAATAGACCTGTTTGTAACTCCAGAAAACAGGAAATGCCGACTCTATGCAAGCAGGGATCACCATCGAGGGTCACTGGGGAATGCTCTTTCGATGTCTTGGTTAGGCGCATTTGTTTACGCCTTTCCTCCAATTCCCCTAATCCCACGGATTCTCATGAAAATAAAGATGGAACCTTGCAGGATGATCTTAATAGCACAAGCGTGGCCTCGCCAATTCTGGTTCACAGAATTTCTCATACGTTCTCAGGACCATCCATTTCACCTAAGTCCCATTCCATCTCTATTAACAATGTTCCAGAGACAGGTGGTACATCCAGATCCAAGCTCTCTCCATTTGAAGGCCTGGCTCCAGAGCACAGAGAATTCCACAGCTTAGATATCCCTTAGAGGAATGTAGGGAGATATTAACTCAAGCTCTCGCACCAAGTACAAATAAAACTTATTGTGCTAAATGGAAGCGCTACTGGGTGTGGTGTCATCGGAAACACATCCACCCATTCTCTTCAGCTCCTCATCAGATACTGCCTTACATTCTCTCGCTGGCTAAATCAGGCCTTTCTCATTCTTCCATCAAAGTACATCTGGCAGCTATTTCAAAATTCCGAAGATTAGCTTCGGGTCCTTCTCTCTGGTCGGCTAGAATTATCAAACAATTCCTAAAAGGTCTTTTCAGAGTTTTTCCTCCAGTGCGGCCACCACCTCCGGCTTGGAATCTCAATCTGGTTCTGGCTCATCTAATGAGACCTCCGATTGAGCCAATCCACGGAGTGGACTTAAAATTTTTGTCTTGGAAATTAGCTCGCCTTTTAGCCCTCACTTCAGCTAGGAGAGTAGAAGAGTTGCAAGCTCTCTCCATTCTAGAACCCTTTCTACAGTTCAAAAAGGACACTGTGTTTTTAAGGACCAATCCAAAATTCATTCCAAAGGTCCCTTCGGATTTCCATTTGAACGAGCCAGTGGTTCTAAAGTCATTCTTCCCTCGGCCTACATCCCCTGTAGAACGGTCTCTACATTCCTTGGATATCCTGAGATGTCTCCAATTTTATCTTGAACACACAAAGGATTTTAGAAAATCATCTAAATTTTTTGTGGCTTATAGTGCACCTCGAAAAGGACTTCCTCTCTCAAAACAAGGAATCTCACTCTGGATTTCAAGTGCAATTCATTATTGCCACAAATCAGCAGGAAAGCCACTGGGGAGACCTGTACGAGCTCACTCCACAAGATCAGATCGGCCACATGGAGCAGTATCCATACATTCACCTAGCATTACTGCGTTGACTCTTTCATGAGGAGCGAAGCGGCAGTAGGACAAGCAGTCCTGAGGAATCTTTTCCAATGAGAGGTGAGCTTTCCCTTCTATCCCTCCTTCCTATGATTGCACATTTTGTGTCACATAATTTTTCTGATGTATTGTTACAAGGTAGATACTGTCATATGAAGACCGTTATGCTGAGATGTTGTAATACGCTTGTAGCAAAATGTGAACTTGAGACTTACTGCTAGGTACTCTGATACAAAGCATGGGAATCTATGAAAGTTCCAATACTGGGGCAAGAAAACAAGTTACTTACCTGTAACTTTAGTTCCCCAGTATTGGTAACTTTCAGAGATTCACATGCGCCCACCCTCCTCCCCTGGGAAAACTCAGCCTTCAGCAAAGGTTGTTACTGTTACACAATGACTGCGAAAATCTGATGCTCTGAGGCTCTCTCAGGAGGGTTCTATGGGTTGAGGCTAATCTGTTTTGGTTGTTGCAAAGTTTTGGTTGCTTTTACAAAAAGAGGTAGATAGGCTAAAAAATGAGATGAGGCCTAGGCCTTACTTTCTCTTTTGTACATACTGCTATAGCATTTTCTATTTACCGAGGCTCCCAGGCTGACGACGGGGAATGATACAAAGCATGGGAATCTATAAAAGTTACCAATACTGGGGAACCAAAGTTACAGGTAAGTAACTTGTTTTCTTCTCTAGCGCCCCCCACTCAGCGCCTTGAGACCCTCACAGGTGAGTAGCTGGCTTTATAAGAAACCTGATTAAATGATTGATTGATATGAGCAGGTCCTCTGGCGGACTCCCCTTCAACTCGAAGTCCCCTTCAGTTACCGTAATTTACCGTCCCTCCTAACCACAATCAACAACTTCAAGGGGAGCCCCTCCATCACCCTCCCTCTCTCTCTGTCCTGCAGCCCCTTATCTTTGCAAATTTCCTAAGGGCAGCCTCTTGCCCAGCATATCAGTTCCTCTGCCTGTCAGCATCATTCCATGTTGGACCTTCAATCTCTCAGTCTCGAAATTCATGCACAGCCCCAGTGTCTTTTCATATTTTGCGTGAAATCATCAGGGCTGTGTTGCAGAGCAGGAATATGTTACTGTCCAGGTTCCCCCTCCCCAGATATCAAGGATGCCCAGCCAGGGGGTGAGCTCCAAGAGTTCTCACTCTCAGCAATTCCCAGACAGTGTGCACCTGTGTATCCTGCTGGCTACAGCTCCTCAAGCAGCAGTCTGTGTCGCTTATCTACATAGCGTGGAGCCTTGTGTTTGTAAAATAGGCCCGGTGCAGCAGTTTCCACTGTATCAGCTGAAATCCTGCCCATATCGTGATCTCCCTGAGGTGTCTTCAAGCTGCCCCCTCTCATCATCCTCCAATCTTCCCAGGTCTCCCTCCCACTTCTCCCGTAGCTTCTGTAGTGGAGGCTGGCTACTGGTGAGGATTGTGGAGTACAGCTCTGATATAGCATGCCTATTTAGTGGGGCACCCAGCACCTGGTAGTCCAGTGGGCTCTTGCCCTCTAAGCCCTGAGGGCAGGGGATTCGTCAGAGCAGGATAGACTTGATATGCAGGTATTGCTGGAATTATCTCCCTGGCATGTCATATTGACTCTGTAGTTCCATAACCCTGAGCTATTTGGTGTCCCCCCACCATATCTCTTCCACCTTCGAAATGCCAATCATATTCCATCACCAATGGCCGACACCACGCGCAGGTCTACCAATGCACTCAAGTCCCACAGTAGTGTCTCCAATGTCAGTTGCCCGTCCATCCCGGCCTCCATGTCGCCTGTCTCCAGGTTCGAACCACTGAAACCTTCGCCTCCGGGAGGGTTTTCAATTTCCTGGTACTGTGTAGAACTGTGACTGCTCCAGTGGCTGCCTGTCTGCCAACAGTGCTGGTTCCGTCTGGTCCGCGAGGGGACAGTCATTAACTATCAGCAGGCAAACCGCCCAGTAATACAATTGTAAATCTGCCAGAGCAGGCCCCCCATCCATTCTCCTCCTTCCTCATCGGCATTCCTAGAGCAATCCGCTGAGTACCGCCAACCCTGAGAAGGGTCTTAACTGCCGTTTCCACAGCTCCAAAAAAACTGATGGTGTCCAGAAACGAGGAATCTTGCACTGCAGAGAGGAACTTAGGGAGCTAGATCATTTTACAGAGGGCCTCTTTTCCCAGTAAAGAGAGGGGAGCTGATGCCAATGTTCCATATCGCAGGATCCACCCTACATTTTTATCAGAAAATAGTTGACGATATGTCTTCATGTATATTCACAAATAGATAAATCTGATGTCTGTCCACACCAAGAGGAGAGGTCAGCCGCCCCATGGCATCCATTGAGACAGTGGGTACTTGTAGTTCAGACCCCGAGCAGTGATTCCACTGAAGATTACCGGCCTACACTCCACGAGTGTTCTGTGGGCTGGTATTTTGAGATTCCTCTCGAGGTCCCTTCGCGATCCCTGGTCCGTTGGCCTATGGGTCCCTGTGAAGGCAACTTAAACTTTCAGTGGGCTTACCTGGTTGCTCCACACATGCCCTGACTCTCCATCGCTTGGAGAGTCCCCAGGACCTTGCTGATCCTCACCGAAGCATCTTTTCTCTGACCGCGTGGGTTGCAGTTGCCAAGGCTTGTTGGTGTTCAATGCAGACACTGACCCCCCAGTACTCGACATCCTTCGTGGGACAGCTCGCCTGTGGACTTTGGTTGTCGTCGACGTCTCCTGGTCCCCGTGGCTGCAGAGTTAAGCTTCACCTCTTCTCACCTGAAGCACCCGACATCGGTGGGGATTCGTCTACCAAGCCCCTGGTCACTGGCAAGTGACCCAGACTCTGTCCCCTCTGCTTTCAGGTTCTTCGCAGCTTTAATCCAGGCTTGGATCACACTGGACGATTTTCCTCTTCACTGCAGCAGCACTTTGCAGCAGCTCGCCATTGAAAATAACATAGATTCCCAACGCCATTTGACACCTTTGCACTCAGCTTCCCTGGGTAAGGTAACACGAGTACTCCGGTGCTCACATGGGTGCTGGGCTAAGAACCTTCTAAGTCTGAAAGGGTTTGCTCAAAGTCCTCTCCTAAGTGTCTTTAATCTTTAAAATTCCATCTGTGACTTTCCCATAGGATTGTACGGAGCTCGCGCCTGTGTTCTCACATGGCACGCGTCCCCCGTGGCTCCCCTGTGTTACTACCTTGGGTGGTTCCTTGGGGCCCCAGCGATTCTACGGGCTCTAGGCACTGTGTCTAGTCAAGTCGTGGTTGTCGTACCACTTTCTTAGTATATGGTTCGGTCTGTACCTGGAGCCCGCTGTGTATTGTGCTATTTACTGTCGTTCTAGTACCTAATATTGTGTGCCTTGTTCTCTAATCTCATAAAGAGGTTAGTAGAGATTGTTTAGTAATAAATACATATATTTTATATATAACTTGTGTGTTTCTCCTTTCATTTGGTCATTCAGGAGGTTATAGACTGATAAAACAAGCTGCTTTACATTCCTTCGATACTTAGCCTGAAGGCTGCTCTCCATAGCTATCACTAGGATAGCTTTCAATAAAGGTGGTCTTTAACCTAATCATCAATAAAGGTTGTTTGGACTGGTACAAGGTGCCCATTATAATTAGTGGTCAGCAAATACCAGGCCAACTTCTCACATTGGTAAAACTGGTAAAACAAGCTGCTTTACATTCCTTCTAGACTTAGCCTGAAGGCTGCTCTCCATAGCTACCACTGGGATAGCTTTCAATAAAGGTTGTCTTTAACCTAATCATCAATAAAGGTTATTTGGACTGGTGCAAGGTGCCCACTATAATTATGGTCCGCATATACCATGTGCTATATATTTTCCTCAATTGATCATTATGCCAGTAAAACAATCTAAAGGTCCGCAAGATCTTCAGGATTCTTGAGCGGGAAAGGTCCGGATCCACAAGATATAGCAGGATGTCTTCCACGTAGAGGGAGACCACATCCTCCAAGTCTCCAATCCGAGTGGGGGCCCGCAACAGTGCATCCCGCCAAATCCAGTTTGCCAACAGTACAAT
The DNA here is from genome assembly GCF_964263255.1 of Lissotriton vulgaris. Lineage (NCBI taxonomy): Eukaryota > Metazoa > Chordata > Amphibia > Caudata > Salamandridae > Lissotriton > Lissotriton vulgaris. The sequence continues at coordinate 133,772,830 of NC_141699.1, read as the reverse complement.
CTCCACCGCAAAGAGTAGCTGCAAAGTGCACCTGCCCAGTTCGAAACCCTCTGAAAACATGCTGTTCAGCCGTATTCTTGCCATCAGTCTTTGATAGAGAAGATTTGTCCATGTCAGTAGATAGGGTCGAAGCTCATACGTTCTAGTAGGGCCATCAGTTAGGGCCATTCCAATGAATTGAGCGCCTTCTCGGAAACTAATGTCAGGAGAGGTGCTAGTCCCGCCCCTGGAGTCATCTGGCAAGACAGCCGAAGAGCTGCCAGAGCTTATGTCCTGTGGAGCTATACTACATGAACCCAGAGCTGCTTCACAAGCAATTTAGTTTCCGCATTCAGGAGGGATATCGGCCTATAGGAAGCACAGTCTCCCGGGGAGCCCTTCCCATGTCTGGTCCTCGCGATAGATATCATACAGGGGTTTGATCACCTTGATCCTGACACAGTTAAACAATTCAGAGGGAAAGCCATTGGGACCCGGGGACTTCCCTCTCCCAATTTGCACTAGGGCTTCATGCAATTTCTCTCACCATGCTAGCCGCCTCTAGCGAACTCCCGGACTCCCTACCTAATTGTGGCACTGCGAGATCGTGCATAAAATATGCATGTCCTCCACCTTCTGGGAGAATTGTGTGGTACATAAGTCTTTCAGCTATCGTGCAAAGGTCTGGGGTATAGCAGTAGGTGTCTTTGCCAACACCATCTGCTGCGTGTGAACCTCCTCGATCCAACGCTGGCTCTTCTTCTTCCTGGCCAACAAGGCCAGTATTTTTGCAGCTACATTTCTGTCCTATTTCTACTTTTGATTTGTGGCTCTTCACAGAGACTGATGGCACTAAATTTGAATGAATTAATTTTTCTTACCATTTGTGCTTCTTTCCATTATATCTTTTTTCAAAGGTTTTTGAGACCAGAACTGACTGGTATGCGAACATTAAAAGTTTTTTATCCATTGTGATAATGCATTATTGAAGTTTTGACATATCGGAATCTACACTTTGTGACTGGCTTTCCACAGTTGTCGGAGTTCATATAAATGGAATTTATTCAAGACTGTGAGTGCGTGGCTTTCAGAAATAGGAAATGCTGATGCATGTTCAGTGTTGTTCTTTAGACCAGAGTTAAGGTAGCATCCATAACTTTCACAAAAACGTTTGCCTCACAGTTCTATGTAGTAGAAATGTTCATTATTTCTCAACATTCTTCAACATTTCTCTAAATACCAGTGCCAGAGAAAACCCCACTGGTGTGATTAGAATGTTTTTTGTAATCCGTTAATTTGAAGGCTAGCGGTTCTTTATGAAGTCACATCTGACCACTCTTTTCTAATTCTATTTCCAAATGTTTCTATTATAGATGAGGATGACAAAGGCAGTGATAAGTCATTTAACAAGCCAACTCTGGAATTTTCAATACATAACCCCCTTGATTTTTAACACCTACCCCATCCCTTTGTAGATGAAAGTTTACATTTCTCTACATTTAAAGCTGTCAGAACAAACATCATCTGACATACCTGTAACAGAGAGGAAATCACAAAAAGGCATGTTCTTCAAAGAGTACCACCACCCGACATGGTAGGATGTACTGTATTTCAGGACTCTCATACACCGTTCAGTGCACTGTTAAGTTCATTCACCTTTAAAACGTATCAGTATCTTTACATACATAAATACATATGTACTGGGAGATTCAGGCTGATAGGCATGGACTTTTGTGATCATCTCACAGATGTGTAAAATTGGAAACCAGTTATTCAGCTGTCCACCTCAGGGGTATCCAGCAAAATATGTAAAGACCTTTGGATTATGGGCCTGACTTAGAGTTTGATAATGCAGTCTGCCTTGTTACAAGTGTCATAGGATACAATATACTTGTACTAAGATGAACGGGATCACTGTCACGTTCGTGACTGAGTAACCCATCTACTATACTCTAAAACAGGCCCTCTGTATGTGGCAATTTCTGAGTTATCAATTATATCTCAAATTAAATAGAATGTACTGAATGAAATACTGTATATATATCATGAATCTATATCATCACTTATGACTGTCTCCTTGTATTAAGAAAATGTATGTATATTTAATTTATTCATGTACATTTGATTGTTTCCACAATATACAAATCAGTCAATATACAATAAAAAATCTAAAACCATAAAGCATCTTAATAGATATCAAACATCATCTTTACTTAATCTCAACAAACATTGAAATATTTCTAAAACAGACCCTTTGTTTCTTGTAGAGACCCTTTATAAAGCAGACATTATTAACATACACTAATAGTTAAAAACAGACAATCTCTATATATATTAAAATTCTGTCACTGAACAAGTCCTTTTTTCATAAAAATTCTGTCGACCTGGCGTTTCTTGGAGTCAATCCCACGCCTTCCGCAGGACAAATTAATATGTATTAAAAACGTTATGTATGAAAATAAGTGTTACTAAAGAAGACAACCAAAATAATAAAAGTCCAATCAGTTCAAGTTTTAAGCTTCCGTTTCATGCATTTCATAATTTATTTCAGTGCAGACTATTGACTCATGACATATCCTCAAATTATACAGTGAGCGGGGTACACTATTTTGTATGAAGTAACCCCTTCCTTGTGGGGCAATCAACATCTTTTAGTTAATTACTAACTTATTGGAAACACTATGAAAAAAATAATTCATTCAGTACATTCAAATTGATTTGAGATATAATTGGTTAATGGATATATAGTGTGAGCACAAAATGGAAATAGTTTTTTTTGGTTTTACTTGTTGTTGGCCTTATAGGGTGACTGAATTTAGAGTATTTTCTGCGTGTTCAATTTGGTTGACTGATAACCATGGACTTTTAGACCTATATTATGAGATGAGGGGAAATGGTGAGGAATTTAAAGCTCCTGGTAAGTACTGAGACTACGGAGAGCCATTTACCAACCAAAGTGAATATTTCATATTCTCTCATAAGAGATTTCCATGTATAGTCATAAGCACTTGAATAATCCCGCCCACTTCCGGGGACCCCGGAGCACTTCTTTAGATATATCTTCTTCAGTGAATATTTTTCGCATTTCTTCAGGAAGGCCTGAAAAAACACAAATAAGAGATAGAAAGACAATAATGCAGCCTAAATACATAGGATGCACTGGCCGCATCTCATAAAGAATTGAATAAAGGTAGCCAGTATTCTAAATTTGTGTTGTTTTTGTAGTATTAAACACATAGAATAATCTCATTCACAAAACCCCTTTTTTCATGATAGAGATGAAAGGAAAGGAAAGGATAGAATAGCCCCATGGGGCTATTCTATTTTTGAAAATAGAAGCTGTGCCTTTAAGATCCCAGAGACCACCAGTATCCCATCATGCACAGCCAGTGGCAGCTACTTCAATTTTTTTTCCCGCTACTTCTTTCAGGCCCCTGGCGCATTGAGCTCTACCTATTTGGTGTTTCTCTTTAAGATTCACTACTGAATTTAGCAAATATCTACTTCACTTGCTCTTCCTCTTCGTGTTTCTATCATTTTCTGACAGAAATCTAGCAGTTTTTCATTCAAAAATGCCATCTCTTTTTGATAAGTGCCCAGACTGTGGTAGGAAGAAAGCCAAGACTGAGATTGTGCATAATTTGTCTTCCTGTTTCTCATTTTCCTGATGCTTGTTCCATACGTAAAACCTTTTCTAATGGTACTCTGTGTGACAGAGAGAAAATCCAGCTTCAAGGAGCAGAAGAGAGAAGAAAACAGCAGGCCAAGTCCTCAGGTGGGACTTCGAGGTGAGGAGAGGGTCATTCCTCTACCAGGGCTCTGTCTTTAGCCTATGGAGGACTTCCCAGCAGAAGAAGGGCTGAAGAAAACGTCGCTGGTCCCGGTCGACGTTGAGGACAATGACGTTGAGAGGAGGCACAGTGCCGACCTGTTCGCCGTCAACCCGGGGCTCTGGGTCCAAATGACGTCGACGTTCCAAGTCGAGAAAAAGATTATCAACATTGATTTCGAAGACGACGACGATACCACTTCGATCGGCTTCAGGAAGTCCACCGTCGACGGTGACACTTCGTAGGTTGCCGTTGGGAATCTTGTCTCACCGGCAAAGTCGCTCGATGTCATCACTGACGATCACCGACACACTCCCACTATCGGTCGACGCCGAGAGGGCGACGCTCGACATCGAAGCGAGGTCCTCCTTCTAGGTGACCTTGAAGGTCATCGTCGATGAGTAGATTGAAGTCGAGAGGGATCCAAGAACCTCCTCAGGAACTTTGTCACCATCTTCAAGACTTCAGGAGGCACGTAAGAAGAGAAGACGCATTTACACTTCAGATCATTCCCCAACCTATTCTCCATCTAGGCTTGTTTCTTCTCTGGCATCTCATCAGCAGCCTTCACCATCTCTTCCAAATGTAGACCCAGGGTCTCCAACTCCTCTGCCTCCTCCGCCTCCTCCCACACTGCCTACTCCTCCACCTCCTCCACAGCCTACTCCACCATCTTCACCACTGAGGTCTAGATCCCACATGAGGCATCGTTCGTTTAAATATAGATCCTCTACTCATTCACGTCATCGCCATCATAGATGGACATCTCATTCCAGACATACCAGAGACACTTACTCGTCAACCACTGGCAGATTTTCACCTACACTGTCTGATTCGCCTCCCCCACGGATCTCACCAGTGGATGACATTTAAACATTTCAAAAAGTTTTAGTGAGAGGTGCTTCCAAGTTGAACATTCCAGTCTCCATTCCTGCATCTACAACTTCTTTCTTATTTGAGACTCTGCAATAGAAACAGGTGTCGCGTCCTTTGATTCCTCTGGTGCCAGGACTTTTAGAACCAGTGATGGAACTTTTCTTGACACCCTCTACTGTTAAGTCAGCTCCTTCCAGGCTGCAGAAAATATACTGGCCTCCGGAGCAGAACCATGATTTCCTTAGGATGGACCCAACTCCAGAATCTTTTATTGTAGTGGCTGCAAAGAAGCAACATACCACAGTTCCAACTTCAACAGTACCACCAGATAAAGAAAGCTGCAAAATGGATTCAGTGGGGAGGAAAATTTGCAACACAGTAGCGACTGTTATGTAAGCTGCTAGAGCCACAGCCTTGTTGCGGAGATTTGACAGGGCACTGTGGGAATTGCTCCAGCAGTTTGCAGACTACCTCCCTAGAGACAAGAGAGAGGATTTTAATGAAATTCTGGCAAAGGAGTTCATGGTCTCTAATCAAATTAAAATTCCTGCATGAGACACGTCACTTATTGCTGCGCATGAGTATTGTCATGGTGTGGCATTACGGTGGCATTCATGGCTATGCCTTACGTCACTCAAGCCTGAATTGCAACAACGCATTCTGAATCTCCTGTTTTCAGCTACGACTCTTTTCGGCACTCATGCAGACGAGGAGATGGCCAGGATGAAAGCCGAAATGGAGATGTTAAAAGAGGTAGGTCTGGAGAGGCCTAAGGGGCAGCGCAAATCTTTCTGTCCTTTTTAACAACGCTACTCTACACAGAGGGTTCAAAACCCCCGATGGTATCAGGGTACTAACGTTCCTACCAACCGTATCAGAAAAAACAAACAAGAGGAAGATCAGGCCAGCAGTTCACTCAAGGAGGCAAGAAGCCAGATGGTGCAAAACCCTGAATCCTGTCTTCCCCCTCTTCCATTACCCGCTCTGGTAGGGGGAAGCATCAGACATTACCTGACAGAGTGGCAAAATAAAACGCAAGACAATTGGGTGCTGAATATTGTTCGCGATGGATACTCGCTCAGATTCATCAGCCCTCCACTGTCAATACCTCCAAAACAATCCAGGTCCCAATTGTAGCAATTACAACTGGAAGCAGACATTCTTTTACAGAAACAGGCGGTGAAAACCATTCCTCCCTTACAACGAGGCAGGGGGCTATACTCCAGATTCTTTCTTGTCAAAAAGAAAGATAAGAACGTGTTCAGGCTCATTCTCGACCTAAGGATGGCCAACAAGTGGATTCGGAGAGAGGTTCCGAATGCTAGCATTACTTCAAATCTACCCTCAGTTACATCGAAGCGATTGGTTATGCGCTATCGACCTTCAAGATGCATACTTCCACATTCCCATCCTAGAGAAGCATCGTAAATTCTTGAGGTTCACAGTAGGGAACATCCACTACCAATACTGTTTGCTCCCATTCGGCCGGACGTCAGCACCCAGGACTTTCACCAAATACATGGCGGGGTGCATCTGAGGTATCACATAGGGTTCATCTAATCCTAGCTAGACGATTGGCTAATCAAGGCATCCACGGCTCAGGAAGCTCAGCTGCATTTCAATTGGACTGCCGATCTTCTCCTGCAGTTGGGTCTTATATCAACCAGGTAAAATCCACTTTGGTCCCTGTGCAGTACCTGCAATATCTGGGAGCTTTCATCGATACTCGCATAGCAAACGTGTGTCCTTCGGAGGAGAGACGCTTATCGATCCTTTGGAAGGCTCAGGCTCTCTTGACGCTGTCTCGCCCGACTGTGAGAAAGGCATCCTCGCGCCTGGGTTCAATGGCATCCTGCATATTCCTCACTCTGAATGCACATCTCCATATGAGGCCTCTGCAGGAATGCCTGGAAGATCAATTGGATCAGTGAACAGGAGACTGGGAAGACCGGATCCAATTGTCTCAACACGCCCTCTAGTCAAGCAAATGGTGGTGCTATCCCACCAATGGTGGTGCTATCCCACTAATCTCCTATGAGGGATTCTGTTTCACAAGGAGATGCCTGTTTAGACCATAGTTACAGATGCCTCTCTCCAGGGAAGGGGAGCCCAGACATGTCAACTTCAAATCCAGGGCACACAAGGAATCTACTTACCACTTCAATCTGCTATAGCTACGAGCAGTTCTCATGGCGTTGAAAGCCTTTCGTCCATCACTCAACTCCAACTCCCTGCTTGTACAGACGGACATTATAACTACAAATGTACTACCTCAACAAGCAGGGAAGCTCAAGGTCCAGACCTTGTCTTAGGAAACCCAGAGAAGTGGCTTCTGGCCAAAAACTTGACCATAACATCAACTCACCTCCCAGGTTTTCAAAATGCTCAGGCCGACTCTCTTGACAGGAAAGCCACAAGTGGGTCCTAAGCGATGAGGTGGTCTATGATATCTTTGGAATATGGGGTACTCCGGAGGTCGACTTCCTCAGAAAACAGCAAATGCCAAAACTTCGTGTCAAGGTACTACCAACCGTGAACGTTGGGGAATGCCCTATGGATCAACTGGCCAGGCAGGATTCACTACGCCTTTCCTCCAGTTCCCCTAATCCCAACAGTCCTAATCAAGCTGGCACTGTCGCAGACCACAATGATTCTCATAGCCCCAGAGTGGCCACGTCAATGGTGGTTCACAGACCTCCTTCACTTGTCTATCCGTCCACATCTCAGGCTTCCTTTCTGATCAGGTCTACTGACAGCTCAGAGGACAGATGGTGCACCAACGAAGTTCAGAGGACAGATGGTGCACCCCAACCTCTCATCTTTGAATTTGGCAGCATGGCTCCTGAGATAGTACAATATGGACACTTGAACTTACCCCAAAGCTGCATGGACATCCTCAAAGATGCTAAGCGGCCATCCACACTGTCTGCTTATGCTCATAAATTGTAGAGATTCTGTATTTGGTGCTCATAAAAGAATGAGGATCTTACCTCTTGCCAGGAAGATGTCATCCTTTCATATTTGCTTAATCTGGCACAATCTGACCTTCAATTTTCTTCCATTAAGGTTCACTTGGCAGCCCTTACTACCTACAGGACATGCCCTACACAAACTTCCTGGAGGGTTTGAAGAAGGTTTTTCCTCCCATTAAGAGTACTTCTCCTCCTTGGAAGATTAATGTGGTACTTTCTCGTCTTATGCAAGAACCTTTTGAGCCTATACATAAATCTTCTCTTCACCATCTGTCTTGGAAGACGGCTTTCATTGTGGTGGTTACTTCTGCCTGTAGGGTTAGCGAAATCCAGGCACTATGCTCTAAAGAGCCATACGCCAAACGACACCTCCGATCAGCCAGCCACGCACCTCGCCGCCGTCCCCCGCATCCGAAGAGCGACAACAGGAGGAAGGTCCTTCTCCTACCTGGCCGCCAAGACCTGGAACTCCCTCCCGACCGACCTGCGCCTGACCCAAGACCACCTCTCCTTCAGGAAGAAGCTCAAGACCTGGCTGTTCGAGCAGTAACGGCACCCCCCCCCCAAGCGCCTTGAGACCCTACGGGTAAGTAGTGCGCTCTATAAATGTCTTTGATTGATTGATTGATTGATTGATACACAATTTTTCACCCATCTATAGTGGTTATGAGGACTCATCCGAAGTTCCTCCCTAAGGTGGTTTCAGATTTTCATGTGAACCACACTATGTTCTTACTGACCTTTTTCCAACATCCATCTACTCCAGCAGAGAGATCTCTACATTCCCTGGATGTAAGACGAGTTTTAAAATTCTGTTTAGATAAAACTAAGGATCTACAGCGAACTGACCAGTTATTTGTAAACTATGGCTCCCTCCGTACTGGTCTGGCTACTTCTAAGCAGTCCATCTCTAGATGGATGGTTTCTTACATCCTTCTCTTTTACCAAAAATCGAATAAATCCATAAGCGTAAGGCTCACTCGACTGGAGGGAAAGCAGCTACTGCGGCCTTGCTTCTTAATATTCCAGTTGCAGAGATGTGCAAGGCTGCTACTTGGAAATCAGTCTATACTTTCACTAAACACTACTGCCTGGATACAGATGCCAAGGCAGATTCTCAAGTGGAACCTGTTTGCTTAAATCTACATATCTCTTTCTATGTCTCTTCCACTGCGTTTTACAGGGATGGACTCGCTAATCGATTTAAGTGCTTAAGAATATACATGGAAATCCCCTGCGAGAAAAGTAACAGGTTCTTACCTGTAACTCCTGATAAGTCATAAGCAACCCACCCTCCTCCCCGGTGGAATAGAGAAAGGGATCCATAACATATAGCATACATTCTCTTCTTATCGCTCTCAAAAAGAACTGAAGTAACTGCCACTAGCTGTGCATGATGGGATACTGGTGGTCTCTGGGATCTTAAAGGCACAGCTTCTATTTTCAAAGACATATAATGGCAGCCTATGGGGCTATTCTGTCCTTTCCTTTCATCTCTATCATGAAAAAAGGGTTCTGTATGTTTAATACTACAAAAATTACACTCATTTAGTATACTGGCTACCTTTTTTCAATTCTTTATGAGGAAGCGGCCAGTGTAGCCTATAGATTTAGGCTGCATTATTGCTTATTCCTGAAGAAAGGCAAAAAAATATCAACTTAAGAAGATATACCTAAAGAAGTGCACATGGGCGGGATATTCAAGTGCTGATGACTTATCATGGAAATATTCCAATGAGAGAACAGAAGTTACAGGTAAGAAACCGTTCCTTCTTTCCTTTACTGTGGAAAATGAGCGATAACATGTTCAATCTGATTTTCCTCACTGAAAGTCATATGTGTTGGAGTTTACATTGCATTTCCCCCCCGCAAAAATCTCTGCAGGTCTGACTAGCTGAAATTATTGCAGTAAAATGTCCTAGGGAAAATGGGGCAGGGAAGAATATAATTACTACAGTACAAATAATTTTGACTACTGTGCAAACTCCCAGTTACACAGGGGTCAGAATTAATCCCCTACACTACCAGGGCTTTACACTGTATCCATGCTGTTTGCCTGCTTCCTTTCTGGTTGCTACATTACATTGTCATTATTAAGGAAGTGAGCAACCCGGAATACCCTTGAGGGCTTGGGTAAGTAAATATAGAAAGGTAAAGATGCCTTCAAGGGACTTTGTTCAATCTAAGTTTTGTTATTTAAAATTAATATGAGAAGAACCAAAGGACGATAAATTGGTTCTTCTCATATTAATTTTAAATAACAAAACTTAGATTGAACAAAGTCCCTTGAAGGCATCTTTACATTGCATTGTCAACATTTGAACCAACTGCACATGGAGGGAACTTGCCTATGCAAAAAACAGTATTCATTAGGCCTTATAATTGATTGCCTGACTGTTGGAACTGGCTAAGTAGACAATCTTTATCCAACAGGCATACTAGACTATCCCTATTTACTCCACTGTAGAATTTGTTCAATGTAATTCCATACATGTTTTCTGGAACAGAACGTTCCAATATTTTTAAAATGGTGGTCCTATCATTGAAACACAGATGATCATAATTTAGAAATTGGCAGGCAGAGTAAGAAGTGCAATGTCCTAGATTGTTGAAGTAAAGTTATGCATAGTGATTTCTTTCTTGGCAACTTTCCAAGACATTGTGCATTTTCATGATCATTGTAGCAGCCCTGTCTGCCATCTTATGTATTCAAAGATATATTTGAAGCTGTGCCGGGGCATTATTGGCAATCATATTGTATCAACTACACCAACGAATCACTTTATTGCTAGGTAAGTGTATAACTAGAATTGTTAACTTCACTTATACTTAGTTCTAAAGGTAAGTGTAAGTTGAGAGGAATAGTAATCGTATACGTAAATTGTGATGTAATGGTAGGCGATCTACTGAATATGATAATATGGTAGGGAGAAACTGTTGACATTGATATATTGGCATACAACCATCTGAAGTTAGTGTTTTGGAAATTAGTAAAATTCACATATAGAAATTAAAAGATCTGCATTATGGATGGGCCTGATGCTTCTTTCTATGTTCACCAATGTATCTGCATACTATATACATCTCATAAAGACTAACAGTTGATATGTGAAAATAGATGACCAAGTAAAATGAGAGCTAACTGTTTGTAATTTTTATTTTGCAGGTTGATATAGTTGACAACATTTTCATAAAAAACATGGAGGACCCTTCCCTATATAAAAATCACCCACCAGTAGCAGGATCAATATATTGGGAAAGATCCCTTTTTCATCGTATTAAACACATTATCATTCGATTCTTGGAAGTGGAGGAGATGCTGTCCAGTGAGCAAGGAAAAATGGTTTGTAGTTGTTCATAGCAACACAATCAAGAATACCATGAATGAACAAATTTACTATGAGAGAATGAGGAGATGTTCAGTTCAAGTCTCCACAATAATTTCTACATTGGGTGTCTTATGTTTTTTCATTTGAAGTAGGGATGGTTAAATTCAGTGTACATGTTTGTGTGACATATTTGATACATAGGGGCCCATTAGGATGTCGGGCGGATTTCCTCCGCCAGGGCAGCGGTGGCCACCGCCACCCTGGCGGAGGCAATCCGCCCGACATCCTTCCCTGCATTCCCCCCTGCCATATTACGATGGCAGAGGGCACCGCAGCGGTGGGAAACACCGTCCGCCTGTTTTCTGCCCCGGTCGCCTTGCGGCCGGGGCGGAAAGGGATAACCTGGTGGCGGTGTCTTTCGGACACCGCCAGCCATATTAGAATAGGCATTTTTCAATGCCTGTCCGTGGCGGCAATGCCGCCACGGAAAGGCATGTGGTGTTCACTCTAGGGGGCCCCTGTGGGCCCCCAGAGTGACGGCCAAAGGGGGGTGGCACACGGGGGTACCTGTGGTACCCCCTGCATTTGCATAATCGCAGCAGCAGGCACCGCGCGGTGCCTGCCGCTTTGATTATGCAAATGCGTGCATTTGTTTTTAACATTGTGGCGGGCGGTGCAGTGAGCACCGCCCGCCACAATGTTAATTTGAGGAATGCGCCTGCCACTGTGGCGGGCGCATCCTAATGCCAATGTCAGGACCCCCGCCCTTTAGGCGGGCGGTCCCAGTTTACGATGGGATGACGGGCGGGCAAAGTCCGCCCGTCATCCTAATGGAGCCCAAAGTGTCCTTGGAGTGCGAGGGGTCCATCTAGTTTTGAACTTCAGTATGTTTGGGGATGCATAACAGCCTTTAGTTAGATGAGTGTTCGCGGTGCCTTCAAGTATTGGACCGTATCTGAAAGGCTTTTTCATATGTAGGTTTGAGTTTATGGCAGAAAATACCTCATTCATGCTTGTCAGGTATTCACAATGACCCATAAAGATTGCAGCAAAATCCTCGGTGGTAAATCGTACTCAAGTGGTGGAAATGAGGCAATCCAAGGAGTTGTTTGCCTTGGAATCTTCTAAGTGTCCATAAGCATGCAGTTTTGTGGGTATTTTCAATCTCCACTCTTGAACTTTAAACCCTGGAAATGGTTGTAAAGTTACTTCAGGCATTAGTGTGAGTAACTTCCCTGCAGATAAGGAGGGCAGAAATACAGACCTTATGGGAAAGAGAGTCAATGTGCTGACAGCTGATGTCATTAAGATTGCTAATTCATCAGCGATTATCGCAAGGTTTGATTGCCAGCTTTGGAGCAATGTGCGCCATTCCTAGAAAAATTGCTGGAAGAAGATAGAGAAAAGGCTAAGGCAATCTTAAAAGATGGAGAGCAAGCACGCTCTTCATTAATATATGCAGAAATAGATGTTTCAATACGCACATTTAGAGAGACAGGAAATGTGACAGTCATGAGGGGGTATGGCTGGTTCAAGAGTACATAATTTAGACCAGACTTCCAGTCTCGTGTGATGGACATGTCATGTGATGGCAGTAATGTTTTTGGGAAAAATGTGAATGAGGCTCTTCAGGCAATAATGGCGGATACAGAGATGGCTCAGATTGTGGTGATGCTGCAAAATAAACAACTATGCAGGAGATTCAGAAGGTAATATCCAAGGCAAGGGCAGCAGTCAACATTGTCTGCCCCTACAAACAGTATGGGACATATGGGCAGTACAGTGCCTTTTGACAGGAAGCCAGACAACAAAGCCAACAGAGGGAGGAAAGGTATAGACAAGTACAAGGCGGAGTGAGTAGAGGAAGTCAGCCCTCAAAATTTGAGGAGAAAGGAGGAATATCAAGACTCAACAGACGGTATTTCCTCTCTTATTCTGCTGCTAGTTGGAGGAAGAATGCAGTAGTATTTAAAAGGTCGACAGCAGATAACAACAGACAGATGGGATTTAGATATTTGAAAAATGACCATACTCTGGAATTTCTGAAGGAGCCACCTTCAGTTCCACCAATACCATAGATACAGAGACATGTGAGGGAGCTGACAAAAGAAATAGTTCAGTTAATGAGAAAGGAAGCTATCTGGAAAGTACCATCGGAGAAAGAGTTCCAAGGTCTCTACTCAAGGTTCTTCATCATTTTGAAAAAAATTTGGAAAGGGGCAAAGTATATGTGATTAAAGAGAATTGAGCAAACCCAAAAAGAAACTGAGTTTTTATGTGATCACACTGCAGGACGTTCTTCTGTTTATAAAGGAGGAGAGTTTCTGAGTTCAATATATTTAGAGGACACATACTTCAAGATCCAGATTCACAAAAATCACAGAAAATGTGTACGATTTAGGTTAGACTGTCAACACTACCAGTTCAAGGCCCACATATCAGTCTATAATCAGCACCTCAAGATATCACAAATTGCATGGCTCGTATAGAAGTGTGCATAAGGAATAAAGGAGGTATGGTGTATTAATACTTTGACAACTGGTTTATAAAAGGGAGCACACTGCAGAAGGCACAATGTATGACCAGTTTTACAAAGGAAGTGCTGTTGAGGAACAGGAGGAAATTGAATCTCCAACCAGGCTTTGGCGCCCATAGTTTTCAAGGTTTCGCATAGTCCTTATGCCACGCAAGGGGGCTGTTAGACCTGGTACCATTGGCGTGGGTCTCCCTTCCATTTTTTGCTGTTTGCTGTTGCCTCTTATGTTTTTGCTGGTTTTAGGTGCTTTTGGGCACTGTTCCACTGCTATTCAGTGCCACAGTGCAAGTGCTCCCTATGGGAAATTGATGTATGGATTAGTGACTCCATGATTGGCTTGTTTGGTTTACTTGTCAGACCCTAGTACAGTGCACTGCGTGTGCCCAAGGCTTGTAAATCAAATGCTGCTGGTGGGCTTGCAGCACTGTTTGTGCCACACACCGAAGCAGCTTGTAAATTGTTTCTCAATCCTGCCATTGCAGAGCCTGTTTTCAGTCTGGTACTACCATGTTGACTGGACAAGTGCACCCACTTTTCTGATGGATACATCTGCCTTTGGATTCCTCACCTTATTAATATCCCCTGTGCCAGCATTCTGCGGAAATCTTTCCTAGCTGTCACTGCCGACGAGGTTGTCATAGCGTCATGGCTCCGCACGCCGCTCCGCATAATGTCACCGGAGCCATAGGAAGACCACGTCAGCGTAATGGCGTCAGTTCCCTTTTTTCTGCGCTGTCGACGCTAACGTTTTTTTCTGGGACTCTCCATACTTCGTTTGGATACTTTGTATTTTTGATTGTATCTCTTCCTTTCTTTGTCATGTCTGCTCAGAGGAAGTCGGGGTTTAAACCTTGCAGAGAATGCTGTACTGCCATGTTGACTGGGCAAGTGCACCCACTACATATTTTACATATTTGTCACCCCTAAGGTAGGCCCAAGGGCAGGGTGCATTAAAGGTAAAAGGACATGCCCTGATGTGTCTGGCATGTCCTGATAGTGAATTACAGCCATTTTCGTTTTTTACTATTGCAAGGCTACCTGTTCCCCATAGGCCAGACTGGGCAGCTTGATTATAACATTTTATAATCCTAACTGACTCAGGGAACTAGGTAGAAATTTGAATTTAGTATGCCTTAACTCAGAATGATAAAATACATCTTTTAGTGAAGTTGGTTTTAACATTCTCTGTTTGAAAATTCACTTTTAGAAAGTAGGTATTTTCTTGCCTAACTGTCCAAGCCTACCTCTGCTAGGTTGTGTATTCCTTGTCTGCAGTTTGAGTGACAGAGGCTGGGGAATTCCAGGAGGCAGGGTGAGTCAGCACAGGGCTGAATAGACCCATCTGCATGTAGAGTGAGGGGAGGTGAGCACCTGGGACCTGAATAGAGCTGTGCCTGCCTTCCACAATGCTGGCTCCACCTCCTGTGGTGCGTCTGATGTCCCTGGCCTACACTGTCAAAGGAAGAGAAGGAGTCCTGTAAACAAAGTGCTCCAGGACTGAACAGAACTGGTTTGGACTATGCACAGAAACTCTCTGCCGTCAGAGACAGAGGATTTGGTCACTTCTGGGAATCAAGACGAACCTTTGCTGAGGAGAAGAACCAGGAAGCTGAAGGTTGAGACTACCCATGTGCTGTGTGTTTGGGGGTTGGCCTGCAGTGGTTGCTTCATTGCCAAAGAAAGGAGATGAGGACTGAGTGTGCTTTTCATCAACTTGAAGAAGAATCTCCTAGGGCTTGAACTTGAGCTTCCCTTCTGCCTGAAGTCTCAGGGATACAAGACTTCACCAACCAGCTCCCCTTGAATTCCCTTGCTGGGAATTGTAGTGCCTGCTGTTGTGCTGGGCCTTCTGAGAGACTGCGTGTCGCTTGGACCTGGAAGCGCGACACAACGACGAGAAGCGCGTCACCGCCGCAGCAGCTGGAGTCGCACCGCTGAAGAAGCGTGCCGCCGCTGCCGCTGTCATCATCGCATCACCGAAGCGCAGCGCATCACCAAAGAAGCGTGCCGTTGCTGCAGAGGTCGCCTTCACATCACCGGAGAAGCGAGTCGCAGGCCCTGTCGCGGCTCCAAAGATCATTGAGTCGCCGCAGGGCCGTCGGGCGTGCGTGCATCGCACCACTGTTGTTGCACCGAACCAAGATGCCATTTTGGCGCATCGCACTGGAGAACAGTATCGCATCGAGGTGCCATCTTGTCGCATCGTACAGGAGAGCAGTAAGAAAGCGATGCATCACCTCCCCACACAGTAGGGAAGCGAGCATCCACTCCCCTGAGTGTAATGAACCGATGCATCACCTTCCCCGTGACCCTTTTGTTTTCTTTCTGCTAGGTTGTGTATTCCTTGTCTGCAGTTTGAGTGACAGGGGCTGGGGAATTCCAGGAGGCAGGGTGAGTCAGCACAGGGCTGAATAGACCCATCTGCATGTAGAGTGAGGGGAGGTGAGCACCTGGGACCTGAATAGGGCTGTGCCTGCCTTCCACAATGCTGGCTCCACCTCCTGTGGTGCGTCTGATGTCCCTGGCCTACACTGTCAAAGGAAGAGAAGGAGTCCTGTAAACAAAGTGCTCCAGGACTGAACAGAACTGGTTTGGACTAGGCACAGAAACTCTCTGCCGTCAGAGACAGAGGATTTGGTCACTTCTGGGAATCAAGACGAACCTTTGCTGAGGAGATGAAGCAGGAAGCTGAAGGTTGAGACTACCCATGTGCTGTGTGTTTGGGGGTTGGCCTGCAGTGGTTGCTTCATTGCAAAAGAAAGGAGATGAGGACTGAGTGTGCTTTTCATCAACTTGAAGAAGAATCTCCTAGGGCTTGGACTTGAGCTTCCCTTCTGCCTGAAGTCTCCGGGATACAAGACTTCACCAACCAGCTCCCCTTGAATTCCCTTGCTGGGAATTGTAGTGCCTGCTGTTATGCTGGGCCTTCTGAGAGACTGCGTGACGCTTGGAGCTGGAAGCGCGACACAACGACGAGAAGCGCATCACCGCCGCAGCAGCTGGAGTTGCATCGCTGAAGAAGCGAGACGTCGCTGTCATCATCGCATCACCGAAGCGCGGCGCATCACCAAAGAAGCGTGCCGTTGCTGCAGAGGTCGCCTTCACATCACCGGAGAAGCGAGTCGCAGGCCCTGTCGCGGCTCCAAAGATCATTGAGTCGCCGCAGGGCCGTCGGGCGTGCGTGCATCGCACCACTGTTGTTGCACCGAACCAAGATGCTATTTTGGCGCATCGCACTGGAGAACAGTATCGCATCGAGGTGCCATCTTGTCGCATCGTACAGGAGAGCAGTAAGAAACCGATGCATCACCTCTCCACACAGTAGGGAAGCGAGCATCCACTCCCCTGAGTGTAATGAACCGATGCATCACCTTCCCCGTGACCCTTTTTTTTTTCTTTGCGTTACGCATTCAAGGTACATTGAGAGTGAAGTGTTGCATTTACAACTTGAGAGAACTGAGCTATTTTCTACCATTTTAGAGTCTATTTTTGAGTACAGTATTATGGATTTTTGTCGTTTGGTCTTGTGTTAGGTTTGTATAAAAATACTTATTTTTATATTACAACCTGTGTGGTGTCCATCTGTAGTCACTGTATTACTATGTGTTCACATATATGTTACACACTGCCTCTGAGCTAAGCCTGCCTGCTTGTGCCAAGCTACTAAGGGGGTGAGCAGGGGTTATTTTAGGGATGTAGCCCCTTACCCTGACTAGACGAAAGGGTCCCTATTTGGTCAAAGGTACCTGCCTCTGCCAACTAGAGACCTCCAAATCTAGCAGGGGCGCAATGGCGAAACAAACTTAACTGAGATTTATCAAACCCACACAAGGCCCTGCGTGGATTGATAAATAAATATATATGGAACACAAGACAGTGCAAATCAGTGCCTTGCGTTACTCTGCGGCAGGGAGGCGTTCCATAGGTGAAGAATGGGTGTCACCATATTGTCACCCATGGATTTTGGCGCATTTCCAGATTTACCATTAGTGGTAGACCTGGGAATGTGTAATGATGCTATGCCTCCCCAGGTGAGGCGTAATGAGGAGAAATATCTTTATTTCTCCTTGTTCTTTCCTCTTTTTACGTGTGCTGCATTCAATAGAGGTCATATACAATACACATATCTGCTGACCCAATAGAAACCGTAAATCCACTTGTGATACAAGAAGCCGTGATGCTAATCAGCCAGAAAATCCACTTATCCGCTCAGTGTTGCATCAGATGTTTGAGTCAAGGGGAAAATGTCTAAAGAGGAGTAGCTCCTTTTTCCTATGATATTGATTAGGACATGTTTGTTAAATTTGTTCAGGACTTGTTGATCTTTGGGGTCAGCATGATGCTCACTTTGGTACAAACTAGTAGACAATTACAGTGATTACCTGTAATTGAATAGCTCACCTCTTACAAGTTAGTAAGGATCAGGAGCTCCCCCAGATATCTATTCATGCACGACGACAATGATTAGTTATCATATTCCATTTCTTTAACCACATCGATGCTCATGACGCGCTCAGCTCGTCATGAGGCACAGTGGCGCTGTGCTCATGACGAGCTGAGTTCGTCATAACCACTGTGGAACGCCCACGCGGGGATAATTCCCTTGCTGTACTGGGCGTTCCATTAAACAGGCATGGTCATGACGAGCTCAGCTCGTCATGAGCACAGCGCCACCGTACAGCATGACGAGCCGAGCTTGTCACAAGCACCGAGGCGCGAGCTCTGAACTACTACTCTTCTCTCACCGCTTTTTCCAAGATACTGAGCAAAATTGATCTTGAGTGGGACCACCTTTACGTGAGGGAACCCATCCAAGATGGCTGCCTGCAGGACGCATCAGATATGTACACCCTTTCCTAATACTCGATGATAATGCTTCCAAGAGATGTCTATTGGCGATGGAATACCCTCCACAACTTTCATGACTCTGCATGTGCTTTTCAACAGCGTGTCCTCCAATTGCCATGGGATCAAGACTCACAGCCTTTCTGTCTCTGCTATAAAGTGTGGTGCTGCCACCAGGTACTTTGGCACCAAACATGTTTGTGCTCACAGCAGCACTCACCAGAACAGCCTGGTGAGGATAGGATAGCTTTGTACACATTTGCCTATTTGCGAGGGACCTTGTTCTCAGCATTGTTTTATTTTCTGCTCATAACAAAGATACTTGATTGTGTAAGACAGGGTTGGTCATTGTTGTATTATGAAAACTATGTCCTGAAGATGGCCTTGTGTAATTCATGACAATAGAGACTGAAACATCGACAACATACCCACTACAATTTTTCTTTAACATTCCAATTGAGATATGCCACCAAGAAAAATGAGTATGGATTAAAAAGACCGTTTTGGAGCAGTTCACTGGATTTTCTGGTTGACTATAGTCACCACTTTTCTGTACTAGAAGTGGATTTGTGGTTTCTGTTGGATAATGAGATGTGTATCTTGTATATGAACCCTATTGTGTGCTTTTTAACTAAGATCTAAAAAATGGATATTCACTGTATAAATTACAGTATGTCACATCAAAGAAAAAAAATAAAATGCATGTTTTTTTGTATTGTTAAAAAAAAAACTCCTTACGGAAGAATCTTGTGTTTAGACTTTTGTAAATTGGACACTAGCCAGCCGTGACTACTCCTTATCTTTCACTAACGACCACTTTCAAAACATGACTATTTTGGCATTTCTGTGACAGGTTAAAGCTAAATATTTGGAAGTAGCCAAGAAAATGAAGCAATATGAAGATAAAAAATATGATGAGTGGAAAGAAAACACAGAAACTATACTTCCAGGACTTCTGAAAAGAAACCTAATAGTGAAAACAACTGCTGGAGCCCCCAACCTACCTCGTCGTTCCATAATTGAACCAGTAAGTAAATATGCAGCAGTATATTTAAAAATGTTGCAACTGGAAAACATTTGATGATTTTCTTTGCTATGATTTTTGTATTTTTCTTATTAGAAATACTGTTATTGCATATTGTTAAACACAAATGACATAATGTAGCACTATGTTATCAGTGATTACCTGCCAGAGGATATGTAGGACAATATTAAACTGCACAAAACAAAGTAAACAGTTAGGTCAAATATTTACCAAGTGAAAAATAAGAAACAGAACAGCTATCATTCTTCTTACTTTTTGTGCATTTACTATATTGAAGGTTTGGAAAAAATATTGCCCATAATCGGGGTTTAATCTCCTATATTCTGGTGCGGGTGGATTTCTGTAATTTGAAGGCTCAGTTTTCACAAAATTTAAACCAGAGATGTAACTTAGTATCCTATTCGGTCAGTTCTCCGCATCATACTGTCAGCCAGGAGGAGTCCGATTTGCGGCGATTGACATGTATCCGATTAGCTATTGGGATTGCAGAGAATGTCCTGTGCAAATACAAAGTATTCCCTCATGTTCTTCCCCCAAATCCCATCAAGAGGGGCTGACTCGCTGTCCTCTCGTGTACAGGCAACTGTAGACTGCCTATTTCAATTCACTGCTTTTCTGTGAAACAGGAGTTTATTTCTGATCCTTCTGTTCTGTTTTTTGTTTGTGATGTAGGAGTTGGGAAGTGTAGAACTGAGAGATTTTTCCTGTAGATTTGTTTTTGACTTTGAGTGTCAGACGATCATGGTACACCCGTAGTTTGGGAGGTCTCATAGTTACAAGGGCTTTCTTTTCAGGGTGCTGTCTAGTCGCTAAACTCCTAGCCATATATCAAATAGCAATTCTGGTCTATGTAAATTGTAAATTGATACTTGTATAGCGCACTACTCACCCGCAAGGGTCTCAAGGCGCTTGTACGAATACCGCTGTGGAACCCGTCCTGGCTTTCCCTGTGAGGCGTCCACTCCTGGGTGCCCCCAGGGCGAAGGCCAGGCATCCTTAGCGTTGTGGGGGCCGTTGTGGAGATTAAGCAAGCTATTGCCCAGAGTTGCAGAGTTGGACTCTATGATTGGAATAGGCACCGAGGCGAGAATTATCAGGTCTGTGGAATTTTGAGCCCAAGACCCGCCGAGGCGGGGAATTGAACCCCTGTCCCGGGCTAGACCTCTGCATCAGGGTCTGCCACTCTAACCATTGAGCCACACTTCTCCTTCCATGGAATCCATGTTACTGGAAAATCCCAGAAGCCCTATGATATTGTTTTTATTATCTTGTGTATGCAAGGTTCCAAACGAGAGCCACATATTGTTCCCCTGAAAGATCTGTTGCACCTAAAGTGGGGTTGTGAAGGCCACTATTCTGTATGTTTCCAGTCCTCAAAAAGATGCACAACTGCCTTCCACTTGAGGATCTTGAAATTGTTACTAATTCTTACATTCTGAAGAGAAGCCCTTACTTGTGTGATAGAAGCAGAACAACCACTGGCTTCTCCTCCTACCATCAATCTCTGGAAAGCCTTACTCCACTTTATGATTTGAATGTCATGCAGGGTTTAGCTGTTTTGGTATTAGCTCATTACTGATTTCATGTTGAGTCTTTCTGTCGTTGTGCCTTCACCACTCTGTTAGATTGGTTACGTCATTGAAGAAAAGACTGAATTGTCTCTAAGCGTAGGTACAGGCGCTATTATTGCCAACATTTAGTTTTCACCTGAAAGGATGACGGCTTGAGGGAAGCCACCTGAATTTAAATATGGTGTCATATGGTTGCACATAGATTTCCACAGTGGATGCACTGGGCCTCTAGGCTGGTTTGCCAGGTTACAGAAAAACATGTCCCAGTTTACATGGCAGGCTGCATCACTATGGTATCTGGGAAGGTTTGCATCTGAGTTCACCGATGTAAAATATCTTTGCTTTCTCGTTTCTGCACATCATGATTATTAATTAATTGATACATTTTTAGTGCATTAAACCATAACACCCAGGTGTAACAAATAATGTTATAAAATAGTAAAATTAGGTTTATACATTTAAAACCATTGATATGGCAATCAACTAAAAATATAGTACGACATCTTTCAATGAGAGTAAGACTTAGTGCTCTAGGGAATTTATGTCGTAGAGAAAGGGCTAAATATAGTGCCCCAGATTACTAATTTATTGGTCGGTTATGCCTCTGAAGAACCACAAATTTTAACAGATAATAACCAAGAGTATAGGTTAGTCTTGCGTAATATATAAATCCAAGTTCCAAAATGGATTATTCTGAGAACAATAAATATTCAGTATATTGATCTATCATTTAATGTTGTAGTGGTGTATTATTTTTTGTAATTCTTGATGGTTTTCAAACATTATTGATTTGGCACACACATTTGAGAATTGTGACCAACTGAGACGTGTTTCGCCCTTGCGGTGCGCAGTCTCCTATCTTTTTCAAGGGTGTGTATATATTCCATAGCACCCTAAGTGAATGCAATAATATTTTGACAAGTGTTACTAGATTTTAAATAAATAGAAACAAAAATGGAAACTGCATTATTTCCGCGTATTAGCTATATCCATATTATGAGTTAAATAACAAAGAGAAAAATAGAAAAGAACTTTTTCCAAGCATCACAAAAAGGACAAACAGAAATACAGAAATTACCAAAAAAAAATCACAATTAATATATTATCATATCATTGGTTCAGCCAGTACAGAAATTGCATCAGTGTCAAAGCATTTCACAAACATGAGGCCCTGCGCACAAGTGGTTGATCCATAAGGTTCTAAATAATGAGGTGGCAGAGCAGTGCTGATGTTTTGATGTACATGCATGTTGGACAGTAATTATGCATGGACAACCTTGCGAAAAAACAATCAGCTCTATTATGCAGTTCTAGCAATAGGAATTGTAAAGTATATCAGTATCTATTAAATTAGTCTGTTTCGTTGCTCGGGCTAATGTGAGGTGAAGTGAATATTAAGGGTCTCAATGCGATGTCTGGCAGAAAGCCTCCGCCCGACAATCAGAATCTCCCTTGTCAGAGCTCTTCCGACTGACTTGGTCGGTTTACAGTCTGACCGCCCAGTTACAATGTTTGCGGTCAGAACATTCACCTGCCTGTTATTCCGATTTGGTGTTGACCGACTCTCTGATTATTCATGTCGGTTGGAACCGCACGATACCCCCTGTGGAGGACGTTTCTGCCGTTGGATTACGATGTTGGTTTCCAACAGTCTTTCCGTGTCTGCCTGTCCAAGATGAGAGGCTGTCGGAAAGTGACTTTGGGGGACCCTGGCAGGGCCCCATGACCCCTGCAGCCTATGGTTGGTGGCTGAGGGGATACCTAAAGAACCTGCCTTTAAAACCCTGCACTGCGTGGCAGGCACAATGGGGTGCCTGCGATAGGGTGCAGCGTGTTCCACACACACATACCATTTACCCATTAGAGCCTGTGTTACGGACGGTTCTCGGGCATAACACGAGCTCCCACAGTAAACAATGGTAATCCGACTGAACAGTGTTCGATCGCATCGTAATTCGGTGGACGGAACCGCCAATCACAAGTCGATCGGTCCAGAGTCCGAGACGGTGTTTGGCGGAGGCTTTCCGCCCCACATGGTAATGAGCCCCTAAACTGAGAATTTAATCCTCATGCTAAGTGACGGGGAAATAAAGGGCTAAAGGGCTACCAAAATACCAAGATCCTGATTAAATAAAGTTTTCAATGTTTGATGTAGAAGAGAGATTGAAATATTATGGTATATATGTTAAATAAAAGGAGGTAGAGAAACCGATTGGTCGATAAGGAGAAAATCATTTTGGTAATATGGGAATTCCAAATTGTCCAGCACATGAAAGCTGTAATGATTGGTGATCTAAAAGAAGGTTTAGAAAATAAATGAGTAACTCATGTTACTAATTGCATGATTGGCGGCGATTTCTTCATAACCCTCTTTGTTCCAGGTATGCCATCAGTTCTCTTCTAATTTTGTTCAGTAAAGTTTGTCCTCACTATAATTTCTAATAATACATTCATGTTCACAATTAGTAATATTGTTGATCATAATTTGGGGATAGCAGCTATCTGCCCGTAGGATAGAGCTGGCATATCTATCCTATTAGCAGACAGTTGCCACCCATAAAGTACTATTAAAATCAGGATCATTACGAACTTTACTGAACAAAATTAGAAGAGCTGATGGTGTGCCTTGAACAAAGGGGATGTCAGTGGAATCACCTCCAAATTAAATAGACCAGAAAAAATACAAAGATCTGGTACTATCTAGATCTCCAAAAGAACAACTAAAACCACAAAATAGAATGGGATTTATGACAGATTATCAACATGGACATTTCCCAGACAGAAAGATTCACAGACGACACTGGCACCTACTTATACATAACCCATCCATTAATAATGTCATTGTCAATTACACACTATTAGATTTTTGCAGTGCCAAAAACCTCAAACAAGTACTCTGCCAATCAGATGTTTTTGACACAAGACGCTGTAAATCACCTTTTTATAGGCAAGCCGTGTAATGTATCCTTGACTTTATTTCAAATAAAGGAAAGTCCACACACAAGCCCTGCCTAGACATATCTTCATTAATATAATCAGTTATAATAATAATACTTGACAGTATACACACACACATTAGAAAGACACTATAAAAATTAGATATAAAAACATCAAATATGCAATAGCAATTCAAACATACTTCGTTGTAACCCAAAGGAAGAATATGTAAAAATAATAATTATATCCTTGCAGTACAAGGAAGATCAGTGCAGTTGTGTGCAAGGGGCAAGAACATTTGTATTAACAATTTCCTGATAACATCTTAGAGAATATTTAAATCTCAGAGTTTTAAGATTTATGCATATTAATATAATCTTTAAAAAGCTGATCAAAATTACAAAGAAAGAAGTTACTGACAATATTGAAACAAGCATTAAATGACCGCTTTTAGAAATGTGTCCATTTTGTGCCAAAATGCTTGTAAAAACCTACTTACTGCACATACATTTTTTGGAGAGGTATTGCTTTTTAAGATCCTAAAAGCTACTAGATGTCTAGTTGTTCCTATATCATGAGAAATCGGACAAATCAATTTGCGTCAAGAAATGTGGTATTCAGGGCAAACAAATATTGTGCATCTCATTCTCATTAGTTGAGCTACACGCTGGACAAGCAATGGAGTCTTGTTCCAGACGCCATTTATGGGAAAACAATCTTAGTGGGTGGGTTCCATGGCAAAAACGCATGTTGAGACTCTTGGCAAGAGGAGAAAATATTAAGGAGCCAATTATGGTGGTTGGAGACTTTACGGGCCTCATCATCGGTTTAAATTCTGATTCCGGTTTCAATTCTGACCGGCTTATTAGGATACAGCCATCGGAATTGCAACCTGTCAGTCGGGATGTGGCAAGTAATCTCAAGGGCGGGTATTTCCGCCCTTGAGATTACGATGACTGTTTGACATGTTTTCCATGCCGGCCTGTCTGACATGGAAAACATGTCGGAAAACATCTTTGGGGGACCCCAGCAGGGCCCCCTTGGGTATAAGTCCTCCGGTTGGAGGCCAAGGGGGCATGGTGCCCTCAGTTGATCACTGCACTTTGTGGCTGGCACCATGAGGCGTCTGCCACAGGGTACAGGGATGAACCACACCTCCTATTTTACTAAGGGAGCCTGCATTACGGCCGGTTTACATCCAGAATTCATGCTCCCATGGAAAAATATAGGAATGCGACCGAATAGTGTTCAGTCGCATCCTAATGGGGTGGTTGGGACCGCCGACCGGGTGTTGGTCAGTCCCATTACCGATGCGGTGTTGGGCGGAAGTAATTCCACCTGACAACGTAATGGCCCCCTAAATCTAGAAATTGCTCAAAAACAGGAAACGGCTTAAAATCTAAAAACAGATTGGCCAGGGAACCTTTTGAGCTATTTGTTATGTAGCCATTGTTAATGGAATCCCAATAGCGTGCTTTCAAACTACTGCTTTACAAATTTCAGTTGGCTCAGCCCAATAAACTTTGTAAAAAACAATTTTCCCAACCACACACACACATTTAAGCAAAGAAAGGGACCTGGCTCCTGGAACTTTTAATAAGTCTTTAACTAAATCATTATAATCTCCTAGCTCAGGAGTGGTCCAAAGACTGACCCGATGCACTAGAATTTTTAATACAGCCTGGTCAGCAGTTCTTTTCAATCCCATATCGAAATATAGTGGGGTAAGGGATGAGCTAGTTGGAACTGAAAGCACCTTTCTAATAACATTGTTTTCAGCTATAGATAGTAAATGAGTGTCAACACAACCCCAAATCATAGCGCCATAAAGCACCACACATTGGGCCTTGGCAGGACAAATTTCCAGCGGTGGTGAAACTGCATTTGATGTTTGCTTGTGAAATCTAATAATGGCATTGGACCTATGGTCAATTACAAGAGTACTTATTTGGCTTGCTTACTTAAAGTTCTCCATGAATCTAACCCCTAAGTATTCAAAATTATGTCTACTTTCTAAAGTTTCACTGCCTACTTGAATGTTAAAATTTTACTCACACTTTACAAAACACCATAAATTTGGTTGTATTTACATTTAATTCCAGGCCCCTAGATCTACAGAAACATAAAAATGTATTGATTAAATGAGGCCTATAGGTGATTCAGAAATAAGAAGTGAATCGTTGGTGAAAAAATAATTGATACCTTTCTATTTTTCAGAACAGGGAATCATTATGCAGAGTTGCCCCTGTTGTTTAACATAGATGTTTATAAATGCCAAACGTATACCTGTTGCAAAAATCACAATAATCCCCATTAAATCAGAGCAATCTATGTCCATTAATGTAAGCGAGCTGATATACCCATTTCTGACTAATATCATAAGGCCCCCCATTGCTCTACCAAATCGCTCTGCAGGCTTTACTTCTACGCGTAATGTAGTAAACCCTTCTATAAAAACTTTTTCTGTGGCCCATGTTTCTTGTAGCATACAAATGTCATGTTTTTCAAAAATTGACACCCAATTTGAATCAACCAGCTTTGAGCCTAGTCCCACTACATCCCATAATAATAACCGAATGATACCTAGTGGACAATTGCTGCTGCTGGAACTATCGCCTTTCAAGACGTTGTCTACGTTGGCCATATATTACTGTACAGATATATTTTCTAAAGTGCAGCAGTTTATCAAAGGGTCACTCTCATTGTCAAAAACCTGACTTAAATCATATTTGTTTATGGGTGGAATACAGTTACCATTAATAGTCACCTTAGAGTTTGCATTGATCACTTTTCAAAGAATGTTCTTGTTAGACAAACAATGATTCAGTTCAAATTTGTTTCTTAGTCAATAACTTTCCTCCAGGTTAGATGTGGCAACAGACAAAGAGGTTGGAGTACCACAGGGGGGGAGTACCACAGCTTTCGGCCTTATTCCCAAAGATGTAATCCCTACAAGATGACAAGTGCGCAATTCAAAAATTAATAAGATTTTCAACCATATGATTTGAACACAAGATAACTTGTATGTAATCATGTGAGAATAGATTAGGTGAACTTCTTTTTGCATGCACAATGTCCGATCTAACCACTGAAAGACAGTTAGGCTCTAACCTAAGCCAATGGGTCAATTTAATAATTAAAACGTCTGAATCCTCAAAGGATTCAGGTGGCAGTTTTGGGACTTGGAACATGTAAATTGATCGACTGGTAGAAATGGACTTTTGTGCCAGGTTGATGTAGCCTTTTGTAGGATGACTTCTTAATGAAAGCGAGAATGGTGGTCTTATATTATCTACTGGAATGAGCAACTTTCACTATTGCGGTGGTCTTATCAGGAGCGTCCACTTTGTCTCGATGTGTTTATACGCATGTCATAACTGTGGAGTCTACAAACTTGGACTCAACAAAAATAAAGTTTTCTCACCAACATCTGAGATTACATGCCAGAGAATACAGATTGGATACATTGCAGTAGTAACCACATCATCTACATAAGTGAATGCCCATGCAACCAGTTATATACTGGCAGGACTATCAGACCCCTATGAGGCAGAATACTGGAACACTATACAAATATCAACAAACCAGAAGATGATCCTCCACTCACCGAACATTACAACCAGTTTCATCCGAACCAAACAACTTCAATTTCTTTTTATCAGAACACATCAAGGCACATTCTTCAGGTGGAACTAAAGAATATGTCCTGAAGAGACGAGAAAGTGAACTTGTACTCAGATTGGGTACCACCGAAACTGGATTGAACGAAGATGCAGAAATGCATTTGTGGCTTTAGGAAAGTAAAAACAAACGCCCATGTTACATCCTCATATGAGACAGTAGACATCTGATGCCAACAGAATGTTTTTACTTAGTACCATCCACTTAGAAACTAAGCAACAACTATGCTAGATAGTTAACAATATGTATTGACTTAGTGTAACTGGAGGAAACTCCATTTTTGCTTTATAACAATGAATAATAAGAAACCTTCCATTGCAATGTTTGCATTATAAAATAACTTACTGCTTAACGTTGGCTATTACAAGTTGGTCATCACTCTTTTGTCTTTTTCCATTTCATTCCAGGATCTTTTTAAGATCATACGTAGATCACCATATTTATTACAACTGGACTGGCTGGGCTCCCCCTAATGAGAAGCTCCTTCTAATGTTTACCTACCTGAGGTATATTTCGCTTCACTCCCTAACCGTGCCTTTCAATAGACATTTTCACATATTAACCCCACCCATTACAAAATTACAGCCTTATCCAACCACTTTCCTTGTCCTGTTATGGCTGCCTTCCCGTCACATACTATTACTTGACGTTTGCAACAACACTAAATCAAAGGTCCGCAAATTTTTAAAATGGCCTTGCCAGGCATCCAGCCCCAGGTGCTGAGTCTACTGAACAACTCACTGAAAGCAGGCTATCTTCCAACTCAGATGAAAGAAGCTAGGGTCTCCCCACGTCTAAAGAAATCAGGAACGGACACGAAAGCCTTAAAAAACTATAGGCCTATCTTGCAGTGACCATTCCTGAACAAGATCCTAGAAAAACACGTCCTGAGCACATTAGCCGGTCATCTGGAGGAACACCATCTCCTTCATGCCAGGCAGGCTGGGTTTCGGCCCCAACATAGCACAGAATTAGTCATGGCCTCGGCCGCCGATGAGCTGAGAGTCAGGGCAGACAATAAACAGCCATGCGCCCTGATTCTCTTAGACTTATCGGCGGCTTTTGATAGGTCAACCACACCATCTTGCTGGACCGTATCGCGAAGCTGGGGATCACAGGCTAGGTGCTTAAGTGGCTGGAATCCTCCACGCGCTGAGCGGGCGTGGAGGAAGCAGTATTTGCTATCGGCAAAGGCCTCGTTTAGGCTCGCACTGCAGGGCTATAAGGCGCAGATCAAGTTGGCAAAGGCGGCCTTTTTGGAATCCACCTTGAATAAGGCGCCTAATAAATCTCAAGCCCTGTTCAAAATTGTCAGGGACTTGTCTCATCCAGCCTGTGTGGCCAACATGGTCGTGGCGTCGCAGGCCCTGTGCGATGCACTGGCGGGTGCTTTTGAGGAGAAGACTGCTAAGATCCTAGAGGGCTTAAAAAACCCTCTGCCCGCGGCCCCCGGTCTGGGAGCTCCGGTTAGCCCGCTCAGTCGACCCCGGTCAGTCGGGCTTTGTCCTGGCGCGGGAGCTCCGAACGGGTCACCCAGTCGACCCCAGCCGACTGATGCAGCTCCTTCACAGGGTACGCTTGGAGTGGGAGCTCCGGACGGAACACCCAGTCGACCCCATTCGAGTGACCTAGGTCTTTGCTTGGGAGCTCCGGACTTTCTATCCAGTCGACCCCAACTAAGACAGTTTCCCTGTCCCTCTTATGAGGAATTTTGTAGCTTGGCACACACGGTTGCCTCGGGCTCTCCGCTCGACCCACTACCTCCCAAATTTTGGAAGGTCTTCCACGCAGAACTTTTCCCGCCGTTGCACGCCATCTGCCTCCAGTCTTTGGAGTCGGCTCGGGTTCCTGACTGCTGGAAGCTAGCAGTAGTTTCTCCACTGCTTAAGAAGCCAACGTTAGACCCTGCCTGTCTTTCCAACTACAGGCCAATCTCCCTGCTCCCATTTCCTATTAAGATCATGGAAAAATGGGTGACCCGCTCGCTCTCAGGCTTTCTAGAGAACATCGGTTGGTTTGACGAGGCACAGTTTGGCTTCCGCCCCGGTCACGGGACGGAGTCAGCACTGGTTACCGTACTGGACAACCTTCGGACGCGTGTCGACAGTGGTCGGGCAGCATTTTTAGTGCTGCTCGACATGTCGGCTGTGTTCGATACGGTTTGCCATCAAACCCTCATCAGAAGACTGGAGGAGTGTGGGGTCACAGGGAGTGCAAGAGATTGGCTGGCTTCTTATCTGGGTAGCCGGCAACAGCTGGTTTCGCTTCCTCCATTCCGCTCTGAGTCACGGAAAGTGGGACAGGGGGTCCCTCAGGGCTTGGCCATCAGCCCTATACTTTTCAATCTGTATCTTCGCCCCCTGGTCCAGCTTATAAAATCTTTTGGTGTCTCGGCTTTTAACTATGCTGACGACACCCAGCTGGTCTTTTCTCTGGAAGGAAACAACGCGGTCTCGCTGGAGACTTTTCATCGCTGTATGGCAGCCACAGCAGTTTGGCTTCGGGCCAACTCCCTCCAATTTAACAGCTCTAAAACGGAGGTGCTCCACTGCTCCAATGATCGAATTCCGCGGGATCTTCCAGAGAACTTCTGGGCCACTGCCTTTCCGGAACCAGTAGCGGCGGCTGAATCAGCTCGCAACTTGGAGGTTATTTTTGGCCCTAACCTACAGCTTGACTTGCACGTAAAAAAACCCACTTCTACGTGCATGATCCTGTTACGCATGTTGCGTAAAGTTCTGCCCCTTCCCCCCGCCCAGGCCAGGCCAGAGGTAGTTCGCAGCACTATTCTAAGCCGCTTAGATTACTGCAATGCGCTGCTTCTGGAGGCCCCAAAAAATCTGGTGGGGAAGCTACAACGGGTGCAGAACATGGCTGCCAAGTTGGCTCTGTCGCGTGCCAGGTCTAGCTCTTCCACTCTTGCTTTAAGAGACCTGCATTGGCTCCCGGTGCATCTGCGAGTGGTGTATAAGGCTGCGTGTTTGGTGTTTAAGGCAGTACACCAACAGGGCCCAGTACCACTTCGCGACATGTTTGCATGGTACTCTGCCTCTCGGCTCCTTCGTTCATCTTCGGCCAACTTGTTGGTGGTCCCGAGGTTCCAGAGAGTCAGGATGGGTGGCCGCTCATTCAGTGTTGCGGCGGCCAGACTTTGGAACTCCCTGCCTCTCTCTCTGAGAAGCCACAAGGATTACCTACCATTTAGGAAAGCGCTGAAAACGCATCTGTTCCCGAAAATTGTCTGAGCAGTGAGTGTTGTTCTGCCGAAGTTCAAAGTGCCAGGATGCCCTTTGGGTGACAGGCCGCGCTCAATGAGTACACAAAAAAAAAAAATCCTTCCTGTCAGGACGAACTCAGAGAGTGCAGCTGGGAGACCAGTTCTCTGGGATCAGTGATGTGACTTGGGGGGTGCCCCAGGGGTCGGCTTTATCCCCCCTGCTTTTCAATATCTATTTACAACCGCTGGTGGAGGAGCTCATGCGTATGAATTGCGAAATCTTCAATTACGCAGATGACACCCAGCTATTGGTCCAGCTGAAAGACACTAAAGAGGCCCAGGAATAAGTGAGGAACCTTCTCAGTTTCACGGTCAACTGGATGACTAACAATCTGTTGAAAGTAAATGCTGATAAAACTGAGGTGCTGGTGATCAGAAACCGAGAGAATCCCTGGAGTGACCTGTATTGGCCCCCAGAGTTAGGAACCACCCCTTCTCCTGGGTCAGTGGTAAAAAGCCTGGGGCTGAGGATCAATGCGGACCTCTCGATGGCCCCTCAAGTTTCTGCTGTGGT
The DNA here is from genome assembly GCF_964263255.1 of Lissotriton vulgaris. Lineage (NCBI taxonomy): Eukaryota > Metazoa > Chordata > Amphibia > Caudata > Salamandridae > Lissotriton > Lissotriton vulgaris. The sequence goes on along the minus strand of NC_141699.1, from coordinate 133,741,438 downwards.
CGGATCTTGCATAGGTGTGTTGAGGCAATTACGAAAGCTAGTCCCCATCTTATCTTCCTCCACCCTGCAATCGATCGTATCTGCCACAGTCATCTCGAGACTTGATTATGGCAACGCCTTATATCTCGGCCTGCCACAGAAGCTGTTGAGGAAGCTGCAGGTAGTACAGAACGACGCAGTAAGGCTGATCCACTCTCTGCCCAGAAACTCGCACGCAACTCCCCTGCTTCAGAAGTTGCACTGGCTTCCAGTGAAATTTCGAGTCCAGTTTAAAAGGCACTCTTTGGGAAAGCCCCAGAGTACATTAAGCAACGTTTGAAGAGGTATGTTCCTGGGAGACCTCTGCGCTCAGGAAAAACCTCCAATCTGATTCAAGCAAGGTTCAAACTAAAAACCAGAGGAGGCAGGGCCCTGTCTGTTCTTCTCCCGTAACTGTGGAATGAGCTCCCGGCCATTCTGAAGGAAGAATCACAGCTACTACCCTTTAGAAAAAAACTGAAAACCCATCTATTCAGAAAGGCATTGATGCCAGTTTAGGCGGTGGAACAGCTGAGGGTTTTTTGGGTACCAGTGTGTTATGTTCTTCTGTTAAGCGCTTAGAGACCGGCGGTGATAGGCGCTATATAAATATTCTATAACATAACATAACTAAAAAACCTCAGGTCTCACGGTCTCCAAATAGACAACCGCAGGAATTACCTTAGCACCCCAAAAGACAGCAGCAATTATCGATCCTCCAACTTCTGGAGGTAAGCACAGAGCTATTTTCCTCTGCACTCTGGACATGCCTTGGGACACTTTTAAAACTTGAGTTACTTTGAGCCTGATTGAGTTATCAGGTCGTTGGACTGCCGTCTGCTATTGCAGACTGCTCAATTACAATATGACCGCTGAGGTGACAATTGTAATCCCGTCATTAGGGATTTCGATTCTGACCACCACTCAGTCAGGATCAGTAGATCCTGTCAGAGGCATTGGTCTGTACCCCATCATAATGCGGCGGTCGGACAGAAGGAATGACTGTCAGGTGGTGTGTCACTGATGGTGGCGGTCCGCCCAACATTGTATTAGGCTCTAATTTATTCTCTAAACCTACTTTTAGACATCAATCATTACAACTTTAGCTTGCCGGACAATTCGGAATACCCATATTACCTATGACAGTTTCTCCTTATCCACCATCTAGTTTCTCTACCTCCTTTATTTAACATTTATACCTTAATTTTTTGATCTCTCTTCTAGATCGAACATTGAAAACTTTGCTTTATCAGGACCTTGTTTTTTTAGTATGCCTTTTTTCCCCATCACTCAGTGTCATGATTAGCTCCATGACGCCGTAGATTCTCTCCTTAATATTCACTGATATTCACTTGCCTTCACACTGGTCCCAGGTCCAAAACCGACACATTTAACAGATAAAGGTATACTTTATTATCGATCGCTAACACTGCATAGTAGACCTGACTGTTTCTTCAGAAGGTTTTCCATTCATGATTACTGCCCAACATGCAAGTACAACCATACACCAGCACTGCTATTCTGTCCATTATATAGAACCTTATGGATTAACCGCCTGTATGCACTGTCCCATGTTTGTGAAATGCCATGATACTGATAAAATAAACTAGGCAACAACTTTCTTTAGTTAGAGATTAAACCAATAATATGATAAAGTATTCATTGATAATTTTTCTTTGTTTCTTCTGTTTTTCTGTTTTCCTTTTTTGTAATGTCATTTCATTGCTTGGAAATCTTTCTTTTCCTTTTTTCACTTTATTTCACTATTAATATGGGTAGGGACTACTAAACCGAAATGATGCAATTTCCATTTTTTTATAAAAACTTTATTGTGCAAAACAACGTCATTACAGATATGGGCCTACAACCACAGGGGCCGGCCGCTAGTGCATGTAGATCAATTACGTAGCGTCAAAAAGCAGCGACTGATCCCTAGAGGTCCAGCAGAAGTACAGGATACATGTTCGCCAACTCAGGAGGTATACAGGATACAAATATTTTTTAATTTTTAGAGAGGAACAAAGAGAAAAACAAAAGAACAAAACTCAAGGCGAGAAACATTGTAGAAGATGTCGAGCTCCGGTGGGGGAGACCTACCATACCGGATAGAGAATCAGGAGGACAATAGAGATGACCGGTGGGGGGAGGCAGTGGGGAAGTCAGGACAATCAGCAAAAAAATACAGTAGTCAAGGAACCTCAGAGGTCAGGGGGACAGGGAAATGTCCGGGATGTCTTCGAAGGGGGGGCGTACAGATGTTCCCTTGGTATGCGTTCCACTGGCCCCAAATTTTACTCCACGCCCTAGGCTTGCCCCTAGCCAAATATACCGTCTTCTCTCTAAACATGCACCAATCCATGTTCTCCTTCCATACTGACACAGTGGGAGGCCGTTGGGAACCCCAAAGCTGCGCAATATCCCTTTTGGCAATCATGTTCCCAAGTGCTGCCCACCGGGCCTGGGCAACATTGTAGTCATTCGGCTCCCACACATTCAACAAACATCTTCGAGCCTCAGGCAACAGAGCGACCCCAGTGACACACTCCATTACAGCATGCACGCGGTGCCAATACGCCGCAACATCACGGCACTCCCAAAGGATATGAAGGAAGGTGGCACTCATTCCACAACCGCTCCTACACAACCCATCCGAAGAAAAACCCATAGCAACCAAACGAGGACCCGTCACATACACGCGGTGAAGAATTTTGAGCTGGACGAGACGGGCCGGAATGGCAACCTCTTTCGGGGAGGATAGTGCGGACTGCCAGTCCTCGTCGTCCAACCCGTCTCCAGTCCAGGCCTCCCTAAGACGCACAAGGAGATCCGCCCGATTGTTGATTAATTTCTTATAAATCAAGGAGATCGTACTATCGGGCAGATGACTGTAGGAGAGTAGGGTCTGCAATCCTATGATCACCCCAGATTTTTGCTTTTTGCTTTTTGCTTCACTGGTTTACGACTTCCCTGGCTGTGGGCCTGCTAATCAGACCCACAGCCTAGCTGTTCTCTCTCTAAATTGACACTTGTACCTTAGGTGCATTTACCAATTGGTACTGGGCCACCTTATCAGTCCCTGTACCCAGGGCATAGGTGTACCCAGGGCCTACCAGGGGCTGCAGCATGTATTATGCCACCCCTGGCTAGCCATCTAAATCTGACACAACTGGCTGCACGACAGCTGGGGCAAGGTGGTGTAATCACCCTTTGCTTTAGATATAGTACACCTATATCTAACCCTAAAACGGACACATGTATTCCTATCAGTCACTCCTATGGCAGGCCTTAACAATCCTGAAGGCAGAGTGCTTGGAATTATGTGAGATGGTGCTCTGGCATGAGCTGAGCCCGTCTGCAGCTTGCGGAACCAAGTCCTAATAGCTGTTCTATGATATCTGAAAGAAACACGTTACTGTTAGATTCCTTACCTTAGACTATCCCCAGGCGTCCGTCTGGATCCGGAAACCTTTGCGTAGCAGTACCCCTGCGCGTCGGTAGGCGTCGTCTGCAGGCGTCCCCTGCGGCTCTGCGTCCGTCGTCGGCGTCGTGCGCCGTGATGACGTCGCTGGAGTATATAGACGCCGCCTCCGCGCGCTGACGTCAGTTCTTCTTTTTTCCGCGCCAGTAAGCGCAGATCCGAAGAGCAGTACTCGGTCTTTTGACCAAGTTTGTTAACTTTCTAATCTCTTTTTGGTGCCTGGTAGGATGCCCGGTTTCAAGAATTGTGACGGTTGTGACCGCACGATGTCGGTCACGGACCATCACCGACTCTGTCTCCGGTGCCTGGGCCCCGACCACGACGTGGACGCCTGCGTCGACTGCCGGGCTCTCACTAACAAGGCTAGACGGGAGCGGTCCCGCAAGCTACTTGAGCTCCGTGTGTCGGCCCCGCGTCGGGAGCGGTCCCGGTCCGGCCGGAGGTCCAGGGAGCGGTCGCGGAGCCGCGCCGAGCGCTCCGGAAGTCGTCACCATTCGTCGGGCTCTTCAGGTAAGAAACACAAGAAGTCGGGGCGTCGTCATCGTACCCCCGACTCCCCCCCCGACGCTCGCGCGACGCGGCCGGGGGTTCGGGTGACCCCAACCCCGCGGCTCCGCGAGAGTCGCCGGTGCGGCCTGCCCTGGGCAAGGTGCGACGCCTGAGGAGATTGAGGCGTTCCTCATGGCCATGAGGGCGCTCAGTTCTCCGACGGGGCCTACGGCGCCTTCGGGCCCAGTGCTACCGTATGAGGACCCTAGCGGGTCGGGTGTCCCTGGCTCGACGCCATCGGGTGCTTCGGCCCCGGTGCCGTCGACGGCTCCGACCCCGGCGCCGCAAGGGTCTTCGGGGTCGACGCCGGCTGGTCTGCCGACCGCTCCGGCGCCGATTCTATCGGGGTTACCCCCGACGCCGTCCCCGCGCGGCGCCGGTTCCGGGCGGCGCCGTCCCCATACCCTCCCCGAATCCGGACGCGGAGTCGGACCGACGTCGCTCGACGCCGGGCTCGACGCCGATGGGGCCTGTGAACCCCGAGGAGCCGGTCTACATCGTTGACTCCGAATATGGAGATGATGAAGAGTACGGGGAAGGTTGGGAGGGGTCTGAGGACCCTCTGTCACGTGAGTGCCAGTATGACGTGGACTGGACAGGTGAATTGGGGGATGCCAGTGGTCTGGACGACTCTCCTAACCCTGGCTTTGTCTCTCCTCCTTCCGTGGCGTCGGAGGAGGGAGCTGCATATTCAGTGGTGCTGATGAGGGCTGCCAAGGCCTTACACCTTGAGCTCCCCGTCGCGGCCGTGAGGCCTAACATCCTCACTGAGGTCTTCAAACCGCAGTCATGCCCACAGGAGCCACTGCTGCCGTTTAACGAAGCCTTGTCAGACGTTCTGTTGGGCACGTGGTCCAGGCCCGCTTCAGGTTCGCTTGTTGATCGGAACGTGGCCAGATGCCACCGTCCTTGTCCGGACGACCCCAAGTTCCTGTCCACCCATCCCACCCCCGAGAGTCTGGTGATCCAGGCCTCAACCTCCCAGACCGCATTCCCGTCGGCCCCGCCCGACCGGGAATCTAAGAGGTATGACCAGTATGGCAAGAAGGTCTTCTCGTCCCTGAGTTTGGGACTGCGGTCTTGCAACACCGCTTGCCTCTTGGGCCGCTACACCCACTCTGTGTGGGATACGGTCGTGGAACTGCTGCCAGAATGCCCCATGGAGGTGCGGGCAAAACTCGGCAAGGCTGTGGCTGAGGGCCGAGATGCAGCAAAATATTCCATACGGTGTGGTCTTGATACGACCGACTCGCTAGGCAGAGCGATGTCCACGGCGGAGGCGATTCGTCGCCACGCCTGGCTGAGATCTGCCAACTTTTCGGCAGATGTCCAGAATGCCTTGATGGACATGCCGTTCGATGGCTGTCGCCTGTTTGGTGACAAGGCGGACAACGCGCTGGAACGCTTCAAGGACTCCAGGGTCACGGCCAAGTCCTTGGGTCTCTCGACCCAGCACCAGCAAACGGGTTCGTTTCGCTCCTTTCGTGGCCAAGGAAAGGGCGTCCCCACACGTGCTGCCAGCCACGCGCCGCAACAATCCTTTCAACGCGGTGGCGGCCGTGGAAACCGCCGTGGAGGCGGTCGGGGTCAACGGCGGGGTCAGGCCACACCTCCCCCCGCAGCATCTGCCTCCAAATCCTCCTAGTCCGTGCTTTCAGGCCCATGTGACGCCAGTGGGTGGCAGGGTTCGCCATCACCACGCCCGCTGGCGCACAATCACATCGGACAGGTGGGTGCTGCAACTCGTCCGAAGGGGCTACCCCCTCCCCTTCGAGACCACTCCTCCAGCCATGCCACCGCAGAACCACCGTGTGTCGGAGGACCACTTGACACTTCTGCAGGAGGAAGTTACGGCCCTCTTGGCCAAGGGGACCATCGAGCGCGTTCCTGGGCCAGAAGTAGGGCGTGGTTGCTATTCCCACTACTTTCTGGTACCCAAGAAGGACAAAGGGGGCCTCCGTCCTATCTTGGATCTACGGAACGTCAACGGCTTCCTCCGGAAGGAGAAGTTCAAGATGTTGACATTAGCTCAGGTCTTGGCTGCTCTAGACCCGCAAGACTGGATGGTAGCGTTGGACTTGCAGGATGCGTATTTTCACATCCCCGTCCTGCCGGCCCACCGGCGTTACCTGCGGTTCACGGTAGGCCAGGAGCACTTTCAGTTTATCGTGCTCCCCTTCGGCCTTACCAGCGCCCCACGGGTGTTCACAAAGGTGATGGCGGTGGTCGCAGCCCATCTGCGCAGGTTAGGGGTTTCAGTCTTCCCCTACCTAGACGACTGGTTGTTGAAGGCGGGCTCGCCCCAGACAGTCGTCCACCACCTTCAGATGACGGCAGACCTCTTGCACGACCTGGGGTTCTCCATCAATGTGCCGAAATCACACCTGTGTCCCTCTCAAAAGCTCCTTTTCATCGGAGCGGCTCTGGACTCGGCGCAGTTTCGGGTTTATCCTCCGGAACGGCGGGTCCGGGATATACAGGCTTTGATTCCCATCTTTCAGCCGCTATCCCGGGTTTCGGTCAGGTTGACCCTGCGGCTGCTGGGGCTGATGGCTTCCTGCATCCTTCTGGTGCATCACGCCAGGTGGCGGATGCGGGCTCTGCAGTGGGACCTGAAGTTTCAGTGGGCCCAGCATCAGGGCAACTTGTCCGACCACGTCTTGATCTCGGAGGGCACTGCGAGACAACTGCAGTGGTGGCTTACGGACCGCGATTGGGTCAGAGGCAGATCCCTCTCCCTTCCCCAACCGGAGCACGCTGTCATGACGGACGCGTCCCTCCAGGGCTGGGGTGGCCACTTGGGAGAGGCATTCCTCCCCTTTGTCAACGGGAGTGCAGTGCAGGTGTTCACAGACAACACCACCGCCATGTGGTACTGCAACAAACAGGGCGGGGTGGGGTCGTGGACCCTTTGCCAGGAGGCTCTGCGCCGCTGGCAGTGGCTGGAACGTCAGGGCGTGACTTTGACGGTTCAACACCTGGCAGGTTCTCTGAACGCCAGGGCGGACAAACTCAGCCGTCGGTGCTCGATGGATCACGAATGGCGTCTGAATTCGGACGTGGCGCAAGGCCTCTTTCTGCAATGGGGAGAGCCTTGGTTAGATCTATTCGCCACAGAAGAGAACGCGCAATGTCATCAGTTCTGCGCGTTGGAGTTTCCAAGACGGCACTCGCACGGCGACGCCTTTCGGCGTGAGTGGAGTTGCGGTCTGTTATACGCCTTTCCGCCTATACCACTTCTGCCCAGAGTGCTGAAGAAGATCAGGCGCGACCGGGCCCAAGTTATCCTTGTGGCTCCGGACTGGGCTCGAAGGTACTGGTATCCCGAGCTACTCAGCATGTCAGTCGGTCCCCCGATCCGCCTGTCCCTTCAGGAGGACCTTCTGTCGCAGCAGCAGGGGACGGTCCTCCACCCGAACCTGTCCAGTCTCCACCTCCATGCTTGGAGATTGAGCGGCGGCAGTTGAGGCCATTTGACTTGCCTCCTGAAGTCTGTGATGTAATTCTGGCAGCCAGGCGTCCCTCCACAAAGTCGGTATACGCCTGTCGGTGGAACAGATTTGTGGCATGGTGCACAGCAAAGGCTGTGGATCCTCTTTCTGCCCCTCTTTCCGAGGTTCTTCTGTTTCTTCTCTCTCTTGCCCAGCAGGGCTCTGCTCTGGGCACTATCAAGGGCTACCTTTCGGCCCTTTCAGCCTTTCTAAGGCTTCCTGATCAGCCTTCTTTGTTCAAGTCCCCAATTGTAACGAGATTCTTGAAGGGCATCACACACATGTATCCACATGTTCCGTTTGTGATGCCTCAGTGGGACTTGAACCTGGTTCTAACCTTTTTGATGTGTGCTCCCTTTGAGCCCCTTCATTCTTGTCCTCTCCGTCTCCTGACTTTAAAGACGGCTTTCCTGGTTGCCATCACCTCTGCCAGGAGAGTGAGTGAGCTCCAGGCTCTTTCTGTCCAACCTCCTTTCCTGTCCATTCATCCTGACAAGGTGGTTCTCAGGACTAGACCTTCTTTCCTGCCCAAAGTAGTTTCTGCTTTTCACATCGGGCAGTCCATCACCCTCCCCTCCTTCTTCCCACCTCCGCATCCCTCAAAGGATGAAGAGCGGCTCCATCGTCTGGACCCAAAACGTGCGCTTTCATTTTATGTGGATCGTACACGCCAGTTCCGGGTGGATGACCAACTGTTTGTTGGCTACGTGGGTGCGAAGAAGGGACGGGCGGTGCATAAGCAGACCATCTCTCGGTGGGTCGTTCTGTGCATCAAAGCGTGCTACTCTTTGGCTCGGAAGGAGCCTCCTGTTGGGCTGAGGGCCCATTCCACTCGGGCCACGGCGGCTACTACTGCCCTGGGCCGGGGAGTCCCTTTGCAGGACATTTGCCAAGTGGCTACGTGGGCCTCGCTGCACACCTTTGCGAGGCACTACTGCCTGGACAGTCAAGTCCGGAGGGATGGCTTCTTTGGCCGTTCTGTCCTCCAGGACTTTCTGGTGTAGGAATGTATTGGTTCGCAGACCCACCACCGGGGTTGGTATTGCTGGGGTATCTATTCTAAGGTAAGGAATCTAACACTAACGTGTTTCTTTCAGATGAACAAGTTACTTACCTTCGGTAACGATATATCTGTAAGAAACATTAGTTAGTGTTAGATTCCTTACCGAACCCACCCATCCTCCCCGTTCTGCGAACTGATACCTAGGGTTAAGGACATCCCTTTCAGGGCCCTAGTTTCAAATGGCACCAGTGTTGATTCTCACATGACTCTGCGTTTTCTGGCGCGGAAAAGCTGTGTACAAAGAACTGACGTCAGCGCGCGGAGGCAGCGTCTATATACTCCAGCGACGTCATCACAGCGCACGACGCAGACGACGGACGCGGAGCCGCAGGGGACGCCTGCAGACGACGCCTACCGACGCGCAGGGGTACTGCTACGCAAAAGTTTCCGGATCCAGACTGACGCCTGGGGATATTCTAAGGTAAGGAATCTAACACTAACTAATGTTTCTTACAGATATATCGTTACCGAAGGTAAGTAACTTGTTCAACGCGTACCATATACTCTTAAGTGCATTATAATCCTCACGGTTATTTGCTATCTTTGGTATCGCTTTATCAAAACATGTCGAGTAAGGTGTCATACGAATTGGAATACTAACCCCTCGCCAATTCTGGCGACGGGGTTAGCATTCCACCCTTCTAGAGGGACACAACATGTATGTAACTGTGAACCCCGGTTAAAGTTAACTCGAGCCTCAGCATCACAAAATGGATGCTGCCACCACAGACACAAGTCTAACCTCCTGCTGCTGGGAGTCCTTCCAGCGAGGAGAGCTTGGACAAAGGGTTTCCTGTCAGGGGCGGTGCTAGCACCATCCCAGACAGGGTTTTGTGTATCCTAGGTAGGCAGGGCTGAATAGGAAGGTGACTGCAAGTGGCACCCCGGTGCTCACTATGCATCTGCCGGCTTGAACCAGTTCCAGGGGCACACCAGCCCCTGAGCTGGGGAAAGTCCGGAGAGGGGAGAGGGGTGTAACCACCCCCCTTCCTGGTCCCACCCATGGGCAGGACCTAGTCAAGTGCCAGCCCCTTTCTTTAGAATAAAGGTAGGAGCGGGGACCCTTCCACATTAGATCATCTTTGAATCCTGAAACTACTTTCCACGAAAGGAACTCAAGACTTCTTCTCAAGATTTCTCCCTTGTGACTAAGAAGTAGTCACCCTGCATCAGCAGGCACCAACTAAGTATCTTGCGGTTTGCTGCACGTCCTTCCTCCGGAACCAGACCGACCAGCACGACGAGACCCGGACTCCCTGCCATCTCTGACCTCTACCTGCCTCTACAGCACAGCTGAGAACCGTGGGTGCGACAAGACCAGAGGAACCGGCTATCATCAGAAGCAGCACGACACTGATCCAGCATGACCGCCGAGGGACCCTCGAGTGGGTGCACTGGGGTAAGAGAAGCCCCAACCCCAAGCAGCACGAGCACCGAAGTCCAGCCCCCCAGCATCCACCAGATCTGCATGGGGCCCTTTTGCTTCTGTGTTGCTTGCCACGTTGTCTGGTCACTTGCCCGTTGGCTAGTGACCCTCCAGACGACGTCCTACGTTTGTTTCACCGCTGGTCTAGCTCCTCTAGACTGGCCCTTGTCTCCTCTTGAAGGGGAACCTCCTCGGACCTTCCTGGTCCACTCCAGACGCCATTTTGTGTCGCCACGTGGGCTTACCGTAGCCAAGGCTTGTTGCCTCCTCCAACGGATCCAGCACCGCCAACAGCAGACCTCCAGCCTGGTCGACATCAGTGCCCCGGGTCCGTGCAGCAGCAGAATCCAGTGTCCCCTCTTCATCTGGCTGAGTGACCTCGTCCGGTGCCATCCTGGTTCCCACCTAATCACTGGCTAGTGATTCAGAACTCGGTCCCCTCTGCTTACAGGTATCCTTCTTCACTGATCCGTCCTTGGATCAGCCCGGAACATTTTCACTGGTCGCCTGCCAGCAACTTTTACTTCAGGCTCCTGGTTCGTCAACGAGGATTCCCGACGACAATTGAAACCTATGCAGCCACAGCCCCTGGGCTAGGTAAATCGAGTACCACGGTGCTCCAGCGTAGAACCACTCTCTAAGTGTCTAGATCCACTATCGTTTTTGACCTACCTAGTCGGGTTCGCCCGAGAACACTAACTTTGCATTTACTAGTATCCATAGACTTTGTCCCGCATTACGCGTGAGAGTTTCCACTCTGCACACGGCGCTCCTAGGCCTCCTGCTTCTAATCTAAGGGTTCGGCATTGTAGGCCTAGCAATTCTAAAGTCTGTGAGAATAGTTACTTACCTGCTAGTAATTTGCATTCCACTTTTGTAGTATATGGTTTTTCGTGCCCCTCGGGCATTTGCGTAAATTGTGCGACTTTCAGTATTTCTTTAACCCCTTCGCTGCTAGGCCTTTTCCCCTCCTGTGCTAAGCCCTTTTTTGGCGATTTGGGGTAGTGCGCGCTTAGGCCCTTGTAACTTTTTGACCACATAAGGTATCCACGCCAAATTTGCGTCCTTTTCTTCCAACATCATGTGGATTCTAAAGGTGCCCAGGGTTTGTGGATTACCTTGGAGGGGTCCCAGAAATTAACCAAAATATAGTGATTTTTTTGTTTTTTTCAGAAAAATGGGAAAAACGGCCTGCAAATGAAAGCCTCTGGGTTTTTCCCTGAAAATGTTATCAAAAAAGGGTTTGTGGGGCTGAAATCTCCATTTTCTCAGCTTTTAGGAAATGACAGTCTTTTGTCAGAGAACCGACATTTTCACACAGTTTTGGCATTTTTCTGGGACATAGCCTATTTTTGCTATTTTTAGAGCTTTCCACCTCCTTCCAGTTAATGGTAGAAATGAGTTTGAAAGCAATAATGGATCCTAGAAAGCTGTACATTTTCAAAAAGTAGACAAAATTCTGAATTCAGAAAGGGGTCATTTGTCTAAATCCATGAAGGTTTCTTTATAGAAACTAACAGTTAAATATGCGAATAATTGAAAATTTGTTGAAAAAAACAGCCTTTTGTCTCAACGTTTTCCCCTATAACTTTTTCTAGTTTTGACAGCTCTTAGAAAGCAATATACCGTTACATCCGTTAGACCTTCCTGGTTGTGGGGATATATAGGACTTGTAGTTTCACCAAGAACCCGACGAACCCAGATCCAAAAACTGAGCAGCAACTTGCAATGGTATTTTTTCATTTACTGGGTATAGAGCACTTTGTCTTGGAAAATGTATACATGGAAAAATCTGTATGAAAGAACCTATGTATTTCTGAATTGGGTACAAAATATAGAGTTCAGAAACAGTATATTATTGCTAATTTTCAAAATTGGGAATACTCATACTAGCATGAGAATTATTGGTCATTTTTCAAAATTATTTTTTTTTTACACAATGTCTTTCATTGAAAGGGAGAAATGCGCAAAAGCTCAATTGGTAATAACAGTTGATTTACAAATCTGAATTACCCCAAGTCTCCCGATAAAAACGGTACCTCACTTGTGTGGGTCGCCCTTGTGCCTGCGACAGGAAACGGCGCAAAATGCAAAGTGGTGACACCTAAATTTTGCAGTTTCAAATTGACCCTTTTTTAGCAAAGTGCCTACCTGTAGTTTTTGCACCCTGGCTCTGCCGGCACCTAGGGAAACCTAGCAAACCTATACATTTTTGAAAAGTAGACACCCAGGGGAATTCAGGATGGGGTGAATTGACTGCCTACCACCAGGTCTTGTTACCCAGAATCCCTTGCAAACCTACGGATTTGACAAAAAAACACATTTTCCTCACATTTCTGTGGAGGAAAGTTCTGGAATCTGCTTGGATCAACAAATTTCCACCCACCCAGTGTTCCCCCAGGTCTCCCGAAAACAATGGTACCTCACTTGCGTGGGTAGGCATAGTGGCTGCGACACGAAACAGCGCAAAACGCAACGTGGTCGCACCTCAATTTCCCAGTGAAATCTTGCGCTCTTTGGACAAAGAGACTACCTTTTGTTTTTGAGCCCTAGCTCTGCCAGCACTTAGGGAAACCTAGCAAACCTATACATTTTTGAAAAGTAGACACCCAGGGGAATTCAGGATGGGGTCAGTCGACTACCTACCCCCAGGTTCTCTTACCCAGAATCCCTTGCAAAGCTAAGAAATTTGAAAAAAAAACGCATTTTCCTCACATTTCTGTGGTGGAAAGTTCCGGAATCTGCGTGGATCAACAAATTTCCACCCACCCAGCGTTCCCCCAGGTCTCCCGAGAAAAATGGTATCTCATTTGCCTGGGTAGGCATAGTGGCTGCGACAGGAAACAGTGCAAAACGCAACGTGGTCACAACTCAATTTTTCAGTGAAATTGTGCATGTTTTGGGCAAAGAGACTACCTTTTGTTTTTGAACCCTAGCTCTGCCGGCACCTAGGGAAACCTAGAAACCTATACATTTTTGAAAAGTAGACACCCAGGGGAATTCAGGATGGGGTCACTCGACTGCCTACCCCCAGGTTCTCTTACCCAGAATCCCTTGCAAAGCTAAGAAATTGGAAAAAAAACGCATTTTCCTCACATTTCTGTGGTGGAAAGTTCCGGAATCTGCGTGGATCAACAAATTTCCACCCACCCAGCGTTCCCCCAGGTCTCTCGAGAAAAATGGTACCTCACTTGCCTGGGTAGGCATAGTGGCTGCGACAGGAAACAGTGCAAAACGCAACGTGGTCACAACTCAATTTTTCAGTGAAATTGTGCACGTTTTGGGCAAAGAGACTACCTTTTGTTTTTGAACCCTAGCTCTGCCGGCACCTAGGGAAACCTAGCAAACCTATACATTTTTGAAAAGTAGACACCCAGGGGAATTCAGGATGGGGTCACTCGACTGCCTACCCCCAGGTTCTCTTACCCAGAATCCCTTGCAAAGCTAAGAAATTGGAAAAAAACGCATTTTCCTCACATTTCTGTGGTGGAAAGTTCCGGAATCTGCGTGGATCAACAAATTTCCACCCACCCAGCGTTCCCCCAGGTCTCCCGAGAAAAATTGTACCTCATTTGCCTGGGTAGGCATAGTGGCTGCGACAGGAAACAGTGCAAAACGCAACGTGGTCACAACTCAATTTTTCAGTGAAATTGTGCACGTTTTGGACAAAGAGACTACCTTTTGTTTTTGAACCCTAGCTCTGCCGGCACCTAGGGAAACCTAGCAAACCTATACATTTTTGAAAAGTAGACACCCAGGGGGATTCAGGATGGGGTCACTCGACTGCCTACCCCCAGGTTCTCTTACTTAGAATCCCTTGCAAAGCTAAACAATTGGGAAAAAAACGCATTTTCCTCACATTTCTGTGGTGGAAAGTTCCGGAATCTGCGTGAATCAACAAATTTCCACCCACCCAGCGTTCCCCCAGGTCTCCCGAGAAAAATGGTACCTCACTTGCGTGGGTAGGCATAGTGGCTGCGACAGGAAACAGTGCAAAACGCAACGTGGTCACAACTCAAGTTTTTCAGTGAAATTGTGCACGTTTTGGGCAAAGAGACTACCTTTTGTTTTTGAACCCTAGCTCTGCCGGCACCTAGGGAAACCTAGCAAACCTATACATTTTTGAAAAGTAGACACCCAGGGGAATTCAGGATGGGGTCACTCGACTGCCTACCCCCAGGTTCTCTTACCCAGAATCCCTTGCAAAGCTAAGAAATTGGAAAAAAAACGCATTTTCCTCACATTTCTGTGGTGGAAAGTTCCGGAATCTGCGTGGATCAACAAATTTCCACCCACCCAGCGTTCCCCCAGGTCTCCCGAGAAAAATGGTACCTCACTTGCCTGGGTAGGCATAGTGGCTGCGACAGGAAACAGTGCAAAACGCAACGTGGTCACAACTCAATTTTTCAGTGAAATTGTGCACGTTTTGGGCAAAGAGACTACCTTTTGTTTTTGAACCCTAGCTCTGCCGGCACCTAGGGAAACCTAGCAAACCTATACATTTTTGAAAAGTAGACACCCAGGGGAATTCAGGATGGGGTCACTCGACTGCCTACCCCCAGGTTCTCTTACCCAGAATCCCTTGCAAAGCTAAGAAATTGGGAAAAAAAACGCATTTTCCTCACATTTCTGTGGTGGAAAGTTCCGGAATCTGCGTGGATCAACAAATTTCCACCCACCCAGCGTTCCCCCAGGTCTCCCGAGAAAAATGGTACCTCATTTGCCTGGGTAGGCATAGTGGCTGCGACAGGAAACAGTGCAAAACGCAACGTGGTCACAACTCAATTTTTCAGTGAAATTGTGCACGTTTTGGGCAAAGAGACTACCTTTTGTTTTTGAACCCTAGCTCTGCCGGCACCTAGGGAAACCTAGCAAACCTATACATTTTTGAAAAGTAGACACCCAGGGGAATTCAGGATGGGGTCACTCGACTGCCTACCCCCAGGTTCTCTTACTTAGAATCCCTTGCAAAGCTAAAAAATTGGGAAAAAAACGCATTTTCCTCACATTTCTGTGGTGGAAAGTCCCGGAATCTGCGTGAATCAACAAATTTCCACCCACCCAGCGTTCCCCCAGGTCTCCCGAGAAAAATGGTACCTCACTTGCGTGGGTAGGCATAGTGGCTGCGACAGGAAACAGTGCAAAACGCAACGTGGTCACAACTCAAGTTTTTCAGTGAAATTGTGCACGTTTTGGGCAAAGAGACTACCTTTTGTTTTTGAACCCTAGCTCTGCCGGCACCTAGGGAAACCTAGCAAACCTATACATTTTTGAAAAGTAGACACCCAGGGGAATTCAGGATGGGGTCACTCGACTGCCTACCCCCAGGTTCTCTTACCCAGAATCCCTTGCAAAGCTAAGAAATTGGGAAAAAAACCGCATTTTCCTCACATTTCTGTGGTGGAAAGTTCCGGAATCTGCGTGGATCAACAAATTTCCACCCACCCAGCGTTCCCCCAGGTCTCCCGAGAAAAATGGTACCTCACTTGCCTGGGTAGGCATAGTGGCTGCGACAGGAAACAGTGCAAAACGCAACGTGGTCACAACTCAATTTTTCAGTGAAATTGTGCACATTTTTGGCAAAGAGACTACCTTTTGTTTTTGAACCCTAGCTCTGCCGGCACCTAGGGAAACCTAGCAAACCTATACATTTTTGAAAAGTAGACACCCAGGGGAATTCAGGATGGGGTCACTCGACTGCCTACCCCCAGGTTCTCTTACCCAGAATCCCTTGCAAAGCTAAGAAATTGGAGAAAAAAAACGCATTTTCCTCACATTTCTGTGGTGGAAAGTTCCGGAATCTGCGTGGATCAACAAATTTCCACCCACCCAGCGTTCCCCCAGGTCTCTCGAGAAAATTGGTACCTCACTTGCCTGGGTAGGCATAGTGGCTGCGACAGGAAACAGTGCAAAACGCAACGTGGTCACAACTCAATTTTTCAGTGAAATTGTGCACGTTTTTGGCAAAGAGACTACCTTTTGTTTTTGAACCCTAGCTCTGCTGGCACCTAGGGAAACCTAGCAAACCTATACATTTTTGAAAAGTAGACACCCAAGGGAATTCAGGATGGGGTCACTCGACTGCCTACCCCCAGGTTCTCTTACCCAGAATCCCTTGCAAAGCTAAGAAATTGGAAAAAAAAACGCATTTTCCTCACATTTCTGTGGTGGAAAGTTCCGGAATCTGCGTGGATCAACAAATTTCCACCCACCCAGCGTTCCCCCAGGTCTCCCGAGAAAAATGGTACCTCACTTGCCTGGGTAGGCATAGTGGCTGCGAAAGGAAATGGTTCAAATTGTACGGTGGTGAATTTACAATCCCAAATTGCAAAACAACCTTGATTTTGGGGGGGGGGGGGGGGGGGGCACCTGAGTTTTTGGCCCGGGGCTCGGTGGTATTCTTTGGAAAGTACAAAACCCAAACAGTTCTGAAAAGTAGACCCCCGGGGGAGTCCAGGGAGGTATGGCATGCGTGGGTCCCCGAACGTTTTCCTACCCAGAACACCTTGCAAACCTTAAAATTAGGTAAAATAATCACTTTTTCAAACTTTTTTGCGTGGAATCACCGTGCCGGCAAAAATGTCCTACCACCCAGCGCTCCCCTTGTTCTCCCGAGTAAAAGGATACCTCACTTGTGTGGGTGCCCCAAAGCAGAACAGGCCAAAAACGAATGTTGAAAAAAGTAGTATTTCAGTGTAACAAATTAAGCCCCCCTGCCTTAGTCACAGGCCTTTGGCCCACCCACACAAGTGAGGTATCATTTTACTCGGGAGAACAAGGGGAACGCAGGGTGGTAGGACATTTGTGCCGACACGGCGATCCCACGCAAAAATGTATGGAAAACTGTTTTTTTAACCTAAATTTGTGGTTTGCAGGGATTTCTGGGTAGGAAAACATTGGGGGACCCACGCATGCCATACCTCCCTGGACTCCCCCGGGTGTCTAGTTTTCAGAACTGTTTGGGTTTGGTAGTTTCCAAAGATGCCCGCCGAGCCCCGGTCCAAAAACTCAGTCCCCCACCCCAAAAAAAGAAGGTAATCTTGCTATTGGTTATTGTAATGTCTCCACCGTACGATTTGGACCGTTTCCTGTTGCAGCCACTATGCCTACCCACGCAAGTGAGGTACCATTTTTATCGGGAGACCTGGGGGAACGCTGGGCGGGAGGAAATTTGTGTGAGCCCAGTGACGCCACGCTTTCCCACACAAAAAAAGTGTGTAAAAACTGATTTTTCCATCAAAAATTGAGGTTTGCAAGGGATTCCGGGTAAAGGAACGTTGGAGAATCCACGCAAGCCATACCTCCTTGGAAGCCCCCGGGTGTCTACTTTTCAGAAATGTGTGGGTTTGGTAGGTTTCCCGACATGGCCGTCTCGCACGGGGCCAAAAACCCAGGTAACCCCTCTTGCAAAAGCTGGTGGTATTGAATGTCAATCCCACCAGCTTTTGAAAGAGGGGTTACCTGGGTTTTTGGCCCCGTGCGAGACGGCCATGTAGGAAAACCTACCAAACCCACACATTTATGAAAAGTAGACACCCGGGGGCTTCCAAGGAGGTATGGCTTGCGTGGATCCTCCAACGTTCCTTTACCCAGAATCCCTTGCAAACCTCAATTTTTGCAGAAAAAGTCAGTTTTTTCACACTTTTTTGTGTGGGAAAGCGTGGCGTCACTGGGCTCACACAAATTTCCTCCCACCCAGCGTTCCCCCAGGTCTCCCGAGAAAAATGGTACCTCACTTGCGTGGGTAGGCATAGTGGCTGCGAAAGGAAATGGTTCAAATTGTACGGTGGAGAAATTGCAATACCCAAATGCAAAACAACCTTGATTTTGGGGGGGGGGGGCACCTGAGTTTTTGGCCCGGGGCTCGGTGGTATTCTTTGGAAAGTACAAAACCCAAACAGTTCTGAAAAGTAGACCCCCGGGGGAGTCCAGGGAGGTATGGCATGCGTAGGTCCCCCAATGTTTTCCTACCCAGAACACCTTGCAAACCTTAAAATTAGGTAAAATAATCACTTTTTCAAACTTTTTTGCGTGGGATCTCCGTGTCGGCAAAAATGTCCTACCACCCAGCGTTCCCCTTGTTTTCCCGAGTAAAAGGATACCTCACTTGTGTGGGTGCCCCAAAGCAGAACAGTCCGAAAATGAATTTTGAAAAAGTAGTATTTGAGCTTTACAAATTAAGCCCCCTGCCTTAGACACAGGCCTTTGGCCCACCCACACAAGTGAGGTATCCTTTTACTCGGGAGAACAAGGGGAACGCTGGGTGGTAGGACATTTTTGCCGGCACGGAGATCCCACGCAAAAAAGTTTGGAAAAGTGATATTTTTACCTAATTTTAAGGTTTGCAAGGAGTTCTGGGTAGGAAAACATTGGGGGACCTACGCATGCCATATCTCCCTGGACTCCCCCGGGTGTCTACTTTTCAGAACTGTTTGGGTTTGGTAGTTTCCAAAGAATACCACCGAGCCCCGGGCCAAAGACTCAGGTGCCCCCCCCCCAAAATCAAGGTTGTTTTGCATTTGGGTATTGCAATTTCTCCACCGTACGATTTGGACCGTTTCCTGTTGCAGCCACTATGCCTACCCACGCAAGTGAGGTACCATTTTTATCGGGAGACCTGGGGGAACGCTGGGTGGGAGGAAATTTGTGTGAGCCCAGTGACGCCACGCTTTCCCACACAAAAAAGTGTGAAAAAACTGACTTTTTCTGCAAAAATTGAGGTTTGCAAGGGATTCTGGGTAAAGGAACGTTGGAGGATCCACGCAAGCCATACCTCCTTGGAAGCCCCCGGGTGTCTACTTTTCATAAATGTGTGGGTTTGGTAGGTTTTCCTACATGGCCGTCTCGCACGGGGCCAAAAACCCAGGTAACCCCTCTTTCAAAAGCTGGTGGGATTGACATTCAATACCACCAGCTTTTGCAAGAGGGGTTACCTGGGTTTTTGGCCCCGTGCTAGACGGCCATCTAGGGAAACCTACCAAACCCACACATTTCTGAAAAGTAGACACCCGGGGGCTTCCAAGGAGGTATGGCTTGCATGGATCCTCCAACGTTCCTTTACCCAGAATCCCTTGCAAACCTCAATTTTAGCTAAAAAAAATCATTTTTTTCACACTTTTTTGCATGGGAAAGCGTGGCATCACTGGGCACACACAAATTTCCTTCCACCCAGCGTTCCCCCAGGTCTCCCGATAAAAATGGTACCTCACTTGCGTGGGTAGGCATAGTGGCTGCAACAGGAAACGGTCCAAATCGTACAGTGGAGAATTAAGTTTTCAATTTGAGAGCGTGTGATTCAAGGAAATTGTGACAGACAATTTCAAGTTTGCAGGAGATTCTGGATAAAAATCAACAATAGAATTCACCAGAAAGACATGACCATATACTTCCATGGTTTAACAATAATAACTAAATTTAGTAAGTTATTTATGGCTATAATGTACACCGTAACAGAGTTACTCAAAAGTCAAACATTCAAGGCACGGCTAACTATTCCTCAAAGACACACACATACAGGTTGGATTTGGCACGAGGGCGAGTGATGGTTCAGTACATAAAATTTAATTAACAAGATATTTCAAAAAATGAAATGCTCTGTCAATAAATAAATGCATAAAAACCGAACCAGTGACTCGCAACTCGTGAGCTGTAAAGCCACGACAAGGCACCAACCGTTTTACAGGCCATTCACGCGCCTTTCATACCTGATACAAACCAGACCATTGACACCATCCGGAAAGAACAGCAACACATTACAACAATCACAATAAGGGACAAGGTACACCCTACTTCAGAAAGAGATAAAAGACAAACATTACTGCACAGCCATCAAATCCGCAAGCACACACACATTCTGGTTGGATTTGGCACGAGGGTGAGTGATGATTCTGTACATACAATTGTATTTGCAAGTAATTTCAAAAAAATGAAATACACTGCGTATAATTGAAAGTATGATAAACTGAACCACTGACTCACAGCTCGTGAGCTGTAAAGCCACGTCGAGGCACCAACCTCTTTACAGGCCATTCATACACCTTTCGTATGTGTGACACATACAAAACATTCACACCGCCAGCCGCGGACCCATCACATTTCAACACTCACACCAGCAGACAGCGCCATTCAAGGGCCCATCACTTTCACACGCCCACATTTCTGAAATTTCAACAACACAAAATGATGGACTGCGTGGAGTGTCACTCACCTAGCAGTGTGTGTAGTGACCAAAGTAACTACTCACACACCGCCAGCCGAGCGCCAGTCCACCGACACCACCACCCAAGCACCAGACCATGCACACCACTAGCCAAACACCACTCAGCGCACACCGACAGCCAAGTACCACTCCACACACACCACCAGCCAAGCAACACACCACGCACACTGCAAGCCAAGGGGCACTCCACACACAACGCCAGCCAAGCACCACTCCGTGCACAGACAGCCAAGTACCACTCCACACACACCGCCAGCCAAGCGCCACTCCACGCGCACCACCATCCAAGCACCGGACCATGCACACCGCCAGCCAAACACCACTCAGCGCACACCGACAGGCAAGTACCACTCCACACACACCACCAGACAAGCACCACTCCACGCACACCCCAAGCCAAGTGCCACTCCACAAACACCGCCAGGCAAGCACCACTCCGTGCACAGACAGCCAAGTAGCACTCCACGCACACCACCAGCCAAGCGCCACTCCACACACACCACCAGCCAAGCGTCACTCCACACACACCACCAGCCAAGCGCAACTCCACACACACCGCCAGCCAAGCACCACTTCGTGCACAGACAGCCAAATATCACTCCACGCACACCACCAGCCAAGCGCCACTCCACGCACACCACCAGCCAAGGACAAATCCAAACACAACACCAGGCAAGCGCAAGAGCACGCACATGGCCAACAAAACACCAGACCACGCACACCGCCAGACAAGCACCAGTCCACAGACACCGCCAGACAAGCACCAGTCCACAGACACCGGCAGCCAAGCGCCAAACCATGCACACCGTCAGACAATGGACACTACACGCAAACCAACATCATACTTTAGTTTTTTTTGAAAATGAAAGAAAAACAAAAACTAATTGCAAATTGATACAAATCTACTAACTCAACAACTACACTAAAAAGACTACACAAATGCAAACTTTGAAACTGAACAATAAGACCAACCAGTTCACTTTACCACTCATTGATACTCCCAAAAATTCTTTTGCGTGTGGTACAATCTATAACAAGCAGGTACACACAGCCCGGGGTTTGAAGGGCAGTCAGGGCAGTACATACGAACCTCCTTCCGCAAACCTCTTCGCCAACAGACTCTACATCTCCGACTGGGAAAGTCTTTTGAGGTTGTAGGAGGAATTTGACCAGGAAAATGGCGATCTTTCAATCTGGCAATATCCTCCACCACTCCAACTCTAGGAACACTTGCCTGTTCAACTAAAACAAGGCTGCCTATTACAGACTCCTGAAACTTTTCAAAAGTAATCTTTGACTGGGGACAAGATTTCTGGAACACAACAAAAGCATTAAAGGTTGCCAAGTGGAAAAGATGGATAGCCAACTTCTTGTACCAAATGTAAGCCTTACGAAGAGCAGCATACGGTTCCAACCTCTGATCTACTCTGTCAACACCACCCATGTACTTATTGTAGTGCATTATGCACACAGGTTTGCGCACTTCTGCAACCTGACCCCAAACAGTCACCGGTTCAGTGCTTTCATCATGTATTGTAGTCAACATGTAGACATCTCTCCTGTCTGAAAACTTCACAGCTAGAAGCTCCTCACAACGCAATGCACTACACTGTCCCCGAGCAAGCTTCTGACACACAAGTTCTTTTGGGAAACCTTTACGGTTTGAGCGGATTGTGCCACAAGCAACAGTGTCCACTTTGCCCAATTCCCTGAACAACCGCACACCAGTGTAGAAGTTATCGACATACAAATGATGGCCTTTGTTAAAAAATCCACGACCAAGTTCCCACACAATTTTCTCAGTCACTCCAAAAGTCGACGGACAACCAGGGGGGTTAATCCTGGATTCCTTACCAGTGTACACCCTGAAATTAGAGACATATCCAGTCTCACTGTCACACAGCATATACAGTTTGATTCCATAGCGTGCCCTCTTACTAGGAATGTATTGCCGAAATACCAAGCGGCCTTTGAACAACAGCAAAGACTCGTCCACTGCAATTTCTTTCCCAGGATAAAAGATCTCAGTAAATCGATCAACGAAATGATCAATGACAGGCCGAATCTTGAAAAGACGGTCACAATCAGGGTGATCTCGTGGCAAAGCAAGACTATTGTCAACAAAATGCATCATCCGAAGCAGAAGCAAATACCGATCACGACTCATGACTGCCGGAAATATAGCTGTAGCCATCAAGGGACTAGTAGACCAATATGAAGCCATTGATGGTTTCCTAAGCAAGCCCATCAAAAAAGTTAAACCCAAAAACTTTTTCATCTCCTCCAAATTTGTGGGAGTCCACCGGGTAGCTCTAGCGTGGGGCTTAAGGCTGCCACTGTTCACCCTCAAAAAATTTTCAGCATACAAATTAGTCTGCTCTACAATCTCTGCCACAAACACATCATCCATAAACAACTTGAAAAAATCAATAGGCAAAAAGTTTTCTGTGTTCACCCTACACCCTGGAACACCAGTAAATTCAGGCAATGCCGGCTGCACCATGCCTGGTGCAACCCAGAGGTCAGAACTTTCAACATCAAGTCTTGCAGCCGCAGGCTGCCGCCCAGCTGCCTCTCGTCTTACTGCACCAACTGGAATACTAGCAACCCCAGGCTGCAGCCCAGATGTCTCTTGCTGCACTATTGGCACAGGAATGTCCTCCGCAACCACGGACACAACAATGTCCTCTGCAACCACAGGCGCAGCAATGTCCTCCGCAACCACAGGCACATCATCCACACCAAAAGTAGCTTCATCAGCACTCGGAGTGTCTTCATCATCAGATGAAGCCATGTGTAGAGAAAACTCACTACCTGAATCTTCACCTCCCACCTCTGGTTCAGAATCAGAGTCAGACTCTGGACCATGGTCAGAGGAAGAATCAAAAAGCAATCCAACAACTTGCTGAGCAGTAATCCGGCGGCTAGCCATTATCCTTACAAATAAAGGAGTCTGCACAAACAACAACAACCCCAACACTGCGCAAAGTAAGATGAAAAATGTAAGCCTTTTCCAAAAAAAAACTAATTTAGAAAATATATACAATTCACTTACAAGACACAACTACACTCACCAGCACCTACTCTGCAAAGACACAGCAAAGGGGCAACGATATCCCACTAGAAAGAAGAAGAAAACACACTTACATCTACAGAAGGACACATCAAAAACAAATGCAAAACATGTTTTACAATCACAACAAACAGAAACCAAACATACTCGTATTTTACTACACACTTTTCAAAAAAATACAATCACAGTACAATTGAACAAAAAAGAGGTCTCTTACCAAACACATACAACTACAGAAACAGCAGAACAACCAGTAACGGAACCGCACACTGCAACACTCTAAAGAGAAAAAAAAACAACACACATTACAACAGGCTATGTCACAGGGTATGTCACAAATGGGGTGTCTGTCCCCAAGGGGGGAAGATTATAAATCATTATAAACGTGGGCCCCCTGGAAGCAACCCTACGGAGGGCAGAGAGGCCAAATAAAGACACGGCAGAACATACTGAAAACAAATGGGCCAAAGGAAGCAACCCTTGGCCAAGGGGTCGCTCCCTATAAAAAACAAAAACCTGGAGTACAGTGGGCTTTTCTACCCCGCCCCCCCCCCCCCCCCCGGGACCAGAAACTGTAAAAAAAAACAGCCACTCCGCCCCCAGGGGGGGGGGGGGGGGCAGAATAGTCTACAATATTTATAATGCCCCCTGGAAGCGACCCTTGCCCAAGGGGTCGCTTCCGTTATAAATATACTAAAATCCCTGGTGTCTAGTGGGCTTTTCTACCCCCCCTGGGTCCAGATGTGGCCCAAAAAATGGGTGATCTGCCCCCAAGGGGGGGGCAGACAAGTCTACAAAAAATTATGGGCCACTAGGAAGCGACCCTTCCCCAAGGGGGTCGCTTCCTTTACAATTAGAAATAAATCCCTGGTGTCTAGTGGGCTTTTCTGCCCCCCCTGGGTCCAGATAACGCACTAACATGGGCGATCTGCACCCAGGGGGGGCAGAAAAGTCTGCATTGAAAAATGATGGCCCTAGGAAGCGACCCTTCCCCAAGGGGTCGCTTCCTTTACAACTATACATAAATCCCTGGTGTCTAGTGGGCTTTTCTGCCCCCCCTGGGTCGAGATCGCTCGCTAAAACGAGCGATGTCGACCCAGGGGGGGCAGAAAAGTCTGAATGACAAAATAATTGCCCCTGGAAGCGACCCTTGCCCAAGGGGTCGCTTCCTTTTCAAACATAAACAATCCCTGGTGTCTAGTGGGCTTTTCTGCCCCCCCTGGGTCGAGATCGCTCGCTAAAACGAGCGATGTCGACCCAGGGGGGGCAGAAAAGTCTGAATTATAAAAATATTGCCCCTGGAAGCGACCCTTCCCCAAGGGGTCGCTTCCTTTACAATTATACATAAATCCCTGGTGTCTAGTGGGCTTTTCTGCCCCCCCTGGGTCGAGATCGCTCGCTAAAACGAGCGATGTCGACCCAGGGGGGGCAGAAAAGTCTGAATTTCAAAATATTTGCCCCTGGAAGCGACCCTTGCCCAAGGGGTCGCTTCATTTTCAAACGTAAACAATCCCTGGTGTCTAGTGGGCTTTTCTGCCCCCCCTGGGTCGAGATTGCTCGCTAAAACGAGCGATGTCGACCCAGGGGGGGCAGAAAAGTCTGAATTACAAAATAATTCCCCCTGGAAGCGACCCTTGCCCAAGGGGTCGCTTCCTTTCCAACAAAAAACATCCCTGGTGTCTAGTGGGGGCATTACTGGTGCAGGATCGCGACGCTGTGCGCGATCCTGAACCAGTAATGCCCAGCATTGGGACATCAGGGGAGAGGAAACAGTGTTTCCTCCCCCCTGATGCCTCAAGGCACCGAGAAATGGCCCCCCCGCCCCACCGGAGCACCAAACACCGACCTTGTTCCTGGACGCGCTGGAAACAAATGGCTTCCAGCGCGTCCAGCGCTTCCTGATGACGTCGGCGCGCGCTGTGCGCGCTGACGTCACCAGGAAGCGTGGGGGGGCCAGGGGGTGGCAGCGGAAAGTCTTCCGATGCCACCCCAGCAAAAAAAACCAAGATCGCTGCACAGGGGGGGGGAGCGCCAGCGCTCTCCCCCAGGGCTGTACTGATGACGGAGCGGTTCCGTCATCAGCACAGCCCAACCGATGCTGATGACGGAACCGCTCCGTCATCAGCATCGAAGGGGTTAAGAGTTTTGTATTGTGCTTAGCACCCTGTCCTCATAAAGAGTCCAGGGTTGTTGTGTTATAAATAAATATCCTTTTATTTTCATAACAACTTGTGTGGTGTCCTTTCACTTGGTGTTCAAGGGGTATATGTGGTGGTAAAACTGCTGGCTTAACACGCCCTCTAGAGTTTAGCCTAAAGACTGCTCTTGTCCATGCTACTAGGATAGCTGGTCTATAAGGTTGACTTACAACCAATCATCAATAAGGGTCGTTTGGAATGATACATAGTGATCACTAGAATAGTGAGCACTGCATATCAGGCCAACTTCTCACATTGGTAGCAGCGGTGGGATTTGAGCTTGCTGTTGTTTTACCACACGTATCCTAAGAATATCATTTGAAAGATCACATAAGTACCAAGGTACATATAACTTAGCTTAGAATACTCTGAGTTCTACTGAACCAGCTGTTGTAGTTCAACAGGGCCTAGCACACCCTGACTACAACTCTTGGCAAGGGATCAGTAGGCAAACAAATAGTGTAGGTAAGTGCGCCACTTACACCTCACTAGAAAAGCATGTCAGACAAAGGAGGGAACTCAGAGGCCCCCCTTGTGTCAGTTGACCCTCCACAGGTCATATCAAGATATGCAGCTCTTAGCTTCCAGGAGATGAGACAAGTGTGTACCTCCAGGAAGCTAAAACAGGGTTCTAACCCTACCATCCCATTCCTGATTGGTCTCTTAGAGACTTATGATGCCAGGAGGGCTTCTAACGCAGGCCCTCCTAATCCAGATGGGAGCATGCCCCCCTTAGAGGGAACCCTTGGGGACCCTGACCTCCACCTCAATGGAACAGTGAGTGAAGTAGAGGAAGAGGATCAGGAGTTATCAGGGGATGAGGCAGACAAAGGTCAGGTAGAAGTTAGTAGACTCACCAGGACCAACTTAAGCAGGCATGAGAATGGACTTGGGGAACCCCCAGGGCCACTTTCAGGCAGGCTTAACATTGCGAATGGACGAGTTAGGTCTCTATCAAGAGGCTCTAACAGATCCATTCGAACCAATGGCTCTCAGACTTCTTCTCACAGAGGGATGACATCCCCTCAGAGGAGAGAGCATGAGGCCAAGATGAGGGAAGTCAATCTGAGGATTGAAAGGGAAGAACTTGCCCTGGCCAAAGAGAAACTTGCCTTTGCTAGAGAGCAGAAATTGAGTGTGGCAGACCCCACTGGTGGCAGCATTTTACCTAGAGAAAAGGACAGGAGTTTAGAGACTAGATACCTGAGTAAGATAGTGCCCCCTTTAAACAAGGGGATGACATCCACAAATGGATGACTGCTTTGGAGAGGGCCTGCACTGTCCAGTGCGTCCCCCAGAGTCAGTGGGCAGCTATCTTGTGGCTCTCCTTTGAAGGCAAAGGTAGAGATAAGCTCCTCACTACTAGAGCTGAGGATGCTAACAATTACCAAGTCCTGCAAAATACACTGATTGATGGGGTTGGCTTAACAACTGAGCAGTACAGGTTGCTGTTCAGAGACACCCAGAAAACTCAGTCTCAGGATTGGTCTGACTTTGTGGATTGTGCCACTAAGGCTTTGGAGGGCTGGTTGCTGGGCAGTAAGGTTACTGATTACACAGGATTTACAATCTGATCATGAGAGAACAGATTTTAAATAATTGTCAGAACCAGTTGTTGCATCAGCACCTTGTTGACTCAGATCTGACCTCTCCCCAAGAATTGGGAAAGAAGGCAGACAGATGGGTCAGGACAGAGGTTAAGCAGAACCAGACTCAGAACCAGGGTGGTCAGAAGAAAGCAGACCAAAAGGGTAGTAATAAGAATGAGCAAAATGACCAGAAGTCTTCGACAGGTCCCCAACAAACCAAAGAGGGTGGGGGTCAGGCTTCACAGCAGAAAAAGAAGACTCAAGAAGGCCAGTCAAAAAGGTGGTGCCAATACTGTAAAAGTAAAACTCACTGGTTTAGTGAGTGCACCAAGAAAGGAGGGCAAACGCCTACCACTACAGCCCCCAAGGCACCTGCACCCCCTAGTACAGTCAGAAGTGGTAGTGCACCTCCCAAGGGATTAGTTGGGTTAACCTGGGGATCTGAGGGGTATGCCAACCTAGTTGGCACACTCACTCAGGCTGTCCTTGTCTGTACAGGGGATGTGGATATATCCCCTGATGCAAGTCCCAATACTTTGGGCAAATACAGGCAGACACCTTTTATAAATGGAAAAATGACTCAGGCCTACAGGGACACTTGTGCCAGTGTCACAATGGTGACACCTAACTTTGTGGACCCTGGACAGATCATGCTAGGTACAGACTACCTAGTGACCAATGCCAGCAATGTCACTACCCACCATAGTATGGCAATTGTTGATTTCTCCTGGGGAGAGGTAAGTGGCCAAAAGAAAGTTGTGGTTAGTTCAGACCTCCCAGTTGAATGTTTGTTGGGCAATGATTTGGAAACCTCCCTATGGTCAGAAGTGGAGCAGAGGACTCACATGGAAATGTTAGGCTTGCCAGCACATGTCCTTGCTGTGACTAGGTCACAGGCCAGAAGATGCCCCACTGAACAGGTGCTGGATCCTGGAACAATGGACCAGACACCTTCCAAGAGAAAGAGCAGTAGGGTTAAGGCATTGCCTTCCCCCTTGCCCCAGGTTGTGGATCAAGTCTCAGAGGAGGCTGACCTCAAGGAACCGAGGGAAACTGAGCCTAAAGAACTTGAACCTGATCAGGTTGAGTTTCTGGGTTCAGGGGAACCCTCCAGGGAAGACCTGGGGAAGGCACAGTTAGACTGCCCTTCTCTTGAACCCCTCAGACAGCAGGCTGCTGCTGAGGCTGCAGGGAACGCCACAGGTACCCACAAGGTATACTGGGATGATGGACTCCTGTACTCTGAAGCAATAGACCCCAAACCTGGTGCAACCAGGAGGCTGGTCATCCCCTTGTCACAGAGAGGTTTCCTTCTTACCTTGGCCCATGAGATTCCCCTTGCAGGACACTTAGGCCAGACAAAGACTTGGGACAGACTTGTCTCACACTTTCACTGGCCTCACATGAATGAAGATACAAAGAAGTTTTGTCGCTCCTGTGTCACTTGCCAAGCCAGTGGTAAGTCAGGTGGCACAACAAAGGCCCCCCTTATACCACTACCTGTGGTGGGAGTACCCTTTGAAAGAGTGGGGATTGGCATTGTTGGTCCAATGGAACCCCAGACAGCATCAGGGCACAAGTTTATACTGGTGGTGGTGGACCATGCCACCAGGTATCCT
The DNA here is from genome assembly GCF_964263255.1 of Lissotriton vulgaris. Taxonomy (NCBI): domain Eukaryota; kingdom Metazoa; phylum Chordata; class Amphibia; order Caudata; family Salamandridae; genus Lissotriton; species Lissotriton vulgaris. The sequence continues at coordinate 133,712,715 of NC_141699.1, read as the reverse complement.
GAAGCTATTCCCCTTAGGATCACTACAGCACCTGTTGTGGCAAGAGCCCTAGTTGGAGTGTTCTCCAGAGTGGGCTTCCCTAAGGAGGTTGTCTCTGACAGAGGTGCAAACTTCATGTCAGGATATCTGATTGCTATGTGGAAGGAATGTGGTGTCAACTACAAGTTCACCACACCCTATCATCCACAGTGCAATGGGCTTGTTGAAAGGTTCAACAGGACCCTAAAAGGGATGATTCATGGACTACCTGAAAAGCTCAGGCGTAGATGGGATGTCCTGATACCCTGCCTTTTGTTTGCTTATAGAGAAGTCCCACAGAAGGGGGTTGGCTACAGCCCTTTTGAACTTTTGTATGGACATCCTGTAAGAGGACCCCTTTGTTTGGTGAAGGAAGGATGGGAGAGACCTCTCAAAAAGCCTGCAACCAACATTGTGGACTATGTACTTGGTCTCCGCTCCAGGATGGCTGAGTATATGGAAAAGGCTTCTAAAAACCTTGAGGCAAACCAAGAACTCCAAAAAGCTTGGCATGGCCAAAAGGCTGTCCTGACTGTGTACAAGCCTGGACAGAAGGTGTGGGTGTTGGAGCCAGTGGCCCCAGCAGCACTCAAAGACAAATGGTCTGGGCCCCACACAATCATTGAGCAAAAGGGAGAGGTCGCCTACCTGGTGGACCTTGGAACTCCCAGGAGCCCCCTCAGGGTGCTCCATGTGAATAGGCTCAAGGCATATGTCGACAGGAAGGACATGAGCTTGCTCATGGCCACAGATGTGGGACAGGAGGAGGAGAGTGACCCTCTCCCAGACCTGCTCACTCAGAACCCTGATGGGTCAGTAGATGGTGTTGTCTTTTGTGGCAGCCTCTCTGAGCATCAGCAAAAGGATTGCAAACAAGTTCTTCAATCCTTTAGACATATGTTCTCTCTGACACCCAGTCAAACCAATTGGTGTACCCATGAGGTTGACACTGGTGACAGTCTGCCAGTTAAGAGTAACATCTACAGACAGCCTGATCTTGTCAGAGACTGCATCAAGACAGAAGTGCAGAAAATGTTGGAGCTGGGAGTCATTGAGCCCTCAGATAGCCCTTGGGCTAGTCCAGTAGTTCTAGTGCCAAAGCCTCACACCCAGGGTGGTAAGAAAGAGATGAGGTTTTGCGTAGACTACAGAGGCCTCAATGCAGTCACTAAGACTGATGCCCACCCAATACCAAGGGCAGATGAACTTATAGATAGATTGGCTTCTGCCAACTACTTAAGCACATTTGACCTGACAGCTGGGTATTGGCAAATCAGGTTAGCTGAGGAAGCAAAGCCCAAGACAGCATTTTCTACCCCTGGTGGGCATTATCAGTTTGTGGGAATGCCCTTTGGTTTGAAAAATACACCTGCCACCTTCCAAATGCTGGTGAATCAAGTTCTCACTGGGCTGGATGACTTCTGTGCAGCATATCTTGATGATATAGCTGTCTTTAGTTCCACCTGGGAGGATCACCTGGTCCGCCTGAGGAAAGTGTTAGAGGCACTGCAGAAAGAAGGTCTCACTATCAAGGCCACAAAGTGCCAGATAGGGCAGACACAGGTTGTATACCTGGGCCACCTTGTAGGTGGAGGTCAGGTTCAGCCACTGGAGAGCAAGATACAGTCAATCAAGGACTGGGCTCCTCCAACCACCCAGACTCAGGTTCGAGCTTTCTTGGGCCTGACTGGTTATTACAGGAAATTTGTCAGAAATTATGGATCAATTGTGACTCCACTTAATGACCTGACAAGTAAAAAGATGCCAAAGAAAGTTCAGTGGACAGCAGGCTGTCAAAATGCATTTGATGACCTAAAGCAGGCCATGTGCACAGCACCTATCCTAAAGAGTCCAGACTACTCCAAACCATTCATTGTCCAAACAGATGCTTCTGAGTTGGGTGTGGGAGCTGTTCTATCTAAGATGAATTTTGATGGTCTTGACCAGCCCATTGCTTTTATTAGCTGAAGGCTGACCCCCAGAGAGAAAAATTGGTCAGCTATTGAGAGGGAAGCCTTTGCTGTGTTTTGGGCCCTGAAGAAACTGAGGCCATACTTGTTTGGCACTCATTTCAAGATTCAGACCGACCATAAGCCCCTCTTGTGGCTAAATCAGATGAAGGGTGAAAACCCCAAACTACTTAGGTGGTCCATTTCCCTATAGGGAATGGATTTTACAGTGGAGCATAGACCTGGCACTGATCATGGCAATGCAGATGGGCTCTCCAGGTATTTCCACTTAGAGCAAGAAGACTCACCTGGTCAAGGTTAGTTTATTGTCCCAAAGTCTGGGGGTCATGTAGGAGAGTAGGGTCTGCAATCCTATGATCACCCCAGATTTTTGCTTTTTGCTTCACTGGTTTACAACTTCCCTGGCTGTGGGCCTGCTAATCAGACCCACAGCCTAGCTGTTCTCTCTCTACATTGACACGTGTACCTTAGGTGCATTTGCCAATTGGTACTGGGACACCTTATCAGTCCCTGTACCCAGGGCATGGGTGTACCCAGGGCCTACCAGGGGCTTCAGCATGTATTATGCCACCCCTGGCTGGCCATCTAAATCTGACACAACTGGCTGCACGACAGCTTGGGCAAGGTGGTGTAATCACCCTTTGCTTTAGATATAGTATACCTATATCTAACCCTAAAATGGACACATGTATTCCTATCAGTCACTCCTATGGCAGGCCTTAACAATCCTGAAGGCAGAGTGCTTGAAATTATGTGAGATGGCGCTCTGGCATGAGCTGAGCCCGTCTGCAGCTTGCGGAACCAAGTCCTAATAGCTGTTCTATGATAACGCGTACCATATACTCTTAAGTGCATTATAATCCTCGCGGTTATTTGCTATCTTTGGTATCGCTTTATCAAAACATGTCGAGTAAGGTGTCATACGAATTGGAATACTAACCCCTCGCCAATTCTGGCGACGGGGTTAGCATTCCACCCTTCTAGAGGGACACGACATGTATGTAACTGTGAACCCCGGTTAAAGTTAACTCGAGCCTCAGCATCACAAAATGGATTCTGCCACCACAGACAGAAGTCTGACCTCCTGCTGCTGGGAGTCCTTCCAGCGAGGAGAGCTTGGACAAAGGGTTTCCTGTCAGGGGCGGTGCTAGCACCATCCCAGACAGGGTTTTGTGTATCCTAGGTAGGCAGGGCTGAATGGGAAGGTGACTGCAAGTGGCACCCCGGTGCTCACTATGCATCTGCCGGCTTGAACCAGTTCCAGGGGCACACCAGCCCCTGAGCTGGGGAAAGTCCGGACAGGGGAGAGGGGTGTAACCACCCCCCTTCCTGGTCCCACCCATGGGCAGGACCGAGTCGCGTGCCAGCCCCTTTCTTTAGAATAAAGGTAGGAGCGGGGACCCTTCCAAATTAGATCATCTTTGAATCCTGAAACTACTTTCCTCGAAAGGAACTCAAGACTTCTTCTCAAGATTTCTCCCTTGTGACTAAGGAGTAGTCACCCTGCATCAGCAGGCACCAACTAAGTATCTTGCGGTTTGCTGCACGTCCTTCCTCCGGAACCAGACCGACCAGCACGACGAGACCCGGACTCCCTGCCATCTCTGACCTCTACCTGCCTCTACAGCACAGCTGAGAACCGTGGGTGTGACGAGACCAGAGGAACCGGCTATCATCAGAACCAGCACGACACTGATCCAGCACGACCGCCGAGGGACCCTCGAGTGGGTGCACTGGGGTAAGAGAAGCCCCAACCCCAAGCAGCACGAGCACCGAAGTCCAGCCCCCCAGCATCCACCAGATCTGCGTGGGGCCCTTTTGCTTCTGTGTTGCTTGCCACGTTGTCCAGCCACTTGCCCGTTGGCTAGTGACCCTCCAGACGACGTCCTACGTTTGTTTCACCGCTGGTGTAGCTTCTCTAGACTGGCCCTTGTCTCCTCTTGAAGGGAAACCTCCTCGGACCCTCCTGGTCCACTCCAGACGCCATTTTGTGTCGCCACGTGGGCTTACCGTAGCCAAGGCTTGTTGCCTCCTCCAACGGATCCAGCACCGCGAACAGCAGACATCCGACGTGGGACAGCTCGCAGACCTCCAGCCTGGTCGACATCAGCGCCCCGGGTCCTTGCAGCAGCAGAATCCAGTGTCACCTCTTCACCTGGCTGAGTGACCTCGTCCGGTGCCATCCTGGTGCCCACCTAATCACTGGCTAGTGATTCAGAACTCGGTCCCCTCTGCTTACAGGTATCCGTCTTCACTGATCCGTCCTTGGATCAGCCCGGAACATCTTCACTGGTCGCCTGCCAGCAACTTTTACTTCAGGCTCCTGGTTCGTCGACGAGGATTCCCGACGACACTTGAACCCTATGCAGCCGCAGCCCCTGGGCTAGGTAAACCGAGTACCACGGTGCTCCAGCGTAGAACCACTCTCTAAGTGTCTAGATCCACTTTCGTTTTTGACCTACCTAGTCGGGTTCGCCCAAGAACACTAACTTTGCATTTACTAGTATCCATAGACTTTGTCCCGGTTTACGCGTGAGAGTTTCCACTCTGCACACGGCGCTCCTAGGCCTCCTGCTTCTAATCTAAGGGTTCAGCATTGTAGGCCTTGCGATTCTAAAGTCTCTGAGAATAGTTACTTACCTGCTAGTAATTCGCATTCCACTTTTGTAGTATATGGTTTTTCGTGCCCCTCGGGCATTTGCGTAAATTGTGCGACTTTCAGTATTTCTTTAAGAGTTTTGTATTGTGCTTATCACCCTGTCCTCATAAAGAGTCCAGGGTTGTTGTGTTATAAATAAATATCCTTTTATTTTCATAACAACTTGTGTGGTGTCCTTTCACTTGGTGTTCAAGGGGTATATGTGATGGAATAACAGCTGGCTTAACATGCCCTCTAGAGTTTAGCCTAAAGACTGCTCTTGTCCATGCTACTAGGATAGCTGGTCTATAAGGTTGACTTACAACCAATCATCAATAAGTGTCGTTTGGAATGATACATAGTGATCACTAGAATAGTGAGCACTGCATATCAGGCCAACTTCTCACAATGACCATCGAGTATACGGTCCTCAAGCGGGGAAGATTCAGGGACCGTGGTACCGGCCGTGAAGACCGACAGCAAAGCGTGACGCACCTGTGCATATCTGAAGAACTCCTGCTCACTTAACTCATACTCACTCTGAAGCACCGCGAAAGATTTGACCGCACCTTTCATCCAAAGATCACCCACTCTACTAATGCCAATCGTGTCCCAGGTCTCGAAACCTTTCGTCGTCCAGAGGCATCCCAATCGTTCGGAAGCAAACAAAGTGGTCGCTCACGTCAGTCGATCATTCCACCCTATAGCCACATTGCCATCCTTCCACACACGCACTGCAATCTTAGTGGGTCCCGTTAGGTTCCTCCCCGCCGTCCGAGAGTAGAGTGCTCTGTTAAAGTCGCCACCAGGCAACAGGTATTTATCCATCGCAAACGCCGGATTCGGGCCGGGTGCATACATAGCATGGTTGATGGTGGACAACTGGGAGGCCCAATAATACCTCCTGATGTCCGGGAGCGCGATGCCCCCGTCATACCAGGGGAGAGTTAGTTTTGAGAGAGCGATGCGTGCGCGACCGTCCCAAACAAGTCTCCTCTGTAAACCTTCCACCTCCCGAAAGTAGGTCGCCGGAATAATATCAAAGGAGTTCTGAAGTGCGTAGAGGAATCGGGGCAGGGACATCATTTTAAACAGTGCCGCTCGACCAAGTGGTGACAACGGCAATCTACGCCAACGAGCCACGTCAAGCTTCAAGCGACGGAGAGGAGGAAGGAGATTATGCTCGTAGCGGACAGCCGAGTCCAACGATACGTAGACCCCCAAGTACTTGAAGCCGGAGTGTGAAATTTGAATGGGGAACCTAGTCGTCAAGGGAGGAAGGCCACCAGAAATGATATAGACACACGATTTAGACCAATTAATAATCAAACCGGAGTTTTTGCCAAAAGAAGTGAGGACGTCAAAGAGGACGTTAAGGGATTTGCGAGGGGAAGTGAGATACAAGAGAATATCGTCGGCATACAACGAAACCCGGTCTTCAAAATCGGGGGTCCACTGAATGCCCTTTATCGACGGTTCCCATCGGAGCCAGGCCGCGAGCGGTTCTAGGGCAAGAGCAAAGAGCAGGGGGGACAGCGGACACCCCTGCCTAGTACCCCTCCCAAGAGCGAAGGATTGGGAGACATTGACAACAACCTGAGCCAGCGGATCCGTATATAAAAGCCTCACCCAACTGATAAATCCCGCACCGAAACCGAACTTCTCGAGAGTGTCCCAGTGGTATGGCCATTCTATCGTGTCAAAGGCCATTGTGGCGTCCAATGAAGCCAAGATGGCCGGTTTGGACAGAAGCTCCGCCCTAGCGAGAACGCCATGAAGGCACCACAAATTAAGAGCAGTGTTCCGATGCGGAATGAAACCAGACTGATCCGGATGGACCAGGTCACAAATGACAGTGAGGAGGCAGTTAGCAAGGACCTTAGCGAGAATCTTCGGCTCAGCATTCAATAGGGAGATAGGCCTGTATGAGGCACAACGGTCACGAGGTTTGCCCTCCTTGGGAATTACCACTATAGTAGCCAGACGCTGGTCACTAGGGAGGGAACCAAGATCACGCGACTTCGTAAACATATCACGAAGATATGGTGCAACCTTGTCCAGGCATAATTTGTATAATTCAATGGGCAGGCCATTCGGCCCCATGGCTTTGCCAGAACGGAGGGAACGGATGGCAGTCGCAATCTCGTCGACCAACAACGATGCCTCCATACACTCCCGATCCTCTTCAGACAGGCAGGGCAGCGCGATGTCTCTCAACAATAAGCGAGAGTCACCCTCGTCTCTGTCAGACATCGGGGAGTAGACCACACGAAAATAGTCAGCAAAACATTCCACAATCTTGCCAGGGTCAGTCACATCCACACCGTCAGAATTTTGAATCACAGGGACCACACGATTCGCTCTCTCCTTCCTATTGAGCCAGGCAATCAGTTTACCCGCCTTATCCCAACATCATACAATCTACCTTGCTGTTCCCTGTACATCGTTTTGGCAGCATCTGTCACAAGGGATTTATAATCAAACTGTTTCAAGCTAAGGGCGTGGAGTTTGTCCCGGGTGACACCTGAGTCTAGGTCAGCCTCCAAATCCAGTATTTCAGCCTCCAGACTCTCAACCTCCCCATTCCTAGCTTTCTTAGTCTCAGCTATTAAAGATAGGGCGTGTCCGCGAATAACAGCCTTGAAGGCTTCCCACAGGGACACTGAGGACGAGACAGACCCCTCATTCTCCAGGAAGTAGTGGTCGAGCGACTTCATGAGGCTGGTGCGGGTCTTGGGGTTACGCAAATGCCAGTGATTGATAGGGGGGACCCGCCCCGCAGCGTGCAGACCCGTATCAAAAAGAAGCCACACAGGAGAATGATCCGAAATACCCCGGGCCAAGTGGCTAACTTCCCCTACGTAGGAGGACTGGACAGCGGGCATAAGGAAGTAATCTAGCCTGGAGAGACTCCCATGAGCACCAGAGTGATAGGTGTAGTGACGTAGCGTCGGATGCATTAACCTCCAGCAATCCACCAGACCAAAGGTGTCCAGGAACCCACCAAACCATGATTGAGAAGTGGGAAGGTCCCTGGTGGGGTGACGGTTCAAATCGCCGGAAAGTACCGAATTGAAGTCCCCACCCATAAGGAGACGACCATCAGGGAGCCCCCGCATCATCCGACCAACATCCGAGAAAGTAGATGTCTGGAGGCCTGGGGAAACATACACTGTGACCAAAGAGAGAGTCTTGCCCTCCCACCTACTGGTAAGGGCGGCGTAACGCCCTCTGTCACCAAGAGTGACATTATCAATCTCAAGAGGGAGGGAAGACCGGACCAGAATACCAACCCCTCTAGAACCAGTGGTGAACCCGGAGTGTGCAACCAATCTGTAACCCCACCTATTCATAGCGTGACACACATTGTCGACCAAATGCGTCTCCTGCAGGAGTACCACATCAGGGGACAAACGAAGTAAATATTGCAGTACAACACCCCGTTTTATATGATCTCCCAAACCATTGACATTCCAAGATATGAGCCTTAACCCACTACCCCCCCATTCCCAAACATGTTGCATGAGGCTCCCCACAAAGAGCAGGACACAAGAAGCAGAGAAAGAACCAATACGCCACCTTGAGAAAGGAAAGCACAAACCTAAACACCCCCTCCCACCCCCCAACTAAAACCCGTTACAACTCCACCCTCCCTAAACCCCTGCAGTAGACTAAAGAGCCACCCCAAAATGCAGTGTGCCTGTCGCCCTAACAATCCCATTCTACAAAAAGACCCCGGAGGAGGAAAGAGGCCCGTCCCCACCCGCCACCCAAAAGTGGACTACCATAGGGCAACATATACAAAAGAAATAGCACCCAGCTGAGCAACGTCCAATGTTCGGAGATCTGGGACTGAAAAGTCACTTTTGTGCAGGCTCACCACCCTCGGCACCGCCAGGGTGCTCCGTCCGAACGCCTCGACCCGGCAGGGAATCCAACCAGTCACTCACACTGTCCTGTCGATCGAAAAAGAAGGTCCGTTCCTCATATTCCACTCGAATCCTGGTAGGGAAAAGCATAGCGTACTTCAAGCCCAGGTCCCGGAGACGTCGCTTAACCCCCTGAAAACCCATCCTTTGCCTTTGAACAAGTTGAGTGCAGTCTGGGAAAAAATTAACCGAGGAGTTTTCAAATTTCACCGGGCCATGCACTCTCGATGCCTGCAAGATAGAATCACGGTCTCTGAAATGAAAAAGTTTTGCAATGATAGGCCTCGGAGGGGTGCCCGGCTTGGGCTTACCGCCCGGGACACGATGTGCACGCTCCACAGCGAAGAATTTACTCAGTCCAGAAGGGGCAAGATGGGTGAGGATTAGATCTTCGACCAGGAGGTCCACCGAGTGAGTCTCTGGGTTTTCTGGAACACCTATGACGCGAATGTTGTTGCGTCTTGCCCTGTTCTCGAAATCCTCCAGCCGATGGGACATTAGGTCATTAGCCAATTTCAAATTCCCAAGTTCGGTTTGGAGTTATGACACATCGGCCGTGAGGCTGGAAGTCTTCAAATCCAATGACTTGACTTTTTTGTTTGTTTTAGACCGGTCGGCCCTGATCAGAGTGACATCAATGGTGACCATGTCGATTTTACTAGCCAGAGCCTCATACTGGTGGCCGATGGTTTCCCTCATGCCGGTGATGGTGCCCATAATGTTCTGCAGGGACAATTCAACAGGAACAGAAGGGTCGTCTCTGACGTCCTCCGAGGTACGGTGGAAAGCCCGGGGGATCCTTTGGCTTGAGTGTACCGGTCCATAACATTTGTCTGGACCGGTCCCCGACGAAGAAAGGTCTTGGTCTTCCGCTTCTCGGCATCACCCCTGCCCGCCATACTGGAAAATGCTCCCCGGAGGGGCCCACGCCACTTGGTGAAAATGGCCGCCGGCAGTCGGGGCGCCAACAAACCCCAAGGGCTGGCTCGTATGGCCAAGAAAAAGTCACAGTTTGACCCAAAAGAGATAAAATGAGGAGGCAGTGCTGACACTAAGTGGAGGCTGGATTGGTCCCCAGCTGGGAGAAACGGTCTCTCAATCAGACCCTGCGAGGATCCGGAAACGAAACCGAAAGTGGAGATACGGCCACCAAGGAGGCCCCACTGCCATTTTTGTTCAACTCCGTCCCGGATCCGCAAGTCGCCAAGTCCCCGGCACAGCCTCCAGGTGGGCCTCGAAAGTTCAAAGTGCCGTAATTTCGGTTACCCAAGTCAGATTTCAATTCTGAAAAGAGTTATGGACTCAGTCGAGGTTCATCTTCGAAGATCCGTCAAGAAATCAGGATATCCTCAAGATAAATTGCGAGGAGTGGCGAGGGTCCGGGGAGCCCTGTGCTCACGCGACCATCTTAGATGCGCGCTAAGCTCCTCCCCCGCAATTTCCATTTTAGTTTCTATTTATTTAAAATCAATTTCACACCTTAGAATATAATTGTGTTTACTTATGGTGTTACTACATTTATAAACAGCCTTGAAAAAGACCGCATGGGCAAAACATGTATTGGCTGGTCCCAATTCTCAAATTCTTGTACCAAGTCATCAATGTTTGAAGACCATCAAGAAGTACAAAAATAATAAACCACTACAACAAAAAACGATAACTTAATGTAACTTGTATTTAACATACTCAGAATAATTCATTTTGGAACTTGGACTTATATACCACACAAAACTAACCTATACCCGTGGTTACTATAGTTTGTTCGCTGTGCGAAAATCGTAGGGACTTCGATGTAAGTGAAGTGGTTACACCAGGAGCTGGGCTTTGGAAATTTAGCTTTCTCCCAAAGTAGAATGTGAAATAATTGGGTAAAGTGGGTAGAAAGACCTTATGGTTCTCTATCAAGTCATTGTCATTCATTCTGATTATCTTTCACATGTGGAATCCTGGAACAGATCTGAAATGGAGAGAGAAAAAAAGTCTTCTAATAAACATAAACTTGAATTAGGACATGTACCAGCACTGCTGCCCCCCCCATAAAAATTCCCTCTTTTTAAAGTTAAATAGTATTTTATTGAACAAAGGGGTTAGAGGGCCAACTGCCTGACATCCCAGCACCCAGTTTGCTCAGATGCATTATGGTAAATGCGATGCATGATAACACTTACTTCAATTAAAAGTCTTTTGTTTTCATGATAGTTGATGCAGCCAGTGCTGTGTATCTCTAGGCAAGTGCTTGAAGATAATTTTCCTGCTTCATTAGAGAGTAACACTTCATTTTAAGGGTGCTGGCCATGCTGCTCACAATTTTCTTCGGTCTATATACCACTCACTGAGCCCAGGTACATCAACCAGAACTTGCTAAGTAATGTTTTCAAAGTGGTTTATTATTTAAAAGTAAAATCATACTTATTTATTAATTGTATTGTTTTAAATTATGTGTATATGTGTATATATATTTAACTATGTTAATATATATTTATTTTTTAACCAATAGGAGAGATAGGGTTTAGGAGACACTCCTCAGCCCCAAATTAAATTACATATAAGCAACAAAGGAGTGACTTGTGGTACAAACAAATCCAGAGGCTAACTAGTATTTGCAACCTCAAGCTAAATCCAGAACAAAAGAATGTTCACAGTGTTTACTCAAAAAAACATTTAGTTTTTTAGAAGAATCCTCACTCACCCCTAGTGGGTGACATGCTTCATCATCGGGTTCCCCCTGAGAAAACCGAATGTCTTCTCCATGTGCTACGACACCTGCGATTGCAGTGGAGCTGGTTTTCAGTGAATAGTGGTGTATTTGTGAAAAAGTGAATTAAAAGAGAGCAAACTTTTTCCAAAATAAATTTTAATAAAGGAAAAGTAAGCAATCGAATAAAATAAGTGAGGCGGACAAGAGGATGGCTATTGATTAGAGCCACCTATGTCCTTAGTGTATAAAAGGTCGACATGTTTATTTTGGAAAAAGTTTTCTCTCTTTTAATTCACTTTTTCAAAAATACACCACTTGAGGTTGCAAACACTAGTTCCCCTCTGGATTTGTTTGTACCACCAGTCACTCCTTTGTTGCTTATATGACATATATATTTATATAATATTGAAAGAATTTGCAGCAATAAATAACCAATGTTTTAACTATTTTAATTTTAGATATTAACTGTAAAATAAGTTCAAAATTAACAAACATACAACAAACAAAAACATTTAAAATAAACATATTAGAATTTCTTTTATGTATTATTCCTTACACCTCCGTAAATTTAGAATTTTTTTGCGTATATTGATATTTTAACAATCTTACACATTTTACAAAAAAATCAAGTAAAAACGATATATATATATATATAAATCTAAATATAGTAAATATATAAAAACATTTCTGTGAAAATAATATGAACATTTCTAAACTCAAAATATATTTTTTAAAACAATATATATATGTGTTCAATTATTTTTTATTAACAAATACTCATTAAATCATAGCATGACTTATACTTCTTTAATAAGGACAGAATCAACACATATTCAATTTCAGTGGATGGTCATTCAATTACATGGATCTTATTCCTATTTCTGGGTCATTCTACGCATGCCGCATTCCCTCCCCCCTGCTTCATAGCCTGGTAGCCTAGTTTGCCCCAGTATTGGAACTTTGATAGATTCCCATGCTTTTGTATCATTCCCCGTCGTCTGAATGGGAGTCTCGGTAACAAAAATAACATAGCAGTAGGTACAAAAGAGAAAGATAAAGGGCCTAGGCTTCTTTCCCTTTTGTAGCATATCCGCCTCTTTTTGTAAAAGAGACCAACCTAAGCATCAGCCAATCAGAAGAGCCTCATCCCATAGAACCCTCCTGAAGGAACCTCAGAGCCTCAGATTTTCTACCGCACGTTGTGCTTAGGGAGTCTCCTTTGAGCTCTGCTTAATCTCTACTCTTTCAGAAGTTTTATTCAGGATTTCTCTTCAGGATTGTTGGCTGCTTCCAGAATGTCTGATAAGGAGAAGAAGAAGGCCCTTTTCAAGGGGAAACAACACTTACAACGCAACTTTTACAACGCACTGCCTTTACAACAAAACTTTTACAACGCACCATCCATTACAACGCATGCCATTACAACGCAACCATTACAACGCATGTCACTACAACACATACCACTACAGCACATGTCATTACAACGCAGTCATTACAACGCATACCATTACAACGCATACCTACACTATCCAACACTTACCCTACTGTTGCACCCCCTGGCGTTCGAATAGTAATTTTTACCCCTACACTATTCAATACTTACCCTACTGTTGCACCCCCTGGAGTTTGAATAGTCATTTTTACCCCTACACTATCCAGCACTTACCCTACTGTTGCACCCCCAGGAGTTAGAATAGTAATTTTTACCCCTACACTATCCAATACTTACCGTACATTCAATGTAATGGTATGCGTTGTAATGGTATGCGTTGTAAATGTAGTATGCGTTGTAGTGGAATGCATTGTAAAGGTAGTTTCAAAGAATTAGTTGTAATGGCATGCGTTGTAATGGAATGCGTTGTAATGGGTGTTGCGGTGTAAAAAATGCGTTGTAAAGGTATGCGTTGTAAAAGTATGCGTTGTAACGACATACATCCCTTTTCAAGCCATGTTCCACCTGTGGCAAGAAAAGATTGTTTGTTGAGGATAAGCTTAAAGATTGTATATATTGCCTCTATACTGATCATAAGGCTGCGGACTGCAAGATTTTCCGCACCTTTTCTACCAAGACCCTCCAGGATCGTGAGGATAGGCTTCTTACCTGGCTCCAGAAGTTGAAGTCCAGAAAGGACACAGTATCCAGTGACAGCGAAGACTCTTCTTCAGCCTCATCTACAAGAAGGTCAGTCAAAAGGGGTAGGGTTTCCCCTTCACCTTCTATGGAGCGTCCATTTAAGGCCTCAAAAAATACCCCTAGAGAGTTTGAGAGCCAGGGTCCGGTCGAATCTCCTCACCATGGTGAAAAGGAGAGGGAAGGACCATCTACGTCTTCTTCTGGGATGAAGACTGTTCCAGCCTTCAAAAGACCTTCTTCTCAGTCTTCTGGGAAGTCTGATAGAAGTTCCAAGTCGTCGATGACGCAGATGAAGGCTTCGTCCATGAAGGCTTCGTCGACGAAGACGCTGAAGCCTAAGCTTAAAATGGTACCGTCGACGGGCTCGTCCAGTTTCAGCGACGTCGACGAAGATGACGACGGAAGCGACGTCGACTGAGATGTCGACGACGGCAGCGTTGACGAGGAGTTCGTCGACGTTGGTGACGATGACAGTATCGGCATCGAGGGCTTCGGCGACGACAACATTGACGACGACGACGGCAGGAGCGTCGACAGTCTCTTCGTCGACGGCGTCAATGATGCCCATCTTGTCGTCGATTTTTCGTTCGTCGACGAAGTCTACTCTGTCGATGACGCCGACGACGGCAGTATTATCACATACAACTCCATCGTCGACGGGATCGCCGACGATTCTGTCGTCGACGGAAAGAATCACTATTTCCATGAGACGGATTACACCTGACATGACGTCTCCTAGGAGAGTTACCCCCTTGCCTCCAGCTCTGCTGTTAGAGGAAGATGATGAAGACTCAGACGATGACGATCAAGATCAAGACTTATATGGATATGCAAACAGCCCATCTCAGCTTCTGGTTAAATGCCACAAGACGGATTCCGAATGGGAATACCGGCAGGAATGTGGGTATCATCATTCTGCCCAACCACAACAGTATTCAAGGCAAGACATGGTGTCTGGAACATCTTCTCTCTTGCAGGATCTCCACAACATGCTGCAGGATTACAAATCTAGATGTTCGCAGCCTGCTGCTGTTCCAACTACGCAAGCCCTGCCTGTCCCTACGGCCTCTGCAATGGTTTCTCCAGAATTGCCGGCTCAGGTGTATCTCAGCCACAGACACCGGTTCCACAGGTACCTTCGATACCACTGGACACTCATGATGATTCCTCGGATGAGGACCAAAACTTTGATGCAGACCTGATCAAGGTGTAGAATGGGACGAGTATGTCATCCCAGACCCAGCTTCACCATATCCAAATCGGTGGACTCCCCGCCAGTGGATATAGGGGGGTTCCAGAAGCTGATGGAGAGCGGCTAGCAGATTCAAGCTACCAATGCCTTCTGTTGCCACCAAATGTTTTTTATATGACTTTAAAGAGCCTTATAAAAAGACCACGAGATCTATCCCTATTGTCCAACATGTTTGGGAGGAAGGCCTTAAAGCAATGAAGAACCCAGCGACGTTGGTCCCTGTACTACCGCGCCTCGACAAGAAATACAAAGCACCGGAGGATGGTCTGGCGTCTTTGACGGGGCACGCAAAACTGAACTCTGTAATTTCTCAAACAGCACAGAGGAAGTCACACAACCCTTCAGCTCCTTTGATAACTCCTCCAGATAAAGAAGGCAGGAGGTTAGACAACACTGGGAAGAGTTTCTCTTCAATGGCTAGTCTTTTGGTGCGGGTGGCAAATACCTTGGCAATATTGGGCAGGTCCGATCGCCAACTATGGTGTGACGTTTCGCTACATTTGGATCAACTTCCTCCAGAATCAAAAACAGAGGCGAAGAACATTTTACAAGAGGGGGAAGCAATGCCAATGGAAAATATACACTGTACCATGGACATTGCCACAACAGCCTTTCATTCATTGGCGGGTGCTGCAGTCCTTCGCCGCCAGGGATGGCTCAAGGCGACTTGGTTCAGACCTGAAATCCAGAATAAGATCCTGGATCTACCTTTCGATGGAGAGGCACTGTTTGGAAAGTTTATAGATGACACTCTCCAGGATATTTAAAAGGACACTGAAACAGCTAGGTCTCTGGGTACGCTTCAGTACCGTAAAGCTCCATTCAGAGGTTTCAGAGGCAAGAGTACCACTTACAGAGACTCTTACAAGCAGCAACGGTACTCATCTTATGGATCAGGTTCGCACAGTACCGACAGCCTTATCAGCAAAGACAAGGCCAGTCCTGGAATTTCTCAAGATCTAATAATAGAGGAAAGCAAACTCTCCAAGGACGTGATACGTCCAAAATGCAATAGCGGCCTCCTGGCTCTTCCTACTGTGCCCTCCTCCGCAAGATCATCAGTAGGAGGCAGGGTATCTCAATACCTTCAGAATTGGACCAAGATAACTTCAGACCGTTGGGTGCTAAACATAATTCGAAAGGGCCATACTTTGGAATTTACACAAATCCCACCATCCAAGCCCCTGGCCGCCATCCCATCGAAACATCGGCGTCTTCTGCGGCTCAAAGTTCATCAGATGCTCCTGAAAGGTGCTACAGAGCCGGTCCCCTCCGCTCAAAGAGGAGAAGGATTCTATTCAAGGTTCCTGATATGAAGACGCTAGAGAAATGGCGCCCCATTTTGGATCTCAGGGAGCTCAACACCTAGCTCATCTCCCTGTCTTTCCGGATGCTCTCACTTCAAGACATACTACGTCTCATCAATCCAGGGGATTTCATGGCCACGCTCGATCACAGAAGGTTTCTACGATTTACAGTAGCAAAGAGCCACTTTCAATTCAGGGTTTTACCCTTTGGTCTTCGCTCAGCCCCGAGAATCTTCACCAAGGTGCTGGCACCGGTGGCAGCATTTCTACGGAAGAATCACTTTCAGGTCTTCCCTTATCTGGACGACTGGTTGCTGAAGGCGCCGTCCAGGGGGGCCGCGAGAGAAGCGGTCAACGCATGTACAAACCTTTTTCAGAATTTGGGTCTCACTCTAAACAAGGAGAAATCCTCTCTGGTTCCGTCCAAGACATCAAGCTTCCTGGGGGCCATCTTGGACTCGAATCTCAAAAAAGCTTTCCCAACCTTGGAGAGGCAGGAAAAACTTCAGACCATGGGGCTAACCTTAAGAAGAAGAAGGTATCTTTCAGTTCGCCGTTACAAATCACTGCTTGGAGTGATCTCTTCATGCATTTTCCTGATTCCATACTGCAGATTGAGGATGCGTCCTCTTCAGGAGCAGCTGGACATCTAGTGGAGACAAATTCACGGTTCGTTCGACAACAAAGTGACCACCACCTCAGCAATGAGAAAAGCGGCCTTATGGTGGACAAAGCAGGAGAACTTATCCCAAGGTCTATCCTTCGTAAGCGATCCGTCTCCTCAGGTTGTGACGACAGATGCGTCATTGGACGGCTGGGGGGGCAGTACTGCAAGATCTGCATGCCAGTGGGCATTGGTCACCTCAGAACCGTCTGCTTCACATCAATCTTTTGGAACTCAAGGAATCAAACTGGCTCTTCAAGCTTTTCTTCCTCGACTAGGAGGTTCGAAGGTTCTCATCCGGACAGACAACACCAAGGCCATGCATTACATAAACAAAGAAGGAGGAACCAGGTCTCTCCTGTTGTATCAGGAAGCTCAAGAATTCTGGGAATGGGCGATCCTTCACGGGATTTCACTGCAGGCAGAACATCTGTCGAGGATCCTAAACGAACATGCAGACAGACTAAGCAGGCTATCCTCAGTCAGTCACGAATGGGAACTGAACCAGCGAGTTCTGGACAAGGTTTTCCAACAGTGGGGCAAGCCTTCAATAGATCTATTTGCCACACCGACCAACAAGAAAGGCCGGTCTTATGCAAGCAGGCTTCACCATCAAGGATCATTGGGGAATGCACTTTCGATAGACAGGTCAGGGACAGTTGGTTACGCTTTTCCCCCATTTCAATGATACCGAGACTTGTCAGGAAAATCATGGTGGAGCCATGCAAGATGATCTTGATAGCCCCTGCTTGGCCGAGACAGTTATTGTTCACGGAACTCCACCTGTTGTCGCTTGTTCCTCCTCTTCCCTTGCGAACCATCCCGGACCTTCTCACAATGACCTTCTCTTTGGTCTTCTAGGATCATTAAACAGTTTCTTAAAGGATTGTTCTGTGTCTATCCCCCAGTGAGGCCTCTGCCTCCTACTTGGCAACTGAATTTGGTCCTCACACAGCTCATGAAAGACCCATTTGAACCAATACATCGAACAGACATGAAATTCCTTTCATGGAAATTGTCTCTCCTTCTTGCCCTCACATCGGCGAGACGCATTGAGGAGTTGCAGGCTCTCACAATTCATGAACAGTTTCTCCAATTCAAAAGGAATACCGTAATCTTGAGAACTAATCCAAGGGTTCATACCCAAAGTGCCCTCGGACTTTCACCTGAATGAGCCAGTTATTCTTAAATCTTTCTTTCCTCACCCTTCCACACCAGCGGAGAGGTCACTGCATTCTCTGGATGTACAATTATGCTTAAAATGTTATTTGGATCGCACCAAAGGATTTCGTAAATCTTCCCAATTGTTCATTGCTTTTGCGGGTCCCCGCAACGGCCTCCCTCTTTCGAAACAAAGTATTGCGAGATGGATTTCCAGTGCCATTCTCCATTGCCATTCGACAGCGGGTAAGCCGCTGACCGGCAGGATTAGAGCGCATTCCACAAGATCGGTGGCTTCTTCGACAGCTCTCTTCGCGGGAGTGCAAATCAGAGACATTTGCAGGGCTACGACTTGGAGCAGCGTGCACACCTTTACAAAACATTACTGCTTGGAATCCTTGACACAGGAGGACACGGCTGTGGGCCAGGCAGTCCTGAGGAACCTCTTCAACTAATTGGTGAGATTTTCTTTCTATCCCACCTTCCTTTTTCTGCACATTTTGTTTCTCTCATGCACTAATGGCTATTGCAATGCATGTTTATGCTACAAAATGTGTTTTTTATTGCTGACTGCTTACTACTGTGATACAAAAGCATGAGAATCCATGAACGTTCCAATACTAGGGCAAGAAAACAAGTTACTTACCTGTAACTTTGGTTCCCCAGTATTGTTAACTTTCATAGATTCCCATGCGCCCTTCCTCCTCCCCGAGGAAAGCTCAGCCTTCAGCAGATGTGGTTACTGTTACACAACGGCTACGAAAATCTGAGGCTCTGAGGTCCCTTCAGGAGGGTTCTATGGGGTGAGGCTCTTCTGATTGGCTGATGCTTAGTTTGGTCTCTTTTACAAAAATAGGTGGATATGCTTCAAAAGGGAATGAGGCCTAGGCCTTTTTCTTTCTCTTTTGTACCTACTGCTATGTTATTTTTGTTACCGAGACTCCCATTCCGACGACGGGGAATGATACAAAAGCATGGGAATCTATGAAAGTTACCAATACTGGGGAACCAAAGTTACAGGTAAGTAACTTGTTTTCATCCCCTGTATGTCTGGCAGGGTCCCCATACTTTGTTCCATTTGTGTGGGCAGCCCCTACCTAAGTATATTGCTTTCTCCGCTCCCGCGCACCAGTCCATATCTTTTCCCCAGTTGCTCCAATCTGGCGCCCGATTGGTCCCCCAAAGCTGGGCGATATTCCTTTTAGCCACTACTGCTGCTATTTTAAGCCATAATAATGTGTATTTCGCCCATTTATCCTCACCGGTCACACATAAAAGCAACCAGCTGTCCTCCACTGGGATCTTTAGACTTGTGACTCATGACATAATGCGTGTCACGTCCCTCCAGTAGTTATGGGCCTTTCTGATTTCCCAGATAATGTGAAAGAAGGAGCCAACCTCCCCGCACTCCCTCGTACAGTACCTGGATATACCTTGCCCATGTTGTACAGTTTCGTTCTGGATGCATATGATCTGTGCAAAATACGCTGTTGGGCGAGCCTAAACCGGGCCCTTATCGCAATCTCTCTTGGGCTCTGGACCGCCTCTTCCCAATCGTCGTCTTCCAGGATTCCAACATCTGTCTCCCACGCTCCCATCAGGGAGTCCACCGGATTTCGAGAGTTATATTGAAGTTTTTTATATGTTAAGGAGGTTGCCATACCTCTCATGGGGTCGATCAATAACCTATCCTCTAGGGGTGAGTATTCCGGAGGCATTTCCCATTTTTTTATATGCCCACTCAATGCATGCGTCAATTGAAGGTATTTGTATCTTTCCGAGTTCGCCAGGTCCTACCCAGTTTGCAATGACTCAAATGCTATTTGTTCCTGTCCTCTCCAGATGTCACCCAGTTTCTCTATACCCAACAGTTACCACTTCTTAAAACCAGAGAGTTCTCCCACCTCCCTTAGCATGTCACTGTCCCATAGGGGAGTCCTCCTAAAAAAACAATATTAAACATATTTAAAATCCACTGTAAGCAACGGTAGGAAAAGCATTGGACTTTAGAGGGTTAGATTTACTTTTCCCACTGCAGTCTGAGCAACAGTAAGGAACGCATTGGATTTCGGAAGGGTTAGATTAACTATTCCCACTCCAGTTTAGGTTAACAGCAGGGAGAGCATTGAACTTCAGAGGGGTTAGATTTTCGATTTTTACTCCAGCCTTAGCAAAAGTAGGTTAAGTGTAGGACTTCGAAAGGATTTCATATAAGAGTGCAAGTCTTAATTATTTACTAAAAATACTTCTATACCTAATAATAAATTATTGTATTTTACTGAATAGAAAAAAATAATTCTATAATATTTGAGAAAAATATGGAAACATTATAAAGTATAACATAAAAAAATAAAAATGAAATGCCTTATAGTAACACTAACTTGACTAACTACAAATAATTCCCAATTTTAAAATAAACACCAAATTATTTAATTTACAAGAACACAAATCGTTCCACAGACAAAACTTATAAAACACTTTAACGAACATAACATTGTACACAGTCAATTATAACTTAATCCATTACATACTAAAAAAAATGAATACTCAGAATATTGCAATATTACTAACTTCCAACTGTATTCTCCAACAAAACAGTAACAGTGTATTAAAAATACCTGTATAATAAACATGTAAAAATTAAAATACACATTTAAAAGAATAACCCTGAAAAAAATTAAGCATTTAAAATATTAGGTAATGTAAATATTTGTTAGTTAATTAAATATTTAATGAATGGTTACTATGCTACAAGCCCAACAAATCACTACTAAAATATAACTTACTAATACTAATAGTAAAATTAAAAGGAACAAATTAGAATAAACATTATAACAAATAACCACATAAAAATAATCAACTGAATAAATAATTTGCAATAAAAATTAGTTAACAAATTAAAATGATATATATAGTTTCATAAAATTCCCACTTCATATGCCTACAAACCCAACAATGTACTGCCAAAATATAGCATACTATTAGTAAAATTAAATATAAATTACAATGAACTAATTAAAATATAATGCAATAATTAAGCAATTAACATAATAACAATTAACTAATGAATTGACAACTCAAAACGAATTACCATTAAATATAAACTATTTATAATTTAATTAACTAGCCATCCTATTCCCCTTCAACCCAACAAACTAATACTAGACTATAAATATTTACATTTATAAATCAATTACTAAAATGCTTAAAATTACAAACTTATCAAAAAATTAAAAAACTAGATTTGTACAACTACATTAACGCCTTGGCTGCTAGGTGTTTTCCCCTCCTGTGCTGAGAGACTTTGATTTCCATAGTTTCATGACGAGCTCAGCTCGTCATCAGCACAGCTCAACCGTGCATCATGACGAGCTGAGCTCGTCATGAGCATGGAAAGGGTTAAAGAAAACAATATATAAAACAATATTCTTGAAGATTATATCAAATACCCCAAAAATTATATTCTTGCTAATGATATTCTATCCCATGATATTTTTGTAGTAATAACTTTTCCCGCAGCGCCAGGAGTGAAGCACGCCAGGAGGCAGTTCCCGCTCCAGGAGGAGCACACCAGCAACACAAGAGCACCGCACGGGGACTCCATTGCCCAGGAGCCCGTGTCCAGCTCGGAGCAAAGCCACGCCCACCCGCCCTCCGGTGTTCAAAACACCTCGCCGGACCCGCTGGCGCGGGTCCCGCAGCGCCAGGAGTGAAGCACGCCAGGAGGCAGTTCCCGCTCCAGGAGGAGCATACCAGCAACGTAATAGCACCGCACGGGGACTCCATTGCCCAGGACCCCGTGTCCAGGTCGGAGCGAAGCCACGCCCACCCGCCCTCCGGTGTTCAAAACACCTCGCCGGACCCGCTGGCGCGGGTTCCGCAGCGCAGGAGTGAAGCACGACAGGAGGCAGTTCCCGCTCCAGGAGGAGCATACCAGCAACGCAAGAGCACCGCACGGGGACTCCATTGCCCAGGAGCCTGTGTCCAGCTCGGAGCGAAGCCACGCCCACCTGCCCTCCGGTGTTCAAAACAACGTCAGGGTGACGCAGCGCGGGACGCAGCGCGGGACCAACGCCGGACGAAGCCCGGGCAAAGGGCGGGCAGTCTGTGGCAGTCAGGGGCTGTCAAGGCTGGGCTGGGCCACGTCCCTTTCCTTTCCACCAGCAGTGTGTACAGGTGGGCTGTGTGAGGCCCCTTGGGATTCCCTACAACTATGTCAACCCGCTCTGGAAATCTTTGGGGGCCGCTGCACAGGCGCTGACACCGGCTAGTGAGCGGGTTCAATCTGTCCCCCCTGTTGATGTCCCGGGTGATTCTATAGACCCTCCCCAGCTGCTTGAAATAGGGCAAAATATAGGCAGGTTGGAACATCTGGCCGCGCTTTTTCCTAGTGGTATCGAGGAAGAGGGTGGCCCCAGTATACCATCTCCACCTGTATCACCCATGCCCCTAAATAAAGTCATCACCCAGCCAATACTGCCAAAACTGCCCACCCCCACTATAGTAATACCAGATGGGGTGCCTTCTGTAACTGAAACTGTCGCAAGTAGGCAGGACAGGAGGGCTAAAAGTAAAAAGGCAGGTTACCTTAAAAAGGGCAGGTTGGTGAGACAGGCTGCGCTTTACCAAAGAATAAGAAAGCCCTTTGGACTAGGTGGGAAACACGCAAAGGGCCTGTTCCCAGAGGACAAAGTTGTGGTAGAGGGGGATGCTGTGGTCTCCCCCAAGGGATCACCTACTAGTGATAACATTGTTAACGTCCCCAAGCTTACCGACCCCGTGACTATTGAAATTATTCTGGAGAGGGTAAATAGTCTCTTTATGCCCCTACTAACTCAGGGTAAGGGCCTGGGGGCTAGAATAGATCAACTAGAGCAATTAACCCTCGATGGGTTTTACTCACTTAAAACTACATTTAAACAACTAAATAGAGTGAGTGACAACCAGGACATGGGACCAAAGGGAAGTGAGCCACCAGTAGTTTCCTTATTATCACAGGTAGATCCTAAACACCCAAAAAGGTCAAATAAGGTTGAAACTAACAGAGTGCAAGCCCCAGCACCCAAAATTCCTTCCCCACCTAAAGCAGGGCCCAAACCCAAGGGACCGTCAACACACATAGAAGCTGCCAAAACTAAGCCTAAGCCACTTCCACAAATACAGCCCCAGGCAAGCAGTGGTAAAGCGAAAGATATTCAAACACCTGGCTCACGAGATAAAGCTCAGGGATTAGTAACAGGGAAGGTCTCCAAAACTGCTCCCCAATCTGTAGCCCCAGCTACTACCTCAGTGGCCCCTAGAAATCCAATACGCCGGATCCCCCCAGTAAACCTCCCGCCAGACTGTCAACCTTTTGTCGCTGTTCTGGTAAACGTTCCCCCTCTAAAGGAAGGCCAGTTGGAGAACCACCAATCTCTCAAGAATAAGTGCATCCACTGGCTAAAGTCAAATAAGCCAATTCCGATTGGCGTGGATGGGATCATTCTAAGTGTCCGCAGAGTAGGGTGGGTAGGGCAGGGGAAAAAAACCCAGGAGGGGGATTGTATAATAATAAACTTTCAAGACCCCAGAGTAGTGAGCTCCATCTGTACTCCCATAAAAAACATGGGGGCACCAGGGGTTAAAGTAGTAGACCTATCCTACTTCTATCCTAGGCAAATTGTTAACTTGCCTTGGGAGAGTCCAAGCACCCCTGATTTTTGCCAAAACTGGGAGACACGTTGGGCTGGGGGAATTGGGGGAGCCAGGGTGCTGCTGACTGGAGGAGGGTGACCCCAGGGAATACACGGACGTAGCTGCAGTTAAAGAAACTGTGAATAGAACAGACCCAATGGTAGCATCACCCTCTCGAACTGACTCTCCCTCAATTGTAGGTGCTACTGGGATGGTAGCCTCTATGGACATTCCGCTAGACTATTGTCCTTTTCAAGCACCCTCGGTAAGGGCCACAGGCAGTAGTGTTCTCGCGACCAGTGACACTCCAGCTGTGACGGACCTAGTTTTCAAGGTTTTCAGCTGGAATGTCGCAGGGATCGCAAGAAAGTTGGCTCTCCCTGATTGGAATGCCTGGGTTGATGAGCACTCCATATGCATCTACCAAGAGACCTGGAGCTTGGAGCCGGCACACAGGGTGGGATTCTCCTCCTACTCTGTTCCTGCGCTAACCTCGGAAACAGGGAGGGGACGCCCCTCGGGCGGTCTACTCATATGGGTAGCAGCCTCCCTAGACTGCAGAGTAGAGGAGGTACAGACAGGTTGTCCGGATATCCAAAATATTATCCTAAGAGACCAAAGGGGTAGATTAGTTCTAAATGTCTACAATGTTTATGCCAGAGGGACTAAGGGCGGGAGGAAGTCACCTGTACTATCTCTCCTTGAGACCCTCCTGAATAAAACTCCATACCAGCCATGCACACTGGTCGCGGGCGACATGAATTGTACGTTCGAGCCCTTGGGCTCGGACGTTGCCCTTGACCAGGATGAGGAGGACATTAGGATAGGGATCCCTGTATTAGAGATCCCACCCATTAGGAGGTGGTCAGAAGTGGCGTTACAGCTATACTCCCTGAGCCTTGAACTAAACCTAAGGGCAGTTAATGGAAGGACAATCTCGGACAGGGGGGGTGCCCATACTTATAATAGACCAGGACACACCTCTAGGATAGACTACATCCTATTAGATGTATATCTCTGGAACCATGTGAAGGACATGGTTGTGGTACCGACGATTGAAAGTGACCACAACCCACTTTCCTTAACCATGGTCCAGTGGTGGTGCCCTGTAAAAAAGGGTCTTAATAACCCCATATTAGCTCCCCCCGATGAGTCTGTAATCTCACTCTGTGGAAGACGCATAAAATGGGCTGAACTGGTTCTCTCCGAGGAAAGGGTCGGAGAAATCTCAACCCTCTTAAACAAAGCAGTGACAACTCTGGGGTCCCCTTTAAAAGGGGTGGGCAGGGTGAGTGGACTTTTTGTCTCCCTAGTATAGGCCTTGACAAACGTGTTTACCATCCCTTCTAGTAAGTCAAGAAATAAGCGAATTAAAAAGCCAGGTGATGGGTGGTACACTCAAACATGCAGGGTACACAAAACAAGGCTTGTCGAGGCAGTGAAGCACAAATCCCACAGCGATATACAGGTAGCAAGGAAGGCCTACAACAGATACCTTAAAACCGCTAGGATGGAGTGGGAAGAGAAATTTTGGGAAGACCTACTCCATGCTAGCAAAAGTAGGGACTCAAGGGCCTTTTGGAACCTTGTAGGCTCCCGGAATAGGCCCGATGCAGCTATGAGACCCTGTAATATCCCCCGCAAAGTTGGGTAAAACACTTTGGGGCTTTATACCTCCCGGCAGATGGGGAATTAAATGTTAGGGTGAATTCCCCACTAGTATCCGAACCTCATGCCTATGATCTCTTTACTCCTTTAGAGATAGAAAAAGTAATAGGGTGGGTAGCCCCCCGCAAGGCAGCTGGTCCAGATGGCCTCCCGGGAGATCTTATGCGGGCACACCCAGTGGAGTGGGGAAGGGTTATCGCAGCTCTCCTTAATGACATCATGATGGGAGGGCCAGTGCCCGATTCCTGGAAGGGGGCGGTAGTGGTCCCGATTTATAAAAAAGGATGTAGAGAAAACCCGGGAACTACCGCCCAATAAGCCTGATAGACTCCACCCAAAAGATAGCAGGTAAAGCTATACTTGGAAGGATTCTCCACTGGGTGGAGGAGAATAACATACTATCAGACTTCCAGGCAGGTTTTCGGGCAGGAATGGGGACAATAGAGCAGGTGTTCAGGTTGGCACTTCTGGGGTGGAAGGTGGTGGAGCTGGGGTGGAAGGTGGTGGAGCTAGGCAAGGGCAGTCTATATCTGGCCTTTATAGACCTGAGGACTGCCTTTGACCTAGTTCCCCGGGAGGAGTTATGGAGGGTGCTTTATGAGCTGGGATTGCCTCCTTACATCTTGTCCCTCCTCATTAGCCTCCACGCCCATACCTTTGCTCAGGTCCGCTGGGGTAAAAACGGAGAGCTAACAGAGAAAATTCCAGTGTCTAGGGGTGTGAGGCAGGGATGCGTTCTGGCGCCCACCCTATTCTCATTATATGTGAATGGGGTGGTGGAATATCTCCAGCAAGAACCAGCCGACGCCCCCTGTCTCGGAGGAGTGCGGATCCCCACCCTGCTTTTTGCGGACGACACGCTCTTGATCTCCAAGACTCCGCAAGGCCTCCAGAAACTGCTAACCCGATTCCAGGATTTCTGTGTTGCAAAGGGACTAGTAATCAACGTGGACAAAACTAAGTACCTAGTCCTAAATCCTCCAAGGAAACTGGGCCGCCCTCCTATTCTTAACTCTGCTGCCTTGGAGAAAGTTTCCGAATTTGACTATCTCGGAATTCGGATTACAGATAGCATGACCTGGTCACCTCATATTGCTAAGATGGTCCTCAACCACAAGAGAGCAGGAGGAGCCCTCCTGAGGGAATTCCGGGCCTCACCTAGGAGGTCGCTTACCCCAGTAATTGATATCTACAAGGCTAAGGTAGTAACATCAGCCTTGTATGGGGCCGAACTGTGGGGACATTGCTGTCTGGACGCCCTGGCAACAGCGGAGAGTAAGCTCCTAAAATCCATAATCGCCATCCCTCTGAGCACCCCAACAGTACCGGTGCTGTTGGATACAGGCTGCAAAAACATCAAAGATCAAGCCCAGCTTCGCCCTCTCCTTCTATGGACATGAATCTGGAGGGGTGAAGAGTTAAAATCGTATGCTGATGGGTTGGCGGAGATAATGAGCTTGGGCGGTTGGGCAAAAATAAGATGGTTGAGAGACACTAAAAAACTTCTGGAGAAAATCGGACTGGGGGACTGTTGGTCATCACGTTCAGCTCCACCAAAAGAGGTCGTGAAGAGACTGTACTGGAATTGGGTTGCGGAACTACTAGTTACAAACCCGGAACATTGCAAGTCTACGGCTGCCTTTTTACTAGTAAAAGACGTTGTAGTTTTTGAGCCCTATCTGGACCTAATTACTCTTCCCTTTGACCGAGCACTGTATTTTAAATTTAGAGTGGGTTCGCTTCCACTTGGGGCGCTGGTATCAAAATGGAAATCAGGTGCTCACACGTCCTCGTATTGTGCATGTTGTCCTAATAGAATAGAGTCCATCACGCACATCCTATTCGAATGCCCGGACTATGTAAACCCCAGGAGCTTTTGGCTTAAACCCCTCTGCCGGAATATGGGTACACGTAGTTACCTAGTAGCCCTGCGTATCCTAATGACGGATACTTCTCCTCCTATTGTATGTGGCATAGCCAAATTTTTTAAACAGTTTTGGTTGATTCGTTGCAAGAGACTGTCAGTAGCGGTTTAATTCTTTTTTAGCTAATTTATTCTGGGCACTTCATGTCCTTTTATCTTTTTAATGTGCATTTAATATTGCCTTCTTAAATGATGTTTTTGTAGATTTTTAAATGGCTGTATTGTGTGTACGCTTATAAGATATCTTGCATATCGAATAAAAGCTTATCAATCAATCAGTAATAACTTTTTAAACTATATTTCTTGTCCAGTGATACTTAAAACTCAATATTTTGTTCAAACACCCATTTGCATGTACTGGAACTCTAATTTCTTATGCATGACATTCTTCTATACATATACATTATATTCTAATTTATGAATCCTTCCTTTTCAGTCAAGCAAATTGTTATTCTCAAGTGACAATCCCAGCCTGTAGAAGAGTTCAGATAAATGTTTAAGAAAACGCTTCAAAATTCGGTTTCACAACTTTTAGAGATCTTTTCTTTATTTCCAAATTCCATTGATGGGAATCCTTAGGAAGCAATACGTCATGGCAAGGGAATTACGTAATCCATGTAGTGAAGTCCTGGCTGGGTCTACACGGTGTCTCCATTGCCTAGTAAAGGATTCTGTAATCCATGAATGAAGTTCTACTCAGCAATCCAAGATGGCTTCTCCCTATCTAGAATATGTGAGAGTTTGTGGCCTGCTGGGAAACATAGTTTGTTGTTAGCAGCTGTCCCTTAGTGTGCTCTCATGTGCGTACTGACTCAGTACAGACAGCGCTGTTACTGGTGACAGCATCCCTTTCCTTCTCCGAAGGGAACTTAGTGGTGCAGTAAGCAGTATTTCTTGACACAGTATTTAGCCAAAATAATTAACAGCTCTGGGTTATAAAGCAACACAGAGACTAAGACATTTCTAGGGGTGCTTGAAATTTCTTAGTTTTAGGTCTATTTCTGAAGATTTGCAATTTGCTATAGAAAACTGTGCCACTTTATTTGCCACTCGAGTACGACTATTTTAAAATTTCCTGTTTAACACTACAAATACTTCGATTAACATAATCTGAAAATATCTCTAATGCTCTTTTGTTTACTAACCTTTGATTTACTCTTGGAAGCACTTGGACATGAGCAATACAGAAATAGTTGACAAAAATGTCCGCTACATTGTTAACTTTGCACCTGAGCTTCGAGAAATTATCACGGAGACAAAACATTTGGAGCAGCTTGGATTTACTGTTCCTGAACTGGCAAGAAATGTTGCGCTCCAGGAAGACAAGTTTTTAAGGTAGGAGTGAAATAGTATTGTGTGCCATCAATTTATAATGTGTATTGTTCATTTTATGTGTTTTAAGTGTTTTCAATTTATTTGCAAGGCACTCTCAATTAAGTGCTAGATCAGATGTAACTAGAAAATCCAATAGTAAAGCAATACGAATAGAAATTTACATCAGTATAAGAGGTCCAAACATGTTACACAGTTGGGGACTTTCCATAGAAGTTAGAGATGTTAGAGATTCATATTAATATAAGAGGCCCAAACAGGATTTACAGATGACAACCTGATATAGAAGATGGTGAGGTTAGGGACTTCAGAAGATACTTAACATGAGTGTACTGATATAAACGGCCAAGTAGGACATAATACATTTTTTTTTTTTTTTTTTTTGGAAAACCTTTATTTGTATAAAAATACACCGCTATTCAGCCATACATCCCGGAGGCCAGGCAGCATTGAGGTAGCAGGTAAATTCGTGTACCAAGCTGTTAGCAGAAGCAATCAGGTTTAATTTTCAAATAGAACAAAACTCAAGAAGAAATAAACCATGGAATAAGAAAGCCGCACAGGCTAGGAAAGGAAGTATGAGAAACAAGAAAGAAAAAGGGAAGGAAATAGGCTGAGGACGGATCTTAGACAGTGGGTTTGCATCGCGGGGAGAGGTCAAGGGCTACACACCCTAAGCAGCTCACAATACTATTAGCAACAGTGGGTCGTGTGGGGAGTTTCACAACAGGATAAACAGCATGGAACCACGGGTAAGGGGGCACTACGGGGACAGCTGGACATCAGATTCCATCTCCACTGGGGGTGCACAAATATCACCTCGGTACGAGTTCCAAGCTCCCCACACAGACCTCCACATTCTGGGTTTGCCCCTGGCCACGTACACTGTCTTCTCACGCAGCATGCACCAGTCCATGTTGGTTTCCCACAAACTGAGCGAGGGAGGAACAAGCGCACCCCACTTCTGAGCGATGTCTCTCTTGGCCACCATGTTGCCCAGGGTGACCCAACGGGTCTGGGCAACACTGTAGTCATTTGGGCCCCAAATATTGAGGAGGCATCGCCGGGCCTCCGCTGGTAAAGCCACACCAGTCACCTCCTTCATCACGTCATGCACACGTGCCCAATATCGAGTGACCTCAGGACATTCCCATATAATGTGCATGAAGGTCGCAGTCATACCACATCCCCTCCGGCACATACCATCCAGTGAGAGCCCCATATGTATACATAATACATTTCTTGGGACATTTGAGCAGAGCCTAAGATTAATGTTAACTATTTTGAAATCTATCCTACCCAATATAAGCCACTTAAATGTGCCTTTTCTTTTTTCGTATTCAATAAAATTGATCAGTCTCTTATAAAAAAAAGCCTCAAGGTTTTGGCAGGTATGACTAATGGTGTATTTACTTTTCATAAATGCAATATGACTATATATGCCATAGGATATAATGGGATTTATATTTCAGCGGACAGAAAAATCCTTCACTGTTGTGACAGAGTAATCCGTCCGCCGATATCTAAATCAGGACCTTAGTCTCTGCAGGGGAAACAAGCCCAGTTTAAAGTAAATATGTGAGCCTGCCTGGGGTACAGGTTAGCTCCCCCTTTGCTCCAATATCCACTTCATCAATGATTAGCTGCTATCATCTCTTTGGCATGCCAGGACATCCCCAGATTTATTCGTTATTATATGCAGACAGTACAGTATTAATTACAATAACTGAGTTAGCACTCAGTAGCCAACTTCTTTTCTTTTGATCTACTGCATTATGAAGAAATTAAATATCAATGCTAGGATAAGCAAAATGACTTCTGAAATATATCCAAAATAAAAAACATTCCAGCATGGAGCTGGGCTTGTGCAGGAATCATACAATTTTTGTCAGTATCTGTTTCAAGGTTTTCAGCTCTAAACATAGATTTCTTTGTGAATTACGATGAGGAGCTAGGCACACCATTCACAACCTTTTCTCCTTGCAGTTCTCAAGGTATCGCAAAATGCACTTTGTGACTCAGATAAGTTTTTCCGACTTGCAGCGTACCTTTAGTATATTGCAGCACACTCTTTAGTGGGTGAAAAGTCTGCTATTTTGCGGTTCACAGGTTTAATAACCACAAGATCTTGGTCATAAACCTCAATGCAACATATAATCTGTGCAAATCACATAATTCTCCTTGTCCCTCCCCTATTTTAGCACTCAACAACCTACTTTTAAATCTCCTTATACAAGAATGAAAACACACATCTGACTTTAACCTCCCTTTACCATCTGATGGCTTCCCCAGATGAAGTAGCTGGGCACCTCCGACGTTAGTGAGGAGGCAGGTAACCAATTTGCTCCACAGAGTGGTTGTGGCTGCTGATGCAGTACTCCCTTAAGACCCAACACAGGACTCTGTAGCGTCGCATACCCTTAGTGGGAGACAGTACTGCTGCTTTCTTTTTCTGTCAACAATCTCCTCAACCCATTTTCTAAGGCATAGCTGCTAATAATGCTGCTTAGATTGCCACTCATGCTTACTGGTGTTAATTTGTATCATATTTCTTTATTGGCATTAATTGAGAGTCACCACAAATTGTATAGGGTACAGTTTTCGACATGTTCATAAGGTGGGTGGACAGACACTTCCTTGAAGTTCAACAATCCTCACTAGTGTTTTTGTACTGCATTGCTTTCATAATTATGTCTTCCCCTTAGTGCATGGTCATATTAGGAAGGAGAACCACATCTATTTTTGCTAAGATCACTTTACCGCCACTGCTGCGGTGAGGCGCCCCTAGTGAGCTGAGGAGCCATCCTCCCCTGTACAACCCTATGGTGGCTGCCTTTCCCTGATCGCAGACCGTCAATCAGGGGTCTGCTGCCTGTCTCAGAGGTTCAGCCATGGTCTTCGCAAAGGCAATCTGACCAACTTGTAATACGGCGGTCGGACCGCCGAGCTCTCCACGGTCGGACCGCCACTGCTGGTACGGCAGTCCTCAGACCGCCAAACTTGAAATGAGGCCCAAAATATCTCCTCACAATTGACATCAAGCCTATAGACAACCAACACTGTGTAACTATGTACCAACAAAAGAAAACTTTGATAAAACACACAGGAGTTCTAGGCTTGCCAATTTTAATTAGTGAAGGTCTTTATTTTGATGGTGGCATATTTCGTGATGTTGAAATCATTATTGCAGTGTTATATAATCTAAAAATGCAAAGTCTGCTGTCAGGCAACTGCTAGACAAGAAGGAAAGTGATTAAGATGTCAGAGCTTTATTAGTCATTGAGGATAGGGCCTGGGTCACTTGGCAACTGGGTACAAGGCGTGGTTTTTGCTCAGACATAGTACTCAATCCTGCTGCACACAGCTAAAGACCATCTGCTGTGGATTAATATATCAATATCAGTGCAGGCCCAGAGTTCAACACCTGCTCCTCACGGTTGAAGGCCATGAGCAGCACATTATGTACACACAAGTTTAGGTTAGGCATTCTGAAATACATTGAACAATTACAGCCTTACAGGTGATCTTTTAGGTAATTCAATACTGTACATTAGTGTGCTCTTTTAAATATATGTCACTTCATAGAATGTCCCACTGTTTCTCCGTGTTTGATTGAGCATTCGATTTTTGTCTTTTTTTGAAAAATAATCATTTCCAATTTCTCAGTTTTTGTTTTGCTGTGAGCTGTTTTGATCACATCTAGTGGGTATCCTCTTTGCTTGACTCTGTCAGTAGCATTCACTGGTGCACTTTATGCAGATTTTTATTTATTGCAGTCCTTTGTCTTTGGAGGATAGTTTCCCCCCCTCCGCCTCCATTTTGTTTGTTGTTGTCGTCCTCGTGTGCCCGCCCCGCCTCCCAGCTGAGACGCCCTCGCCCCTCCCCCTCCACTCTCCATATATGACAGTAGTTCCCGCGTGCAGCGTTTACGCGCAGCGACCGCGCCCAATCCGCGCCGAAGGTGCGCCAAAGGTAAGCCCGTCTACGCCCGTCCGCGCCTGGACCGCGCCCAGCTCCAGACCCCCTGCCCCTCGCAATGCCCAGCCCTCCCGCATTACTTACGACTCCTCCACCCTCCTAGCCCTCAACCCCGGCCGCTCCCCCAACTGCATCCAAGCCGCTCCTGGACACACCCATGGACCTTTCTCATGCTACTCCTGCAAATTCATCTGCTCCGTCAACCACTCCGCTACGATCACACCTCAGATTCCCAACACCAACCACCTACAATGCATCCTTCTCAACACCCGCTCGGTCCACAGGCACGCCATTGACTTATGGAATCTACTAGACACCATCTCTCCAGACGTCGCCTTCCTAACAGAAACATGGATGAACGCTTCCTCCGCCCCAGACATCACCATTGCCATCCCTGAAGAATATAAGATCACACGCAAGGACCGTACCGGCCACACAGGAGGAGGCATCGCCATCGTCCATAAAGAATCAATCCACATTTCAACCAGCTCTGACGTCAATCTCGCCAACTCTGAACACCTTCACTTCCAGATCCACATCGACCCCAAGACCACACTCAGAGGCACCCTCCTCTACAGACCACCAGGACCCGCGCAAAATTCAGTGAAGACATCACGGACTTCATCACTCCACACGCGCTCCCCTCCAAAGATTACATCCTTCTGGGAGACCTCAACTTTCACCTTGAAAAGAACAACGATCGCAACACCACCACCCTCTTGGACAACCTCGCCAACCTCGGACTTAAACAACTGGTCACTTCCCCCACCCACATCGCAGGTCACACACTCGACCCCATCTTCACCTCCAGTAATCACGTCTCCTTCAGCCACACTACGGATCTCCTCTGGACTGACCACAGCTGCGTTCACTTCACCTACAACAAGCCGAAACCCATCAACCACCCCCAACCAACTCTGCAAAGAAACTGGAACAAAATCACCATCGACCAGATCTCCTCATCGCTCCTTCTAAACACCCCAGCCCACTCTTCTAACGCAGACCAAGCCGCCACCAACTTCACCCTATGGTTATCCAACACCGCCGACATCCTAGCACCACTGAAAAAACGTCAAAGCAAACCTGGCAGCAAGAAGGCCTCATGGTTCAACGATGATCTTAAGAAGTCCAAGAAACTCTGCCGCTCCCTTGAAAAGGCCTGGAAAAAAGACCCAACCTCCATCACCAAGGACGCCTTCAAAAACGCCACCCGCACACACCACCAACTAATCCGAAAGGCCAAGAAAACAGCATTCAAGGATCGACTAGACAACAACGCCCACAACAGCAAGGAACTTTTCAACATCGTCAAGGAATTTACCAATCCCTCGGCCAACTCCAACGACATCACCCCCTCTCAAGCCCTCTGCGACTCCCTGGCTTTATTCTTCCACAACAAAATTGCAGACATCCACAACAGCTTCGACAACCAACCCGGAGACCAACCCACCCAACCATATGCTGAACATTCTCCCCCCCTGAACACCCTTTACGACTGGAACCCAATCTCCACTGAGGACACCATCCGCCTGATGAACTCCATCCACTCAGGACCCCCCACAGACCCATGTCCTCACCACATCTTCAACAAAGCAGACTTCGTCATAGCACCGCACCTCCGAGACGTCATCAACTGCTCCTTCAATTCCGCCACCTTCCCGGAAAGCTGGAAACACGCTGAACTCACCGCCCTTCTGAAAAAACCCACAGCGGACCCCAAAGAACTCAAAAACTACCGCCCCATCTCGCTCCTTCCTTTCCCGGCCAAAGTCATCGAGAAAGCTGTCAACAACCAGCTCGCCGCCTTCCTCGAAGCCAACAAATCCCTCGACTCCTCACAGTCTGGCTTCCGAGCAAAACACAGCACTGAGAACGCCCTCATCGCAGCAACAGACAACATTCGAACTCTACTGGACAACGGAGACACAGTCGCCCTCATTCTCCTCGACCTCTCCGCAGCCTTCGACACAGTCTGCCACAGCACCCTTTTACAACGCCTCAGAAACATCGGAATATACGAAAAGCACTTGAATGGATCACCTCGTTCCTAACCGGAAGAACCCAGAGAGTCCGCCTTCCACCTTTCAAGTCCGAGGCCACTGAAGTCATCTGTGGCGTACCACAAGGATCCTCTCTCAATCCCACCCTCTTCAACGTATACATGAGCCCCCTCGCGGCCATCGCCCGTCAACACAACCTCAACATCATCTCTTACGCGGATGACACTCAACTGATCCTTTCTCTCACCAATGACCCCAGCACCGCCAAAACTAACCTACACGAAGGAATGAAAGAAGTTGCCGAATGGATGAAACACAGCCGTCTGAAACTGAACTCAGATAAAACAGAAGTCCTCATCTTAGGTACATCCCCCTCTGCATGGGACGACTCTTGGTGGCCAGAAGCCCCTGGAAAAGAACCCATCCCGACAGACCACGCACGGAACCTAGGCGTTATCCTGGATTCTTCACTCTCAATGAACAGACAAGTCAGCGCCGTCTCCTCATCCTGTTTCAATATTCTTCGCATGCTCAAAAAAACATTCCGATGGATCCCCACCGAAACCAGAAAAACAGTCACCCATGCTCTGGTCACGAGCCGACTGGACTACGGAAACACCCTCTACGCAGGCACTACCGCTAAACTCCAGAAAAAACTCCAACAAATCCAAAACGCCTCAGCCAGGATCATATTAGACATCCCGCGTAACGAACACATCTCGGGTCACCTGAAAAACCTCCACTGGCTACCCGTCAATAAGAGGATCACTTTCCGACTTCTAACCCACGCACACAAATCACTCTACGATATCGGACCAGAATGCCTCAACTCACGATTGTCCTTCTACACCCCCTCCCGCCAACTACGTTCTTCCAGCCAAGCCCTCGCCACTGTACCTCGCATCAACAAGACCACCATGGGAGGTAGATCCTTCTCATACCTGGCAGCTAAAACATGGAACTCACTCCCCACTTACCTTCGCCTTACCCAGAACCACCTAGCATTCAGAAAGCAACTTAAAACGTGGATATTTGACAAGTAATCCTCCTCCCCTCCCGAAGCGCCTTGAGACCCTCTGGGTATGTAGTGCGCTATATACATTCTTTGACTTTGACTTTGACTTTACCTGGCGTAAATAATGTTCTGTTCGAATAATAAATCTCTGTATGGCTATCATAAGTAAACATCAAATTGGATTGATTGTTGTTGAGGTTTTAGTAGATATCTTCAAAGCTTCCATCAGGACCAATCTAAATTTTTAGCACATGTACTGTAGCCAGAGCATGAACATTATCTTCTTCATATAACTAATTGTCTACTTCCTACCAGCTTCTTGTAAAGTGTGCATTGTTTGTGGCAAAATAATCTGCTCAGAAGGGCCTCATTTCAAGTGAATGATGTATATTTTTAAAGACAAATATTGTTTAAACACAAAGAATCATTTCCCAGAGCATCTTAGAATATATCAGTTTTTTCAGATGTTCTGCCTGAAGGATGTATCTAATGGCTTCTATGCCTATGTCAAAATCAGAGCGGTACAAAAGGGGGTGGTGATGGACGGAGCATCTGAACCTTTCAAATACTCACACCCAGTCAAACGATCTGGGTTTAATCCATCACCGTTCTTTAGCCCACTCTACCACCCCAATTCAGACATGGCCATATGCAAATCAGTCTGACCATGTGCCTCATGGGAACAGTCCAGCCCGAACTGCCAAGCCATGCCTTCCCTGGACCGGAAACAAGCTTCCGAGGACCGGTTTCTGACATTTCAGCCGTCTTCAGCCAGGCTTGCTTGAACCCAGTGGCAAAGTGAGAAAGGGACTCACGCACGTCTGAGCATACCCTACCAACTTATGGCGAACAAAGCGGTACAAAAGGGTGTGTTGATGGACGGAGCATCTGAACCAATCAAACACTCACACCCAGTCAAAAGATCTGGGTTTAATCCATCACTGTTCTTTTGCCCACTCTGCCACCCCAGTTTAGACATGGCCTTATGCAAATCAGTCTGACCCTGTGCCTCATGGGAACAGTCCAGCCCGAACTGCCAAACCATGCCTTCCCTGATCCGGAAACAAGCTTCCTAGGACCGGTTTCTGGCATTTCAGCCGTTTTCAGCCAGAACGGTGATGGATTAAACCCAGATCTGCTGACTAGGTGTGAGTGTTTGATTGGTTCAGATGCTCCGTTCATCACCACCCCCTTTTGTACCCCTATGCAAAATCAGGGCACTTGTTAGGTAATGAATCCACATCCCTTGTTACAAATTGATAGGTCGATTTCCAAGATATAGGTTGTAAATATTTTCAAAGGTTCCTTCTTTTTATATGTGTTTAGGGCCTTGTTCAGATGCCCAGCAATGTGTTAATGTATGTAGATGTATTTTTTTTAAACAAAAATGTGAATTTATGATTACTGCAATCCATTTACCTGGTGGGTTATTGGGAAATGTGATGATTTTAGATAAGAACTGTATAACTGGTGATAATATATGTATACTCCTGTTCATCTATTAGATTAGTATATTGTAATACTTTCTTCTGAAATGTCTCCTGAACTACCTTACGGGGATTAGTCTAGGGTTTCTTGTAACATTTTGTGTCTGATAGCAGGTGGTACACTTTGACTGTGGAAATTAATATTTGCAGTCTTTCTTGTCTCCTTTACCAGAGCAGGCCTGGTATCAGTTCTCTTTAGTATTGGGTTTCCTCTTTCTCTCCTGATTTACCTCCATCTTTTTCTTCGCATTCCCTGCAATTTCCTCTTTACTGTAAAGAGTATGTTTTACACTACAGATTCTACCTGTTCTTTTTCCAGATTCACATATGGAATAAATCATATGATAACTGAATACGATAAACTGATGCATTTGTTGAACGATGCAGAGACACAGCTTCTTGAAGACCATATACGGGATCTCACTAAAGTGCTTCGCTCTGGGCACAAAAGACTGAACTGGAACTCCTTAGGTACAAAATATATAAAACATGAGTAAATGTTGAACTTGTTATCTCAATAAGGTTAATGATGAACATAGCTGTGCAGGTTTTAGATATTTAAACTATTAAAGTGTTTGTGCGGTTACCTCTCTTTTTACTTTCTATTACACTGATCTTACCACCATCACATTTCCAGTCGTATTATGTTGTGCAAGTTAAAATACTTATTCCCATTTCAAAACTATATTTTTACTTTTAATGCCAAGTATTACCATAGTGGTTTCTTGATTTACGTGAATTGTGGATGGTCTAACCACACAGAGCTACGCTAGCAGCACAAATCTTCAATAAACCAAGGTCTCAAAATATTACCCATCCCACTTTCATCAAACTACTTAACACCTCACTGAGCGAGGCCCAGGTCCCTCAACCTTGGAAACACGCCATGGTGGTCCCTTTATTAAAAAAATCAGGTGCTGATTCTTCCAACCCCGCCAACTTTCGCCCGATATCCTTGCTGCCGATCTTTTCGAAGATATTGGAGAGACACATAAACTCGCAGCTCTCAAAACTGGTCGAAAACATCGCCTTTCTCCATCCTTCGCAGTCGGGATTCCGGCCTAGGCACTCTACTGAGACAGCTCTCCTGGGGGTTACGGAGAGTCTAAGGCACGGTGTCGACCAAGGTAACACCATGGCGCTCATCCTGCTGGATTTGAGCGCAGCGTTCGACACCGTGTCACATTCCATCCTTATCGACTCTCTGAAATCTCTAGGAGTGGGCGGCCAGGCCTTGGCCTGGTTGGTGTCTTTTCTTAACGACCGTAGTTTCCAAGTGTTCTCCCCTAAAGCAGCCTCCACCATTTGTCAATCCACCCGTGGTGTTCCTCAAGGTTCAATCCTTAGTCCTTTATTATTTAATATTTATGTTAAACCATTAGCATCCATTGTAGAACAGGCTGGACTTACCCTGTACTCGTACGCGGATGACACCCAGATTGTCTTCTCCCTATCAGGGAGAGACGAGAACAACATCTCCGCACTCAAATCAGGCCTCACTCTTGTGGCCGATTGGATGCGGAGAAACTGTCTCAAACTGAATGGGGAGAAGACCGAGGTGGTCATCTTGGGCCGGAATAAACATCTCTGGGGTCCCTGCCATTGGCCCACTGAACTGGGTACTGCGCCAACACCTTCCACCACTGTCCGCAACCTGGGTGTTATCATAGATGATAGATTATCTATGCGACAACAGGCCACCAAGGTTGCAGCCATCTGTTTCTCTACGTTACGATGGCTCCACAAGATTCTGTGGATGCTTCCTCTCTCTTCCCGCCGAACCGTAGTCCAGGCGTTGGTAACATCCCGCCTGGACTATGGCAACATCCTTTATCTGGGCGCAGACAAAGCCACCTTACAGGTGTTACAGGTAGTACAAAATGCAGCCGCACGCCTTCTAAAAAACATTCCCAGACGTTCCTCAGCCAAGGCCGCCTTACAAGATCTTCACTGGCTGAGTATCCCTGAACGCATCAAATTCAAAGCACTCTGCTATATGTTTAAGATTAAGCAAGGAAGTGCCCCAACCTACCTCCAAAAACTGATAACTCCGTATAAACCCCTACGGCCACTAAGGTCATCGGACATGGGAAATTTTACCATGCCAAGATGGAAGTTGACAAAAATGGGAGGCCGCTCCTTTTCCACCTTGGGGCCCAAATACTGGAACTCACTCCCACTGGCTCTAAAATTAGAGACCAACCTGTTCCACTTCTGCAAGGCCTTAAAGACATTACTTTTTTCACAACGTGTCATATAGTCTGTTTGACTCATTTCAGGTGAAGCTGCCTCCTTTCTTCTCTAGTCTATCCCTTGCGCCGGGAAACCCATTGTGGGTAGCTGTGCGCGATACAAGCTTAAATAAAATAAATAAACAAAAGAAAGAACTCTCTTGCACAGTATATTCTGTATAGTAATATAGGTGTCCCCTGACACAGGGTTATAGAATTTTAAAAGAGGATAGAGACAGGGCACCATATGCGTGTGTTTTTACTCTTTTACTTGATGTGATCAGCGAATCTATAAGAAACAGGTTAGTATTAGATTCCATACCTTAAATATCCCCAGGCGTCCGACTGGATCCGGAAACTTTTGCGAAGCAGTACCCTTGCGCCTCGGTAGGCGTCGTCTGCGGCTCCGCATCCGTCGTCGCCGTCGTGGGCACCGTGATGACGTCGTCGGAGTACTTAGACGCCGCCTCCGCGTGCTGACGTCAGTTCTTCTTTTTACCGCGCCAGCAAGCGCAGATCCGGAAAAAGTGGTACCTTAGTCATTTTTTGACTAAACTTTTTGTGACTGATCTTTTTGATCATTTTTCGAGTCTTCAACTCCGAACGGGGCCGGTAGGGATGCCAGGTTTTAAACCCTGTGAGGGCTGCGACTGACTGATGTCGGTCACCGGCCTTCACTGCCGGTGTCTACACTGTCTCGGCGTCAACCACGATGACAAGACCTGCTCCGACGCCGTGATAGGTCCCGGTCCAGACGGAGGTCGAGGGACCGGTCGCGGGGTCGGAGCCATCATAGCTCTGGGAGTCGACATCACTCCTCAGGTTTGAAGTCGTCAGGTAAGTACAAGAAGTCAGAGAGACGTCATCGCACTTCCGACTCCCCCCGATGCATGCGCGACGCGGCCGGGGGTTCGGGTGAAACCGCCCACGCGGGTCCGTCGGAGTCGCGGGCGTCGCGGCCTGCCCCATACCCTCCGGTCCCTGGGCAGCACGTGACGCCGGATGAGATCGAGCTCTTCCTCATGGCCATGAGGTCCCTCACTCCTCCTGCGGGCTCCGCGGCGCCTTCGGGCCAAGTGGACCCGTCTGGGGGCCCTAGCGGGTCAGCGGCTTCGGCCCAGACGCCGGCGGGTGTTTCAGTTCCGACGCCGCCGGCGCCTTCGGGCTCGGCGCCGCAGGGCCCCACAGGATCCGCTTTTGGATCCGGGTTGCCGCCGGTTGACTTGACGACCTCATCCGGGCCGGTCCCTCAGGTGTCACCTCCGGCGCCGTCTTCGGGCGGCGCCGTCCCGATGCCCCCCTCAATCCGGTTCCGGCGCCGGAGTGGCGCCGCTCTCGACGTCAATTGGGGAGTTTTACTTCAACAAACCGGCCCCATCCATTGACAACCCTGATTATCAGGAGATGGGTGATGAGGTGTATTGGGAGGGGTCTGAGGACCCTCTGACACAGGAGTGTCAGTCCCAGGAGGACTGGACAGGTGGACTTGGGGATGCCAGTGGTCTGGACACCTCACCAGACACAGATTTTGTCTCGCCTCCTACCATGGCTAAGGAGGAGGGTGCAACCTACAGTGTGGTGTTGACGCGGGCTGCCAAGGCCTTGGGCCTTGAGCTCCCCATCGCGGCCGTGAGGACTAACCTCCTCACTGAGGTCCTTAAACCGCAGTCATGCTCGGCTGAGCCTCTGCTGCAGTTTAACGAGGCCTTGACTGACGTTCTTTTGGGCACGTGGTCCAGGCCCGCTACGGGTTCGCCTGTAGATAGGAATGTGGCCAGACGCCACCGCCCAGCCCCGGGCAACCCATGTTTCCTGTCCACCCACCCCACCCCCGAGAGCCTGGTCATCCAGGCTTCAAATTCCCAGACCGCATTCCAGGCGGCCCCGCCGGACTGGGAATCCAAGTGGTATGAGCAGTACGGCAAGAAGGTATTCTCCTCCCTGAGTCTGGCACTGCGGTCCTCCAGCACCGCATGCCTCTTGGGCTGCTACACCCACTCTCTGTGGGACACGGTCGCGGAAGTGCTGCCAGAATGCCCGTTGGAGGTACGGGCTAAACTCGGCCAAGCCCTTGTGGAAGGCCGGGATGCAGCGCGATATTCTATCCGGTGTGGGCTGGATACCACCGACTCACTGGGCAGAGCGATGGCAATGACGGTGGCAATTCGTCACCACCCCTGGTTGAGGTCCGCCAACTTCTCGGCTGATGTCCAGAATACTCTCATGAACATGCCGTTTGATGGCCGTCGCCTGTTTGGCGACAAGGCAGACCATGCGCTTGAGCGCTTTAAGGACTCCAGGGCTACAGCCAGGTCCTTGGGCCTCTCGGCCCGCGCCAGCAAACGGGTGCCATTCGCTCCTTTCGTGGCCAAGGAAGGGGCGCCCCCACACGTGCTTCCAGCCACGCGCCGCAAACGAACATTCAACACAGTGGCGGCCGTGGAAACTGCCGTGGAGGTGGTCGGGGACAACGGCAAGGTCAGTCCACACCTTCCCCCGCAGCATCCGCCTCAAAACCCTCCTAGTCCGTGCTTTCAGGCCCATGTGACGCCAGTGGGGGGCAGGGTTCGCCATCACCTCCTCCACTGGCGCACTGTCACATCGGACAGGTGGGTGCTGCAAATCGTCCGAAGGGGCTACTCCCGCCCCTTGAAGGCGACCCCTCTAGCCATGCCACCGCAATACCACCGCGTATCGGGGGATCATTTGCAACTTCTACAGGAGGAAGTTACAGCCCTCTTGGCCAAAGGGGCCATCGAGCGCGTTCCTGGGCCAGAAGTAGGGTGTGGTTGCTATTCCCACTACTTTCTGGTACCCAAGAAGGGCAAAGGGGGCCTACGACGCATCTTGGATCTACGGAACGTCAACGGCTTCCTCCGGAAGGAGAAGTTCAAAATGCTGACACAGGCTCAGGTTTTAGCTGCCCTGGACCCAGGAGACTGGATGGTAGCGTTGGACTTGCAGGATGCTTATTTCCATATCCCCGTCCTGCCGGCCCACCGGCACTACCTGCGGTTCACGGTTGGCCACGAGCACTTTAAGTTTACTGTGCTCCACTTCGGCCTTACAAGCGCCCCACGGGTGTTCACAAAGGTGATGGCGGTGGTCGCAGCTCATCTGCGCAGGTTAGGGGTTTCAGTCTACCCCTACCTCGACGACTTGTTGAAGGCGGGCTCTCCCCAAACAGTCGTCAGCCACCTCCAGACGACGGCAGACCTCCTGCACCAGCTGGGGTTTTCCGGTCTGGGAAAGACATGGCTTGGTAGTTCGGACTGGACTGTTCCCATGAGGCACAGGGTCAGAGCTGATTTGCATATAGCCAGTGTCTAACCCAGTGTGGTGTGGAGTGCAAATAAACGATGGATTTAGGCCCTGATCCTTGTACTGGAGTGAATGTATGACATTGTTCTACATTCTGTCCATCAACTGTGTTTTTTGCAATTTTCACCCAGAGTGTGCTGGGTATACTCAGACGTGAGTCCCAGGCTCTCCACACCACTGGAGTCAAGCTATCCAGGCTGATGAAGGCTGATAGCCAGAAACCGGTCCTTGGATGCTTGATTCCGGTCTGGGAAATACATGGCTTGGTAGTTCGGACTTGACTGTTCCCATGAGGCACAGGGTCGGAGCTGATTTGCATATAGCCAGTGTCTAACCCAGGGTGTTGTGGAGTGCAAAAAAACGATGGATTTAGGCCCAGATCCTTGTACTGGGGTGAATGTATGACATTGTTCTACATTCTGTCCATCAACGGTGTTTTTTGCAATTTTCACCCCGAGTGTGCTGGGTATACTCAGACGTGAGTCCCAGGCTCTCCACACCACTGGAGTCAAGCTATCCAGTCTGATGAAGGCTGATAGCCAGAAACCGGTACTTGGATGCTTGATTCCGGTCTGGGAAAGACATGGCTTGGCAGTTCGGACTGGACTGTTCCCATGAGGCACAGGGTCAGAG
Source organism: Lissotriton vulgaris (assembly GCF_964263255.1). Classification (NCBI taxonomy): domain Eukaryota; kingdom Metazoa; phylum Chordata; class Amphibia; order Caudata; family Salamandridae; genus Lissotriton; species Lissotriton vulgaris. The sequence goes on along the minus strand of NC_141699.1, from coordinate 133,669,682 downwards.
CTGATTTGCGTATTGCCAGTGTCTAACCCAGGGTGGTGTGGAGTGCAAAAAAACGATGGATTTAGGCCCAGAATCTTGTACTGGGGTGAATGTATGACATTGTTCTACATTCTGTCCATCAACTGTGTTTTTTGCAATTTTCACCCCGAGTGTGCTGGGTATACTCAGACGTGAGTCCCAGGCTCTCCACACCACTGGAGTCAAGCTATCCAGGCTGATGAAGGCTGATAGCCAGAAACCGGTCCTTGGATGCTTGATTCCGGTCTGGGAAAGACATGGCTTGGTAATTCGGACTGGACTGTTCCCATGAGGCACAGGGTCAGAGCTGATTTGCATATTGGCAGTGTCTAACCCAGGGTGGTGTGGAGTGCAAATAAACGATGGATCTGAAAGAGACACATTAGTGATAGATTCCTTATCCTAGAATATCCCCAGGCGTCAGACTGGATCCGGAAAGTTTTGCGTAGCAGTACCCTTGCGCGTCAGTCGGCGTCGTCTGCGGCTCCGCGTCCGTCGTCGGCGTCGTGGGCGCCGTGATGACGTCGTCGGAGTACTTAGACGCCGCCTCCGCGTGCTGACGTCAGTTCTTCTTTTTTCCGCGCCAGCCAGCGCAGATTTGGAAAGAGCAGTTCCCTAGTCACTTTTTAACTAAACTTTTTTGTGATCTTTTGATCCATTTCAAAGTCTGTACGACTCCGACGGTGCCTTTAGGGATGCCCGGATTCAAGCATTGCGACAAGTGCGACCGTACCATGTCGGTCACGGATCCCCACCGCGAGTGCCTGATGTGTTTGGGCGTCGACCATGACGACGAGGCCTGCTCTGACTGTCAGGCCCTTTCGAGGAAGGCCAGGCGGGAGCGGTCCCGCAGGCGACTCGAAATCCGCCAGTCGGCCCCATGCCGTGTGAGGTCCCGATCCCGGTCCCGGTCCCACGGGAGGTCGAGGGACAGGTCGCGGGTGTAGGAGAGTAGGGTCTGCAATCCAGATTTTTTGCTTTTGTTTCACTGGTTTATGACTTTCTCTGGCTGTGGGCCTGCCAATCAGACCCACAGCCTAGCTGTTCTCTCACTAAATTGACATGTGTACCTTAGGTGCATTATCCAATTGGGACTGGGCCACCTTATCAGACCCTGTAACTCAGGGCATAGGTGTACCCAGGGCCTACCAGGGGCTGAAGCATGTATTATGCCACCCCTGGATGGCCATCTAAATCTGACACAACTGGCTGCACGACAGCTGGGGCAAGGTGGTGTAATCACCCTTTGCTGTAGATATAGTATACCTATATCTAACCCTAAAAATGGGCACACAGATTCCTATCAGTCACTCCTATGGCAGGCCTTGACAATCCTGAAGGCAGAGTGCTTGGAATCGTGTGAAATGGTGCTCTGGCATGAGCTGAGCCCGTTTGCAGCTTGCGGAACCAAGTCCTAATAACTGTTCCATGATAACGCATACCATATACTCTTAAGTGCGGTTAAATGCTATCTCTGGTATTGCTTTATCAAAACATGTCGAGTAAGGTGTCATACGAATTGGAATACTAACCCCTCGCCAATTCTGGCAACGGGGTTAGCATTCCACCCTTCTAGAGGGACACGACATGTATGTAACTGTGAACCCCGGTTAAAGTTAAACGAAGCCTCAGCTCCACAAAATGGATGCTGCCACCACAGACATGAGTCTGACCTCCTGCTGCTGGGAGTCCTTCCAGCGAGGAGAGCTTGGACAAAGGGTTTCCTGTCAGGGGCGGTGCTAGCACCATCCCAGACAGGGTTTTGTGTATCCTGGGTAGGCAGGGCTTTACAGGAAGGTGACTGCTGAGTGGCACCCCGGTGCTCACTACGCATCTGCTGGCTAGAACCAGTTCCAGGGGCACACCAGCCCCTGGCCTGGGGAAAGTCCGGAATGGGAGAGGGGTGTAACCACCCCCCTTCCTGGTCCCACCCCTAGGGCAGGACCTAGTCGTGTACCCACCCCTTTCTTTAGGATAAAGGCAGGAGCGGGGACCCTTCCAAATTAGATCATCTTTGAATCAAGAAACGACTTTCTACGAAAGGACTTCAAGACTCTTCTCAAGATTCTCCCTTGTGGCTAAGGAGTAGTCACCCTGCATCCGCAGGCACCATCTAAGAACTCTGCGGTTTGCTGCACGTCCTTCCTCAGGAATCCGACCGACCAGCACGACGAGACCCGGCTTCCCTGGCACCTCTACCTACCTCTACAGCTAAGCTGAGAACCGTAGGTGCGACGAGACCTCGAGGGACCGGCCATCATCTGAACTGCACAGCTCTTATCCAGCACGACCGCCGAGGGATCCTCTGGTGAGTGCTTTGGGGTCCGAGAAACCCCGACCCTGAGCAGCTCCAGCACCGAAGTCCAGCCTCCCAGCATCTCCGCGATCTGCGTTGGGCCCTTCTGCTTTTTGCTGCTCACCGCGTTGTTTGGCTACTAGCCCGCTGGCTTGTGGCCTTCCTAACGACGCCCGACGACATCACTGCTGCTGGTCTGGTTGCTCCAGACTGGCCCTTGCTCCCTTCCAAAAGAGGAGCACCCCGGACCCTCCTGGTCCACTCCAGACGCCATTTTAGGTCCACCGCGTGGGCTTGAATTTGCCAAGACTTGTTGCCCCAATCCTGGGTCCAGCGACGTCGACAGCTTCATCCATCGTGGGACAGCTCGCTCCTCCATCCTGGTTGCCGACAACGCCTCCTGGTCCGTGAGATCTGCAGAGCACAGCGTCGCCCACTCACCTAGTCGAGGTGACTACCATCCGGTGCCCTCCTGGTGCCACCTGACTACTGGCTAGTAGTCACGAACTTGGTCCCCTCTGCTTTCAGGTGTCATCCATCTTCGATCCAGGCTTGGATCAACTCGAACTATCTTCACTGGTCGCCTGCCAGCATCTTCTTTCTTCAGGCTCCTGGTTCGTCTACGAGGATTCCCGACGTCTTTTGATACATATGCAGCTGCAGCCCCTGGGCTAGGTAAACTCGGCATTTCGGTGCCCCAGCATAGCCTCACTATCCAAGGGTCAGGATCCACTGTCGTTTTCGATCTACCTTATCGGGTTCACCCGAAAACACTTTGTGAAATCTAGCTACCATAGCCTTTGTCCCGCATCCCGCGTGAGAGTGCACACTCTGCACCCGAGTCCCCTAGGCCTCCTACTAGTAATCTGAAGGTTCAGTAACGTAGTCCTAGCGATTCCAAAGCCTATTAGTTCAGTACTTACCTGCCAGTAATTTCGCATTCCACTTTTGTAGTATATGGTTTTTCGTGCCCCTCGGGCATTTGTGTAAATTGTGCAACTTGAAGTATTTTCATAAGAGTTTTGTTGTGTGCTTAGTACCCTGTCCTCATAAAGAGTACAGGGCTGTTGTGATTCTAATAAATACACTGTTTATTTTCATAACACTTGTGTGGTGTCCTTTCACTTGGTGTTCAAGGGGTATATGTGATGGTATAACAGCTGGCTTAACACGCCCTCTAGAGTTTAGCCCGAAGACTGCTCGTATCCACGCTACTAGGATAGCTGGTCTAAGGTTGACTTACAACCAATCACCATAAGGGTCGTTTGGACTGATGCATAGTGATCACTAGAATAGTGAGCAATGCATATCAGGCCAACTTCTCACAGATGGGACGGAGCCGTCACAGCTCCGGGAGTCGGCGCCACTCCTCCGGGTCCAAGTCATCAGGTAAAAAGCATAAGAAGTCGAAGAGACATCATCACTCTTCTGACTCCCCCCGACGCTCGCACGATGCGGCCGGGGGTTCGGGTGACACCGCCCATGCGGCTCCTCCGGATTTGCGGGCGCCGCGTTCGGCCCCATGCCCCCCGGTCCCTGGGCTGAACGCGAAGCCGGAGGAGATTGAGCGTTTCCTCATGGCCATGAGGTCCCTTTCTCCTCCTACGGGTTCCGCGGCGCCTTCGGGCCCAGCGAACCTGTCTGGGGGCCCTAGTGGGTCGGGGGCTACGACCCCGACGCCGTCGGGTGCTTCGGCCTCGACGCCGCCGGCGCCTTCGGGCCCGGCGCCGCAAGGCCCCACGATCCCGACACCGCCGGTGCCCGCTGGACCCTCCTCGGGCGATGGATCGTCACCGGTGGACCTTACGACCCCCCCCGGCGTCGGTCCGTGTGGTGTCCCCTCCGGCGTCGTCCTCGGGCGGCGCCTTCCCCGATGCCTCCTTTCAATCGGTTCCGACGTCGGGACGACGCCTATCGGCGCCGATCTCGACGCCGTTTGGAGATTTTAGTTTCTATGAACCAACCTCATTCAATTACGACCCTGAATCTCAGGAGATGAGGGATGAGGAGGATTGGGAGGGGTCTGAGGACCCTCTGGCCAGAGAGTGGCAGTCTAACATGGACAGGAGACCTTGGGGAGGCCAGTGGCCTGGACACCTCTCCAGACACTGGATTTGTCTCTCCTCCTACCGTGGCTTCGGAGGAGGGTGCTACTTATGGTGTGGTGTTGATGAGGGCTGCCAAGGCCTTGGGCCTTGAGCTCCCCGTCGCGGCCGTGAGGACTAACCTCCTCACTGAGGTCCTTAAGCCGCAGTCATGCTCCATGGAGCCTCTGCTGCCGTTTAATGAGGCCTTGACGGACGTTCTTTTGGGCACTTGGTCCAGGCCCGTTACAGGTTCGCCTGTAGATAGGAACATGGCCAGACGCCACCGCCCGGCCCCGGGTGACCCATGTTTCCTGTCCACCCACCCCACCCCCGAGAGTCTGGTTATCCAGGCCTCTAACTCCCAGACCGCCTTCCCGACGGCCCCCCCGGACAGGGAGTCCAAGAGGTACGAGAACTATGGTAAGAAGAACTTCTCGTCCCTTAGCTTGGGACTGCGGTCTTCCAACACCGCATGCCTCTTGGGCCATTACACCCACTCTCTGTGGGAAACGGTGGCGGAAGTGCTGCCAGAGTGTCCATTGAAGGTACGGGCCAAACTCGGCCAAGCCCTGGTGGATGGCCGGGACGCAGCCAAGTATTCAATCAGGTGCGGACTGGATACTACTGACTCGCTGGGCAGAGCGATGGCTATGACGGTGGCAGTACGACGCCACGCCTGGCTGAGATCCGCCAATTTTTCGGCAGACGTCCAAAATACACTCATGGACATGCCGTTCGATGGCCGTCGCCTCTATGGCGACAAGGCAGACCACGCGCTTGAGCGCTTTAAGGACTCCAGGGCTACGGCCAAGTCCTTGGACCTCTCGGCCCCGCGCCAGCAAATGGTCTGGTGGTGCAAATGGGTGCCTTTCGCTCCTTTCGTGGCCAAGGAAGGGGCGTCCCCACACGTGCCCCCAGCCACTCGCCGCAAACTGTCGTCCAGCGCGGCGGCGGCCGTGGAAACCGCCGGGGAGGCGGTCGGGAAACAAGCGGAGTCAGTCCACACCTGCCCCCACAGCATCCGCCTCTAAACCCTCCTAGTCCGTGCTTTTTGGCCCATGTGACGCCAGTGGGAGGCAGGATTTGCCATCGCCACTCTCACTGGCGCACAGTCACTTCGGACAGGTGGGTGCTGCAGATCGTCCGAAGGGGCTACTCCCTCCCCTTCGATACGACCCCTGAAGCCATGCCACCGCAACACCACCGCGTATCGGGGGATGATTTGCGGATCCTGCAGGAGGAAGTTACGGCCCTCTTGGCCAAGGGGGCCATCGAGCGCGTTCCTGGGCCAGAAGTAGGACGTGGTTGCTACTCCCACTACTTCCTGGTACCCAAGAAGGGCAACGGGGGCCTACGCCCTATCTTGGATCTGAGGAACGTCAACGGCTTCCTCCGGAAGGAGAAGTTCAAAATGCTGACACTGGCTCAGGTCTTGACTGCCCTAGACCCAGGAGACTGGATGGTAGCGTTGGACTTGCAGGACGCATATTTCCACATCCCCGTCCTGCCGGCCCACCGGCGTTACCTGCGGTTCACGGTAGGCCTCGAGCACTTTCAGTTTACGGTGCTCCCCTTCGGCCTTACCAGCGCCCCACGAGTGTTCACGAAAGTGATGGCGGTGGTCGCAGCTCATCTGCGCAGGTTGGGGGTCTCAGTCTTCCCCTACCTAGACGACTGGTTGTTGAAGGCGGGCTCGCCCCAGGCAGTCGTCAGCCACCTCCAGACTACGGCGGATCTCCTGCACCAGCTGGGATTTTCCATCAATGTGCCGAAGTCACACCTGTGCCCCTCTCAGAAGCTCCTTTTCATCGGAGCGGTTCTCAACTCGGCGCAGTTTCGGGTTTACCCGCCTGAACAGCGGGTTCGGGATATACAGGCTCTGATTCCGATCTTCGGCCGTTCTCCCGAGTTTTGGTAAGGTTGACGCTGCGGCTTCTGGGGCTGATGACCTCCTGCATCCTTCTGGTGCATCGCGCACGGTGGCGGATGCGGGCTCTGCAGTGGGACCTGAAGTTTCAGTGGGCCCAGCACCGGGGCAACCTGTCCGACCATGTCCTGATCTCGGAGGGCACTGTGAGACAGCTGCAGTGGTGGCTCACGGACTGCGATTGGGTCAACGGCAGATCCCTCTCCCTTCCCCAACCGGAGCACGTAGTTGTGACGGACGCGTCCCTCCAGGGCTGGGGAGGCCACTTGGGAGAGGCGGAGATCAGAGGACTCTGGTCTCCGGTGGAGTCCCGGCTCCATATCAATCTGTTGGAGCTGCGGGCGATTTGTCTGGCACTGAAGGCATTCCTCCCGTCTGTCCGAGGGAGTGCAGTGCAAGTGTTCACGGACAACACCACCGCCATGTGGTACTGCAAGAAACAGGGCGGAGTGGGGTCGTGGACCCTTTGCCAGGAGGCTCTGCGCCTCTGGCAGTGGCTGGAACATCAGGGCGTGACTCTGGTGGTTCAACACCTGGCAGGTTCTCTGAACGCCAGGGCGGACGAACTCAGCCGTCGGTGCTCGATGGATCACGAATGGCGTCTGAACTCGGACGTGGTGCAAGGCCTCTTTCGGCAATGGGGAGAGCCTTGGTTAGATCTATTCGCCACCGAAGAGAACGCACAATGTCATTGGTTCTGCGCGTTGGAATTTCCAAGGCGGCACTCGCTCGGAGACGCTTTTCGTCGCGAGTGGAGCTGCGGTCTGTTGTACACCTTTCCGCCTATACCACTTCTGCCCAGAGTGCTGAAGAAGATCAAGCGCGACCGGGCATAAGTCATCCTTGTGGCTGCGGACTGGGCACAAAGGTACTGGTATCCCGAGCTACTCAGTATGTCAGTCGATCCCCCGGTTCGTCTGCCTCTTCAGGAGGACCTTCTGTCGCAGCAGCAGGGGACGGTCCTCCACCCAAACCTGTCCAGTCTCCACCTCCATGCTTGGAGATTGAGCGGCGACAGTTGAGGCCATTTGACTTGCCTCCTGAAGTTTGCAACATCATTCTGGCAGCCAGGCGTCCCTCCACAAAGACGGTATACGCCTGTAGGTGGAACAGATTTGTGGCATGGTGCACAGCAAAGGCTGTGGATCCCCTCAATGCCCCTCTCTCTGAGGTTCTTCTCTTTCTTCTCTCTCTTGCCCAGCAGGGCTCTGCTCTGGGCACTATCAAGGGCTATCTTTCAGCTCTTTCAGCCTTTCTGAGGCTGCCTGACCAACCTTCTTTGTTCAAGTCCCCTATAGTAAACAGATTTCTGAAAGGCATCCCTCATACCTTTCCTCCTGTTCCCTTCGTGATGCCTCAGTGGGACTTGAACCTGGTTCTCACGTTTCTGATGTGCGCTCCCTTTGAGCCACTTCACAACTGTCCTCTTCGCCTTCTTTCTCTGAAGACTGCCTTCCTGGTAGCCATCACCTCTGCCAGGAGAGTGAGTGAGCTCCAGGCTCTCTCTTGTAAGCCTCCTTTCCTTTCAGTCCATCCGGACAAGGTTGTTTTAAGGACTAGGCCCTCCTTCTTGCCTAAGGTGGTCACGGCCTTCCACATTGGGCAATCCATCACATTGCCCACCTTCTTTCCACCTCCGCACCCCTCGAGAGAGGAGGAGAGGCTCCACCGTCTGGACCCAAAACGTGCGCTCTCATTTTATCTGAATCGCACACAACAGTTCCGGGTGGATGATCAACTCTTTGTTGGGTACGCGGGCGCTAAGAAAGGGAAAGCGGTGCACAAGCGGACCATCTCTCGGTGGATTATCTTGTGCATCCAAGCGTGTTACTCCTTGGCTAAGAAGGAACCCCCTGTTGGGCTGAGGGCTCATTCCACTCGAGCCACGGCCACTACTACTGCCTTGGGCCGAGGTGTGCCCTTGCAGGACATTTGCCAGGCAGCTACGTGGGCCTCGCTGCACACGTTTGCAAGGCACTACTGCCTGGACAGTCAAGTCCGGAGGGACGGCTACTTTGGCCGTTCCGTCCTCCAGGACTTTCTGGTGTGATTATTGGTTCGCAGACCCACCACCACGGGGATGGTATTGCTGGGGTATCTATTCTAAGGTAAGGAATCTATCACTAACGTGTCTCTTTCAGATGCATAAGTTACTACTTGTGTAACAATATATCTGTAAGAGACATTAGTTAGTGATAGATTCCTTACCGACCCACCCATCCTCCCCGCTCTGCGAACCGATACCTAGGGTTAAGGTCATCCCCTTACAGGGCCCTAGTTTCTTTGCACCAGTGTTGGTTTTTGTCATGGCTCTGCGCTTCTGGCGCGGAAAAGCTGTGGCTAAGAACTGACGTCAGCACGCGGAGGCCGCGTCTAAGTACTCCGACGACGTCATCACGGCGCCCACGACGCCGACGACTAACGCGGAGCTGCAGACGACGCCTACCGACACGCAAGGGTACTGCTACGCGAAACTTTCCGGATCCAGTCTGACGCCTGGGGAGATTCTAAGGTAAGGAATCTATCACTAACTAATGTCTCTTACAGATATATCGTTACACAAGTAGTAACTTGTGCATTTAGGCCCAGATCCTTGTACTGGGGTGAATGTATGACATTGTTCTACATTCTGTCCATCAACTGTGTTTTTTGCAATTTTCACCCAGAGTGTGCTGGGTATACTCAGAAGTGAGTCCCAGGCTCTCCACACCACTGGAGTGAAGCTATCCAGGCTGATTAAGGCTGATAGCCAGAAACCGGTCCTTGGATGCTTGATTCCGGTCTGGGAAAGACATGGCTTGGTAGTTCGGACTGGACTGTTCCCATGAGGCACAGGGTCAGAGCTGATTTGCATATAGCCAGTGTCTAACCCAGGGTGGTGTGGAGTGCAAAAAAACAATGGATTTAGGCCCAGATCCTTGTACTGGGGTGAATGTATGACATTGTTCTACATTCTGTCCATCAACTGTGTTTTTTGCAATTTTTACCCCGAGTGTGCTGGGTATACTCAGACGTGAGTCCCAGGCTCTCCACACCACTGGAGTCAAGCTACCCAGGATGATTAAGGCTGATAGCCAGAAACCGGTCCTTGGATGCTTGATTCCGGTCTGGGAAAGACATGGCTTGGTAGTTCGGACTGGACTGTTCCCATGAGGCACAGGGTCAGAGCTGATTTACATATAGCCAGTGTCTAACCCAGGGTGATGTGGAGTGCAAATAAACAATGGATTTAGGCCCAGATCCTTGAACTGGGGTGAACGTATGACATTGTTCTACATTCTGTCCATCAACTGTGTTTTTTGCAATCTTCATTGATGAAGGGCACAGATCATCTTGTGCAGATCCGGGTCTACATTCTCAGGCTCCAACACTCATTACTCAGTGTCAGAGAATGCTCAGGCTGCTCTTTCATGGGCACCATAATGTAGTGCCTTTTGCCAATCTGGGATCCTCCGGTGCACTGCACTTCCGTTGGAGCAAAGGAAAATGGGGTTGTGTGGCCAAAACTCAGGCCAAGGGGCTCAAGGGACTGCACACTGTCAGAGGTTACCAGCACATGACAGGTGGAAAACTGAAGCCTCAAAACAACAGGAATCCTTCTCTTTCGCTCTTTTGCACTGAAATTCTGGTTCTGTGGCAAAACCAGATCCTCCTTCTTCTCTGATGTTCAACGCCTTCTGATGAAGCAAGCACAATACTTTGAAGATACCATTGATGGCGCGCTGGCGATCAATTTCCAGCCTTGCTACTTTCTGGGTGCTGAGACTAGTGACGTAGGAAATGTGACACAGTTTTTAGTTTCCTTCAATTAAGTACAAAAACAGTTCATTGTATAACAAGGGGACTGCAAGCAGGTGGCCTGCAATCTTCAAAGGAGTGGCCATACGCCATGGGACAATTCTGGTCTAGAATACACTGTCATTCTTAAAGGCAATACAAAGACAAAGGCAGTAGGCAAAACAGTGCCTCTAGCCTCTTCAATTGGGTTTCCATGTGATAGCATATCCTCTATCATTTAAGGTTAGATAGCGACATGGGAATTCTATCTGAATGGATGTCCTCACACATAGTGGCATCGTCTAATGGGGTAAACACATTTTTTCTCTCAATGATTACATATTGGTGTTCCTAAATTCCTTATCTAAAACATCTCAAAAGAGAAATCGCATAATACAGATTATCAGGGACATGTAGATACCTCCCTTTTAATAACTGTGCATCAGGTGCACTATGCAATACACAGGCTAATGATCAAGATGTGGAAACAAAAGACAAGAACTAGAGTGTCCTGGTGTTTCCATGATTTGGGAACACATCTGATCCCACCGAAAATTAAAAAAGCAGGAACAAAAGGGTAAAAATCCAAATTAAAATAGTCATTGAAAATTTGTCATGTTCAAAAAAATAAATGTAAGGTATCTCCTATTGAGGTGGAAAACTTGTCTTACTATAGTATTGAGTCAGTTAACCAGTCCATCACTACCCTGACAGTCAGACTGGAAAACATCGAAGTAGGCCTAAAAAAAATTCTTGAAAACCAGTCTGGTCATACAAAAGGGAATTATGCAAAATATGGGGGTCTCTGGTACATTACTGCAGTTTGGAAGTGTGAACCTGAACAACACACCAGTAATAATAAAAGGGCTGACTGGTGAAAGGAATATGGAAAAAGGAAATGGGACAAGGACACAGCTAAAATCCTCAATAACTAGGCACAATACGACATTGGTCAGGGGAGAAAAAGAAAAATCTATAGGAAGAACAAGAAATTACTTGGGTGATAGTCAAGCATGTGACATAATACCAAGAGTATGGGTGATACACAAAAAGTCAAAATAGTACACAAATTTTACTCTACCGCTGGCCGCTACACCATATACGGTAACCTCAGCTAATGTTCCAGTTCCTTCTTCAGGGAAAAATGAAACCTTGTTTCCTTTATGGTACAAAGCCATACACTACTTAGGAAGCAGAACAAAACTGACTAATGTAATATAGAAATTAGGTCACCATGTACAAGAGTCACAGATCTATAATTTATCCTTACGTCCAATCAGGATACATAAATCTAGGGCTGCCTGTTCCTTAAGGTAAGAAGCAGTAACGTGACTAACAGCAGGTGACACACTTTGATCCTGTATATCTCTTTTATTTTTATTCAAATACCATTATAGCCAAATTTGACATACACTGGTGAAGTGTTGTCTGTCTTGTTTAATATGATATCTGTGAAATTTAGTATCAGAGCAAATCTACCCAATTGCTGTGCAGCGATATGCATTGTCATGTACATCCCTTCACAACACAGGTAAACTTGTAATAGTATCAAAAGCAGCAACATAAAACAAAAACATGCTAAAAAATAAAAAACGCACATGTCAAGCCATCAGATATACTTGTGGTATATCAAGCACAAAACGCATAAATAAAACAATAGCATATATAAATGAGAAGTGACGCACAACACCATGTCATGTACTTTATGCACTGTGAACCTGCAGCCCAAAACCCAATATTCGGGCCTGCTTAATTTGTCAGGTTTAAAATCCTCACCCTCCTTTTGACAGCAGAACACCAGTTAGTGGAGATTTAGCTGTCAAATACAACTTACTGTGTCTCTTCTGACACACAGGACCAGCAGGAACAATTCATAAAAGGATAAAATGCAAAAATATGTAAAACGCACGAACATTTCTTTTCAAAGAAGTCATAATAAAAAAAACACATCTGTTTCAACATACTGCTGACACTGCACATAACACACAAAATATCAACTATAACCAACCATCTTTTGAAAACATGCTAAACCACCTTAATTTTGACTTTCAAAAAATAAAAGTCTTTCACAGACACTCTACCTGTCCCGTGTGCCAACCACCTTTGAGGCCCTGCTTTTCCAAGCAATGATTTCTCCATCTGTTTACACTCACTCCTAACTCCCACCTCACTGACCTTAAGGTCAAAATCTGCCTTGCGGGCTCCTCAGCCCTCTCCCTCTTCCTTACTCTGAGGCTGACAATGACAAAACACCTTCCCAACTCTTTCTAACCTGCAATAATCAACCATATTTAAAAAACACATGATATATATATTACTCCTTTTAGGGGCTACAATTTATTCATTCTTAGATTATTAACCCCTCCCATGTTCATGACGGAGCCGCTCTGTCATGAGCATCGGCTGAGCTGTGCTCATGACGGAGCGGTTCCGTCATGGCCCTGCCGAGGCGCCTGTGCGGCGCTGATTTTGCGCCTGCGCAGCGCGTTCTATTAAGCGGGCCGGGCCATGACGGAACCGCTCCGTCATGAGCACAGCGCAACGGCGGCTCGTGACGGAGCGGCTCCGTCACGAGCATGGGGGCGCCACTCGGGCCCCCCCCCTAGCGCTGCGGCGGAATTGCCGCCGCAGCGAAGGGGTTACCAACTTTAGAACAAATGTTTGCTACTACCCTAAGCAATGGTACTCATTTCAGCAACCTTAATTGTATGAACGTCTCAGTAGGTCCAGAGCTAGAGTTAAAACCTTCAACCCTGTTATTAAACTCAAACCTCTGTACCAGGCACATTGGTTCACTGAGCCATTAAAAGCAACCCCAAATGGGAACAACCTGCAAATTTGTATTAGACCTGAATGTATGCATTTACTGTAGCCTAAGGCACGTTAAAGCTATTTTAAATGGCAAGAATGCTGTTTGAATAAGGACAATTTTACCCAAATTCGACTTTGATATTTGGGGCACTTAAAAATAAATATCCTATCATTGTGTTACATATTAATCATTCTCAGAATGTTCTTTACAGATTACAGAGATGGACAGTAGGCATATCTCTTGTAAGTCTTTAGAAAAATTAGTTTTTTACGCCTGCGCTAAGTGAAATTCCATATGCTAATGTCCTCATTATGCAGTGCAACACAACTCAAATTAAATTATAATGCTAGGAGGTCACAGTATGAGCATTAAGCTTTATAAATAGTAAAAAACGAATTTAGAAGCACTTATTTTTAATAATTATTTTTCATAATTAATAATTATTTTTAATAAACCCAATAATGTTTGATAATACCACAAATAAAAGCAAGCTGCATCTCTTGCCTATCATTTTAGACGCATTCATTTATAAGCCTAAGCACAGAAGCCTAACTTATAACATGACAAACATTTTTGCGCCACATTTTTTTCTTTCTAAAAAGGACAATTTTTATTTAGCAACAGAACCAAGAATATGCTTACAAAAAATGCTTAAAGAGAGGAAACCCTTAATTGAAATGTCTTTCTGTAATACAAAATAATGAACCTTAGTTTGTAACCTTTTTTTAAAACACTATTCTGAAATGCAAAGATTCACCCGTGTTTAACTGAGGGCAAAGTCCTGGCTGAGTAAATACTCCTGTTTATTTAGCTTGTCTCCCAGGGTTGTAACATGAGCACGATGACAGTCTTTTTCAAATGAAGACATATCTATGTGTGTTCTATAATATGCGTTTGAGTTCAGCAAAAACTTACTTCAGCTGAAGTGTTTGCCTGTTAATTTCTAATACAATGTATGTAAGTAAAAATGCTATAAGTTTGTTTTTCTACAAAACACACCATTCGTTTTTCGGGGCCTTTTTATTCCTAGTGAATGTGAATTTGAATCTTATTTTTTTTTTAAGCATTTAGACATTTTGCTTAATAGACTGAAAACATCAAAAAGAAACACAAACACACATTTGAGCTCATTTCAGACATAAACAAAAAGGGGTCAAACACTCAGGACACACAATACGGCGCGCTTTAGCCATGCATTTCATAAATAGCGCCATCGCTATGTACTTACAAAACTTGCACTAATGGGAAAACCACATAGACATTTAAACACACATTTAACCCACAGATCAACACTTAGGACTGAAACAAAGGACAGCCCACAGACTGTACTTAAACCAAACCATTTATAAATACTAGTTGTAAGCCATATTTACAAGAAACGCTTCTCAATAATGTTCAAAAAGACTGCAAAAACAGACTGCTACATATCCAAGAACCCAAAACACACTCAATTCACTAGCTTTGGCTGGCAGAACACCAAAAAATCATTCTGCATTTCTTCATTTATAAAATTGCGCAGAACAAAGGATCCTTGTTTTGTATTATTTCATATTTTAATTCCCTGGGGATACAAAATCACCAAGGAAGAAATATGTTTTTAAATCTAAACCTATTTAGATATTCCCTCTAGGGGAGCCGGCTAATTTACCTCACATCACACTATGGTACCTTTCAGAAAAGCAACACATTCTTCGATGCGAGCTTTAAAACAGGCATGCCAAAAATATTTGCAGAATTATGCAAATATTATAATCAAAGTAGTACTTAAGGTACTCTTTGTACGTGCACCGTTCAACTAAATCAGATAGAGAAAAATCTGCCTACACAAATTGCAATTTGCATATCAAATCCATACATATCTAAAGTTAGCCAACACAAATTCCCAAATTCCAAAGCTACAGTAAGGGTTACTAAAACTACCTTACTTTTACCAATCAAAATGTTCTCCAAATTCTAACTGTCAAGTTCTACATGACCTAACGGTCTTTTTTTTTTTTTAAATACTCACGCCAAAAAGGTTCTCAGTCAGGAGTGACATCACGTGGAATATCAAAATCAGGAAGATCAGAAATATACTGGGATGCAAAGACAAAGAATCCCCAGAATCTCTGTGCACAGAGTAGTAGAGCCCCGTCCTGTCTTCCTCAGTAGATTTCAGTCTCCTGACAAGATCACTCCCTCTGAAAGTCACTTCTCTGATGAAGCCCACATTGGCTGCGCCATTTGAAGAAACAAAATCTTCATTCTCAGGGGTCTCACTAATACAAAAGAATAATCTGACACAGAAGCTGGAATATAAAGAGAACATTTTTATTAAACTTAAATAAGTGAGACTATGTCACACAGAAGCCTTAGCAAATGAATGAGGCAGTCTGAGGAGTACAAAAAACAGAGGCCTTATATATGCTTAGGGTTACAAAACTCAGCATAAAAGTAAGGGGCAGTCCTAGTTTTTGCAAGCATGCAAAATACCTAATAAGGGCATACAAGATCTGCCAAATATTAGCGAATAGGAAAACATTCAAACAAGCCATCATGTAACCAGAACATCCCCATTGAGTTGTGCTTTTGCCCAACCCGATAAGCCAATCAATTACACCACCTATAGATCAATCAGTAATGGCAGTACATGTCTGTATGCTTCAAAGGAAAGGTTGTGGAATAGGAAAACACAGGGAGAGAATAGCGAAGGCCAAAAGATAAGATACAGCACGAAAAGAATGCTAAAGGCTAACAGATAGTTGATACAGGGATTAGGCAGTCCAGACAAGGATTAGTTTAGGCCTCTGAGATGAGTTTCAAGACAAGGACAGAGGGGGTTTTCAACACATTGCAGTCCAAAAGGGCAGAGACACTTCGAGAATCATGCAGCCTGTGT
Source organism: Lissotriton vulgaris (assembly GCF_964263255.1). NCBI lineage: Eukaryota > Metazoa > Chordata > Amphibia > Caudata > Salamandridae > Lissotriton > Lissotriton vulgaris. Next base: position 133,653,887 of record NC_141699.1, on the reverse strand, counting down.
AAAGGCAACACAAAATGGAGTTTGAATGTAAAATGGAGTCGAAATTAAGGAACCTCAGCACCAGTGTTGGTTTTTAACATGGCTCTGCGTTTCTGGCGCGAAAAAGCTGTGTCTAAGTACTGACGTCAGCACGCGGAGGCGGCGTCTAACTACTCTGACGACGTCATCACGGTGCCAACGACGGACGCGGAGCCGCAGACGACGCCTACCGACGCGCAAGGGTACTGCAACGCAAAAGTTCCGGATCCAGTCTGACGCCTGGGGATATTCTAAGGTAAGGAATCTAATACTAACTACTGTTTCTTACAGATATATTGTTACCAAAGGTAAGTAACTTGTTCTTTGATACTAAGATGCATGATCTACAAGCTTAAACTTTTAAAATTCTTGGTGTCTTTTTTGTTGATGCATGCTGAGGCTGTATTCTATTTTATTTTTGGAGTTTTAAATAGCGCTTACAAGACCCGAAGGGTTTCAGAGCGCTTCACAGCAGCAGAACATGAACAGAACTATTGACATTCAAGCAGCAAAGCATGAAAAGAGCAGCATAATATGAATAGAAGCATAGACATTAGGGGACAATGATTAGAGTCAAGAGTACTGGGGGTCCCATAGATCCTGTTCATTGTCCAGAGGCAAAGAGGTGACGGTTGAGGAGAAATTCTTTTAGTTGTCTCTTGAAGATCGTGAAGGAGGGATTAGTCCTGATGTGGGTAGGCAGATAGTTCCAGATTTTAGGCCATTCCCAGAGAAAGAATGGGAGTTTTGTCTACAAATAGTTGTGTTTAGACATGTCTCTCTTTACTGCTCAGTAATACCACATACTAATGAACTCTCCCTTAATTTACTGTTGGGTGTGCACAAACTGAAAATATCTGTCTCAATAAAGTGAGTGAAATAAAGTGCCGACTCCCCATATTCTTACCAGAAATAAGACTCACTTTCTGCAGGAAAAAGTTTAAATCTGTTCATGCATTAAACATGATTGACAATCAGAAATTACTTAATCACTTTTGCACAAATCGTAGAACATCTATGGTGTACATATGCAATTTATGGAAACAGTGCTTAATTTGAGCATTACTAGGGTGTCATAGTGAATGAGAGTATGTTTAATGGATGTGAATATAAAAAATCAGTGATGAAGAACCTGTAGTAATTTCTTTTTATTTCCTCAGTGTAGTAGACCCTAGTTTCTTTACCAAAAGCCACAACGTCAACTTATAAGAGACCTAAAATATACACAAATTGTCAAAGCATATGTTAGGGGAAAAGCAAGTAGAAGCACGCCAATCAATTTAAAATACATAAGGTGGATTTAGGCACTGATGATATTTTAGGTGACATTTTAAACTTTCCAATTTGTAAAATACACATGCGTTGGATTACTCAAATAAGCTAAAGTAATCTTTTCATATATACTTGGCAATACTCAAAGCATGGGTCATTGGAAAGGTATGTGAATTAGCCAAAAGTTGTTCCCTACGTGGATAGAAATAATCGACTTATTGAAGTAGCTATGATTGTTTGATAATACTTTTATGAATTGTGTGCAAAATCTCCCTGCACAGAAATTGAGGCTTGTTATATTTAAATAACATAGGACATATTAAAAATGAGCCACTACTCCTGGAAGACCTAAGCTATCTTCAAACTAGTTTTTACCCATTGGATATTGTGTTGCTCTGATTCCTGACATGGACAAAGTAGCTCCCTCCCTTTACTTGGCATATTCTCACATTAGATCCAGTTGCAACGTATAACACTTTGTTATTATGTAAGACAGTAGCCTTAAAGCAAGCATTGTTGACTAAGCTCTACGTCAAGGTATATCATTATATTTTTTTTCTAAGGTATTGGGGATTACATTACCCGCTGTACCCAGGGAGTTGTAAAGTTTGAATCACTTGTTCACCAGATCCAGAAGAACGCACAGGACATCAACACCAAATTGGAATCGATTGAATCTGCCAACCTGTTTAAGTTCATGCATGCAGAACTCAGACATGAGCTCCCTGGTAGGTCTAGATATTAACTTTATGTGAACATTTTTGTTGGAACAGTGAAATTCATATTATACAGTATTTTAGAAGTCTGGTAATTTAAATTACAAGAATTTTAACATGTCCCTGAGTTTCAGAAAGGTAATCTCAGTTCTTGTACATGTATAATTTAATTTAAACAGAAACACAAATTACCCTTTTTTCTCAACATGTTATTGATTTCATTATAGTTGCTTCAAACTGTAAGTGTAGAATTTTTAAAAAGTAATATCATTCCTGCCCAAACTATGGGGTATTCTTTGAAGTATGCCTCCGCCTTCTTAGCTGACCTTCAGATGTACCCTTATTTCATATTGACATTCTTGTTGGAACTGACACAAACAAGGCGTATTGATGCAGCTAGTTGCCCTTTTTTCTTCACAATTTCCTCATGCATCATTGATTCACCCTTATTTCCACTGTTGCAGCCAAAGAAGTGGAGCTGCTTATCCCTCAGGTAATAGGACCCCTGAGGTTTTCTGCAAAGTTATCCTAGTTCATTCTGGTTTGAATTGAAAGAAAATGTGTTTCCCAACATCATAATGGCCATTAACAGATATTAGTACCAGCAAGATGGTCTTTAAGTTCCTGACCTGCCAGAGGCATCTTCTGTGACTTGCACTTAACATATTTGAATTCCGGAAACACCACTGAATTGGTTAATAATAACTCTTGAGGCTGCAAAATGATATATATGATGCACTGTATAAAAATGGATTATTGTTATTTTTTATGTGCATTATGACCTATCCTTGTTTTGTCCGTAAGTACACACTTTTGTCAAACTCCATTTTGCTTAATGTCCTTCTGAAAACATTCATTTTTGATCACTAGTGGTCATGTGATTGTGCCACTTCATTTGGTTTTATTAAGAGAAATATGTGCTGTTCATTCTTACTTTCCTTTTATGTTGCTTCAAACACTTTACTGTTTCAGCTAATGGAATTTCTTTCTTGACAATTACATTCTAGAGTTAAGGTCCTTTGCTATCCCCTCACAGATTCTTTTCACTTGTTGTAATTAATTTAACATGTTGGATAGTGGGAATGTAATTAGATTTGATATGAACATATGTTGAGGCAGTTTTTCCGAAGTCCGAATGCGCAGTGCAATATGCTGTGGAAGCCCCTTCCATTAATTCTTCAAAACTCAGGAGAGAAGGCAATAGCCCCTTGCCAAGATGGATCCACAAGTTAGGACACCTACTCCACTTTGCTAAGCATGAGGTGAGGTATTGTACTGTATTCATATTTGAATATGGCTTTCCAAGTTTTCAAGTCTCATCCACTTACTTTCTCAAGTGATTATGTCCATCAAATAGCATATATTTGTGGATAAAACCTCATGCCTGAAAGATGTGCTTTTGAGATACCCGTACCTTTTTATCACTGTAGCATTGCCAATTTGCCTAAAACCATTATGGGTGAATCCACTGATGCGTGCATTAGTAATGAAGATGTATTCTCACTTTTTTTCAATATAGCCCTTGTCTGCAACTTGTCTCCTCTGGACAGGTTTTCCAAGAAAGGAGCACTGTCATTAGAGATCTGTCAATCTTATCTCAACAATGTATTCAACGTATTTGATATTATGGATACTTATAGCATAGGAACAGGTCATATTCTGACATTCCATACCATACAACATGCATTGCATGACACATGAAAGACAGGGTAAGTTGAACCTCCTTTATACCTCACATTACATGCACTTTTGACTCCGGACAGCACAACTCATGCTGTCTCCATTGTAAACCCATCCCTCAATTCTACACCATCGTATTATGCAGTGGGTGCACATGCTAGATGGGTTGGTGTCTTACTGCAAATATTGTTGGCCAAAGCTTGGTCCAAGATGTTTCTGCAGGTGAAAGAGGGATCCCACAATCCAAGATTCCGATTCACGCATTTTAACTATCTCCCCTTGAAGGACTGGGTTATTCTAAGACCCAGCGGTGCCAGGGATAACACCTGAAACCTTCGTGGGTTACCTGTTCCGGCGTACAAATGACAGAGACACTAGACACTTCCTTCGGCGTCAAAGATTCGAGGTTTATTTACTGCAGGGAACACAGAAGTCACAAGAAGTACAACACGTGTAGGTTCTAGGAGACTGCTTCGAATTGTATCTGTAGATCGCTCCTTTTATACAATTTTCTGTCATAGGATAACATGACAAACAAAAGGTTACAACCCACTTCCCACAGTACATTTCATAGGGAGTCGCTTTCATGTATTCAGGGCCCGGAACATAATTACAGTAGTATTTGGCAGTTCCCAACTGTAAAAGTACATCTTCCCACCATTAGTACATTCCGTTTGGCTATAAACGAATCAAGGAAGAGACAGAAACAGGTGCAGAGGAAGACAAGGATGGTGAATCAATCGAAGAGAGTTAAAAGGGGGTGGTATCAGGAAACACGATTGCAGGGATCAAAGGGGACGTGCCCTATGAATAACAATAGATCGGCACGGCAAGATGAGCCTCGAGCGGGGCCATCTGCCTTACAGTGTCATCTCCCTCATCATAAAGACACCCTCAAAGGAACACGTGTCTTCCGCAAGAGTTTGGGAATCCCAGGGTCACGAAGCGGACAGCGTCCGTTCGCTGGCTACTTGAGGGCAAGAAACAAAATGGATGCCATATCTAAAATGGAACCCGTGGGTTCAGATGAAGAAACCCACGAAACAAACGAACGGTTTAGGCTAATACAGCGAAAACGTGTACACCCACTAAACTCGTCATTTGCGGTTCATAGATACCAGACTCAACCATATTCGGGCGAGTCGAAAACACCACTTACAATTGTCACAGAACCTCAGACGCTCCTTTTGCCCTCATGTAGGCAAGCACTAGTCAGAATCAGAATCGATCTCAATATTCATCAGACCATGTAGATGCTGCTGCAACATTATTCTATCCATCAGCGCTTCCTTGGTGACAGGCGGCCGCCTTATACACGTTGTAGTGCAAAGGCCACATAAGGCAGGACCACACTGCACACAAAGACAACACGTGAACAGGAATGCCGCAACAACCCCAATGATCATCAGAATCTTCCAACCCCAAGTCGACATCAGGCCCCAAAACCACCCAAGTAGCGTCCAATCCCCTACGTCCACGTGTATGGACTCTGAGATCTTATGCAACTTCGAGATGGCTTGATAGACAGTTGGAGCGTTGTCAGGAATGAAAATACAACAACTCGAATGGATCACTTTACATACTCCACCTCTATCTGCTAAGACGACGTCTAAAACCATACGATTTTGTAACGTCATAAGCCTGTCTGCCTGAAGCTCTGCTGTGATGTTACCAAGGGCACTTGCAGTGATATTAGCGGTCGATTCCACCACTCGAGTCAACTGTCTCAGGTTCTTACTATTAATCATAGGTCCCCAAAACGGCAAGAAACCCTTAAAGAAGTCTCCTGCTTCTTGATCGGCAGTGTCCTCTTTACTAATCACTCCTCTCACAACTCTAGTCTTGTGATAATCTGAGGCGACTGTAAAAGTCGGCGGCAACAAATTTGCGATATAACAGGTGCCCGAGAAGTCAAGGGGCAACCATGTATATGCACGGTCGTAACAGACAAAGTACGTACCCTTGGCAGTCAAAAGAACAGGTGAAGAGAGCATTGGTAAAACATACGTGTCAGTGAAAGCACTCTCCCCAAGATGAGCTCTCGGGCTTCGACCACGGCCTTTCAAACAGAAATTACCGAGGTGGGGTACGATCCATATTGGAGATGAACTTTTGAGCTGTCTATCACTTACTAGCACACTATACTCAGCCTCACTCAGATCCCTATAGGCTCGCACCTCTTCCTCTGGAATAAGCGATGGATCAAAGATATCCCTATCTAAATCAGCAATCGCTATCGCCAAAGACTTATGGTACGGGCCGGGACCAAAGTGTGGAGAACGTGGCTCTCGATTGGGGTAGGAATCTAGTGCGCTACGAAACATTGTTTGGAATGCTCGAGCTGAACCCTGGGAACTGTAAGGAAGGACCAGGTACGGAATTCCCTTATCAGTGGTATGTGGCATTAACCCACACACCCAACAATTGGTGGTGTTCATCACCAACTGATGCTGATGAAGGAGCTGAACGAAGGAATTGTTCATAAATTCCGCACGTCTAACCTGCTCGTGTTGAGGTAGGATATGGAAGGAATGAGGAGAAACAGTGGAGGTAGGTTTAGGTTCCGAAGAAGGGGTAGGTGAGGCAGAAGGCAATAATGACTGTATCATGTAATACACCCCACCCACCAATAACGAAGAAACAGTTACGAATAGGAGGAACACCTGAAACATGAAGCATTTTGTACGTGCAATTCTATGTAGTTTGAATCTTTGAGCTTGAGCCTTTTCCAGTTCCGACAGCTTCGAGAAAGCCATCCTCTAAAACCGTCCGCAACGTTCTTGACGCACTTCGTTCTGTGTAGCAATGGTCGATCCCCAGGAGTTCCTAGGAATCGACGGTCTCCAACCTAGTGTCGAGACCTACTAACCAGAAGGAAGTAGCCGCACAGCCTTACGGTCCACCCGGATGTAAGGTACTTTAATTAAACAGTATATACAAAATCTCCTAGCTGTGGAAACAAATACACATATGCAGGAAAAAAACTCAAAATTTACAAAATCACAGTTATTCAAAAGTGTTCAGAGTGATGATGGGGTTACGTGGATGTCAGGGGAGAAAATATTTTTTATTTGTCTCTAGTGTTGGAACGGAGAAAATATCTGCTTCTCCCAGGACGAGTCTGATCTTCAAACAGTTGGTCAGATGATGAAACAGAATCTTGTCGACCAGACAATTGTTCATATCTTGAGTTCCTTGATGACAAATGTTCAACAATATCGTCCGGCTGCACTGAGGTATCTCCGACAGGTTGAGCGTCGCTAAATGGAGCAAAGTTCGGTACAACCTCGGCTTCAGACGAGGCGTTGCCCTTCCGTACCCACGAGTCCGCTGGCAAAGGTATGGGTACCTTCTTGGTGTGGGTGGCGTGCACCCAGTGCTTGCGACCCTCCAAACGAACAGCAGTTCTCGTGGCAAGGAGCACCTGGTAGGGTCCAATAAATCTGGGTTCAAGGTTTCGTTTTCGGCCAAAATTCCTCGTCACCACCCAGTCTCCGGGCTGGAGCTGGTGGCCTGGACCCTCCGTCTGCCTCGGTAGTGCTTCAAAGACTTGTTGGTGAATTAACCTCAGTTTAGCAGTCAGATCATGAAGATAATCGATCAACATTGGATACTCAAGATCAGAAAACACACTGGGTCTGGGGACCCCCCAAACATTGGCAGGATGGCCGAACACAATCTCATATGGGCTAAGCCCTACTCGAGAGTGTACAGTCGTCCTAGTTGACAGCAGAGCTAAAGGCAAAGCGTCAGGCCACGAGAGACCAGTCGTAGCCTGAATCTTCGTGAGTTTTAATTTGAGAGTGCCATTGTACCCTTCAACCAAACCTGCTGACTGGGGATGATTGGCGCTGTGGGATTTTTGTGTAATTCCAAGGCCCTTACACACACTCTTCATCACACTCCCCACAAACTCACTTCCATTATCAGACCATACAATCCGTGGCATTCCATACCGAGAAAGTATTCCTTCAGCAGGACTTTCGCAGTGGACAGGGCAGTATTGTCTTTAAGAGGGTAGGCTTCAATCCATCGGGAGAATGCGCAAACCACAACTAAAACGTATTTTAAGTTATTGCATCGCTCCATATGGATGAAGTCTAACTGAATCACCTCAAAGGGACATGAAGGGGGAGCAAAATGGCCAGGGGGTGTAGGAGTTCCCTTACCAGGATTGTACATCATACATATCATGCAATTCTTAACCAATCTCTCAGCACACTTAGCAATACCATCATTCTTCCATACAGGGGACAACAACTTACAAATACCTTTCGCGCTAATATGTGACAAACCGTGTGCCATAGTCACAACAGCCAGCACATACGCATCCGGCAACATCCACCTTTTATTCTCCGACAAATCAATCCAACAGCCATTCGCATCCAGCTTTCCCGTACTCTCTTTCCACTTAGTCTTTTCGGTCTCGGTGGCCTCACTCTGAATCGCTTTCACACTCTCGATAGTGTCTTCACACATACCAGTTTCTGCAGGCCACCTTACCGAACTCGTCACATACATTCTAGTTGTAAGGTTTCTTGCAGTCTCCTTAGCAATCTCATCAGCGAACGCATTGCCACGACCGACATCATCCATCACCTTACGGTGTGCACTACACTTAATAATCGCCACCTGCTTGGGCAATGTAAGTGCATCCAAAAGATCATTCACAAGTTGTCCATGCTGTATCTTCGTACCATGCGATGTTATAAAACCTCTCTCTCTCCACAAACGTCCAAAACTGTGTGCAACACCAAACGCATACTGGCTGTCTGTAAACACATTCACCCGTTTCCCTTTCGACAAAACACACGCTCTGGTTAAGGCAATTAGCTCCGCTGCCTGTGCAGAATTCTGATTCAATCTCTCAGTTTCCACAACCGTATTCAACGTCACTGTGAGAAGGTGGCCTGATATGCAGTGGTCACTATTCTAGTGAACACTATGTATCAGTCCAGCAACCCTTATTGATGATTGGTTGTAAGTCAACCTTATAGACCAGCTATCCTAGTAGCGTGGATACGAGCAGTCTAAGGCTAAAGACTCGAGAGGGCGTGTTAAGCCAGCTGTTATACCACATATACCCCTTGAACACCAAGTGAAAGGACACCACACAAGTGTTATGAAAATAAACAGTTATTTATTAAGAATCACAACAGCCCTGTACTCTTTATGAGGACAGGGTATTTAGCACAAACCAAAACTCTTACAAAAATACTTAAGTTAGCACAGTATATACAAATGCCCGAGGGGCACGGAAAACCATATACTTGAAAAGTGGAATGCGAAATTACTAGCAGGTAAGTACAGTACTAATAGGCTTTGGAATCGCTAGGACTTGACTATAGAATCGTTAGATTACTTCTAGGAGACCCAGGGGACTCGGGTGCAGTGTGTGCACTCTCACGCGAGATGCGGGACAAAGTCTATGGTAGCTAGAAATTGCAAAGTTAGTGTTCTCGGGCGAACCCGACCTGGTAGGGAGAAAACGAAAGTGGATCCTGACCCTTGGATAGTGAGGCTATGCTGGGGCACCGAAATGCCGAAGTTACCTAGCCCAGGGGCTGCAGCTGCATAGGACTCAAAAGACGTCGGGAATCCTCGTTGCCGGACCAGGAGCCTGGAAGAAAGAAGTTGCTGGCAGGCGACCAGTGAAGAAAGTTCGGTGGATCCAAGCTTGGATCGATGGAAGATGACACCTGAAAGCAGAGGGGACCAAGTTTGAGACTACTAGCCAGTAGTCAGTGGGCACCAGGAGGGCACCGGATGGTAGCCACCTCGACAAGGTGAGTGGGTGACGCTGTGCTCGAAGATCTCACGGACCAGGAGGCGTTGTCGGCGACCAGGAAGGAGGAACGAGCTGTCCCACGAAGATGGAAGCTGTCGGCGTCGCTGGACCCAGGATTGGGCAACAAAGCCTTGGCAAATTCAAGCCCACGCGGTGGACCTAAAATGGCGTCTGGAGTGGACCAGGAGGGTCCGGGGTGCCTCTCTTGAAGAAGGAAGCAAGGGCCAGTCTGGAGCAACCAGACCAGCAGCAGTGATGTCGTCGGGCGTCGTGAAGAAGGCCACAAGCCAGCCGGCTAGTAGCCACACAGCGCGGTGAGCACGCAAAAGCAGAAGGGCCCCACGCAGATCGTGGAGATGCTGGAGGGCTGATCTTCGGTGCTGGAGCTGCTCAGGGTTGGGGCTTCTCGGACCCCAAAGCACTCACTAGTGGAAGACTCGGTGGGCTTGTTACAAAGAAGTCGTGCAGTCTTGGCGATTGTCGGTCCCTCGAGGTCTCGTCGCACTCACGGTTCTCAGCTTTGCTGTAGAGGTGAGTAGAGGTCAGAGGTGCCAGGGAAGCCGGGTCTCGTCGAGCTGGGTCGTCGGATTCGTGAAGAAGGACTTGCAGCAGACCGCAGTGTTCTTAGGATGGTGCCCGCTTGATGCAGGGTGACTACTCCTTAGCCACAAGGGAGAATCTTGAAGAAGAAATCTTGATGTCCTTTCGAAGAAAGTCGTGTCTTGATTCCAAAGATGATCTAATTTGAACAGGGGGCCCGCTCCCATCTTTATACTAAAAAAGGGGGCTGACCCGGTGACTAGGTCCTGCCTATGGGTGGGACTAGGAGGGGGGTGGTTACACCCCTCTGCCATGCCGGACTTCCCCCAGGCCAGGGGCTGGTGTGCCCCTGGAACTGGTTCTGACCGGCCTATGCGTAGTGAGCACCGGGGTGCCACTCAGCAGTCACCTTCCTGTAAAGCCCTGCCTACCCAGGATACACAAAACCATGTCTGGGACGGTGCTAGCACCGCCCCTGACAGGAAACCCTTTGTCCAGGCTCCCCTCGCTGGAAGGACTCCCAGCTGCAGGGGATCAGACTCGTGTCTGTGGTGGCAGCATCCATTTTGTGGAGCTGAGGCTTCAGTTAACTTTAACCGGGGTTCACAGTTACATACATGTCGTGTCCCTCTAGAAGGGTGGAATGCTAACCCCGTCGCCAGAATTGGCGAGGGGTTAGTATTCCAATTCGTATGACACCTTACTCGACATGTTTTGATAAAGCAATACCAAAGTTAGCATTTAACCGCGAGGATTATAATGCACTTAAGAGTATATGGTATGCGATATCATGGAACAGCTATTAGGACTTGGTTCCGCAAGCTGCAGACAGGCTCAGCTCATGCCAGAGCACCATCTCACACGATTCCAAGCACTCTGCCTTCAGGATTGTCAAGGCCTGCCATAGGAGTGACTGATAGGAATCTGTGTGTCCATTTTAGGGTTAGGTATAGGTATACTACACCTACAGCAAAGGGTGGTTACACGACTTTGCCCCAGCTGTCATGCAGCCAGTTGTGTCAAATTTAAGAGGCCAGCCAGGGGTGGCATAATACATGCTTCAGCCCCTGGCAGCCCTGGGTACACCCATGCCCTGAGTTACAGGGTCTGATAGGGTGGCCCAGTACTAATTGGAAATGCACCTAGGGTACATGGAATCCGTTTTACAGAGAGAGCAGTAGGCCTGGGGTCCTGATTGGCAGGGTCCCAGGTCAACTATGTCCAAAACCAGCTAAAACACAGGGCAAAAAAGTTGGGGGCAACCATAGTCAGGAGGTACCTTCCTACAGTCACCACAGCATACGCAGTCGTTACATCACCATTCGGAACTTAAAACACGAACCATCCACATACAAGGTACCATTGGGGTCCTCCAAGGGAGTGTTTTTGAGGTCAACACGACCTTTTGTTTCCTCCTCAGTTCGTAGGTAACAGTCATGGGGTGCTACCTCATCTGATTCCATATTGGTTGGCAACAAAGTCGCCGGGTTTAGAACATTGCAGCGTTTTATTTGAATGTGACTTGCCAGAAGCGTCAACTCATAACCAGACAATCTTGCGCTCGTCAGATGTTGAGTTTTCGTACGATTCAAGAGAGTGTCATCTGCATGCGGAACCATCACCGTAAGCATATTATCCATGACCAATCCTGCAGATTGTCGGATGGACACCGCAGCTGCCGCTGTTGCTCTCAAACAACTCGGCAATGCTCTAGCTACCGGGTCCAAGGTCGAGGAAAAATATGCCCATGGACGCTGCTTACCACCGAATTGTTGCGTCAAAACACTCAACGCACAACCTTCTCTTTCGTGAACGTATAGTGTAAATGGCTTACTGTAGTCAGGAGTACCTAACACAGGAGCCGAACACAACGCATCACGCAATTCAGAAAAACTTTTCTGACATTCCTCCGTCCATGGCAAAGGAGTTGGAACATCCTTACACGTGAGGGCTACCAATGGTTTCGCTAGCAATGAAAAATTTGGAATCCATTGCCTGCAGTATGACGTGATACCTAAAAAGGCACGCACATCTCTCTGAGTTGTTGGCACAGTCATCCGAGCAATCGCTGCAATTCTCTCTGGGGTCAACCTTCTTCCCTCCTTTGACAACAAGTGACCTAGATAGGTTACTTCTTGACAACAATATTGCAGTTTAGAAGGTGACACCTTGTGATGCAAGTCACAGAGATGCTGCAGCAACGACACCGGGGCAATTTTGCAAATGTCCTGTGTGTCCGCAGCCACCAATAAGTCATCGACATATTGGATCAAGGCCGCACCGGCCGGCAACACAAACGCATCAAGTTGGCTCTTCAAGGCTTGGCTGTATATTGATGGACTCTCACAGTAGCCCTAAGGAGCGCGTTTAAACCTGAAGCTGCGGCCTCCTAGAGAGAAACCGAAAAGGTCCCTACTCTCTTCAGCAATCGGAATGCTAAAGAAAGCATTCTTCAGATCGATCACTGAGAACCAGGACGCAGATGCTGGAATCAGAGTCAGTAGAGCCGTAATGTCGGGCACCACAGGGAACTGAGGAACCACAATTTTATTTACCTCCCGTAAATCAATGACAAAACGATAAACAGGAGGCTTAGATGGATCAGTGCGTTTCAAAATGGGCAGCACAGGGCTATTGCACACGTTTCCTCGTGTCTCCTCGATAACATCCTTCTCGATCAAATCATAGATGATCGCCAACAACGCTCGCTCACCATCAAGGGAGATACGATACTGGGGATTACGTGGTAATCGCACATTGGATTTCAACTGAACAACATAAGGGGAGATGTCAAGAAGGCCCATGTCATTGGGACCTGTTGCCCACAAAGATACAGGAAGAGAACTCAATTCCGGTGGGAGCTTATCGATGGACAAATACATAGGAGAGACAACTCTCTCACCTAATGTAAGCTTTACTCCCGCAGGAGAACAATACAGAGTCACATACAGACGTTTTAGCAAACCCAGGCCCAAAAGATTCTCACCACAACCAGTAGTCAAAATCAAAGGAGCTTTCAGCTCACGAGTCCCAATTGTAAGGGGCACAGGGCGAGAAACCGGATTGCTAACAGAGGCGCCGGAGAATCCAACGGAAACATTTGTTAAGCCAGACAAAGGTGCGCCAGGGAGTTTCGAATGCATGATGGAACTTTTCGCTGCACCAGTGTCCAACAGAAAAGGCTCAACTACGCCCGAGGTGGCAACTGCGACGTAAGGCCCTCTCTGATCAGCCGGAACTGATACTACTCCCTCTCCTTGTCTATGGCTGTCCTAGTAATTACCGTCGTCAGTACCCTGATCGACGTAATAATCGTCCACATTGTACTGTGCGGATCTGCCTGATGACGATCCACGCTGATCGAAACAATTATTAGAATCAGAGGAATTATTAGAACGATCATTTTGAACACCGCGACCTCTACCTCGTGAGGCCTGTTGAGGGCCACTACGACCTCCTCTAGATGAATTACCGCTATTTCGATCACGCAAAACCGGACAATCGAATTTCAAATGACCCTCACACCTACAGTAGGCACACTGATTGTACCCCAGCGTAGATCTCTGCGAAGAGGAGTCATTCCGCGATTGTGACCTATTTGGCTGAGACTGCGATCGATTCCGCTGCTGCGAATCATTCTGATTCGAACGCGGAGGATATGCCTGTTGCAACAATACTTTCGTTTTGAGCTCTTTCGTCTTTTTATCCGCACAATCATTTTCCTCTTTCTCTCTATTCTCATAATATTGGGCCGTAGCCAATATCTGAGCAGAGGTGGAAACAGCCCACGCGCTCTCTGAATTCTTTAATTTGTTGCTTAGATCCGACAACAAATTCGACACAAATTTGTCCACAAACAATCTCTGACCTCCCTCAGTGCCCATATCTTGACCACTGTGATCAATGAATGCCTCCTCAAATCTCGTAAAGAAATCGGAGACACTTTCATCCTTCTTTTGCTTACAAGCAGACAATTTGTCCCAGTTAACTTTCATAGCTGGCATAAGCGTTTTCATAAGAGTGATTATCCTCTGAGGAAGATCGGTAATGAGCTGTTCCGGTTTAGCCCCACCAATTTGTCGGGTATCAGCCGCCACAAGAGCAGGCCAGTCACCGCCTAACTCAGCTACATGGTTTTCCTGACGGATTTTCGCCCATACCGGTTGCGGAACAACATTGCCGAACAGCATATCAATGTCGGCAAGATTCATTATGGTAGCATCTACTAGCTGTGACAATTCTTTATAGTACCCTGCAGGATTTTTGCGAGGGTCGGGCAAAGTCTGCTTAACCTGCAAAACTTCCGATCGTTTCCACGGAAGATGTATCCACACTCTCTGGAAATGTGGCAGGATCGGCGGATTAGCAGCGGCATCACCTGGCATCCATACTGGTGGAACTTCGCGCATGGGATACTGACCAGGTGTCGCTGACAGTCCCTCAGTTTCATCTGTAAACAATGCTCGAGACATTATAGCAGGACGAAAAGATAGCAACTGCTCGACAGCACGTCGAACATTGCTACCCACCATTATTCCGCTCGCAAACTGAAGCTGAAGGTCAGTTAGAGCAGCCAATACATCATCAGCCGCATCAACTGATATCTGATCACGTAAGAGCTTGCACATTGCTTCAAACACGAACCTTTGTGTCGGCTCATTAAATTGAGAAAACGTATCGACCACCACACGTGAAGGATTCCTAAGGGGATATCTAATCCAATTTGTCGCCATATTATATAGCGTATCACGCTCCCTACCACCAGGAAGCTGACTCCGTCTTTGGGGAGCATCAGAACCAGCGGACCCAAGAATCGGTCCAAGAGAAGTGAAAAAGTTAGCAGCAACAGAAGGAACGCGACGTCGAGCAGACGGGGTAGAAGAGTAAAGCAAAGGGGTGACAATAGAAGTATCAGAAACAGAAGGAACAGCAGGAGTAACCACAACAGTAGCAGTAGCTGGAACAGGAGTACGAGAAGGTATAGACGGAGGAGCAGTAGGAACAGGAGCAGGTAGAGGAACAGGAGGAGGTTGAGGAACAGGAACAGGTTGAGGGACAGGAGCAGGTTGAGGAACAGGAGGAACCAGAGGGGCTGTGGTATCCTGTGCATACGGAGGTGGCGACTTCAGTAGATAGGACAACAAAGGGTCCTCAATGGCTTCCTCTCCCTTCTTATCCGTACCCGTCGGTAAAGCAGGGTAACACTTATCTACGGTCATACGCTGCAATCTATCAAAAACTTCCTTTTCCTTCTCTTCCTTATCCCGCTGAAATTGCTCTGCATTTCTCATTGTCGTAACAATACCCTCTCTTTTAGTACGTTTAAGCTGCTTGATTTCTTTCTGCTTGGCTTCTTTACGCCACAACCGAAAGGAATCAAACATGGCTGGCCTTGCTTTTCTTTGGAACAATTTAGCTTCCAGATTATCTAAAATCGGGGCCTCAAAACTACCATGAGGTGGCCAACTAAGGACACCGTCTTTTTTGGTGTAGCGAACCCAACACTCATTGAATGTGATCAGACCCAAACCATGTCTACTATATAATTCGTAAGTTGGAGTTCCAACCGGAGGTATCGGACACGAGTCCTCCAACCGGGAATCCGCACCGCAACCTCTAAAGCAACTGAACAAAGTACTACGGCCAGGCATCGTGCACACTAACCGAGTTTCACAAACGTCAAGGGTTATAGGATTACAATGTCCTTGCAAAAGTGCAAAAACCCTCGGTTTTTGGCGACTGCAGACGTCAAATAGCACAACAAAGAACAAGATACCAAGAACCACAAATGCAATGGAACCATGCAACAACTAAGCATCCACAACAACTAAGGACTTTGGGAGCGACCCACAAATACTTAACTCAAAGATCAATGGCGTCACCAGGAAGGCCCGTCAATCGTCTCGCTGTACCAAGGTCTACGCCAGGCGCCAAAACAGGTCTACAGTCAGGGCAGCAGTCCGTCGCAGCCGTCAGGAGGCGGGGATCTTCGCGGGAAAAGTCGTCGGGCCACTTGTTTCGACAACAGGATCGATGAAGCGGGGTGCACCTTCCCTCTGAGATTTCACACGAAGTTCCTCACGATCGTCGGGCTTTGGACCGGTACCACTGATGCAGCCCCGCGTTGGGCGCCAACTGAAGGACTGGGTTATTCTAAGACCCAGCGGTGCCAGGGATAACACCTGAAACCTTCGTGGGTTACCTGTATCGGTGTACAAATGACAGAGACACGGGACACTTCCTTCGGCGTCAAAGATTCTAGGTTTATTTACTGCAGGGAACACAGAAGTCACAAGAAGTACAACACGTGTAGGTTCTAGGAGACTGCTTCGAATTGTATCTGTAGATCGCTCCTTTTATACAATTTTCTGTCATAGGATAACATGACAAACAAAAGGTTACAACCCACTTCCCACAGTACATTTCATAGGGAGTCGCTTTCATGTATTCAGGGCCCGGAACATAATTACAGTAGTATTTGGCAGTTCCCAACTGTAAAAGTACATCTTCCCACCATTAGTACATTCCGTTCGGCTATAAACGAATCAAGGAAGAGACAGAAACAGGTGCAGAGGAAGACAAGGATGGTGAATCAATCGAAGAGAGTTAAAAGGGGGTGGTATCAGGAAACACGATTGCAGGGATCAAAGGGGACGTGCCCTATGAATAACAATAGATCGGCACAGCAAGATGAGCCTCGAGCGGGGCCATCTGCCTTACAGTGTCATCCCCCTCATCATAAAGACACCCTCAAAGGAACACGTGTCTTCCGCAAGCGGACAGCTTCCGTTCGCTGGCTACTTGAGGGCAAGAAACAAAATGGATGCCATATCTAAAATGGAACCCGTGGGTTCAGATGAAGAAACCCACGAAACAAACGAACGGTTTAGGCTAATACAGCGAAAACGTGTACACCCACTAAACTCGTCATTTGTGGTTCATAGATACCAGACTCGACCATATTCAGGCGAGTCGTAAACACCACTTACAATTGTCACAGAACCTCACCCTCACCGCATCAAACTCCTGTTCAAAACCCTGACCCCCAAGTATCCCCGGTGCAAATTGGCAGACGTTGGTTTCTACCATATGGTATGGAAATGCCCGATGTTACAAACTTTTGGCATGAGGTTACTAACACAGTTTCTGAACTTGTGGAACACACCTTCACACCCACACCCAAATTCTGCCTGCCGGGACTTTGCCCCAAGGCTATGGACAACAAACACCTTCACAGGTTTATCGACCTCGCTTTCGTCCTGTTTAAAAGTTAGATAGCGATGTCGTGGAAGGCGACCGCCCCCTGGACTCTTAACGCTGTCTGGCCATACTGCTGGTATGGACATGCATGGAAGCAAACACCCCTAAGTCGCTTCGAATTAAAGGGAACTAAAGGCAGAGTGACGAATGTTGGGAAACCTGAAATCACCTTTTGCTGACATCTACCACTGCCCCTCCAAAGGAAAGGTAAAAATGGACCTTATCGAATAAGGTATGGTCCCCATGGAATGTGTACCGAGGTGACATATGTGACCCTCTGCCAGAAGATGACCAGTTAGAATCGGATGATTAGGGGGGGGGTAGATTGAGGGGAGAGGGGAGGGATAGGAAATACCACACGGATGAACATAGGGGTGGGGGTGCTGTCCTCCCTCACTTCGGGTAAGGTCTCCAGACAATAAATAGCAACATATACTGCCATATGAATCTTTCGTACACCTAAACTGCACTATTACTTTTCTTTGACCGCATTGTGATTTCCTGATTGTTCTTTTTGTTATTTTCATAAAAATCAAAAAACAAAACCTTACTTAATTTGCAATGTGATATTGGCTAAATACCTTTCACTCGATTTCGTGAAATGCCCTTTTACAGTAGCAATGTGACTACAGTGCGGATGCATGGCTATCACTGCTCCTTATTAGCGGCCGGCCCCTCGGGGTTGTAGGCGAACTGCTGTGTAACTATGTAAAGGTAAAATAAAGGTTTTAAAAAAAATGGACCTTATCTTTCACACTGAGAGGCAAGAAGATTGGAAATCCATCCTCAGATTGCAGATCAACATTTCAAAAACCACCAACACTTCACATAGCTGCAGATTGTCAATCGCACCCCGTACCCCTCAAGACACACTGGATACACCACAGCGATCATCTACACCAACGGCACAGTCCTGATACAAGCCAACAATGACAATCTAGAGTCCTTTGATGCCCTTTTCCCCTCTCTACGGAATACAACTTCCCACGAACCCGACCCGCAACCTCCCCTACTCCCCCTTCAGAAGAACCGAACGCGCCAACAGAACCCACTCTCCCCTCTGGTTATCCCTAGTATCCATACATGCCCTTCTACACGTGGCATCCCCCCAACCACCCCTAGGGAGATCAGGAGCCCTCCTCCTCCCCCTGATGGCTCCCACTGCCACCCGTCACCTACCGAACCGACCCTCCTAACAACCTCACCCCCACCACATGACATCCCCCTCACAACCCCCATAGGAAATAAGACACCCATCTTCCAGCCTCAGATCCCCTCACTCATCCACCACCTACAGGCACGCAGCCTCCCCGCCACCTGCCTCCCACCCACCCCAAACCACTACTAGCAACACAAACACCAACCTCCCCAAACCCACAGGCAATAAAGTACCTGCCTCCCACCCTCCCCAATGCACCTTGAACAACCTGAACACTTACCTCCCCAAACACACCACGAACAACCTGAATGCTAACCCCCCCAAACATACAGGTAATACAACACCCACACCCCAGGAAGTCCCCGCATCACATGGCATCCCCCTCATCCTCATAGAGAACAAGACCTACCCACCCCAACCCACTACAAGCAACCCGAACACCAACCTCCCCAAACCCACTGGCAATAAAGCACCTACCCCCAGCAAGACCCCCTGACACATGACACCCCACTCACCCCCATCGAGAACAAGACCCAACCACCCCCCATCTACAGCTCCCATCCCCACTCTACACCTGCTGGCTCCCACCCCCACCTACCGCTGAACCTCCAAGTAGCCCAACACACTCCGAACCACCTGAATGCCCACCTCTCCAAACCCACAGGCAACATTGAAGCCACGCCCCAACAAGACCCCAGCCATCCTGTTCTCTCAGACCCGCCCAGACCCCACACGGACTACACACCCAAACCAAGGTGGTCCAATTCTCTGAGACTACCACCTCCCGGACCTAAAACAAACAACTCAGCCACCACTAAGCCACTCAATACCCCAGGACTACCCACCTCTAGACCCTCTAGACCCAACACTCTCACTCAGGAACAGTCCCGATACCTCAATAACCGCAATACTGAGCAGCGTCTCTCCAAATTAGAAACCCAGATAGCTACTATTATCTGGGGCTTTAGCAAAATTCTAGCCAACCTGGCGGCCTCCTAGCAACCTCAACACGCTCACTCCCCCACCACCCACACACAACAAATACCGTCCGCAGTCCCCCCCACGGAGATGGATAGCCAACACCATCCCCTCTCTGGCACAAAGACCCATAAGAACTAAAGAGGCCATGTCTGAGAGTGACGCGGCAGACCTCGCCTCCTCATACGACAATCATTTAGTTCCCACCCTCCAGTCCAAAATCCAGGTGATCACCGGACTAGGAAGAGTCCAAGCCCCTCCGAACTCGCCCAGACCGCTGTCCACCCGCACGAGCATCCCCACAGCCCCCCTAACAAAAAAACAAAGCAGAGACCCCCACTACCTGCATGCTCCTAAACTGCATATTAGCCATCAAACATGCTACTGAATTAGAAGAAACCATCCTCACTCACGACATAGACATAGCATTCATCACTGAAACGTGGCTCAATGACTCCTCCGCACCTCTCCTGGACACTCTCGTTCCCCCAGGCTTTACCATCACCAACAAAGTCCAAAAAGATCAAAGAGGAGGAGGCATAGCAATCATCCACAGAGACCATATATTCAGTGTCGGAAACCAACTCCCTGAATTACAACACCTTTGAATGCCTAACAGTCAACATCAACACGAGCAACAACAAAACTCTAACCTGCCACCTTATTTACCACCCCACAGGCAACCCCACCACGTTCGCCGAACACATGTCGGACCTGATTGCCCACTGCTCACTACGAGAGGAGAACCTCCTAATTCTGGGAGACCTCAACCTACACTGGAATGAAGAGAGCAACCCGCTACTTCAAAACTTGAACGAGTTGCTACATAACAACAACCTCACGCAACACTGCAAAAAAGAAACTCACAACAAAGGAGCAACCCTTGATGCCATTATCGCCAAATGTGACAAGTGAAGATAATCCACACCCTGCCCGTAGACTGGTCTGACCACCACTTAATCCTCTTTCATCTCACTCAGCCACCCACTCTACAACCCCCATCCAAGAAGAGCCCAAATGGACCAGAAATCTCACCCAGATCAACATGACCGACCTCGAAGAAAAAGTCAACTCCCTCCTCACCGCCTCCATGGGGGATATTTCCACGACAGAACTCACCGACCATTACAACACATCCATGACATCCATTCTTGACCAGATAGCCCCTTTGAAACAAAAAAAGCCAGGAACATCCCATCCAGATCCTGGTTCAATACTGACATCAATAACGAAAGGAGAAACTACAAAAAAACACATTCGTAACAAAAAATATAACTTCTTCTGCTCCGCCCTGGACAATGCAAAAAACAGGCCCAACAAACTCTTCAAAATCATCAAGCAACAAACCCCCAAGCTCCACGTGTCCTCTACCCAGGCCTCCAAGGAACAGTGCGAAAAACTTTGCCACATTCTTCCAAGAAAAAATCTCCAAGATTGAGCTCTCAATAGACTTCACCAACAACCACGCCTGTGATAGCCTGCCCCCACCACCAACTGAAAACACTTACAAGCACCACACAAATCCCTGGAAATCCTTCAATCCAACCTCGGAAGCCAAGATCATCAAGCTAATCTCCACCTCCAAACTCACTTCTCACGTCCTTGATCCCATACCCTCTCAAATGACCAAAAAACTCAAACTCACAATAGCCCTGTTCTGGTGCATGATCATCAACAGCTCCCTGAGAACAGGCACCATACCGGATTGCCTTAAAGTAGGCCAAATACCACCACTACTAAAAAAATCAGGCCTGGACTGCACAGATCTGAACAACTTCAGACCCGTCTCCAATCTCCCCCTCCTGACCAAAATTCTCGAAAAATGCGTCTTACCACAACTGACTCAGGATATGGACAACAGCAACCTACTTGATCCCCACCAATCGGGATTCAGAAAAGGCTACAGCACGGGGACAGCGATCCTAAACATCACAGATGATATCCGCAAGTCACTAGATAACAATCACAGCTGCCTTCTTATTCTCTTTGACTTATCAGCAGCCTTTGACACGGTGGACCACCATCTTCTCATCAAGGCCCTACAAGAAAGGGTGGGTGCCGATGAGACGGTCCTCCGCTGGTTCACCTCCTTCCTCCACAACCGATCGCAAACGATAAAAATCAAAAACTTTACCTCCGACCTTCACCCCGTCAACAGGGGTGTACCCAAGGCTCAGTGCTCTCACCACAACTGTTCAACATATACATGGAACCCATCACCGTCATACTAACAAATGCTAATTTCCCCTTCCACCTATATGCTGACGACACCCAGATCTATCTGGAAACCTCCTCCCCAGACGACATCCTCAGACTAAACAACACCCTAAAAGAAATTCAACACTGGCTCTCCCTAAACCACCTTAAACTTAATCAGGACAAAACAGAGATCCTCCTCATATCCAATAAAGAAGAGAACCCACAAATTGCAGAATGGCTTAAAGATTTGGATACTCTAAATGGCAATCTCACCTTGGCTAATTCTATAAAATCACTAGGAATCACCCTGGACCCCAAACTGGACATGACCAAACACATCAAAAACTCTGCAAAGACCGCCTTCTTCAACCTGAAGCTACTCTACAAGATTAAACCATTCATTCCTAACAAAGACCTCAAACAAGCCTCCCAAGCATTGGTGCTAACCAGACTCCACTACGGTAACGCAACCTTAACCGGCACCGCTAAAACCCACCTAGCTCCCCTTACAACAACCCTCAACGCAGCAGCCAGAATGGTCACTGGAATCAGGAAATATCACATCTCTCCGGCACTAAAAGTACTAAAATGGCGAACCTGGCTGCCAAGCTCAAGAGGTCAGACAAGGAACCTCAGGAGCTCCAACTCCTTCCTTCTCATGCCCATGAGAACATGCAAACAATCAACAGCGGCCAGGTCATTCGCGGGAAACGGGCCAAAAATCTGGAACTCCATTCCAGCAGACTTCAGAACAATCCCGACCTTCTCAAAATTCAAAACGTTCCTTAAAGACCTCCTCCTCAACCGCCCAATCCCGAAGGGATAACACCCGCCCCCACGCCAAACCCTATCCCCGTTACGTTCTTGCTCCGCACCAACTGACGCACCTCAGCCAACAACCAAGGTTTCCTCCGGTCCCTTGAACTACCTCAGCCATGTTTACAACAAGGACACCTAAAGACTCTACTACTATCTTAAGAACAAGCTGCACTCGTGGACATTGATCGTCTGTTTAATACAGCTTTATTAAGTATCTCGTATGAATCTCTGTTGTGAAGCGCTCCAATTCCCCCGGGTCAGGGCAGCGCTATATAAAACTCCTAAAATAAATCTCCCTGAAACGCACCACATCACTATCAATGAATGATTATGATCGGATACCAGATTGCACGACACCCAGCTGCGGGAGAGTGCAGGGGAAACTGGGAGTAAAACACAGGAGGGGTCATACCCCCGAAATGAAAATTTACAAGACCCTGGCTGTCCAATATGCAGAGCTAGCACCGAAATAGTCATGCTTGTGCCCACCCTTTCCTGCGACGTTCATTACCATGATCGCAAGTCACTGTGCCACATTACTCAGACTTGAGACTGACCGTCCATAATCCATCATCTCATTAGACTTAGAAGAAAAAGGCCAACCTTTGACTCTCAGTGGCAGGTTCAAAGGATTCTTTGCCCGTATAGGAAGTGTGTACTCTGTGGAAGGTAACACGTCCAATTTTTGCTCCTTAGCACAAGACGTAGAAGCAGCTGATTTTTCTTCCAGGAGATGTTCAATTAATTATGCATATCGGAGAAAATCCCATCACTAAGAGCCTTCATGTAAACAATACCACAAAGATGATATAAATAGCCACATGCATGACTACGTCTAGTTTTTCACTCTGCAACAACTGTGATTTTATGCTGTGAAGCCCCGAGACCCCTTGTACCCTACTTTCAAACCTAGTGCACTGCACCTAACTTTTTTCGTATTTGGACCAACATCAGTCTATCAACCCGAAGAATGGGAAATCGGAGTGCTTTATGGAAGCATTATATAAATGATGCATATTGAGTAGCTACTTATGTGATCATCCAGAAAATGCTTGAGACTTACTAAATTTCAATCAATGGCACATACAGTATCATGTAGAAGACTAAGGCTTAGCAAATAGTTATATCCACCATAAAACTGTCATATTCACTTTTTTCAAGTTATCACTTTGTAACAAATGGATGCCCTTTGGGGGTGCGTGGCTTGGCCGGGTTGCAAAATGGCCACTCACTAGGGAGGCTCTGTCGGGCGAACACCTAATCCATCTGGAATATGACAGAGAAAGGGTTGCCCAGTACCACAAGTCAGCAGCACAGCAATCCAGATATACAGGAGACCCTTCTTGGGGCTGATTTGCCACACACGGTTCAGAGTTGGTGAGGCCTTCCCACGTTCGAAAGGTGGCCTACCCTGTACAGTGGTATCAGGTAAAAGGTGCGGGCTCCAGGGCTGATCGAACTGTGCCTTTACCTAGGGGCACCCGGGGCTGTGCTTTTGCTGTTGCTCCCTTGGGTACTGACACTCCTGATATTGAGTGGGGGCTGCAGGATTGGAGCTGCCCCTTGGCTGCATGCAGCTAACTGTGAATCCTTGACCGTTGACTGCCCTCCCCTTGACACGCCGCCCCAAGTACACCCATTGCATCTGGGTCAATCGGTCACACTCCCACCATTTTTACTTCTCCACATCCCTCTAAGGAAGAGGAGCATCTTCATCGTCTGGACCCAAAAAAAAGCCTTGTCGTTCTATCTTGACTGCACAAAAGATTTCCGGGTAGATGACCAACTCTGTGTGGGTTACATGAGAGTTAAAAAAAGGTCAGGCAGTGCAGAAGTGAATCATTTCATGCTGGGTCATTATCTGCATTAAGATCCGCTACGCCCTGGCTAGGAAGCAGCCTCCGGAAGGCTTACGTGCCCAATCTACCAGGGACAAGGCATTGGCTTGTTGAATGCCAGTCCTGGCTATCGCCAGGCTGCACCGTGGGCTTCATTGCACACGTTTGTAAAACACTACAGCCTGGACAGTCAAGTCTGTATGGACGGGCATTTTGCCCGTTCTCTCCTGCAGGAGTTTTCTGATGGATACATCTGCCAGTGGATTCCTCACCTTGTGAATATCCCCCTGCATCCGCAACGTTTGGAAAATTATTTTGCAGCACTCCGACGTGGATGATGTCATAGGAGCACGGCATCGCGCGCGACTCCGACTGATGTCACTGACTCCTTATTAGGCCTACGTCGGCGTGATGACATCAGTTCCCTTTCTTCCGCTTCATCGACGCTTACGGATTCGGGAATCTTCTGTTGCGATTCATGGTAACTTTGTTACTGTTGGATTTCTACTGTATCTTTTTTGGTGTAGCTGTCCTTTCAAAAGATGTCGTCGCAGAAGACCGGTTTTAAGCCCTGTGATGCATGCGGGAAGTTGATGTCCATCACGGATCCGCATAGTGACAGCATCTGGTGCCTGAGTTCAGATCACGACGTCCAGAGTTGTCGATCCTGTTTAAAGATGAACCCGAAGTCTCTTCAAAAACATGAGGCCAAACTGCTTGTTGCCAAATTGAAAGATAGGGAGGCCAGGAAGAGTTCGAGGTTGAAGTCGAAGTGCCCGAAGTCAAGATTGTAATCGAGGTCGAGGTCTCGTTCGAGGTCGGCTTCGAAGTCGACGTCGGGGCATGTTTCCAGGTCTTCCAAGAAGAAACATAAGAAGAGGAGACCTAGTTCCAGGCATCATTCAGGGAAGGATTCGGACTCAAAAGCTAAGTCATCTGGAAGAAGGTATCGAAGGGGCATGGTGACTCCCTCACCGGGTCGGGATCCTGAAGGTGAGGTCTTGTCTTGTGAATCTCCGGAACATTCACCGGCTTCGGAGTTGAATCCGTCCCCAGTTCCATCACAATCTCCGGTGCGTGAGGAGGAAGAGGTTCCTGATCCTCAGGGCTCGACGACTCCGGTTGGCCAACCCAAGGACAAAGAGGAACAAGAGGTGTCGACTCCAGTGCAGCCTCCTCAGGAGCAGCCGGTGGGTTCTTATCCTCCCTTTCCAGGTCCTGGACAGGACCCCTCGCATTTTTTAAATGCCATGTATGGTGTTTATGCGAGAACCATGTACCCCTCTGGAGCAGCAGCTGGTCCCATGAGTCCATTGGCTCATAATTTGGGGGTGCCTCAAGCCTATGCTACGGCGCCTTTCCTTCCTTTTATGCCGACGCCGACTCCCCCTTGGCATATCTCGGTGGCGCCGAAGTCATCGACGCCATATGCGGCTTCACCGACGTCGGATAGACCTTGAGATCTGCTTCGAAGCTCGACGCCGGCCCTGGCTCCACGTTCGACGCCGGCTGCGGAGCCTTCGGAGTCGATACCGGAACCGACAAAGTCGATTCGAAAGGAGAGGTCGAGGCGTGAAGCCCAGCGCCTTTTGGAAGAGCAGAGTTATAGGGAAGCTGAATATGAGGAAGCTGAGCTTCTTGATTCTGACAATTATTTTGATGACTTGCGAGAGGCAAGTGGGTTAGAGCTGTCCCCTGGGTGGGATTTGGCCTCAGTGTCAGGTGCTCCTTCTAAAGATGTGGCACCTTTATCACGTTGCAATTAAGAAGGCAGCAGACTTGTTGAATTTGACTTTGCCTACAGCTGAATACAAGTCAAATATACTGACTGAAGTACTTCATTCACCATCATCAGTGGTTGAACCCATTCTTCCCTTTACTGACACCCTAACAGATCCAATATTGGAAGTATGGAGTAGGCCTCTAACGGCTCCTGCAGTGTCTAAGGCCGTGGCTAGGGGTTACAGAGTGGCTCCTGGTGACCCTGACTTTTTGTCCTCTCATCCCTTACCGGAGAGTTTGGTGGTGCAAGCTGCCTGCTCTAAGAGATCTGTAGGCTCTTTTCCTCAAGTGCCTGGAGACAAGGAATCAAATAAGCTGGACAAGACTGCAAAAAAAGTATTTTCATCTGGCAGTATGGCCTTCAAATCAACAAATGCCACTTGTTTGCTAGGATGGTATATCCCTGCTTTGATGATTCAGTGAAGCAGTTGTCACCTAAGCTTCCTGAAGAGGACAGAAAAATTTCAACGAGGTGATGTCTGACACGCAAGCTGCTGCTCGGCAGGTCATTCAAAGTGATATGGACACGGCAGACTCTGTAGCAAGAGTAATGGGTTCTTCGATTGCCACTAGAAGAGCGGCTTGGCTAAAGACCTCGGAGTTCTCAGCTGATGTTCAGGCTGCATTAATGGATTTGCCCTTTGATGGCTCAGGCCTTTTTGGGAAGAAAGCTGATGCTGCATTAGAACGGTTTAAGGACAGCAGGGCAACAGCAAAATCTTTAGGTTTGCAATCCAGAGTCTCTGTGACCAAAAGATATAGGGGATTTGGAAGATCTTCTTTTCGACCCTATAGGCAGACCCAGCAGCAGCAGCAAAATCCTTTGTATAGGTCCTACAGAGACAGACAAAGAGCTTGTCCCCTTGGACGTCAGGCCTCCTCCTCCTCCTCTTCCTCTTCTGCTACCCAACACCCTCCCACAGCAGCAAAGCAGCCCTAGATCCGCCATTCCGGATCATGCGGGTCCTGTAGGGGGTCGGCTTACCTATATTCTACGGGCTTCGGAATCGGTTACATCAGATCTTTGGGTTCTCAATCTCGTGGAGAATGGGTATGCTCTTCCCTTTCTGGAATTTGCCCAAGGTTTTTGCTCGGAGGACCACCTGTTGCTTCTGCTACTGTTGAGAAAAGCTGCGATAGAAGTGGTTCCAGAGCAGGAAAGGGGTCAGGGATGCTACTCCCGGTATTTCCTGATCCCCAAGAAGGATGGCAGACTTCCTCCAATCCTGGATCTCAGGATCTTGAACCTTTACCTGAAGTAGGAGAAGTTCAAGCTGCTTACCCTTGCGCAGATTCTTCAAGCGCTGCTGGAAGAAGACTGGATGGTGTCGATCGACTTGCAGGATGCATATTTTCACATCCCAAACCTGAAGTCGCACAGGAAGTATCTCCGTTTTACGGTGGGATCGCAGCATTACCAGTTTGTGGTCCTTCCGTTTGGTCTTACTACTGCGCCTCGAGTCTTCACCAAGGTGATGGCTGTGGTGGCAGTACATCTCAGAAGATCAGGGATTCCAGTATTCCCTTATCTGGATGATTGGCTGATCAAGGTGGAATCTCCAGAGAAAGTGCTCCATCATCTGCACGACATAACTCAGTTGTTGTACAGGTTGGGTTTTTCGATAAATGTACCCAAATCTCACCTGGTGCCCTCCCAGCGCAACCTGTACATTGGTGCAGTACTGGATACAACTGTATGTCGGGCATTCCCTCCTCCACAACGGATTCGCGACGTACAGGAAATGATTCCTTTATTTCAAAATGGAGCAGTCGTTCCAGTCTTGAAAGTCCTTTGTCTGCTCTGACGGCTTCCTGCATTCTGCTGGTCAACCATGCACGCTGGCATATGAGGGCACTCCAGTGGTGACTCCACAGGCAGTGGTATCAACACAACGGAGATCTCAGGGAGTCAGTGAGGATCTCCAGAGAAGCTGCAGCTGATCTGTCTTGGTGGGGCATGGAGGGCAATCTGTCTCAAGGAAAGCCCTTCCATCTTCCTCCGTCGGTTGCCATGTAAATGTAAATGTATTTGAGCTGATATAGCGCACAGCGACCCGAAGTGGGTTTCCCGGCGCTTGCTTAGGGAACCCGTCCTGGTATTCCCCTGTGAGATAACCCCCGCAGGGTATCCACAAGGTGAAAGCCAGGCATCCCGCCGCGAGGGGCCGTGGTGGAGATTAAGCAAGCTATTGCCCAGAGTCGCAGAGTGTGAACCCGTGAGTCGAGAAGGCACCGGAGCGAGAATTATCGAGTCTGTGGAATTTTTTAGCCCAAGACCCGCCGAGGCGGGGAATTGAACCCTGGTCCAGGGCCGATCTCAGCTTCCGGGTCTGCCGCCTCTAACCCCTGAGCCACACTTCTCCTTCTCCTCGCCATAGTAATAACGTATGCATCCACTCTAGGGTGGGGTGCTCATCTGGGGGATCTTGAGATCAAGGGTCTTCGGTCTCCAGAGGAAAGGTTACTTCACATCAACCTTCTGGAATTGCGGGCGATACGTCTGGCACTCAAGGCCTTCCTCCCTTCCCTTCGCAGTCGGTCGGTTCAGGTCCTGACGGACAACACCACCGCGATGTGGTATGTCAACAAGCAGGGAGGAGTAGGGTCGCAGTGTCTCTGCAGAGAGGCTCTGCATCTCTGGTCCTGGGTTCCGGATCATCAGATTTGTCTGATGGCAAATCATCTGGCCGGAGTTCTGAACGTGCGTGCAGGCAGTCTCAGTCGGCAGTTCTCAGCCGACCATGAGTGGAGGCTTCATCCAGAGGTAGTTCGTCATGTCTTTCGGACGTGGGGAACTCCTCGTGTGGACCTGTTCGCCACTCACGAGAATGCTCACTGCCCATCATTCTGCAGCCTCCAGTTTCCGATGCAGGGAGCCTTGGGGACGGGTTTCAGTTGAGTTGGGACTCACAACTCCTTTACGCGTTTCCTCCCATACCCTTGATTCCTCGGGTTCTGAGGAAGATTCGCCAAGACCGGGCCCAAGTTATATTGATCGTCCCGGATTGGCCAAGAAGGGTGTGGTACACAGATATTCTCCACCTCTCCTCGTGCCCGCCGCTCCGTCTCCCTCTCAGGGCAGACCCCCTCTCAGATGGAGGGGCAGGTGCTACACCCCCACCTCCAGACCTTACACCTTCATGCCTGGAGATTGAACGGGGCAACCTGAAATCCTTTTCTCTCCCACATGATGTGGTGGATGTCATTTTATCGGCCAGGCGTGACTCCGCCAAGTCATACAGATCGTCTAAATGTGTGACCTGGTGTGGGGAGAAGTCCATTGACCCTTTGAGGGCTTGTTTATCTGATATACTTCAATTTGCTCTTTTCCTGGCTCAGCAAGGGTTTGCTGTAGCTACAGTTAAAGGTTATTTTTCGGCTTTGTCGGCATTTCTCTGCCTGCCGGATCAGCCATCTTTATTTAAATCTCCAGTGGTTCTAAGGTTTTTAAAGGGTCTAACAAATAAATTTGCTCCTACTCCCTTTATTGTGCCTCAATGGGACTTGAATCTTGTGCTTACATTTCTGATGGTTCTCCTTTCGAACCTTTGCGCAAGCGTCCCATGAGACTTTTATCTTTTAAGACGGTCTTCCTGGTTGCAATTACCTCGACAAGGAGGGTAAGTGAGCTTCAAGCTCTTAGTTCAAAGCCCCCGTTCTTGACCATTCATGCTGAACGAATGGTTCTTAGGACCAGGGCTGCTTTTCTGCCTAAGGTGGTAACTCCCTTCCATCTAGGACAGTCCATTACCCTACCTACCTTCTATCCTCCCCCTCACCCTTCCAAGGAGGAGGAGAGACTTCACCGCCTGGACCCTAAGAGAGCGGTGAGCTTTTATCTTGATAGAACAAGAAACTATTGAGTGGATGACCAGCTCTTTGTTGGATTTGCTGGCTGCAGAAAAGGAAGAGCTGTGCACAAGCGCACACTTTCAAGATGGATTATACTATGCATCAGGATCTGCTACTCCCTGGCGGGTAAGGAGTCTCCAGAGGGTATAAGAGCTCATTCCACTAGAGCAAAGTCTTCTACATCCGCTTTGTCTAGAGGTGTACCTGTAGAGGATATTTGTAGAGCGGCAACTTGAGCTTCCCTCCACACTTTCGCGAAGCATTACTGCTTAGATACCGAAGTGAGGAGGGATGGCCACTTTGCGCGCTCTGTCCTTCAGGATTTCCTGGTTTAGAAGAGTGGACACCCTCCTCCGGGAGTGGGGACTGCAGTGGGACTCTATTTATTTATTTATTTATTTATTTATTTTTGCTATTTTTAAAGCGCGCAAATACCGACGGTCATCTTAATAAGAAATTAATTCTGGGAAGACAGCCAATATACTCCTGATGAAGGCGGCTGTATTTTAATGTCCGTTGAAACGCGTTGAACCAAGGGGAGAAGTGCAATACACACTGAGCAAGGATTATTCTGACTGTTGTAGAACTTTTACCTTGATCTTGCACCTCCCTTATTATTCTTAGGAAATGTTTAGGCTTAGAATGTGTATATGATTTGCTCCGTTCTCATACTGTCTGTTTTCCCAAATTTAATTTTATTTTATTTTATCCAGTTTGTTTTTAACTTGTTTTTTATATGAATAAATTGTCACATTGAATCTATTTGTTTTTACAGAATTGTTTTGTTGTATTTTGCATTGCTCCAATCGATGGGTCCCGATGAATGAATGATATCTGTGCAGTAGTCTGTAAGAATTGTTGTCTTTTTATGAAACAACCCAAAGGGAATTTATTTTGACATATAGTCAGTTCTGGTACCCTATCCCTTTGGTGTGGGGTCCCTCTCTCTTTTATTAGAGCACACAACATGGGCGCCAGATGTCACTCCTCCTGTTTCCTATTGCTATGGAACCCCTAGAGGTGTGCCTCCATCAACACCACGCAAGCAGGTGTATTGTCTTTACAACTTGGGGTTTGGTGGTCTCGTCGTATGTGGACGACAATACCCTCTACGCATGCATGCAACCCACAGGTGAATTTTACGCCCTCAAAACGCGAGGTTATGCGCTTTGTAGGTTACTCAGGTATTCAAATAAACTGGTTCAAATCCTTTCTATTCCTGCTAACAGACAGAAACTATGCCACCTTTCAACACCAAGTACCCTCTGAAATGGGCAACCGACCCGATCAGGTATCTGGAAATATCGGTGAGAAGGGATACAGAGGAGCTATAGCGAGTTATTTATGGTCGAGCGGTTGAATGGTTGGAAGACCGAATCCGAACATGGTCTAAGCTCCCTCTGTCCATAGCAGGCAGCATTGCAATAGGAAAAATGGTCATACTCCCTACATTTCGCTAACCCCTTCATGAAAATTCCCCTCCCACTCACTGCTCCATCCTTCAAGAATCTGAGATCAAACTTGGTGACTTTGATCTGGGCAGGCAGACAACCAAGGGCCTCCTATGAGCTCCTCACACTGCCACACTCGCACGGAGGACTGGGGACAGCCAGTGTGCTGCTATATGCACTGTGTGCCAAAGTTCCCTTTCTTCATTACTGATTTCACCCTACACCATTTCAGTCGCATCTGTCCATAGAGAGAGATCATGCCTGTCCTGGCTGCAACTAACAGCACTGTTTAAGCCTTACCAGACATAAAGGGCAGAAATCAATACAGTTGAATGTGTGCAATGGGCATGGAAGGTGTTGAGAAAGCTGCCGGACTATCACTCCTTTATGCTTCCTCCATCCCAATTGCTAACAACCCCACAGTACTACCACTACAAGATAAGGGTACCATTATCTGTGCGAAGGGGATGGATATTAGAGTGTTTTCGGACCTGTACCCTGATGACCAATTACTCCCACCATTTGATGAAATGTCATCCCCACCGGACTTTCACTCCTCCATGCCCCCTCCATTCCACTTGCTAACAATCCCAAAGTACCACAGCTAGAAGAAAAGGGTACCATTATGTGTGCAAGCGGGAGGGACATTAGAGTGTTTTTGGATGTGTATCCTGATTACCAATTACTCCCACCATTTGATATGTCCTACCCGGCCCCCACTTTTCTGGACACATTATTATACTATCAGTTATGCGTCACTTGCCACACACTTCAGAATACCGTCTCTGCCCACCCACCAACACTCCCAGCACTGGAACATATGCTCACCTGCTCATCTCCATGAAAATGAATTACCTGCCTATATAATCACGTGCAAAGCTCTTCACAAAATCTTTTCCCTGAAGCTTTGAGGGGCTCGGAACACAGACTTAGACTCCACCCAGTCACATGAGCAAAGGTCTTTTTGCTGTCGCTAATTAGAACTGCTATTCCCAAACTAGCGCCTGAGCTATATATACTTCAAATACATACAGTTGAATGTGTGCATTGGGCTTAGAAGGTGTTGAGAAACTGCCGGATTTTCACTCCTTTATGCCCCCTCCATCCCATTTTCTAAATATCCCACAGTACCAGCACTACAAGATAAGGGGACCGTTATCTGTGCGACCAGGAGGGACATTAGAGTGTTTTCGGACCTGTACCCTGATGAACAATTACTCCCACCATTTGATGATATGTCATCCGGACGGAATATCACTTCTCTATGCCCCCTCTTTTCCACTTGCTAACAATCCCAAAGTACCACAGCTACAAGAAAAGGGTACCATTATGTGTGCAAGCGGGAGGGACAGTAGAGTGTTTTCGGATCTGTACCCTGATGACCAACTACTCCCACCATTTGATATGTCATCCCAGCCCCCACTTTTCTGGGCACACTATCAGTTATGCGCCACTTGCCACACACTACAGAATACCTTCTCTGTCCCCCCACCAACCCTCCCAGCACTGGAACATATGCTCAACTTCTCATCACCGTGAAAATTAATTACCTGGCTATATACTCATGTGCAAAGCTCTTCACCAATCCTTTCCCTAAAGGCTTGAGGGGCTTGAAATGCAGACTTAGACTCCCCCCTGTCACATGAGCAAAGATCTTTTTGATGTGGCTAATTAGAACTGCTATCATCAAACTATTGGCTGCCCCTTATACACTTCATATACATACACTGTTGATATCCCATGCTGCTACAACTTTTTTAAAATGGGCTTAGTCCCTGACTCTCGATGTTTCAGATGCAACTCACCGCAGGCCACCTTTATCCATCTGGCATGGGACTGCCCAAAAGTGGCAGACTTTTGGAGAGCGGTATACACAGCCCCTGTGGTAAATTGCTCGGTGTGACGGGGTGGGTCGGTGTCCCAATGTGCCTGATGATACACGGGAATGGTGGTCAGCTGGTAATCTCACAGACCTGTGTCCCCTTGCAGCAGGACGACGTCCCTTACCGACATGCAGAGTGGTTCCCGCAGAATCAGCCTTTAGTAACCCTCGAAGAAACCCAGGAACAGAGCTCCTTTAACTGAGGCTTCCAACTAGACGAAACTCCTCCTCTATGTTACGTCACCACGGCGGGACCGTCAAATGTAGGAGGATCCCGGAAGAAGACGGACGGCATTTCCCTGGAGGCAGAAGGGGATCGAGAGTAGAGAAGTAGGACCGGTGCGGAGACGAAGAAGGGAGAAGCAGACAAGAAGGACTGGTGGCAGAGTACCGACGGCTTGACCGAGAAGCCAGGAGGCCAACGTTCCCATGAGCCGCCGTGCCACGCTCCCAAGGGAGGGGCGTCGCTCGAACAGGTATGGGGCAAAGTAGCTTGCTGGGTGGGAAGACGAAGCTGTCCTGCCGACTGAAACCCGCTCTCTTAGAAACTTGCTCGCCCGCTTGTAAATACTTATTGTATATAGAGTCTGTACAGCCTACGTCTCTTCCCCTTTCACCAGCACCTGAGCACCTATTCCAGCCGACGCTGAGTTGACACTTGAGCACTGGGTTTCCTCACCCCTGGCCCTTATGAGTCTTTAACAGGACAACCGTCCTAATCCTGTGTTGTTACTTCTTATTTACTTTTGGGTCCCGATTTACCTGAGGGAGTCTCCAACGTTCCGGCGCTCCTGATATATAAGACGCCAGCACCCAGCCATTCACTCTGGATACGCTAAGGAGAGTAAAGACGGATCCTGCCGCATTTGCCAAAGAGAGACTGACTAGTCGCCAATGACGTGTGTTTACTAAAATAAAGCCTTCTCTTAAACGCATAACTACACTCTGACTCAGTCTCTGATACCACGCCACAACTGGTGTCGGAAGTGGGATATCCATCCCAGTCAGTCTGTACAACCGAGATGGACGCCCTCATACAGCATATCATCAAAGGGTAGGAAAAACTAGAGTGGGCAGTTGAAAGACACCTCTCCTCAGCTCAAGCGGACAGAGAACTGTTCCAGAACACCATCACCTCCCACATAGAAAGTCTCCAGAAGAGCGTGTCTGCTCCAGCAGTAACCGTTCCTGATGACATCAGATCCCCAGTCCCAAACCCCTCGGGAATAGCGTTACAAAAGTATGTGCACGGGGAAGACCCGATGCATTTCTAGTAAATTTTGAAAGAGCCGCCAGGGCTTTAGGGTGGCCCGAGGAGAAATGGCCCTTCTTTTTGGCACCCTTATTGACAGGCGAGGCACAGTTTGCCTATCAAGTGGCCAACCCAGTGGGAAACGCTCCATACCATGCCATCAAGGAGGTGATCCTAGGGGGGCGTGGCTACGCGTGCAGCGAGGCTGACTGTGCCTTAGCAGAGCTCCGGCGTAACCCTCCGATCTGGGGGCAAATTCTCCGATCATTTCTTCGACTGGTGTGCCATTACTTGGTGTGGCATTTTGCGAAGCGTCCACCCAGCTGCGGACCGAGTTTCAAGGATCCGAAGGCTCCTGAACCGCACCGGCACTTAGGAGCTCACCCACGCCG
Organism: Lissotriton vulgaris; assembly: GCF_964263255.1. Lineage (NCBI taxonomy): Eukaryota > Metazoa > Chordata > Amphibia > Caudata > Salamandridae > Lissotriton > Lissotriton vulgaris. Next base: position 133,619,009 of record NC_141699.1, on the reverse strand, counting down.
AGAGGGGAGTCACAACGACTACCAGTCCCACCAGGCGAGCCCGGGGTCGGAGCCGGAAGTGCAGGCCGCACGAGCAGAAGACACCCAGTGACAAAACGGTGGACTCAGAGCTGAGGTGCACTGACCGCGATCGCCTAGCAGACGTTGAAGGTGGCAACGACCCGGCCGGGACCACCGAGGCAGCGAGGGCGACAACCTGAAGTGGCGGACCGGGGCTGGGGACAGCCGAGACCCGGTTCACCGAGGGAGCATCGGCTACGGACAGGTACCCCTCCCCACCTGGCCCCCAACGGCAGCGCCTACCGGACGACCTCGACACCCGCCTGGCACCACCGGTGCAGGTCCTGGCAAGGGCCCCCGGGGGCCCGAGCACTCCCGACTGGGGATGGGACCCCGGGCGCCACCGGCACTGAGCCTGTGAGGTGAGCGGGGCAGCAGGGGCAGCAATCGGAGGAGCCCCACATTCACATCGAGAAGGAGAGTCCCCCCCTACGCGGCGACACTGGCGGGGGCCCGCCTGCTGTGTGTATCGACCACCGACCTCAGCAAAGACCAGTCAAAACGTCCCTGAACCGGGCGCCCCAGGGGGGCCATCGCAATACCCCACGCCACCAGGCAGAAGCGGCCCGATCCCACCCCACCACAGAACCACGCGTCCACCAGCCATTGTTGGCCACCCGGCCGGGTGAGACGCCACTTGGCCACGCAAGACGCCATTGTGGAGATGCACGGAGGCGAGCAGCGACCCCCTACAATACACTGACCGAGGCCGGGGGGAGTGACACCCACGAGCGATATGGCCATTTAAGTGACTCAGGTACTACTGGACCGCTGGGGTCAACAAGTAATTAGGATGCCGGCCTGCGGACACTGACCCCCCCTGATTTCCACCGACTCAACGACGTAGCGGTGAGGCGCAACTAACTACGCAGCATACGGCCTCAAGGCCGAGCCACGCAGCTACCACCGGGACCCTCAGGCCCGCATACTGACCAGACCAGACCATCTCAGCTAAGGCACCTTCACGAGGACCTCTCCCGGCAGCTTCCTTCGCGGGTGTACAAATATAGTCCCCTGCCTTGAAGAGGTGCCTGTAGTGCGGACGACCCGCAGACACCATTGACAATACGCAGTCCGGACTACCCGAGCGTAGAACCCTGCCCATGTCTGGAGGTGCGGGGAAACGCACAGGCACCGGGAGCACGTACCCGAAGAGCAAAATGGACAAGACGCAGAAGCAAACGGATGTAGACCCGGTGACGGCCAGACTGGACTCGGTACTGGCGGCCATGGAGCAACTGGAGAATTCCATTCAGTCCACCCAGACGTCACTGGAGACAAAGATAGATGGGGTCGCCATTGATCTGACGCACTTGAAAGCGGATCACAAGAAGCTGGCTGAACGTACCACAACCCTGGAATCCACCGTGACCGACCTGGAACCACGCGTCACGCAAACGGATAAGCAGATAAAGGATCTTCTCAACAGGGTGGAGTTCCTAGAAGACAGGGCGGAGGATGCAGAAGGACGGGCGAGACGCAATAACGTCCGTATAGTGGGTCTGCCCGAAAAATGGGAAGGGAGAGATCCGACATCACATGTGGAGGACTGGCTTCGTGCCCTGCTACCGGAGGGTACCCTTTCGCCCCATTTTGTGGTAGAACGAGCGCACAGGGTCCCGACCAGACCGCTCCCAACTGGCTCTAACCCACGTCCCTTCCTCATCCGAATCCTGAACTACAGAGACCGGGATGCGGTATTGAGGGAAACCCGCAAACTCGGCACCATACAAGTGGATAACGCAAACATTGTTTTTCCCGGACTACACAATTCAGGTCCAACGTCCGAGACACTCCTTCCTGATGGTGAAAAAACAGCTGCGCCAACTAGGACTCACATATTCCCTCCTCTTCCCGGCAAAACTGAGGGTCGTAGCCAACGAAAAGACACACTTCTTCAATACCTCGGAAGAGGTGGAAGCCTGGTTGGACAACGGAACGGACAAAGATACAAGGGGACATGGAGACCCGCCTAGGTTAAGGAGACGCAGGAGATCCAAACGGAGACGCGGACACAGATCGCCCTCGCCAGCAGCGAGTAGCACACTTCACGGCACGAGCCCATCTGAAGAGGAAAAACGCCGGGAGCAGCAAGAGGCCCTGCGGATGGTCACGGAGCTCGGCGGCTCTCCGCCCCAGTGCTCCCCACCCAACACCAGCCCCAGGATATCACCAAGCGACGACAAGGCGATGTATGGGCTACGGACTCACAAATCTCAGGTGATCTACCTGCAGTCACGCCTCAAACATCGGACCTGTTCGGTTGACGGAGTGTCACACCCCGGCACTCTTTCTGCCCTGCTTCCCTCTCCCACTCACTCCATGCCCTCACACTAGCCAACCAGTGGGGCCAATGTACCGGTGTGGGCGGCCGGGTGGCACCGGTTTAAGGCGTGGGACAGAAGCGGTGAGACAACTCTTCCCTACGGGGGCGCACGCCTGAAACGCAGTAAGTAGACATTGACGCACATATGATGTCACCTACCGCTGAACAATATGGCTAGAGAGCCTCCTCCCCCCTGAGTCAAGATACGGCGGGGGTCCCCCCGGATGGGTGGGGCACCCACTACACACAAGGAACTGGCAGCGCTGGTGCTGCAAGACTTTACGGCTGCATTGCGCTGCCGACGGTATAGCCCACCTGATGACAGTCCAGGACTGTATACTTCCCCCCATGTGGAGTGGTACACGCATACAAGCTCTGCTGGAACTCATTACCCCTTTCACCTTGCGTGATGGACAGCAACCCCCCAGACTGGAACGTTAGATATCTCAGTAGAGTGTTTGGACGACTGCCCGGTTGGCAGCCGACCCTATGGTATTTCCCCCAGTTAGTGTTCACCCTTCTCCCTACTCTTGCAATGTGCTGCAATCATAGTATAATGGCGGAATTACTGAACTTTTCGTGGTGTCCCATAGGTGTGCGGGGAAATGCTGTGGAGTTGAGTGGCGGAAAGCTTCCCGGGGGTGTGCGTGGGGCGGGGGGGAGAGCGGAAGGGACCGACTTGATGCAATGTGATGGCTGAAGTCAAACTCTGCACTTGGAATGTGCGCGGTATACACACACCTTCACGCAGGTACATGATATACTCCTATTTGAAGAGGCACAAGGTACAGATAGCGCTCCTACAGGAGACACACCTGACAACGACCGAAGTACTCGCACTACACAGGCGATGGCGTGGCCAACTGTACGCGACTGGGTTCTCCTCCTATGCGAGGGGTGTCTTAATATGGGTAAGACCAGGAATTCCGTTTGAAATTGAAGACTCACACATAGACGGGGAGGGAAGACTGGTGGCGGTTAAGGGACGTCTGGATGGACATCCATTAGTTCTAGCGTCACTTTACGCCCCTAATACGGACCAGCAGGGTTTCCTTACGACAGTATCCGCGGCCCTATCACACTGGCATGGGATCCCCTGGATACTGGGAGGGGACTATAACTGAGTTTTAGACCCCACACTAGACCGTTCCTTCCCGCCATTACCCAACACACCGGTAGTGGGCGCCATGAAAGCACTTGTAGGCTGGGCTGACCAATGGCATTTGCAAGACGTGTGGCGGCACCGAAATCCAACCACCAGGGCGTATTCATACTACTCAGGAGCTCACACCCTACACACCCGATTAGATAGGTACATGCTCACTGATGACTTACTCCCGTTAGTGAAGGAGGCATACTACATGGGTAGGACACATTCCGACCACAACCCTCACATGCTGACCGTCTCTCAGGCAACCCCACATCCCCCTGTCCCCACTTGGAGAATGCAACCGGATCTCCTTTTGGATGCACCCTTTCGGGACTCACTCTTCACACACATGGCGCATTACTTCGAGGAAAACGCGGGCTCTGCCACCACCCCACAAATAGAATGGGACGCATTTAAAGTGGTCATTAGAGGACAATGTCTGGGCACGCAGGTCAACCTTAAACGGCGTGTTGAGCGAGACCTTCAAAAGATAGAAGCCGAGTTGAACCGACACGAACAGGATTCGGTTAGAGATGGTGGCGCTGAGCTACAATCTGCACGCGCAAGCCACGAAAAACTACTGGAGAGGCTTAGGTGTTTGAACTATGCGGCCCATGCGGCACGCTCCCACGATAGAGGGGACAAACCGGGTAGATTGTTATCGTGGCTCATCGCCAGGGAGGAAAAAACAAAGCCAGTCGCGAAAGTATTGGGCGCAGACGGATCGATCTTACACACTCAGGTGGAGATCCATAACGCGTTCGTCACCCACTACGACGCATTATACCGCTCCCACCTGCCCACCCCGCCCCAGATACGGAGGGATACCTCAGCCAGATACCATTACCGGCGCTCCGCGATGCCCAACGGGCAGATCTAGCAGCGCCCATCACGTCGAGGAACTCCGGGAGGTCATAGCAGCGCTGTCTAATGGTAAATCCCCTGGCCCTGATGGGCTCCCAGTGGAGTTCTATAAGGCGTATCGGGACCTCCTGATCCCTGAACTGATTAAAGTGTATGAAACAGCGCTCGAAGACTCCTTACTACCACCCTCTCTGAATGAAGCCACCCTGGTCTCCCTCTTAAAACCGGGAAAAGACGGGACGCTACTGGGCTCATACAGGCCGCTCGCTCTCCTAAACACAGATTATAAAATATTAGCATCCACACTGGCAAGACGGCTGGCCCACTACACACCCACCCTGGTACACACGGACCAGAACGGCTTTGTACCTACCCGCAGCACATCGCTCAACATCCGTCGGCTGTTCAGGGTACAGGAATACGCGAGGAGACTTTGGCCACGTTCGGGTTGTCTCGTATTAGACCTGGAAAAAGCATTTGACTCAGTGGAGTGGCCATATCTTAGGGCGGTGATGCAAAAATTTGACCTGGGAGATGCCTATTTGGAAATGGTCGGCCTCCTATACCAAACACCTAGCGTCCGGGTCAGGACCGGGAGTCTCCTATCGGACACTATACGAGTCAGACGGGGCACTCGTCAGGGCTGCCCACTGTCTCCTCTGCTCTTCTCCTTAGCAATGGAACCACTGGCTGAGTTACTAAGGAGACAAGGTGCAGAATGGGGCATCCCATTGATAGACGGTGTACATGCGGTCTCGCTGTACGCTGACGACTTGCTCCTCTACGTTAGGGACCTCACACAGATACCGCAAGGGCTGGCGGACACCCTACGTGAATTCACAGCCCACTCTGGACTGCGAGTCAACTGGGGGAAATCTGGGGTCTACGCCTTCCACCCTGACATGCAGGAATGTGCGGTGCAACTAGGGGGCACAATGCTAACATGGTACGCGGGCACCTTTAAATACCTCGGCATCCATATATACCGGTCTTCAATGGATATACTGGAGGGCAACTTGGTCAGGGCCATATCCTCCCTGCGAGCCCAGATAAAATTCTTTAATACGCTCCCGCTGAATGTCCCGGCCAGAATCACCCTGGCGAAAATGATAGTACTACCGAGACTCCTTTATTATTACTCGAACATACCGGTATACGTCCCAGCCCGGACATTTAAGGACCTGGAGACCATGGTGCGCACGCTCCTATGGAACACAGGGAGACCCAGGGTAGCCCTGAAGAAGCTGTACGCCCCGACGTTATCGGGAGGATTAGCGGTCCCCAATCAGGAACTTTATTACCTCGCGGCGCAACTTCAATGGGTGGTGGCGTGGCTCGCGGGAAGGAACCTCAACGACACAGCCTCGATGGCCCCGGCCCGCGCGGGGGCCCTCGCGATGTTCCACCCCCTCAATAGTGCGGCCCGCGGAATGCAACTACACCTTGCGGTGGCACTTAGATGCTACAAGCGAGCACTAAAACTGACAAAGGGGATAGCGCCCTACGCCCCGGCACTCCCGTTGGAAGGATTGCCTAGGCCTGGAGGAGTAGTAACTGCAACACAGTTGGACAGCTGGGAACGCGTAGGGATGGAATCCATGGCGGACCTGTATAACGATGGCACCCTACTCCAGTTCGAAAGACTTACGGATGACCCTGGTCTGCCGGCAGGGCAGTTCCTGCTTCACGCCTCTATGGTCCGGTCCTCACGACGCACTTGGGGGATATATCGGAGGAGCCTCCGACACACCAGTTGATACAATACCTGCACATCATGGGGAGCGGGTCACACGTGATACACTGGCTGGCACAGGCATTACAATCCCACACCACGTGCACACTCCAGCCCTTGAGAGACAGGTGAACGGCTGACAGGGAGAAGGACTGGACGGATAAGGAATGGGATAGGATCCTGGAAAGTCCATGCCACATACCCCGCAACTCTAGATTAAAAATAATACAGTTTTACATCGTACACAGGGCGTATCTGTCCCCGGACAAGATTAATCGTTACTTTGCGCTGGATACCTCCAGCTGCCCACGATGTGCGTTACTGAATGCGGACCTACTACACATGTTGTGGTCGTGCCCCAGACTGCAAGCGTACTGGCATGATGTCACTACACTCTTGACGAAAAGGGCGGGCACAGAACTGAGACAGGATTGGGACGCCTGCGTGCTGGGCCTGATCAAAAGGACAAAACACAACAAGGCCCACACCAGATTCTGGGATCTGGGACTGATCACTGCCAAACGGCTCATAACACGACATTGGAAAGATACAAATCCACCGCAGACGAAACACTGGTGTGCCTCTCTCACCTATTGGGCGACAGCAGAGGGTACAGTATTGCGCAGAGAGGAGACAGCGGGACGGAGGGCCATTCCAATAGCCCAGATCTGGGATGATATCCTACAGGCATTCACAAGGGCTTGCCATGATTGTGGGGTGACATAGACAGGAAGGAAACCCTATCTCCTTCCCCCCTTCCACCCCAGTGGAGTGAAGGGGTATACTAAGGGGAAGTAATACACGGCAACAGCATGATGTAGGAGCCGCACATATGTAGGCGTGAGCCACCACTCACGTGGTCCCTCCATCCCCACCTGCTTGCCGGCCCCCCCCCCTCTCTTCTCTTCCCCCCCCCCTTTTTTGCACCTCCCCCCCCCCCCCCCCCCCCCTGTTGGGGAGGACCGAATACGAGGCCAGCACACACGAGGCAACACCGCCCCAACGCTGGAAGTCCTCACAACTCGCACGACCCAGTTGACACGCAAATGCATAGCATCTCCACCCAGCACTGACACGCCACCTGGCCGCGGGCCAACACCGACTGACACTACACTGCAGCACACCCCTCTCCCCTTGACTTAAGGTTCGCTACAACCCCTATTTCTCTTCTATCCCCTACCTGACCGCTCTGCATCCAACTGCTGAGGTCGCTCCCACCACGCTCCTCCAAGCCTCCGGTGGTATCCGGTGGTATCGTTGCTTGCTTGCTCCCACGCTTTTACCTACGCTTGCCTGCATTGGAACCTCACGCTAGCGCTATTGTGCCTGCGCCTAATTAACCAATCCGATTCTAACGCCAGCGCTATTGTACTCAGGCTGAATTAGGTAGATCTAAGTCTAACGCTAGCGCTATTGACATTATTAGCATTGTTGTTGTGTATCCTCGTTCAGGGCGCATATTTCTTTTTTGCTGGCTTGGCTGTTTACGCTACTGACTAGACCGGCGACCCTGCTCACCCCAGCCCCGTCGTCCTCACTTCCGCTTTGCCTGCCATTTTGTTGTTGTTGTTTTGGCCCAGCCTGCAGCTCCACCCCGCATCCCGCCTCCCAGCTGACCACCCCTCCCACAACAGAGTAGAGCATCGTTCCGCCCAGGGAATCGCTGTGACCGCTCTGCATCCAACTGCTGAGGTCGCTCCCACTACGCTCCTCCAACCCTCCGGTGGTATCGTTGCTTGCTTGCTCCCACGCTTTTACCTACGCTTGCCTGCATTGGAACCTCACGCTAGCGCTATTGTGCCTGCGCCTAATTAACCAATCCGATTCTAACGCCAGCGCTATTGTACCCAGGCTGAATTAGGTAGATCTAAGTCTAACGCTAGCGCTATTGACATTATTAGCATTGTTGTTGTGTATCCTCGTTCAGGGCGCATATTTCTTTTTTGCTGGCTTGGCTGTTTACGCTACTGACTAGACCGGCGACCCTGCTCACCCCAGCCCCGTCGTCCTCACTTCCGCTTTGCCTGCCATTTTGTTGTTGTTGTTTTGGCCCAGCCTGCAGCTCCACCCCGCATCCCGCCTCCCAGCTGACCACCCCTCCCACAACAGAGTAGAGCATCGTTCCGCCCAGGGAATCGCTGTGACCGCTCTGCATCCAACTGCTGAGGTCGCTCCCACCACGCTCCTCCAAGCCTCCGGTGGTATCGTTGCTTGCTTGCTCCCACGCTTTTACCTACGCTTGCCTGCATTGGAACCTCACGCTAGCGCTATTGTGCCTGCGCCTAATTAACCAATCCGATTCTAACGCCAGCGCTATTGTACCCAGGCTGAATTAGGTAGATCTAAGTCTAACGCTAGCGCTATTGACATTATTAGCATTGTTGTTGTGTATCCTCGTTCAGGGCGCATATTTCTTTTTTGCTGGCTTGGCTGTTTACGCTACTGACTAGACCGGCGACCCTGCTCACCCCAGCCCCGTCGTCCTCACTTCCGCTTTGCCTGCCATTTTGTTGTTGTTGTTTTGGCCCAGCCTGCAGCTCCACCCGCATCCCGCCTCCCAGCTGACCACCCCTCGCCCCTCCCCCTCCTCTAACTACTTATGGTAGTTCCTCTAACGCGCAGCGTTCACGCGCAGCGACCGCGCCCCATTCGCGCCGAAGGTGCGCCAAAGGTAAGCCCGTCTACGCCCGTCCGCGCCTGGACCGCGCCCAGCGCCATACCCCCTGGCCCTCGCATTGCCCAGCCCTCCCGCATTACCTACGATGCCACCACCCTCCTAGCCCTTAATCCCGGCCGCTCCCCCAACTGCGTCCAAGCCGCTCCTGGACACACCCATGGACCTTTCTCCTGCTACTCCTGCAAATTCATCGGCACCGTCTACAACTCCGCTACGATCACACCTCAGTTTCCCGACCCCACCCCCTACAATGCATCTTGCTCAACACCTGCTCAGTCCACAGGCACGCCATCGACCTCTGGAATCTACTAGACACCATCTCTCCAGACGTCGCCTTCCTAACAGAAACATGGATGAACGCCTCCTCCGCACCAGACATCACCATCGCCATCCCTGAAGACTATAAGATCACACGCAAGGACCGTACCGGCCATACAGGAGGAGGAATCGCTATCGTCCATAAAAAATCAATCCGCATCTCAACCAGCTCTGACGCCAACCTCGCCAACTCAGAACACCTTCACTTCCAGATCCACATCGACCCCAAGACCACACTCAGAGGCACCCTCCTCTACAGACCACCAGGACCCCGCGCAAAATTCAGTGAAGACATCACGGACTTCATCACTCCACACGCGCTCCCCTCCAAAGACTACATCCTTCTGGAAGACCTCAACTTTCACCTTGAAAAGATCAACGACCGCAACACCACCACCCTCTTGGATAACCTCGCCAACCTCGGACTTAAACAACTGGTCACCTCCCCCACCCACATCGCAGGTCACACACTCGACCCCATCTTCACCTCCAGCAATCACGTCTCCTTCAGCCACACTACGGATCTCCTCTGGACTGACCACAGCTGCGTTCACTTCACCTACAACAAGCCAAAACCCATCAACCACCTCCAACCAACTCTGCAAAGAAACTGGAACAAAATCACCATCGACCAGATCTCCTCATCGCTCCTTCTAAACACCCCAGCCCACTCTTCTAACCCTGACCAAGCCGCCGCCAACTTCACCCTATGGCTATCCAACACCGCCGACACCTTGGCACCACTGAGAAAACGTCAAAACAAACCCGGCAGCAAGAAGGCCTCATGGTTCAACGATGATCTTAAAAAGTCCAAGAAACTCTGCCGCTCCCTTGAAAAGGCCTGGAAAAAAGACCCAACCACTAGCACCAAGGACGCCTTCAAAAACGCCACCCGCACACACCACCAACTAATCCGAAAAGCCAAGAAAACAGCATTCAAGGATCGACTTGACATCAACGCCCACAACAGCAAGGAACTTTTCAACATCGTCAAGGAATTTACCAATCCCTCGGCCAACTCCAACGACATCACCCCCTCTCAAGCCCTCTGCGACTCCCTAGCCTCATTCTTCCACAACAAAATTGCAGACATCCACAACAGCTTCGACAACCAACCCGGAGACCAACCCACCCAACCATATGCTGAACATTCTCCCCCCTTGAACACCCTCAACGAGTGGAACCCAATCTCCACTGAGGACACCATCCGCCTGATGAACTCCATCCACTCAGGATCCCCCACAGACCCATGTCCTCACCACATCTTCAACAAAGCAGACTCCGTCATAGCACCGCACCTCCGAGATGTCATCAACTGCTCCTTCAACTCCGCCACCTTCCCGGAAAGCTGGAAACACGCTGAACTCACCGCCCTTCTGAAAAAACCCACAGCGGACCCCACCGAACTCAAAAATTACCGCCCCATCTCGCTCCTTCCATTCCCGGCCAAAGTAATCGAGAAAGCTGTCAACAACCAACTCGCCGCTTTCCTCGAAGCCAACAAATCCCTCGACTCCTCACAATCTGGCTTCCGAGCAAAACACAGCACTGAGACCGCCCTCATCGCAGCAACAGACGACATTCAAACTTTACTGGACAATGGAGACACAGTCGCCCTCATCCTACTCGACCTCTCTGCAGCCTTCGACACAGTCTGCCACAGCACCCTTTTAAAACGCCTCAGCAACATCGGAATACAAGGAAAAGCACTGGAATGGATCACCTCGTTCCTCTCCGGAAGAACCCAGAAAGTCCGCCTCCCACCATTCAAGTCAGAGGCCACTGAAGTCATCTGCGGCGTACCACAAGGATCCTCACTCAGCCCCACCCTTTTCAACGTATACATGAGCCCCCTCGCGGCCATCGCCCGCCAACACAACCTCAACATCATCTCTTACGCGGATGACACTCAACTGATCCTTTCTCTCACCAATGACCCCAGCACCGCCAAAACTAACCTACACGAAGGAATGAAAGAAGTTGCCGAATGGATGAAACACAGCCGTCTGAAACTGAACTCAGATAAAACAGAAGTCCTCATCTTAGGTACATCCCCCTCTGCATGGGACGACTCTTGGTGGCCGGAAGCCCTTGGAAAAGCACCCATCCCGACAGACCATGCACGGAACCTAGGCGTTATCCTGGACTCTTCACTATCAATGAACAGACAAGTCAGCGCCGTATCCTCATCCTGCTTCAACATTCTCCGCATGCTCAAAAAAACATTTCGCTGGATCCCCACCGAAACCAGAAAAACAGTCACCCATGCTCTGGTCACGAGCCGACTGGACTACGGAAACACCCTCTACGCAGGTACTACCGCTAAACTCCAGAAGAAACTCCAACGAATCCAAAACGCCTCAGCCAGGATCATATTAGACATCCCGCGCAACGAACACATCTCTGGCCACCTGAAAGACCTCCACTGGCTACCCGTCAATAAGAGGATCACTTTCCGACTGCTAACCCACGCACACAAATCACTCTACGACATCGGACCAGAATGCCTCAACTCACGACTGTCCTTCTACACCCCCTCCCGCCAACTACGCTCTTCCAGCCAAGCCCTCGCCACTGTACCTCGCATCAACAAGACCACCATGGGAGGCAGATCCTTCTCATACCTGCCTGCTAAAACATGGAACTCACTCCCCACTTACCTTCGCCTTACCCAGAACCACCTAGCATTCAGAAAGCAACTTAAAACGTGGATATTTGACAAGTAATCCTCCTCCCCTCCCTAAGCGCCTTAAGACCCTCTGGGTATGTAGTGCGCTATATAAATTCTTTGACTTGACTTGACTTGACTACCTCGGTTTGGTGGTCGTTTAGCAGACGGTCACCCCCCAGTTGACCACACTGCACTTTTACATCTGACAAGTAAACGCATGTTCATACACTACGCGACGACCCTTGCCGCAGCCCTCTACCGTACCATGACCATGTCCAGGGCGCGCTCAGCATTGGCGATAGCCACACTCCATGTTTACAGACAGGTCTGTCTGGAAGGACCCGTCCTTGGGAAACGATACCTTACAACATCGAACAGAGGGTTGCGGGCACCACAGGGCGGGTCGGCCAGAGACACGCCCAATCTGACTGGGTAGGCCAGACACTCTGGTGGGATGAATAACACACAATACACAGGAGTGTAATGTAAGAGTGTCCTTTAATGTAGACGCCGGGACTGTTCCCATTACAGCTGAATGCATGACACCTTGCTGTTGGTACTTATTGGGACTCCGGCTGTTGGCGGCATCAATACGGACTTTGTACGAGTTGAATAACTCTCTGTTTTCCTACTGTATTATGCACACCGAAATGTATCTGTATGTCACTTGCTTCAATAAAACATATTTAAAAAAAACAATCTAGGAGGTGATCCTAGACCATCTGGGACTTGACTCTGAGGTCAATAGAATCAGATTCCGAAAAGAACGAGGGACACCTGGGGAAAACCCCAAGACTTTGTTTTTTCAGCTTAAAATGGCCCCAGATAAATGGTTAAAACCATCTACGAGCACTAAAGAAGAAGTTATGTCTCGAATTTACTTAGAACAGTTTATGGAGGCATTACCATATGCCTCCCAAAGATGGCTGAAACAGCATCCCGGGCTCTCTATAGAACAAGCTATTGAGATGGCAGCAAACTACGCCCGGGCTCAACCCAGGACCACAGGCTGGGAGACTGAGAAATTGCCTAGGGGTGTACCACCCTCTAAAACAGAAAGGAAACAAAAAACCATAGTGGAAGCCACAAGAACCAAACAGTTCAGATTGGACACTCCCCCCTATGTGGGCCCCAGTGCTTTGAGTGTGGAGAATGGGGCCACATCGCTCACATGTGCCCGAGGAAAAGACCACCCAAAGAACCTATGGAAGTAGGATATCTTCCCAAGACAGTCCTATATTCAGCCGAAATGGGAGCATCTTTTTACATGAGTGTAAGGATGAATGGCAAGGTGGTAAAGGCCCTTTTAGATTCAGGGTGTAGACAGTCAGTAGTACAAAAAGGTCTCGTTCCCCCTAACCAATATCTCCTGGGAACTGTGTTACACATACGGTGCGTACACGGTGATGTCAAGCCCTATCCTCTGGCACTAGTTACCATGATACCATTTGACAAAGAGCCCTGTACTGTAAAAGTAGGGGTGGTGGAATCCCTACCTGAAGACGTTATACCAGGGGTGGATAATCCGGGATTCCTTTCCCTTTTTAAGGACACCATAAATAGCCCGAATAACACAGTAGAGGGCCCTATACCAACTCTGATCACTGATGAGCCTTGGGTAATAGACCGCAGTTTTCGCTTTTCCCAGGCCAATGACACCACCTTGTTCAATGCCTGGGAAAGTGCCCATGTATCACAAAACTCTCAAACCCTCACATATCCCTGTTTTTTAATCAAAAACGAGTTGCTGTATAGGGAGGGGGAAGAAGGAGGAAGCGGCCAACTGTTGGTCCCCTTGTCTTTCCAGGAGCAAGCGCTGTTTTTCGCACATGCCCATCTTACTGCCTGACATGCAGGTAGAGCGAAAACAACAGAGAGCGTGCTGCGTCATTTTTATTGGCCCGGAATATACAAAGACATCCAAAACTATTGTATGAAATGCGAAATCTGCCAAAAGAAGAATGTACACAGGCCTACAGCGGCACCACTCCGACCCCTTCCCATCATTGGAAACCCCTTTGGAAGGGTATGCATGGATTTGATCGGACCATTGCCAAAATCATCGAGAGGACATCTATATGCGCTTGTAATAGTCGATTACAAGACTAGGTTTATAGAAACTTTTCCCCTGAGGACACCAACGACGACGAATATTGCTGAAAAATTTGTGGAATTGTTCTCCAGGGTTGGATTCCCTAAAGAAGTCTTGACGGACCAGGGAACCCCTTTCACGTCCCGTTTGATGAAGGAGGTATGCAAAACCTTGGATGTGCGGCATCTGCGGACCTCAGTCTATCATCCCCAAACAGATGGACTCGTAGAACGATACAATCAAACATTGAAGGCCACCCTGAAGAATATGCTCACTGCAGAGGGACCGGATTGGGACCGACTCCTACCACTGGCTTTGTACGTCTCGAGAGCACAGAAACAAAGCAGCCTGGGCTACTCGGCCTTTGAACTATTGTATGGAAGACACCCGAGGTCATTACTAGAAATGACGAAAGATGCCTGGGAGACGGAAGAGGAACAAGAACAGAGGTCTATGCTTGAATATACACATCAACTGTGGTCAAACATAAGTAAACTAAGAAACCTCGCTTATTCCAATTTGGAACAAACAAAGGAAATACTACGACCTGGAAGTTGAATGTCTGAGAACGGGCACTGTTACTCTTGCTCTCTACTTCCAGTAAATTCAGGAACGAGTGGGTGGGCCCATATAAGGTTGTGGGCACGATAGGAGATACCACATACAAGCTACAAATCACCCGGACCAAAACTCAGTCATATCATATAAACATGTTGAAGAAAAGGATTGGGCCTCCTCCCAAGGGGACAAATCTGTTGGTGCCCACAGTCGCCAAAAAGTGCTCCACGATGGAAAACCTCGTTATCAATGCAGAACTCACTGACCAGATGAAAGAGGACCTGAGGGAAGCTCTATTACCTTTTTCCGAGATCTTTTCCGATCTACCTGGGAAAACAACATTAGTTGAACACAACATTGAAACCCACCCTGGTAAAATGGTAAAGCAGAAGCCGTATCGGATTCCGGCTGCCAGACGAGAGGCAGTAAAGAGGGAAGTAAAAGATATGCTGGAACTAGGTGTCATCCACCCCTCGAAAAGCAGTTGGGCATCCCCAATCGTCATGGTTCCAAAACCTGATGGAACAAATTGCTTTTGCATGGACTTCAGGGCCTTAAACAAAATCTCTACTTTTGATGCATACCCCATTCCCCGAGTAGACGAGTTAATAGAGAAACTCAGGGACGCCACTTACATCACGACGCTTGACCTCACAAAGGTTATTGGCAGGTACCCCTCCGTGAAGAGGACCGAAAGAAGACAGCCTTCATAACAGACGAAGGGCTGTTCGAATTTACCGTTCTTCCTTTCGGCCTCCACGGAGCACCTGCCACGTTCCAACGCCTTATGAACACCATCTTGCAGCCATACCCGTCATTCAGCTCAGCGTATCTGGACGACATTGTGGTGTATAGTAGCAGCTGGGAGGAGCACCTGCAACACCTATCTATCATCCTCACAGCTCTGAAACAAGCAGGTTTACATATAAACGCCAAAAAATCCCGAGCCGCGTTCCACCAAGTGAAATACCTGGGGTTTGTACTAGGTGATGGGTCCATCGCCCCCCAAATGGAGAAGGTAAAAGCCATCAATGGAACTCCCTTTCCGAGATCCAAAAGAGACCTGCGAGCATTCCTGGGCCTAATAGGCTATTACCGTAGGTTCATCCCCATGTTTGCTGAGCTCGCTTCTCCCTTGACAGACCTTCTACGAAAAGATGTCAGGCCTAGAGAATTGATAGACCCATCTACCGAAGCGATAAGGGCGTTCCAAGAGTTAAAAAGAATGATCACTACTAATCCGGTATTGATATCCCCAGATTTCTCCAAAACATTCATCCTGGCCACTGATGCCTTCGATGTAGGAATAGGGGCGGTGTTATCCCAGGTAGGTGAGGATGGTCTAGAACACCCCATCCTTTTTACGAGTCACAAACTGTTCCCAAGGGAGTGTAAATATCCCACGATAGAATGTGAGTGTCTGGCCATCAAATGGGCCGTAGACAAACTCCAATACTATTTAGAAGGGAAGCCATTCATCCTTTACACTGATCACGCCCCGTTAAAATGGATGTATAAGAACCAAAGCCAGAATCCAAGAATACTCCGATGGTTCTTGTCCCTGCAACTCTATTCTTTTACTGTGCACCATAAAAAGGGGAAAGAAAACGGTAATGCAGACTACAAGTCGAGGGTCTTTCCTCTCCCCGAACGGGAGAATCCAGGGGGGGAGGTGTGTGACGGGGTGGGTCGGTGTCCCAATGTGCCTGATGATACACGGGAATGGTGGTCAGCGGGACTCTCTCACAGACTTGTGCCCCCTTGCAGCAGGACGACGTCCCTTACCGACATGAAGAGTGGTTCCCGCAGAATCAGCCTGTAGTAACCCTCGAAGAAACCCAGGAACTGGGTTCCTTTAACTGGGGCTTCCAACTAGACAAAACTCCTCCTCTAAGTGACGTCACCACGGCGGGACTGTCAAATGTAGGAGGATCCCGGAAGAAGACGGACGGCGTTTCCCTGGAGGCAGAAGGACATTGGGAGTGGAGAAGGAGGACCGGTGCGGAGACGAAGCAGACGAGAAGGACTGGTGGCAGAGTACCGACGGCTTGACCGAGAAGCCAGGAGGCCAACGTTCCCACGAGCCGTCGTGCCACGCTCCCAAGGGAGGGGCGTGGCTCGAACAGGTATGGGGCAAAGTAGCAAGCTGGGTGGGAAGAAGAAGCTGTCCTGCCGACTGAAACCCGCTCTCTTAGAAAATTGCTCGCCCGCTTGTAAATACTTATTGTATATAGAGTCTGTACAGCCTACGTCCCTTCCCCTTTCACGAGCACCTGAGCACCTATTCCAGCCGACGCTGCGTTGACACTTGAGCACTAGGTTTCCTCACCCCCGGTCCTTGTGAGTCTTTAACAGGACGACCGTCCTAATCCTGTGTTGTTTCTTCTTATTTACTTTTGGGTCCCGATTTACCTGATGGAGTCTCCAACGTTCCTGCGCTCCTGATATATAAGACGCCAGCACCCAGCCCTTCACTCTGGATACGCTAAGGAGAGTAAAGACGGATCCTGCCGCATTTGCCAAAGAGAGACTGACTAGTCGCCAACGACGAGTGTTTATTAAAATAAAGCCTTCTCTTAAACTCATAACTACACTCTCTGACTCAGTCTCTGATACCCCGCCCCACTTGGCTATGTTGCTTCTATTAGCTAAACACAGGGTAGCCGCACTGGGGCAGGAGGCCAGCATAGACCATCAATGCTTGGCTGAGCGACGTGTCCTATTGTCAGGAGCAACTAACCAATTACTGGGAACTTATGGCGATCAGATCTCATCCTAAAGACATATGGGAACTCTTCACTTCTTTCCTTCGGCAGAGGGACTCCGACTCATCTGGGCCTGTGGGAACTACGCTGGTGGCATGAGGCCAACGGTTGTTTTGGGTTAATTAAGTGTCGACTACCTCTGTTTTTTTGTGTCGGAATGCAATCTTACTGAGTTCCTATTGACATTATTCTGTTGCTTCTGGGTCTGTTATTGATCCTACCCTCAGGAGGCCTTTTACTAAGATGGTATACGCCTGCTGTTGGCAGAAATGTGTATTATACTGTACAGAAAGGTCTATTGACCCTCTTCCTGCTTCTCTTTCCACAGTTCTTCTATTGGTTTTTACCCTTTACCAACAAAGCTCTGCTTTGGTAACTCTCTAGTGTTATCTTTCTGCTCTGTCTGCTTTTTTGCTGCTACCAGACCATCCCACACTCTGTAGGTCTCCATTCATACATAGGTTTCTAAAAGGGCTGGCTCAGATCCACCCGCATTTGGATCAGTCCATCACGCTTCACACCTTCTTTGCTCCACCACATCCCTCTAAAGAAGAGGAGCATCTCCACCCCCTGGACCCAAAAAGTGCATTGTTGTTCTACCTTGACCGCACAAAAGAGCTCCAGCTGTGCGACCAACTCTTTGTGGGGTACGTGGGAGCTAAGATGGGAAGGGCAGTGCAGAAAAGGACCATCTCTCGCTGGGTTGTTCTCTGATTTAAAATCTGCTATGCCCTGGCTAAAAGGCAGCCCCTTAAGGTATTAAGGGCTCATTCCATTAGGGTAAAGGCTGTGACTACAGCCTTGGCTCAGGGTGTCCCAGTACTAGATATCTGTCAGGCAGCAACATGGGCATCTTTGCACACGTTTGCCAAGCACCACAGCCTGGACAGTCAAGTCTGCAGGGACGGGGATTTTGCCCGTTCAGTCCTACAGGACTTCCTAGTTTGAGGCATTGGTCTGCATCCACCGCCGGGATGGTATGGCTTGGGTATCTAATTCATAGGTAAGGTATCTGCAGCTAGACGTCGCTATTAGATGAACAAGTTACTTACCTTCGGCAATGCATTATCTGGTAGAGACTCTATCTAGCTGCAGATTCCTTACAGCCCCACCCATGTCTCCCCGCTTTGTGGACTAATGTTATAAAGCTAGGGCTACTCCCCTTTTCAGGGCCCTAGTTTTGCACATGACTACGTCAGTTACTTTGTTGCTCTGCGCTTCTGGCATGGAAAATACGAAAAGTACTGATGTCCGCACGCCTGGGTGGCACCTATATAGGTACCGCAATGTAATAACTGATGCTGCTGATGACGTCACTTGGAGCCGAATGGAGCCACCCGATTGCACGCACTAGGGGTATTGCTCAGCAAAAGGTTCTGGATCCAGCCTGACGCCTGAGAAATTCAAAGGTAAGGAATCTGCAGCTAGATAGAGTCTCTACCAGAGAATGCGTTACCGAACGTAAGTAACTTGTTCGTTAAGGTAAGTAACTTTTTGTTATTGCACGAAGTATGTTTTTATTTTTTTACCATTTGTAGTTTCTATCACAGGCACATCAGGAGGCCAGCCCTCTTTAGGGCAGGTTAGCTGCTGTTTTGCATAATGCATTTTAACCTGTAAAAGATATAACTCCATTTCCATATTTATTATAGCAGAAACATAAATGATGATATGTGTGTTTTTTTACTATGTGCGCTCCCTTGAGGTCGCACAACCCAATCCCCCATGAATATTTACTTTATTTCTACATCATCTTCTTCTAACTTAGAGGTAGATTATTGAACCGATGACCATGACCCATATGTTCAAGGCCTTTTTGTCACATTTTATTGCCAGGACATTTTCTTCACAATATCCAGAATGCATATTATGCCTTATTAGTGCTGTTTTTTATCCACAGTCCTAGAGTAGTTTAGACAACCAGTTCTGAAATATGCACAAGTTCTTAGTGAATTATAAAAATACATAACAATCTACTTTTTAAAGTTTAAAAAGAAAATCTAGTTTCTGGAATTTCTTTTTGAAAATAAATAAAGAAAACTGATGGAGCCCTGCACCAAACAATGTAAAGCATTGACAGGAACTGCTGTAACAGTGGTTCTTGACAATGCATTATAAATGACCGCCTGCTTGGCGATCATCTATAAATGTGGCATGCAGTCCCTCCACCATGGGGATACAGTGATATACTCCTTTACCCTGCCAGAACAACGAGCTGTCCATCCACATATAAATCGGGCCCAACAGGCACCAATGTGTCCATTGCATTTGCTATGGGTGAGACTCTGGTCTCGGCGGTGTGGGTAGGTCTCAAAGCTCCACACAAGGCTTCTGCACCCCACATATATGGGAGTGAAAGTCTGATGTGTTGACCGCCGGATTAGTTAATGCCTGGAATCTTAACACTATTAGGTAGAACCAGCTCATCGCAGGTACATTGACACATTAGATTTGACTTCATTTTGTTACTGATGAACCATTTGACATATAAACAATGTGTTTAGTGTAGATAGTTCCCTTTTGTTAGACCTGTCAGCCCTAGGGTGGTCTTTCCCTAGTTTTTTTGCCCTTGCCTCATTTTTCCCACCTACTTTTTGTTGGCCTTAGGACTCTGGGCACCCTCCCATTGCTAATCAATGCCAGGGTGCAGATGCTCTCTTCCCCTAACATGGCTGCCACTGACCCCTGCTACTGCAGCGTGGTCTTTTTAGGCGCTTTCTAGTAGCCAGGAGCTGGCTGGAACCCTTAAACAATGTTGCAATACCAGCCTGCCCATAGCTAGAATGAGGGAAGCTCCTGGAACCTTCCAGAACAGGGGAGGTGACACCAACTGCCACTGCCAACTGACGCTATATAAGGAAAGGGAGGGAAACTTTCTAGTCAGTTGGGGCATCACTGACCTGGGGGACCCACGCAGGAGATTTAGGCGGAAGGGCCTAGTCAGGAACTTATGCCACTGGGAGTGACAGGATTTAGGTGCTACCTCTTAAGCTGAGTGAGGAATCCTAGGCTAGCCCCCTGATCTGGCCCAGCGGTAGGGGAAACCAGGGACCATCTTTAGTGACCTGAGGTAACTTGTAAGCCTCCAACTCAACCCCCCCTCTTCAAGAAACCATCACTTAAGGGCGCAGAACCATCCATGCGCCAAGAAGACTACTGCCTTTGACCAGAGACTACTGGGGGATCAACCAGGTACTGGTGCTGTCTCCCCTCTGTGCCCCCAGCGCTGTCCTGAATGAACTACTTGCATTCCTGACTGAAATGCCTGGAAAGCGCTGTAATCTGACCCCCCTGCTGAGCCCCCTCCGATCTGCCCCACACGTTGGTCCAGCCTCGCCCCTGGCACTGGTGCTCCGAAGCTGTACCTGCACCGCACCGGGTCGAGTGAGGCCCCGGGAGGGCTGAAACCCCTCCCCTCGAACAGAGTCCACGCAAGGGCCCCGGAGGGCCGAATATCACAGGTAACTCCCGGGGAGGAGGGAGGAAGGCCGGACAAGGCCCTGAGTTCGCCCCTCCCCTGGGGAGCATT
The DNA here is from genome assembly GCF_964263255.1 of Lissotriton vulgaris. Taxonomy (NCBI): domain Eukaryota; kingdom Metazoa; phylum Chordata; class Amphibia; order Caudata; family Salamandridae; genus Lissotriton; species Lissotriton vulgaris. The sequence goes on along the minus strand of NC_141699.1, from coordinate 133,598,267 downwards.
GAGACTGGGCCCCGTTGGCCCCAATGAGCCTCTAATGACCAAGAGGCCTCAGTTAAACCCACAGGTGCCTCAATACCGGTTGACTGGGCCTGCCTGAAGCCAGGCTCATACTAAAGTAACTGTGCAATTCTGATTATCTGTTTGAAGCCTGCTGATGTAGTGGTATAATATTTCCCTGTACTGAATTTCTTGCTGGGGCGGGCTTCTACGATTCCTGATGGGGTTATGTTATGATACTGATTGATTTACTCCATTGATATTTCAACGACCTGATTACTGGTATTGAACTGTTGGTATTCGCAAGATGAAAATGTTCATAATTGCTTCCTGAAATGGTTTAGCCCTGTACAAGGGAGTTATTGGTCTTCATGAGAAGAATTGCCTTATGTAAAGAAGGGCCTGAATGAGCTGGTTATTAATTTAAGATGCAATGGATTAATGAATGAAATGATTTACTGAAAAGGCTTTAATGAAAATGCATAATGAAATGCTTCCAGGAAATGCTTTAAGAAATGCTGATGAATTAATTGCCATGATTTTAAGCCTATATTAAAGCTATTGATTTTTAATCCAAAGTACTGGTGTGGTCTCCATTATTGTGCCCACTTATTGACTCAGTGGATGAGTGTGTTGAGTAGCTACTTTACACGTAAGCCCCTGGCTGCCTAGCCAAGCTACCCCCCGGAGAACTGGTGGTCCCAGTTCTTACACCTTTCATATGGTCCTGAAGAATCGCGAGTCCACTGACACATAAGCGAGAAACATATTGACCGTTACCACTAGTTTTCACTAACTGACACATAAATAGGAGACATTATACTCCATTAAGTGCCGGTTTCATTGCTTTTAATTGAGGCAGGAGACCCCCAGAATAAAGACAATTCCAGGTAGTCCAAGCCCCATTTTACGTTCAACACCACGTCTACACTCTCCTGGACCCACACCCGCACTTCACAATAAGACTGTTGGATAAAAGATCTCCGATAAAGTGCCCCTTTTTGAGGTGAGCCCGTTGATTATTGCACCGCCGACCCAATGAGGAGCAGCCCAGATGATGAAGCATGCCACCTGAAAGGGTGTGTGAGGGCATTAAAATGCAACAAATGGATTTCCATCTGTAGATCTTTGTGAGACACAGTGGACTCCAGCTTTTGTGTGACTTTTTACTTATCCTCCCTGAGGAACAGCACAACATTCCTTCCTTGACGTGAAGCCAGGAGTGTTGAGTTTACCATTCACTCTAAGTGGCGTCCTGTGGCTGGAAGAAGCCAGTTCCTTGCCATGGCTTACTCTTGTAATGTCCTTTTGATAGCATTGGACTTGCTGTAGTTATGTAAAGTCTGACTTCAAACAATATGTTTGTATACTACAATTAGACAAAGAAAATCTTGAGCTTTGAGCTTGTTTGTGCTGGTTTTATTTGACTTGCATATCAGTGATCAGACATTGTATATTTTTCTACAGGAGTCAAAGATTTCTTTGAGTATATTGAGCGTGAACGTGCAAAAGACATAGAAAATCTTCTCCGAAAATATGCTGCCATTGGGCCATTGCTTACCAAAATGGAAGGCTTAGTTGTGCACACCAATACTGGTAGAGACCCCAAAATGGCACAATACTATGGATATTGGGAACGTAAAGTTTACAACAGCTTGACAAAGATGATCACCAAGTAAGAGCAAACTGTTCGATGATCTGTTTGTACTGTTAACATTTTTAGTTTGTACATTTAAGCTAACTTTTATTAACTTTATTTATTCTTGACTTGAAATTTACTGGCACTATTGAAACAGACATTAAAAGTTTGCCTTGTTTGTAAAAGAGTTTATATTTTGTCTATATATTTAAAAATTATGTTTGCTTTTAGTGAGAAAAATTCACCAATGTCGTTCATTATTTGAAAAAATGTTACTCCTTAATATGCAAAATGACTGTCCATCATTCATTTCATTGTTTTCTGTTTTTCAATATATTTTTCCTTACAATTTAAAGAGTGAACATGAAACAGTGAAACCATTGTTACTAATTGTTTACATCGATTATTTCTGTGTATTTATGCATATTACTCATCTCCTTAAAACATTTTAAGGATTGAAACTATATACTACAGTGGGAATTTTGTTTATCATGAACAAAGAAAAACTAGTGTTAAAGATCTCACAAAGCACTGTGCCGAATCAAAATGGACCCTATTTATCCCTCCCTGAAGGAAATCCCCAAAAACATGTGTAACTTCTGTTGTTTTATCTCACTAGTACAAGACTTCTCCTGTGATCGCTCGCTGCACACGGTTCGGCAGAATAACCACTGTAACATATGGATAAGGGACTGCTCAACCTTCACTTTTAGAAAAGGAATGGGCCCAGCCTCTGGAAAGCATGCTGTTTCCATTTCAATAGAAGCAGAGAGTTTCTCCATTCCTACGCTGTGCAATTCTTTCACCCTCCACAGATTAATAAATACAATTGTAGCAAAATGTAAGAGTTCCCAGAACCCGTGATGACTAGAGATACCTGTATGTGCTAGGAGATATGACTTCCGGTAGACACTATCCAGTCTTATCTGTGTTATGAAATCTCCTATTTTATGGAACCCTTGAAAAATCACTAGAAAAATATCTGACATAGGCAACATGTCCAATTATCGTCAAGTTTATGGGCAGAGTAGTTACCTGCCGAGTGATGGTCAAATCACATAGCAGTTGGATTTAGCCATACATTCTAAAAATTGAAAGAAGTAACACACAGAATAATTAAAGCAGACTTAAACTGGACATGATTTGTGGCAAGAATAAAAATAACCCTTAATCAATCAGATGCTGAGACCCACAGTGCCTCCAATACTGACTGAAAAAGTGTGGTTGTCACATTCACCCATAAGGTGTGGGGCTGTATGGCACTACAACCCTAACAAATACCACTCATTATTTTACCATGCCTTTTTTTTTACCATGCAAGGGAAGTCTATTTAAGTGTTCAGACACACACATACACACCTCTCTCTCTCTCTCTCTCTCTCTCTCTCTCTCTCTCTCTCTCTCTCTCTCTCTCTCTCTCTCTCTCTCTCTCTCTCTCTCATATTCCCCAATCCCCCTTTTTTATTTACCCTTGCCATCCAATACTCTTACCCACCATTCAACCTAAAACACCCTTACCACCCAATACCCCTACCCACCCCTAAACTCTAAAAATAACCTTACCACCCAATATTCTTACCCAACCCTAAAAAACACCCTTCCTATCCTACACCCCTATCCATCAACAGTAGTTAGTTTTAGTTAGAACCATGTTTCCATAGGAAACACATTTTTTTAGTTGCCTATATCCTTGGTGCCATTTGACAAATCCTCACTAATCTTTCCCCAAATTGTTTACTGGTAATTCTATTTGTGCCTGGAAAGTTTCCGAATGATCTGTCAAGCAAGGGCCAAGAAAAAAAAGAGGGGGGGTCAAAAATAGTTTTTCCATTGGTAATTTCCATAGAGATTTAGACATGACTTCAGCCCGAACCGATGGAATTCCGTAGTTTTTGAGATATGAAATAAAAAGCAAATTTCAGCCTCAGCCGAGACCCAGAAAAATATAAAAAAAGAAAAGGGGGCGGGTAGAAATATCATGACCCCTTAGCTCTGGTTGTGGAGTCCCAGAGGGACCACCACTAGAGCAAAAAAGCATTTTTTGAAAGTTTTTTTGTTGTTGTCACAGAAACGCAAAAGATCTGGGAATCCGTGGCAAAAAACAACAAAAAACCAAATGCGGACTCCCACGCATTTTTGGGAAAAGCCCCAGGTGGGCAGAGCTCCAGGGCATAGTTTAATAAAAGGAGGGGGCACATGGGGCCCCCATTCCTGAGCAACTTGGGGCCCGATGTAGGTAGGCCGTTACCGATCGGTTTCCAGCCATCGAGATGTAGGGCAATGAAAATCGTCCAAATCGGTATATATACCGAATCGGAATGGTTACCGAATCGGAAATAATCCGATTCAGAAATACCCCGAATCGGTAAGAGAACGAATCGGTAACATACCGATTCGATAAAAATACCGAATCGGTACATGTACCGATTGGGTAGTGACACCGAATCGGAAAAAATACCGATTCGGTCCATGTATCAAATCGGTAGAGACAGCGAATCGGAAAAATTCCGATTCGGATAAACTACCGATTCGGTAGAGTTACCGAATCTGTAAATCACCGAATCGGACAGAGATTGAGATGTAGGGAAGCATAGAAATACCGATTTTGGCTCAAAATCGGTATTTCAATATCGGTATCTACCATGGATTACAATCAGGTGGTAACCAACTTCAACCTATAAAAATATACCCAAAATGCATTGCAACTTGCAGGATGGCGGCTTTTTATGTCATTGCAAGGCGGCTACGGCTACAGCAGGAAGGAGAGAGGGAATGGCAAAGAGAGGAACAGGTCTACAGACAGAGGATCACCCTGTTCATGCTCACAGAGGCAGAGATCCTACAGAGGTACAGGCTGGACTCAGACACCATTCTGGAGCTCATCAGGGACCTCAAACCACTGTTGGACCACCCCACCCCAAGGGCACACGCCATCCCAGCGCACGTGCAGGTGCTATGCAGCCTACACCTGCTTGCGTCTGGCAGCTATCAAAGTGGAGTAGCTGCGGTAGGAGGGGTGACCCAGAGCAGCTTGTCAAGGTTTTTCGACAAATTCCTTGACGCCATGATACAGAGGATGGACCAATACATCTCTTTCCCTGCAACCCACGCGGAACTGGTACAAACAAAAGCAGACTTTTACCAGATGACACAATTTCCCCAAATCATCGGCTGTATAGATGGCACGCACATTCCGATTTGCCCCCCTGCTGACACAGAATACATATACCGCAATAGGAAGTCTACGCACACCATCAATGTTCAGGTGATCTGCAATGCGAAGTGCACCATCACAGACCTGGTCGCAAAATTCCCAGGGAGTACCCACGACTCCTACATTTTTCAACAGAGCGGCATCTATGCACGGCTGATGGCTGGCGAATTTGGTGAAGGATACCTCCTAGGTGAGACACATCATCAGACCCCCATAACACAAAGTAGCTAAGTGAAATACATGTATGCATGTGAGTAATGTTACCCCTTTTCCTTCTAGGCGACAGTGCATATGCCCTCCGCTCATTCATGCTCACCCCCTACCTCAACCCCTCTACACCCAGCCAAAGGAGGTATAACCGGGCCCACAAAAGCACAAGGAATGTAGTTGAACGGACCTTTGGCATCTGGAAAAGCAGATTCAGATGCTTGCACAAGAGTGGAGGTGCAAGGCAGTATACCCCCATCACCTGCTGCAAGATCATAGCTGTCTGTGCAATGTTGCACAACCTTGCGGTTAAGAAGGGCACTGAGGTGGAGTTGTCAGACTACGAGGACCATGACGACGACGTTGCTGTGCCACAAACACAACCTGCTGGGGTGTCTACGCGAAGTGATGGCAGATACAGACGTGAGGAGATTACAGAAAACTATTTCTGAGTGAGTACAGATGCACAGACAGGTCAATGGATGTTAGGAAAAGAAATATTTAATAATGTTGCAACAATGTTACTGCACTGATGTGCAACAAAAGAAAATGTAAACAAAAAGTGGTTAAATGTCAATTGTCCGGGTTGCCTCACCCGCCCTGGCAGTCTTATTTCTTGCTGCGCTTAGCAGCCCCACTAGGATGTGCCTCACCCCCTTATGCATGTCTAGAAGCCTCAGCTGAGCGCCTGCTGCTCCGGCGCGGCTCAGACACTGCGCTGGCCGGGCCGCTGCGGCTGCTGCTGTCCCCAGCCTCGCCCAGGTCCAGGGCTGGATTAACAACAGTGTTCGAAATGATAAGTGCCTCCATGGCGTTGGTAATGCGGGCCATGCCCCTAGTGACCTCTGCCGTGTTCTGGGTCAGGCTGGCCTCCATGTTTGCCCCACGTTGGCATAGTTGGGCGGCAGCAGCAGCAAGGCGGTTGATAGCCCTATTCTGCACGCGGGCATCCCTGCGGCGAGAGAGCTCGTGTTCATCCAGTTTTGTACAGAGCTGGGTGATGGCAGTGGTCATTCGCCCAAGACCTGTTGCAATGTTCTTGTTGCTTTCAACAAATGTCTTGAACCCCTGTGCCATCTTTCCCATCTGCAGGTTATGCACCCGCAACTGGCGCTGGCAGGCCAGATTGATTTAGCCTGCATCCTCTGGATCTTTACCATACTGCCCTCCAGCCCTTGAAACACGCTGCCCTCCCGTGCTGGAAGTGCACTGCTGGATGTTCTTCGCCTCCGGGGATTGCTGCTACCCTGCTGTGTGGGCTGGGGTGCCACAGGTGTAACTGGGTTGCTAGCTGGGGCCTGACCCGCTGCTCCCTCGATGGGGTTTAATGGAGCAACAATTATACTCCTGGCAGGAGATGTGGCAGGTGCAGGGTGGCTCTGTGGTGGTGAGTTCTCCGGGGAGAACTGCAATGAGGGCGTTACAGATAGTCGGGGGGAGTGTGGAAATGTGAGGGAATGTCCAGTGTCTTCCTCATTTCCCAGGGCACTGCTGTTCTCATCCTCCTCCTCCTGTGCTGGTAGACTGGTGCTTGGCCCTGCCACCGCACTGGCAGATGGTGCTGGTGCTTGAGTAGCTCCTGCTCCTCCGCCTGATGGTGCCCCTAGGTATAAAGAAGCATTTGTGAACTGAGTGCTGATGTATTACAGTCACTACAATTAAAGCATTGCACATATCATTTCAAATACTTTGATTCAGTTTTACAGTTCTTTTAATTATGCTTCTGCACTGGCATTTTTGCCTACTTCTGCTGACTACATTTACCATGATGCATTTCTCATGTCTGTTGGTAGCAGTACTGGGCTGGGGTTTGGCTGTGCATTGGGTCTAAAGGGGAGGTGTCTGGTAGGGTGTGTCAAGATGCGCATGCTTCTTACCTTTAGCTGTAGCTCTGGCTGAGCTATCCAGGTTCCCAACTCCCACCACACTCTCCCTCAATGGTAGTCGCCACAAGTTCCTCCAGGTCAGTGAGGGGTGGCCTCACTCCACCAGTAAGTCCTGCCTGCTTCTGCAGCTCTGCCAGTTTCCTCTTTGTGAGGCTGCGATATCGTAGAACCTCTTCTTGAGGTCGTCCAGGCTCCTGGGGGTGACACCAACAGCGTTTACTTTCTCCCCTATTTCGCTCCACAGCCTCCTCTTAGTGCTCTCAGGTACAGTGAGGGACAGCCTCCCAAACAGCTGCCTGTGTACCCTCACCACCTCCTCCACCAACACTTGCAGCTCCATGGTGCTGAATTTTGCCTTCCTCTTGTGCACTGCCTTCCGGCTCTCAGTGCTGCTAGCCATGTTTCACAGTGCTCTGGATACTGCTACCACTGCTGCTCACTGTGAATGCTCAGCTCAGGCTGCCTCTCCTGAAAGTTCTAATGAGTTGCACCTGCCTGGGTAGCCACTCCCTGCTAGGGTGGGGGAGGGTGGTTCCACCTCATTGGCTGATGTCTTTGGTTTCAGTTTGACTTGCTTGCCGAATCGGCATTTACCAAATCGGTATTTACCGATTCGGATTTTTCCGATTCGGATTTTACCGATTCGGTGAATACCGATTCGGTATTTACAATGCGTTCCTATGGGCCTTTTGGCCATGGGGGTGTATTGCGATTACCGAGTCGGTATTTGCCGAATCGGTTGTAGCCGAATCGGTAAATTCCGATTCGGTACGTATCGAATCACAATACCGATTACTACAAAATCGGTATTTTTCCGATTTTTTTTATCTACATATCATTTTCCCATTTCAAAATACCGATTCGGTATTTTAAAATCGGAAAATGCGTTTTACCTACATCGGGCCCTTGGAGCCCCAGGGACCACCACCTTCCTGTGCCTTTCTTTAAAAGAAGGAGGGGGCGCAGGGGGCCCCACTTTATCAGGGATAAGCCCCTCGTACTGCCACCTCGCTGGGGCAATCAAACAGTTTCTGTGAAGCTGGGCGGACCCCCGAGGCTCGATGACACCACTTCCCCAGGGCTAAATAACACAAAATGCAAACTCCCTGACCTTATTGTACCAGGTCCGATGCCCTGTTTGTCTTTTGTGAGTTAATAATTCCTCTACTGCATCCTTTATAAGATAAAGGGAAGACATGGGTCTCGACATCCATCTGCAAAGGGCAGGATATCTAGGTTGGCCTGCCCCGTGAAGCGACGTCATGAGAAGGATGCTGACTCGCCGTTGCCTACTCCTTCTCCACAGGCAACTCCAGCCCACTCTCTGGCATCTGGAGATTTGCTGGTGCCCAGATATTCTCTGTCTCCCAGAGAGTCTTCTCCGGTTCCTGCGGCTTTGCAAGTACCAGCTCCGGTGTCTCTGGCGCCGCAGCCTCAGCCCCCAATAAGGCCTCGAATGGATCAGGACCAAGGAGCTTCGGATCCTTATCCTCCTTTTCCAGGACCAGGAACTGATCTGTCGCATTTCCTTAGTGCGATGTTTTGCCTGTTTGCCAAGGCATCTTACTCTACTGGTGTGCCGTCTTGCCCCGTGGGTCTGTTTGCCTTTAATTTGGGCATTCCCTAGCAGTATACCCAAGCGCCTTCAGTGCCTTTCATGCTGACTGCTCCGTCATGGCAGTTTCCGGCACGGAGGTTTTTGACTCTGATACCTCAATCTCTGGCGCTGATTGGTGTTGGCCCGATGTCATCCCGTATTCGAACGGCGCCGTTGCCCGCTTCAGATGGTCCTTCTTCGACTCTGGCTCCGTTGTCTCCAGTGCAGCAGCTGGCGCTGCCAACACCAATCCCAAAGCGGGAGGGAAGCGCAGAGACTGCTAGAGGAAGAGGAGTACCAGCAAGAACATGAGGAAAGGGAGATCCTTGACTCCGTGGACGACTTTGAGGGTCTGCAGGAAGCCAGTGGCCTGGATACTTTCCCAGAGTGGGAGCTTTCTTCTCCGAAGGCCTTGCCTTCGCAGGATGTTGCTCCTTACCACACAGTCATCAGGAAGGCTGCTGATCTGTGGGACCTTCAATTACCCTCAGCTGAGATTAGGTCAAATATATTGACTAAAGTGTTAAATTCTCCCTCCTCTGCTGTTGAACCTCTGCTGCCTTTTAATGAGGCGTTGACAGAGCCGATTATGGAGGTATGGCAGAAGCCCTTGTCTGCCCCTGCAGTTTCGAGGTCAGCTGCAAGAAGCTACACGCCTGCTCCTGATGATCCAGCTTTCTTCTCTGCCCACCCTTCTTCGGAAAGCTTGATAGTTAAGGCTTCTTGTTCCAAGCAGTCTACTGGGTCTTTCCAACTACCCTGGGGATAGAGACTCGAAAAAACTTGAACAGTATGCCAAAAAGGTGTTCTCAGCAGCAATTATGGCTCTAAAGTCAACATACGCCACATGTTTGCTAGGGAGGTGCATTCATGCACTAATGGACTCTGTCAAGCAAGTAGCTCCTAAGTTGCCTAAAGATGATCGTGTTCACTTTTTGGAAGCGCTATCTGACACTCAAGCGGCAGCCCGTCAGGTCATTCAGTCTAGTCTGGACACGGCGGATTCGGTCACCAGTGTAATGGGCTCCTCTGTGGCTACAAGGAGGCATGCCTGACTTAGGTCTTCAGGTTTCTCTCTGGATGTGTAAGCTGCTCTGCTGGATCCTGATTGTTTAGAGCGAAGGCGGATTCTGCGCTGCAGCACTTTAAGGACAGTAGGGATACTGCAAGATCCCTGGGCCTGCAGTCCCAGCCTATGGGCTATGGATACAAAAGGTATCAAGGCTCTGGGAAAGCAGCTACCTTTCAAGGCCATCAACAGCCACAGCAGCAACAACAGCAGAACGCTCTGTACAAGTCGTACAGAGGAAAAGGTAGGGGCTGTCTGTGTGAAGCTACTTGACTTCAGGCTTCCTCCTCCTCCTCCTCTCCAGTCCACACCACCTGTACCACAGGAAAGCAGCTCTAGATCCCCCATTGTGGAGCATGCTGGTCCTGTAGGGGGCCGGTGTCCCATTTTCTATAAGATTGGAAATCGTTTACTTTGGACCGTTGGGTTTTGAATCTTGTTTCTACCTCCTTACACTCCTCACCAGGGCTGGTGCTTTTGCAGCAGGAGGTTCTTGCCTTGCCACAGAAAGGTGCGATAGAGGTGGTTCAGGAGCAGGAAAGGGGTCAGGGATGCTACTCCTGTTATTTCCTGATCCCCAAAAGAACGGCCGGTTGAGACCGATCCTGGACCTCAGGGTTTTGAATTTTTACCTCAGACTGGAAAAGTTAAAGATGTTGACCCTAGCTCAGGTTCTTTTGGCACTGCAGCAGGAAGACCGGATATTGTTGATCGACTTGCAGGATGCATATTTCCACATCCCTAGGCGCATCGGAAGTTTCTCCGGTTTACAGTAGGTTCTCAACACTACCAGTTTGCGGTTCTTCCATTCGGTCTCACTACTGCACCTCGGTCTTCACAAAGGTGATGGCGGTGGTGGCAGCACATCTCAGAAGGTCAGGGATTCCAGTTTTCCCCTATCTGGACGACTGGCTGCTCAAAGCAAGGTAGCCAGAGATGGTGCTCTGTTACTTGCAAGTAAAAACGCAACTGTTATTCAACTTGGGTTTCTCGATAAATGTACCCAAATCTCACCACCTGCCCTCTCAGCACAGCCTGTTCATAGGGACAGTACTGGACACTACAGTGTGTTGAGCTTTCCCGCCGCCGCAGAGGATTCTCAAAATTCAGGAGATGATTCCTTTGTTTCACAATGGAGCGGTTGTTCAGTTCTGAAGGTCCTACGCTTGCTCGATCTGTTCACTTCATGCATACTGTTGGTCAACCATGCACACTGGCACATGAGGGCACTCCAGTGGTGCCCCCGCAGGCAGTGGTATCAGCACAATGGAGATCTCGGGGAGAAGGTCAGAATCTCCATGGACACTGCAGTAGAGCTCTCTGGGTTGAGTGTGCTGGGCAACCTGTCTCAAGGAAGTCTTTTTCAACCTTCTCCACCGGTGGCCACAGTAATCACAGATGCCTCCACTCTAGGGTGGGGTGATCATCTGGGGAATCTGGAGATCAAGGATCTTTGGTCTCCAGAGGAAAGGTTGCTTCACATCAACCTTCTGGAATTGCAGCCAAATGTTTGGCTCTCAGGGCCTTTCTTTCTTCCCTTTACGGTCAGTCGATTCAAGTCCTGACGGACAAGACTACCGTGATGTGGTACATAAACAAAAAGGGAGGGGTCGGGTCGTATCGACTCTGCAGAGAGGCTCTGCGACTCTGGTCCTGGGCTCAGGGCCATCAGATTTGTGTGTTTGCAAATCATCTGGCCAGGGTGCTAAATGTGTGTGCAGACAGTCTCAGTCTGCAATACTCAGCCGAGTGGCAGCTTCATACGGAGGTGGTCCATCACATCTTCCGGATGAGGGGGTTTTCCTCGGTTCGACCTGTTTGCCACTCACGAGAACGTGCACTGCCCATGGTTCTGCAGTATTCAGTTTCCGATGTAGGAAACGTTGGGGGACGCGTTTGAAGTGGATTGGAGTTCACAGCTCTTTTACGCATTTCCTCCCATACTTTTGATTCCTCGAGTTCTGCGGATGATTCGCCAAGACCGGGCCCAAGTCATATTGAACGCTCCGGATTGGCCAAGAAGGGTATGGTACACAGATCTTCTTCCCCTCTCTTCACACCCTCCGTCTCCCTCTCAGGGCAGACCTCCTCTTGCATTCCCAGGGGCAGGTTCTACACCCCCACCTCCAGGGCTGCACTTTCATGCCTGGAGATTGAAAGAGGCAACCTGAGTTCTTTCTCTCTCCCACTGTATGTGGTGGATGTTATTTTATCATCAAGGGGACACTCCACCAAATCTATTTATTCCTCTAGGTGGTCCAAGTTTGTGAAAAAGGTGTGGAGAGAGGTCCAATGATTCTTTGAAGGCCCATTTATCTGATGTACTTGGCTTTTCACTTTTCCTGGTTCAGCAAGGTTGTGCTATGGCTACGGAAAAGGGTAACTGTCAGCCTTGTCGGCTTTACTCTGTTTGCCGGACCAGCTGTCTTCGTTTAAGTCCCCCATTGTTATGAGGTTCATTAAGAGCCGCACCAATAGGTTTCCTCCCACTCCCTTCATTATTCCTCTGTGGGATTTTAATTTAGTACCTACTTTCCTGACAGGTTTTCCTTTTGAGTCTCTTTATAGTTGTCTGTTAAGACTTCTTAAATTCAAGACAGTTTTTCTGATCACTGTTACCTCAGCCAGGAGGGTAACTAAGCTTCAGGCTCTTAGTTCTAAGCCTCCGTTCTTAACCATTCATACAGAAAAGATGGTTCTCAGGACCAGGGCTGCTTTCCTGCATAAGGTGGTCACTCCTTTCCATCTAGGGCAGTCTATTACCTTTCCTACCTTTTATCCTCCCCCTCACTCTTCCAAGGAGGAGGAAAGACTTCACTGCCTGGAACCTAGGAGGGCTGTCAGCGTCTACTTGAACTGAACCAGGGACTAAAGACTTGCTGTTTGTGGGCTATGTTGGAAGGATGAAGGGCAAAGCTGTCCACAAACAAACACTTTCCAGCTGGATCATCTTGTGTAGAAAGATCTGCTACGCCTTGGCCAAGAAGGAGCCGCCTGAAGGTATTAGAGCTCATTCCACCATAGCTAACTCATCTTTAGCTAGAGGTGTTCCTGTTGTAGACATCTGTAAGGCGGCAACTTGGGCCTCCCTCCACGCCTTTGCGAAGCATAATTGCTTGGCTTCTGAGGTTAGGACGGACAACCATTTTGCACGCTCTGTGCTGCAAGATGTTTTGATGTAGACAGGTGAACCCTCTCCTCTGAGAAAGGAACAGCTTGGAGACTCAATTCAAAAAGTGAAGAATCCACAGGCAGATGTATCCATCAGAAAAATAAGTTACTTACCCTTGGTAATGCTTTTTCTGGTGGATACAGTATCTGCCTGTGGATTCCTCACTGACCCACCCGCCTGCCCGTTGTCCACCTGCCTGTACCGAAAAAACTTCTGACTGTTTGACATTGTTATTTTTCATATGTCATTTATATATCATACAGTTTATTGCTAGGAAATGCTTTGGTTTTTGGGCTTTTCCTTTATATATATATATGCACCTTGGAAAATAAAAGAATTCTGTGTCATCGAGTTTCACGGTGTCGGTGCCTGCTTTGGAAAATGATGTCAGGATGGTGATATATATATATATATATATATCACATGGGGTGTGGCCATGCGGGCCTGTTTCTCTCCCAGTTATGCCTGCCTTCACATGGGCTATTGGGAGAGACAGGTCCTCTTTGGCACACATTCTGACATTGCCAGGCGATCTATTGTTAGGTGGTATCGTTATATAGACGACGTGTTCCTAGTCTGGAAGGGCACTCGTCTAGAAATCTGAACACTTTGTTGATTTAATCAATAGTAATGATTTCAACTTGAACTTTACTTCAACCATTAGCAGGGATCAAGTGCATTTCCTAGATATGACAGTTACACCAGGAGGAGCAAAACTCGAAACCAGGTTGTACCGTAAGGAAACGGCTGGAAATACAATTCTCCACGCCAGTAGCCATCACCCTGCCCATCTTATACGCAGCATTCCGTATGGCGAAATGCTGCGTATCAGACGTCTGAGCAGTACAGAAGCCCAATGTAATCTCGCTCAGCAAGCTAGCAGGGCCAGATTCTTGGCTAGGGGTTACAAGGCCGCGGTGGTTGATAGGGCCATAACTAAAGCTAATGCCCTTTCCCGTGACCAAGCCTAAAGCCTAAAGCCCACAGTACGCCTACCACCACTAATGATCAAACAGTCAGATTGATTTGGGCCTACAACAAGCAACATGGGGCACTGGGGAAAATAGTCTCCAAACATTGGAATTTGGTGAAATGTGACCCAGTGATAGGGGACAGAATTTCAAACACCCCGTCTATCACATATAGGAGAGCATATTCCATGCAAATCATGCTAGTCAAATCTAGCCCAGAAGTCCCTACTAGTAAGAATTGGTTAGGGAAGAGTAAGGGCTTTAGGAAGTGTTCATCCTGCAAGGCCTGTCAGCACGGATTGAATAAACAGAGTATGCAATCCCCTTCACCTCCAATGTACGCAAGATTAAAAAACAACTTACCTGTAAAAGCGAGTATGTGGTGTATGTGCTGGAGTGTCCGTGTGCCCTGCGGTATGTTGGCAGTGCACAAGAGGATACTCCAGCACATAAGGGCCATCCATACAAATGATCCAGCATACCCGGTGGCCCGCCACTTTAAAGAACACCACAACAATGACAGTTCCCTGTTGCGCTACTATGCCATTGACTGTGTGGGTCCTCTCAAAAGAGGAGGTGACAGAGATGGAGCTTTAAGAAAATTGGAGACCAGATATATACTGGAAATGGACAGTCGAGCTCCAGGGGGGTTGAACTCCACGGAAGATTTTTACACATGTCTATGACACAAGTGAACCACCGTATATACCTGTGTTCCTCCCCTTTCCTGTAGTCGGTTGCCCTCCACAATACAATCTTAGTGTACCTGTCTGTCTTCTTACTAAGATACATTGTCTTACTAGCATAAATCTAGAGGGTTGGATGGTTTAAGTGTGAAGTGCAGCCTAGGCTTAGGCTGCACTTGGATGTACTAAGAGCTTAACACTTTGATCTTACTGAGAGAACCAACAAGAAAGGTTATATAGAGAAAGAGCCTGAAAAAAACTCACAGATATACACAAAACTTAAAAACTTTCACATAAAAATACGTGCACAGTTTTTCGTTTCTCTCACCACTCACTTAGATACATCCATGGCAGGGTAAGGTCCAACCTGGCATTATCAGAGCCAATTGGAGGTTTTTGGGGGGTAGAGGCTGCGATGGTCTCCTTTCCTTGTGATTGGTTAACATCTCCTCTGCTCCCATACTATCCAGCTCTGCGCAGACATATGAGCAAACAGTATGTGCAATAGAAATGGGATGCTGCGACCTCAGTGTAATGGTTTAAATGCATTTATGTAGTAATATCTTTCATGTTCACTAGAGGTCTCATCCCGTGTAAATAGTGCTGTGTTTACATATATATTTATTGTCAATATGCTTGTACAGTCATGGTTTTAACATATATATTTATATATTTATAACACGTTATTTATGGATTTATATATTTTTATACATTCCTTTAAAATTCGATGTTATACATGATTTTGTACATGAAGTGTATTGTATATAGTGTATATATTGATTAATATATCAATTATCCGCATGACACAATTTGCACTTTGCACAATGACGCACATTTTGCACTTTCCATCCATTGGATTACCCAGTGACTCCTGCGTTGTATTGTTTACAACAATCAGTTAGCATTTGCACTTTTAACATTACTGAGTGTAATTTTTGCAGTATGTACGGAAATTCAGGGATTATCCCGTGATGTGTTTTGCTCACAACCTTTTGTCTCTGTCTATGATTCAGCGTGACATGTGACCATAACCCACCTATGAGATTGTATTTTCACTGAGCACTAGCACTTTAAAAATTGCCTCTTCCCCAGCGTGCGTCATGTGATCAAGGCCTCTGTGTAGGCCGAAACGTCATGCTGTGGTGTGCCGCTTCCTCGAGGAAATAAAAAATACTGCTCACTGCACCTGAGGTCTCCTCTCTTCTTCCTGCGCAGCGGTATCCAGGACTGGGCTCCGGGCGAGAGATAGCAGGGATTGTCACATATATATATATATATATATATATATATATATATATATATATATATAAATATACTGTATGTATCTGTGTACATATTTTGTATACTGTGTATACTTGTATTATGTTGTTGGTCCGCTTATTTGTCTCGAAAGCGTGGAAAAAATGGGTGAAACTGACGTCAGCTTGCCGACGAGGTCTTCTTATGGCTCCGGTGACATTATACGGAGTTGCGAGTGAAGCCGTGCTATTGTGACATCCTCGTTGACGTGCGAGAGCTGAGAAAATTTCTGCGGAATGCTGGTGCAGCCGGCAGTATACAAGCCATAAAACTGAACTTTTCCTGATAAAGGCGCTTTGTATACAGGACCTGTGGCGGAAACACAGGTTTAAATTTGCCAAGAACTGCATTGAAGCACCAAGTAGAGAGAAGATGAACAGAAATGGTGGATTCTGGGTACTGTGGTTCTAATACCACAGTTAAAGACATTTGAGAAACACAATGTTGGGACACAGGTATGATGGAAATACTTAATTTTCAAGGAACTTTCCTGATGGGATTACAAGTAATTACCAAAACTGTGGGATAGAAATGTACATTTGTTTACATTTGAACACCTACTGCCACTTTAAATCGAACTGGTGGACATTTGTCCTTCTTCTATGTCTAGAGCTACGTTTTTTTTAAATGCCAACGAACCCATCCTAAGGAATGCTGCATATGATTAAGCCTCGAGGGAGGCGAAACGCGTCATGCTATGCTTGAATGGTCTCCATTAAAGAAAGTGAACAGCACGCTTGGAGTGGCCTGTCTCGAGTTACTATCCTGTAGCTCGTGTTTTGATGATATATATATATATATATATATATATATATATATATATATATATATATATATATATATATATATATATATATATATTTACATATACATATAGATATATATATAAATATATATATGCACTGTATGTATCTGTGTACATATTTTGTATACTTGTATTATGTTGTTGGTCCGCTTATTTGTCTCGAAAGCATGGAAAAATGGGTGGAACTGACGTCAGCTTGCCGACGAGGTCTTCTTATGGCTCCGGTGACATTATACGGAGTTGCAAGTGAAGCCGTGCTATTGTGACGTCCTCGTCGACGTGCGAGAGCTAGGAAAATAATTTCCGTGGAATGCTGGTGCAGGGGTAATTCAAAAGGTGAGGAATCCATAGGTAGATACCTTATCCACCAGAAAAAAAGTGTTACCGAATGTAAGTAACTTGTTCTTTAGCACAATGCTTCAACTATGAGAGGAATGTTTACAGGCACAACAGATATTTGGGTTTGATTAATGATGTGAATCTTGTGCTCTGACTTTGTATTTTAGTGAATACTTTAGTCTTGTAAGAAGTGATTGATTACACCTATGAATGGAAGGGCAGAGAAAGAACATTTATGCAGCACACTAATACATCAGCGTAGTCAGTAAACATGACAGCAGTCTTCCTTTATTGATATATTATTACATCCAATCTGTACTACAGGCTTCCAACAACAATCGAAGCCTCGCGTTCTGTAGTCTGCTCAGACTCTATTACAAGTAAATCAGACGTTGGGTGAGACCCAATAAAATCACGTCATAACGTTCCTGTGCTCACTTTTCTTTCTCTGCAAGCTATCAGTAAGTATATTCTTATATTGTATGAGGCATCAAAGCATTTTTAATTGTGGATATCAATTTAATGGACATTCGTGTTTGTGACTTGTGCTCACCTATCACGTTACAGTTCCTTGAGAAGAGCCTTTATGAAAAAGAGCAGCTCTAGAACAGCCTTTGTACTCTTGCTCTCTGGAAGCAATCTTTATGGTCCATGCTCAGAAAGGGGCTTTTGCCGTTTTTTCCAGGCACTTTGTCAACATTTATACATGCATCTATTGGAATTCCTAAATTGTTAATGATTGTGGAATAGTGGAGAAAGACTGCATAATTTGTTGCGGTGAAGTCAAGATGGTATGGAAGAGAGGAGAAAAGGGACTGAGTAAGAGTGGAAGGGTAAAGGCAGAACGAAGGATTCTCAACTAGGGTCTATTATCTGGTGGATTACACATGGATGGAATACTTAGAGCTTTAAACAAACAATTATGAAAAACAAGGTCCCGGTCCTAAATATACATCTACCTTTACAACAGGTAACTGGTGTGGTACCAGAATATCATTGTCAGACTTTCATTTGACATATCTTGTCCCAAAAATATACCCATTAAACTTATCGTTGAAACTTTACACCGATATGGCACAATAGTTTTATAAATAATATTTAGAACACCATATTTAAGTCAGGCTATGTTTCTGTACATGATATTCTGACATTCTGGGTATAATGCATTCCAAATTGTGTTATATACTGAAATATATGTTCTTACTGCTTAACATATCCTGTAATGAAAGGACATAGTAGGACAAATTAAGAAATACTGCACCCGCTAAAAGAGAGAGCATAAGTCTAGACATGAGTTCGGAAGCACCATGGAAGCGGCTTGAGTCTGAAAGATTAAAGGCAGATTTTAACAGTGGGAGAGGGCTGTACTAGAATTATGTTACCAAGTCACTAATGCTGGAAAATGTTCGATTTTAGGATCTCTGGCTGCAGAACCCTGTTGAAAATGAATCACCAATACTTAGAATGTTAATCTGCTATTGAATTTGGATGGCCTCTTTCCCAATTAGATTAGTTTGTATTTCTGTAATACGCCACTAAAAACAGACTATATAGACAAAATATGGTTCTCAATGTAAATCTGTTCTATTTTTTCCATAGGAATTTCCAGGCTTTTAATGCTGCAGTAATCGGTAATGCTCCACTCTTCCAAGTAGAAACTATTTTATCAGCTCCGGAGGTCATTCTTCACCCAAATTCCAATGAAATCTACAAAATGTTTGTTCAGTGTATCAAAAGTTGCGTTGAAACCACCAAGGTATATATTTTTTCAAAAGATAAAACTTCTATAATGCTTTGCCATTTTGTAACTGTAGAACCGGTCAGTCACTCATTGTGTATTCTTGGAGCATATGTGGCACTGAAATTCGAAAAAGTATCAGTTATCTCATGTAATTTTTGTTGCACAAGAGAAAACATGCCCTAAACTCAGCTTGTACTTTGAAAGAAAATTGCTATTAACCTTCTTGTGTTTATTTCAGTCTTCACTTCCTGAAGGCAACTAATCTTTGAGCTACCCTCTAAAGGTGCCCACTCTCCTCTTTACAGAATCTTAAATGCTCACACAAACATTTAATCTACACAAGAAAAAAAACACAAGTATACCTTTCAATAATTTTTACATTCCTCTGTATTAACAACAACAAAACACAATCTAGGGGTGCTGCCAGCTTGTCCAGACACTTTTACTTAAATCTTTATTTTCAAGTTTAATTAAATTAGGGAGGCATTCCATTTACAGGTCATTAAGGTACATACATCAGGCGTATCGGAACCAAACGTACAAAAGGTCCTGGACCTGCAAGCAAGGCCCCCCCCTCAATCCATCGTGGCCAATATGACCATACGTTATAGTAACACTTAAACCCGAAACTTACCCTCCACCCCCTCCCTCTCGAGCTTCAATGATAGGTAACTTTCAATTTTCTTTCATAACAGATCATTTCCCTCACAGAGTCGTTATGTTCATTATGATCATGGGAGGGAAGAGGAATTTGCGTCCATTCAGTTCCCCTGAATAGGTACCTCAATAATCACAAAAGGGAATGGACACTTGTATCTACAATAACCATTGGTTATTTGTTGACAACCCTCATAGACGCTGAGGTGTTAAAAGTGCGGTTTATCTTTTATCCGCCCCTTCTCTAGCGTCATGGCATATTCATCGGGTTGACAAACGACGTCCTATATGCCTGCCTCACCCGAGGCAACCTCTGTAAAGAGTAGAAGTGTCCAGAAATAATGAGAGGTGGAGTGCAGTGTCACCAAGCAAAAAATCTAAAAACAGTGTGGCACCAAAAACAATATTTATTATAAAGAAGATGCACACTGCAGATTAAAAAGGAGAAATAGTGATATATTAGGTAATCGAGTTACAGGATTACCATATAACTCTATCAATAAGTCGACATGTTTCAGCTCTATTGGGCCCAGCGGGTCTGTAGAGCTTTCGTCAGGACAAAACAAAAAAACAAAAAAACAAAAAACAAAACTGAATACTCACACTATTAGTGTAGTGTTCAAATGGAAGTATGAAATTTCACACTCAGATTCCTTTATTTTCAGGAAATCTCTCCGCATCAGGCGGGCCAAAGAGTCGCCGCACACAGGGCGTTTGCCTCGTGTTCGTTGCAATTCTTGCTTGTGCTGACTCTGCCCCTGGAAATGTTCATTGCCACTCCCCACTGATCCATACTCATCTGACCGCAGGGATGTCTCCCTTCACTATCCTGGTCATTGTGTATTCCCCCGGGTCCCTAAGGCGAGGCTCCTCTCTGAGAATGTGTGTATGTGATTAGGTTCAGACTCCGAGTCATGTCTGCCCATACTGCTAACGTTTCACGTCCACCTAATATGCAGCTCCTCAGCTCCTGCCCACTCTATCTTATCCATCTCCCAAGCCTCCCTCGCTGGAGCCTGGGGACTTATCCAATGAATTGCAAGTTGCCTTTTTGTTATAAGAAGGCCTAAGATAGCGTATCGCCTACTGACCTTTTTCTTGGAACTCTCAGGTAGAAGGCCTAGTAGGTACACCCACACTGTCTGTGGGATCTTTCAACCCTCGGTCTTTTGCAGCTGACCCAGAATCTCTGTCCAAAAATGATGTACTGAGGTGCAGTGCTAGATCATATGCAAAAAGTCTGCCGGTACCGAATGACATCTCGGGCATTGTGGGTCTCTAGTGAGGTATATGTCATGTAGACGTTTGGGGGATAGATAGGTCATGTGTGTATAATTGCATTGTATCAATTTAAAGCCAGCACTCACCAACACTCTTTTAACCCCTGCATGTATTTTGAGGTATTAATTTATGACACCCCTACCATCTCTAGCAATGTTACCAGCATGTAGGTACACTCTGGTGCCTCCGGAAAGGTGGGCCATAATTGTCTCGCTGTTGCCGCAATCTTTTCATACTTTAGGAATTGGCCTGTACCCAGGTTGAATGATTCTTGGGCCTTTTGCGTAGAGATAAATCGATTTTCAGGGTATAAATCGGACAACATTAAGCAGCCACCCTGCTGCCATTTATCGGTAGCCATTGTGCGTGCGATTTGTGCGAAGGGTATCAGCAACCATATATCCATATTGGGCTCTTCTAATAATGCGCATGACCACTCTTTTCCATATTTTCCCCATGTGTCGGATCACTTGGGGGAGTGTCGTAGGAGTCCTAGCACCTTTGGTCATTAGCAGCTCCCCTAGCTAGTATTCGAGATGGGTTCTTTACAACAAGTTTGATTCCCAGTTTGGTTCTCTGTCCAACCAATTAAATGAATATTGTAATTGAGCTGCAACGTAATATAATTCATAATCTAGAACTTGCATGCCTCCTTTCTCCCACTTCTGCTTCAAGGGACCTAGGCTTACTCTACATCTCTTACCCTGCCAAAGAAGTGTCCTAATCAATTTGTCAAGTTCATCAAATACTGTTCGCTGGAGCTCATAGAAGGTGACCTGCATTACGTATAGACTGCGTGGGAGCTCCACCATTTTATGAAGTGCTATTTTCCCCATTGGAGATAATTGTAGGGCGATCCAAAATTGTATAGATGATTTTAATACATAATGACCCTCACCATATTAAGATTGAAGAATTGTTTTTCGCAATATTAATACCCAAATATTTAACGTATCCGACCTAGATCTTGCAGCGCTTCCACCGGATGGTTAGCTAGTAGGCCCAGCGGGAACGTTGATTTTTGTGCATTTACCCAGATGCCAGTGATCTCCTAGAATTCCTGCATCAACCCTAGAAGGATCGGAACCGATTCTTCTGGTTGCCGGAGGTAGATCATGGCATCGTCTGCATATAACAAGTTTATATGTTCTGTACTGCCCACAGGAATTCCACAATCCTGGACAGTCTGCTGAAGTTCATTTGCCATGACAAAGAGTAATGGTGACTCGGGGCATCCCTGCCTTGTTCCCCATTGTAGGACTATTGCTTCTGAGATATATCCTCCAGTACGTTCCCTCACCCTCTGGGTTGTGTATAACAGCTTGACCCAATGTGTGCATGGGGTTCTCTTCCAGGGGATCCTCATCAATAGTCATAAGCATTAGAATATTCCCGCCCATGCGCGGGACCCCGGAAACAATATATTATATGTGCCCCACATATATATAGACATATATATATAAATATATATATACGTAAAAATAAGCAATTGCAGCCAAATAAAATAGTAGAGCTGGAATTTGCTGTGAAGAATTTCCACCATACAGTGTATTTTGCATTAGAAACATGAGAAACAACACCAATGCTTGTTTAGAAACTGTTTTAATGCTCAGAAAACAGTAGAAATTCTTATAACACACTGTATGCATATACAGCTCCCAGGCTGCATTGCAAATACCCAGTCTAAAAAGACTGAAAAGCTAACTTGTAGCTGAATGTACTAAAACTGACGCTGTGCCTTTAAGGCACCTCTGCCCCTAGCTTCCCATCATGCCTCAGGGGTTACAGTTAGGTCAGTTGTTCTTTCCGGCTCCTTCAGGAAGGACCCTGGATGCACAGCTCCACACTTTTCTGCCTTTTTCAGTCAGAAAATCTTCTAAAGAACAATTTTTTGATTTACTTTGACTTTTAACATCAGGGTCAGGTAAATAACTGCTTAGCAGTCGATTTTTTGTGAGGTTTTCCTGTCAGGATGCCCTCATTATTTGATGATTGCCCTTCTTGTGGCCACAAGAAGGCAAAAACAGACTCTCATGAGGTCTGTATTTTATGCTTGCCAGAGGATCATGATCCTAAAGACTGTTCACATTGTAAAAATCTGTCTGAAAGGACTCTTAAAGACAGAGAGAGGAACAGGCTCTATGGTCTGGCCCAGAGATCCATGAGGGGAAGATCTACAGAGAGGAAGAGTTCAAAGAGACCCAGAACTCCCTCCAAAGGCAAATCAGAGTGTCCATCAACCTCAGCACCGGGCTCGGCGCTGAAAAAACAACATCTGATGGACAGTTCGAGAGAAAAAACTCCGTCGACGTCGGGACCGGCGTCGATGAGGAAATCGTCGTCGAAAAGAAGTTCACCGACGACGAAGAAAGCTCCGCCGTCGTCAACTAGGCGACGATCGGCGTCGAGAGAAGCCACGAGATCACCGTCGACGAGAAGATCGACGTCAAGACATAAGTCACCTCCGCCGTCGTCAACCAGGCGACGATCGGCGTCGAGGGACAGATCACACTCACCGTCGTCTCAACGTCGACAGGCTTCTAAGAGTGTGACACCTCCGCCGACGTCTCCACAGAGGCGTTCGGCGTCGAGGAGCAAGAGCCCCCTCGGACGCTCGCCGTCGAGGAAGGGATCATCGTCGACGGCGCGTCGGCGCTCGACGTCGAGGAGGTCCGATCCTCCGCCGACGCCACATGTCAGGTCGACGTCGAGGGCATCGTCGACGACAGGACAACGTCGATTGACATCTCCGTCGCCGACAGACCAATGTCGGTCGACGTCGAGACCTCCGTCGACGGCAGGGCAACGCCGTTCGACGTTGAGACCTCGGTCGACGGCAGGGCAACGCCGTTCGACGTCGAGACCTCCGTCGAAGGCAGGACGATGCCGTTCGACGTCGAGGGAGAAGACTCCGTCGTCGGCTCATCATCGCCGATCGGCGTCGAGGGACCACAGGTCAACGTCGAAGCGTTCGACGTCGAAGGTTATCACTCTGTCGACGCCGCAGAGGCGTTCGATGTCGAGGGAAAGACTTTTGAGACGTCCTCCAACACCGGTGAGACGGAGATCTCCTTCAGTGCCTTCGACAGTCCTAGTGACACAATCTGCTTCTCACCATTCCTCCTTAAGTTCCTCTGGTTCATCGAGGTCCTCTTCTAGGAGTAGGAGTCCGGTGCAAAAGACACCCCAGCGATGGTATATTACACAGGCAAGACTCTCGCCAAGATGGTATGGTCCGTTGAGTAAATGGAAGGATTCTGGAGCGACGGAGAGACTACGAAGGTACTTAAGTCCAGACCACAGGTCCCCTCTTCAGCAGCTGGCAGAAGAGGCAGACAGACAGAGTCCTACCAGTCACCGATCACGCTCACGAGAGGAGAGCGGACAGGTCGCATACCCCCAAGGTCTCCCGATCACCAAGGAGGGAGCAACCCAGATCTCGAACACCGAGAAGGGAGGTACGGACTGAGAGATCGAGATCTCCACGAAGGGAGCATCAGAGAGAATCACGTTCTCCTCGAAGGGAAGAACGACCGAGAAGATCACCAGTGAGGAAGGAGAAATTTCACCACAGGAGAAGGAGAACTCCATCATCCTCCTCTTCATCTTCATCTAGATCTTCTAAAGGGGATTACTCTCCAACGCTGGCAGACAGCCCTCGCTCCAGAGCTTCCCCGCTTGACGACGTCAACACGTATCTGGACGTCTTACAAAGGGGGGCTCACAAACTTAATATAGAGATGGCTGTTCCAGAGGTTTCCACTTCTGTGATTTTTGAGACCCTTCGTCACAAATCATATACACGGCCTTTGCTCCCATTGGTTCCAGGGATAATGGACCCAATCAAAGAGGTTTTCCTCACGCCAGCAACGATCAGGGCGGTACCGGCACGTATCCAGAAGAAATATAGGCCGGCCGACTCAGATCCTATCTTTGTTAAGGGAAAGCCTGCGGCGGACTCAGTTATAGTAGCCTCAGCTAAGAAGAATCACACAGTCGCTCCTTCTTCTTCAGTTCCTCCTGACAAAGACAGCAAGACGCAAGATTCTTGGGGACGCAGGGTATGCAGCACAGCAGCTTCATCCCTGAAAGTCTCTAGTGCATCAGCCCTTCTCGGAAGGTACGATAGAGCCCTATGGGACTCCATGGAACGATTCAAAGAGAAATTGCCCAAGGAGGACCAGAAGGACTTTGAGGAGACAGTGACGGAGGGCTGTTTGGTGGCGAACCAAATGATTAGTTCATCTGCAGATAACGCCCTTCTAGCAGGACATGCCTACTCACATGGAGTATGTGCGAGGAGATCTTCTTGGCTGCGTTTAACTGGTCTCAAACCAGATGCCCAGCAGCGCATCCTCAATCTACCTTTTTCAGGATCTTCACTCTTCGGGGAGCATGCCGATCAGGAAATGACCCGCATGAAGACAGAGTTGGACACAGTGAAGGCGGTTGGTCTGGAGAAAAAGAAAGAGCCGTTCAAACAACGCTTCAAGACCAACAAAAACCGGGGAGGTCAACAGAGTGTTCAAACCCCTCAATGATCTCAAAACAAGCCACAAGGGAAGGCGCAATACAGAGGAGGAAAATCGGGCAGAGGCAGAGGCGGACATCATCAGTCCTCTACCACGCCTAGAGGAGGCAAGGCCTGAGCAGTGGCTTCCTCTGGCGCTGTTACCCACTCCAGTGGGAGGAAGTGCTTCGCAACACCTGGCAGAGTGGGTCAGCATCACAAAAGATCGGTGGGTGCTGAATATACTGCGCAATGGATATGCGCTACGTTTCCGGAAGAGACCACAACCGATGCCTCCAAAAAAGACTCGCTCGTACCATCTAAAACTCCTCAAAAGGGAGGTGAACGTCCTCTTAAAGAAAAACGCAACCGAAGAGGTACCCCCATCCTGTAGTGTAGTTCCTAGTTTCCCACTAGGCCCTGCGCATTGGAATAACATAAACAGTAGTATCGACGTGGAACTGCAGATATTCCAGGCCTCCACTGACTATGCTAAACTTAATTGGGTGTGTTACCAACTAGCTCAGAGGTCACTGGAAACTTTCTTCTCTGCATAGGAAGTGATCAGCTTCCTTGGCACAGACAAGAAGGGATTCAGTTTTCCAACAACCGTGCAACATGACAACTTTGCTCCTCAGATCAAGAGTCAATCTCTAGGGTCGTGTGAAACAATAGACAGGTATTTCACTCAGTCAGTCTAGTGCAGTTTACTTTCACGATATGTAGAGAATAGAGAGACGGGCGTTTGTCAATAAAAGGTTAACATTTATTGAACAGTCTTTCTTCTCGTACAAGAGAAATGTATTGCCACAATTGCAAGAATTGTTATTATAAAAAGTACGTACAGTAAGATAAGTATTGCGAAATAGAACTGTAAAAGCATTGATATGGTTTCTTAGCCATACAATGGTTTAAAAGTAATAAAACATATATATACAGTCATATATACATTAGGCTAACATACTCAACTGGTGCTTCTAACTACGCCTACCCCAGTGTGCCTGACCTAAGCCTAACACGTGGAAGGGGAGTAAGTAAGTAGCTTTAAGTTAAGTTGGTTTTGCCAAGGTTTGTTTCAAGAATTCTCGTCTAAGGGTTTAGTCAACACCATACCTCTGAATAGAATGATGGAGGATTGGTATCTCCTTCAGGGGTCACTCTCGATATCCCAGTCACCCGCAAGGGTAGACCGGAAACGCCGGAGCTGGATTTCTCTGCACGAGAAAGGCAGCTGCTCTCTTCAGCGCGTCGAGGAAGGAGGGGGGACAGCGTCCGCGGGCAGCTGGAATCTACTGGATGTCTTCGCAGAGGGACGGCTGTTCAGCTCCTTAAGCGTACTGCACCATCGTTCGCGCTTTAGCAGAGATAATGGTATCAGCAGCTTCACCACCAAGGGACAGCAGGCTGCAGCGACAGAGTGCTAGGTTCACCAACACGGGGTCTTGCAGGCAGCTAGCATCAGCAACAGTAGCTCATTGCTTAAGGCAACGTTGGTAATATTTATACCTGACAGGTGCCGGGTTTGACGCAAGTTTGCTGGACATAAGACGTCAATTAAAGATGTCACTAGGAAGTGATAGTTATCAGTTGCTCATTAGAGTTCCATTACTAATCAAAACACAGCAAGCGGGGATTTCCAGGTTTGCTGAGTTTTTATCTTGTTGAAGAACTCGGAGTGTTAATCTAGGAATATCAGATAGTGACTTCTGCTCTGTCATTGCACTAATTGGTCGCAAAGGAAGTGGCAGAGAACTATGCTGGAATGTGGCTCTGTTCGTGTGAGGCCAGAGATGACTTTTCTGAAAATCGCACTTGAACGGTTATGCCAATATAGGGAATAAATGGATTTATAGCCGAATAGGGGCATAAGGTCACGGTATCGATCAGGAACCTAGATAAACACGCAACAAAGGGGGAGAGGAGTGTATTCAAGGTATTTTCTAGTCCCCAAAAGAGACCAAGAGGACAAGTTCAGACCGATTTTGGATCTTCGAACCCTCAACAAGGTGGTGGTCAAAGAGAAGTTTCGCATGCTGGCACTTCATCAGATATGTCCTCATCTACAGATTGGAGATTGGATGTGTTCGGTGGATTTACAAGACGCGTACTTCCACATTCCTATAACACCAGGTCATCGGAAGTACTTGAGATTTCTGGTAGGGAACAAGCATTACCAGTACAAAGTGCTTCCCTTCGGACTCAAATCCGCACCAAGGGTATTCACCAAGTGCATGGCAGTGGTAGCGGCATGTCTACACAAAAAAGGTCTCTTTGTGTACCCATATCTAGACGACTGGCTCCTGAAGAGTCCGTCCCCTCGTCAAGCCACCAAAGACTGTCACCTGTGTCTCCAACAACTACACAGGCTCGGCCTCCACGTGAACACAGAAAAGTCGGTCCTGCAGCCCACGCAAACTATCCACTATCTGGGAGCAGTTCTAGACACAAAGTTAGGAAGAGCGTTTCCTTCACAGGTGAGACTATCTTCCATGGGGCAGAAATGCAAAAAGTTACTTCAGTTTCCTCGTCCAAAGGTGCGAGAAGTAGCGTCTCTATTGGGCTCCATGGCGTCCTGCATCTTCCTAATACCGAACGCCAGGTTGAGGATGCGGCCTCTACAAGAGTCTGTGGAAGATCAGTGGGACCAAGCGACATGAGATTGGGAGGATCGAATCATCCTGTCTCAAGCAGCACTGACCTCAATACAGTGGTGGACTCGCCCTCGGAATGTCCTGCAGGGAGTCCCTTTTCAGCAACCTCTTCCTTCGCTGTCTGTGGTAACGGACACATCTCTAGAAGGCTGGGGTGCTCACATGGGTCATCTTCAGATTCAGGGTCGCTGGTCGACCAACCTCCAGACATACCACATGAACATGCTGGAGCTTCGAGCAGTTCATCTGGCGCTCAAAGCGTTCCTTCCAGCAATAACAACGGACAAAATCCTGGTTCAGACGGACAACACTACAACTATGTTCTATCTGAACAAGCAGGGAGGAACTCGATCTCGCCCTCTGTCTCTGGAGGCCCAGACAATCTGGCACTGGCTTCTGGCTCGGGGACTGTCGGTGGTGGCAGTGCACCTTCCAGGCGAGCTAAACACAAAAGCGGACGCACTCAGCAGGCACTTCGAAGATCAGCCAGACTGGGTGCTAAACGACGAAGTAGTCGAAGAACTCTTCCGTTGCTGAGGTCATCCAGACATAGACTTATTTGCGGACGACGAAAACTACAAATGCCACGCCTTCGCGTCCAGGTTCCACAGGCCAGGGACGCAAGGGAACGCTCTCCTGCTGGAGTGGACAGGAATGTTCGCCTATGCGTTTCCTCCTCTGGCACTGATTCCGAAGGTGGTGGCCAAGCTCATTAGATCGAGCATGGACATGATCCTAATTGCTCCGGATTGGCCGCGACAATGGTGGTATCCAGATCTGTTACATCTGTCGCTGTGTCCACACAGACGCCTGCCGTGCAGGCCAGACCTGTTGAGCAAAATGAACGGGAGGATCCTTCATCCCAGCCTCCCATCGCTGAACCTGACTGCATGGCTCCTGAGGTCTTGCAATATGGACACTTAAATCTGCCTCCTGAATGTATGCATATTTTAAAAGAGGCAAAGAGACCTTCCACAAGGGCGTCTTATGCGTTCAAGTGGAAAAGATTTTTCATTTGGTGTAAGGACCATGGCTTTGATCCCACCAAAGGACAAGAAGAGGTAGTCCTTCCATACCTCCTTTACTTGGCTACATCAGGGTTGAAATACGCTTCTATTAGGGTTCATCTATCCGCCATAGTAGCGTACAGAAAATCACCTACACAAACATCGTTTTTTCAAGTCCCAGTGGTTAAGGATTTCCTTCAGGGATTAAAGAAGGTCTATCCCCCTGTGAGAAATCCTTCTCCTCCCTGGGAGTTGAACCTGGTTCTCTCCAGGCTGATGTCTACACCGTTTGAGCCTATACACAAGGCCTCCTTGCAGCATCTCACTTGGAAGGAGGCCTTCTTGGTGGCAATAACCTCTGCGCGCAGGGTTAGCGAGATACAAGCACTCTGCACCAAGGAACCTTACACTGTGTTTCACCACAACAGAGTGGTAATGAGGGCTCATCCATCTTTCCTTCCAAAGGTGGTATCGGATTTTCATATAAATCAAACGATTACCCTTCCTTCGTTCTTTCCTAACCCATCGACCCCAGCTGAGAGGTCGTTGCTCTCGTTGGATCTTAAACGGGTGCTAAAGTTTTACCTAGAAAAAACGAAGGACACCAGAAAGACAGACTAACTCTTTGTCAATTATGGTTCAATGAGGACCGGATTTGCAGCAGCCAAAAGATCCATCTCCAGATGGATTGTCTCATGTATCAAACTAGCATACCAGCTGGCTGGCAAACCTTTGTTACAATCACCCAAAGCTCATTCCACTAGAGGGAAAGCAGCCACAATAGCGTTTTTACATGACATTCCTATGTCAGAAATATGCAAGGCTGCGACATGGAAATCAGTCCATACCTTTACAAGGCATTATTGCCTAGAGTCTGATTCCAGAGCGGATTCTCAAGTAGGGCAAGCCTCCTTGAGAAACCTATTTGGGTAGAATAAGGCCTGCTTTTGGGCCTACGAATATGAATGTTATCTGTTGATTCCTTTGCCCGCAGGGATGAGGTGAGGCTCGCTACTCTATTCTAATGCTTATGACTATTGATGAGGATCCCCTGGAAGAGAAGGATTAGTTACTTACCTGTAATCCTAGTTCTCTTCCAGGGGTATCCTCATCAAAGTCATAAGCAACCCTCCCGCCTCCCCGGGCAAAGGACTTTGTTTATTAAATAGGAGATGTTTTTAACCTGTTATTACCATGGTTTGGTTTTTCAGTCTCCGAAAAGAACAACTGACCTAACTGTAACCCCTGAGGCATGATGGGAAGCTATGGGGCAGAGGTGCCTTAAAGGCACAGCGTCAGTTTTAGTACATTCAGCTACAAGTTAGCTTTTCAGTCTTTTTAGACTGGGTATTTGCAATGCAGCCTGGGAGCTGTATATGCTTACAGTGTGTTATAAGAATTTCTACTGTTTTCTGAGCATTAAAACAGTTTCTAAACAAGCATTGGTGTTGTTTCTCATGTTTCTAATGCAAAATACACTGTATGGTGGAAATTCTTCACAGCATATTCCAGCTCTACTATTTTATTTGGCTGCAATTGCTTATTTTTATGTATATATATATTTATATATATATGTCTATATATATATGTGGGGCACATATAATATATTGTTTCCGGGGTCCCGCGCATGGGTGGGAATATTCTAATGCTTATGACTTTGATGAGGATACCCCTGGAAGAGAACTAGGATTACAGGTAAGTAACTAATCCTTCCCAGTCCTGCTTTGGTTATTACATTCCACATATACTCCCAGTTAAGGGAGTCAAAGGCTTGCTCAATATCTAAGAAAGCAAGCGCAAAGTCCCCCTCCTAACATAATGACTGAGGAGCTTAAGATCAACATTCAACATTGATATGGGCAATACGAACTTGGTTCAAGAGGATCTTTTCCCGTATTCAGTATCACAGCTATATGGGCTTTGGACATTTGGTGTGGTAGTTCGCGTCGTTTGTATGCTTCAGCAAACACTTGGCCATACATTAAGACGTTTGGGAAGTTTTTATAGAATTCGGATAGGAAGCCATCTCCACCGGGTGTCTTTGCTGTGGATATCGATTGTAATGCTTCTTGAAGCTCTTGCTTACTTATTTGGGCCTTAATTAAACAAAGGTAGGTTGGGGTCTCAGGGATTATTTTTAATGACCACTCAACACTATACTCCCCGGAGGAAACTGAACAAAATACAAATAATAGTGGAGGGTCAAGACAACGAATTTCAAAGAGAACGACTATGTGAGAAAACTAGTGACCATTGTCCACTAGTCAGAGTACATCATTCGCGGTTGCTGAAAGATACCCATCAGTAGCTCTTCCTTGGCGCCCTTTTCATCATGTGGGTTCCTTCTAACCATGAAGGATGGTTTATTTTGATGTGGTCAAAATTGACAGCATGAGGACCAGTGATGGTATGACTGGGTCTCAAGGGGCTACTGAAAAGCAGTGCGAGGGAGTGTGGTAAAGTGCAAAAAGTGCAGGGTAGTGATGTATAAAATTAGATAACTTTGAGGAAAATATGTTTATTGCAGACCTCAGAGTTTCTAACGTTAAAAAGAGCGAGAATGGTAGTTTTACTTAATAGCTACCAACAGGTTGGTCGACATGTTTCAGCAGAGTTACGGATCCCAGAGGTATCCACTGCATTCCTCAGGACCTGTGTCGCTACTGCTAGTGTGGTGTTAAAAGAGTAAGGAAAAATTTCACCTGGTTTGATAGTGAAGAGTCATTCTCCTAGCATGTTTTGCAGGAGAGTACTGCCTCACCTCACCTGGCTCACAGCGCAGGTAATTGAAGCACCGCTCTGTCCGTCGGTACTTCCAGCGTCCCCTTACAGTCAGAGGGACGCTGGAAGTACCGACGGACAGAGCGGTGCTTCAATTACCTGCGCTGTGAGCCAGGTGAGGTGAGGCAGTACTCTCCTGCAAAACATGCTAGGAGAATGACTCTTCACTATCAAACCAGGTGAAATTTTTCCTTACTCTTTTAACACCACACTAGCAGTAGCGACACAGGTCCTGAGGAATGCAGTGGATACCTCTGGGATCCGTAACTCTGCTGAAACATGTCGACCAACCTGTTGGTAGCTATTAAGTAAAACTACCATTCTCGCTCTTTTTAACGTTAGAAACTCTGAGGTCTGCAATAAACATATTTTCCTCAAAGTTATCTAATTTTATACATCACTACCCTGCACTTTTTGCACTTTACCACACTCCCTCGCACTGCTTTTCAGTAGCCCCTTGAGACCCAGTCATACCATCACTGGTCCTCATGCTGTCAATTTTGACCACATCAAAATAAACCATCCTTCATGGTTAGAAGGAACCCACATG
The DNA here is from genome assembly GCF_964263255.1 of Lissotriton vulgaris. Classification (NCBI taxonomy): domain Eukaryota; kingdom Metazoa; phylum Chordata; class Amphibia; order Caudata; family Salamandridae; genus Lissotriton; species Lissotriton vulgaris. The sequence continues at coordinate 133,566,208 of NC_141699.1, read as the reverse complement.
ATGAAAAGGGCGCCAAGGAAGAGCTACTGATGGGTATCTTTCAGCAACCGCGAATGATGTACTCTGACTAGTGGACAATGGTCACTAGTTTTCTCACATAGTCGTTCTCTTTGAAATTCGTTGTCTTGACCCTCCACTATTATTTGTATTTTGTTTACTTATTTGGGCCCCCATTGATAATTGGTCATCCTCCGAGATAGTCAGTAAGAATAGGTGATCTAGGTATTCCTTTCTCTCTCCCACCCCAGTTGTCTGCTGCGGCATTGCGTATGCCTCACATAGATGAGCCTCAGAGACTGAGTTGATATTGTACTGAGTTCATTTAGCATCCATTACGGTTGTTTGTAGTTCTCTCACTGTTGTACATAGTGTCCCTACTTCTCCCTCCGTGGTCGTGACCCTCTCCACTACTTTACTGTCTACTGGCTCAGGTGGCCATCATATCCATTTTTGTTTGCAGCACAATTCGGGATCCTTTGATGGCTCCTAGGATTTCAGCCATGTGACTGTTCTGCAAGTTCCCGGGGTGGGGGGCTTGCCTCCCTACTGGGCACCTCCCCCCCCCCCCCCCCCCCCCCCCAGAAACATGTACTGAACTATTTTATTGGCCTGGGCTCCTCTTGCCGGCTTATCTTTCACCATATTGGCCAGTTGTGACACAGCAAACTAAAGGCAGATGTCTGGTGGCACACCAGGCCAATACCGCCTTGTCCGGGGGACCCAGCAATTGCCCACCAATGATTCGGTCTGTTTAAAGGTCCCTAGGATTCACCAAGACTCCAACACCAACAAAATTGATCATTTTCGAGACCCTGCAACTGAGATCAGTAACTAGACCTTTATTACCGCTAGTGCCAGGCCACCGGCAAGGAAGCTTTTTCTAACACCACCCTCTGTTAATACAGCACCTTCCAGGCTTCACAAAAATATTGTTTTCTGGCGCAGAATCCAGCTTTCCTCCGCACAGATTCTATACCAGAATCTGTGATTGTTGTGGTGGCAAAAAAACAACCTGCCACTTCTCCTTCTTAATCGAAAATTCGGAAGTTGGTTGGAAAATGTGCGGGACAGCAGCAACTTCCATCAAAGCAGCTAGTGCGACTGCCTTACTAGGCAGATACGACGGGGCACATTGGGAGTCCATGAACCAGTCTGTCAAACATCCCCCTAGGGATAAGAGGGAAGACTTCATGGAGATCCTAAAAGAGGGTTTAATGGTCTTGAACGAAGTGATTAGTGCTGCAGCGGACTCCTCTTTATTAGCTGCTCATAAATACTGCCACAGAATAGCTTTTAAATGATACTCATGGCTACGCCTAACATCGTCAAGCCAGATTCACAACAAAGAATTTTGAATCTGCCTTTCTCTGGAACAACTCTTTTTGGGGCTCATGCCAATGAAGAAATGGCAAGGATGAAGGCAGAAATGGAAACTCTCAAGGCAGTCGGCCTAGAGAGACTCAAGGAGCAGAGGAAATCTTTTCGGCCATACCAACACTGCTTTTCTTCCCAAAGAGGCCAGTCCTCTCCATGGTATCAGAACCGCCAGCAAAGCAGTGTTCAACAACAGCACCAACGTCCCTACTAGTATTGCCAACAACGGCAGCCTAAAGGGAGATCTACATAACATTCTGCTCAAGGGAGCAAACAGCCTTCTGGGTGGAAGCCCTAAATTATTACTTCCCCCTGTTCTGTTCCTCTCTCCAGTGGGGGAAGCATACGACATTACCCGGCAGATTGGCAAAACATAACACAAGATGCCTGAATGCTATACAATGAATATTGTCTGCAGATCATCAGTCATCCACTGACCATACCTCCGAAACCATCCAACTGCCAAGTTTCACTGTTACGAGCGGAGGTTTAACATCCTTTTACAGAAGTTTATGGTGTAACCATTTCCTTTCCAACAATGAGGAACAAGCATTTATTCCAGGTACTTTCTCGTCAAGAAGAAAGACGGAAACAAATTCAGACCTGTTCTCGACCTCAAAATTGCCAACAAGTGGATTCAGCGAGAAAAGTTCCAGATGTCGGCATCACACCAAATTTATCCCCAATTGCAACACTTTCAAGATGTGTACTTTCATATTCCAATCACCAGAAAGAATTGCAAGTTATTGAGGTTCGTGGTGGAAGAGGACCATTGCCAATAACAAGTCCGCCCATTTGGTCGAAAGTCAGCACCCAGAACATTCTCCAAGTGCACGGCAGTAGTGGCTGCCCATCTCTGGAGACACAGGATGTTTGTCTACCCATACGTAGATGATTGGTTAACCAAGGCATCCACATCTCAGCTTCATTACAGCTGGACTTGCAATCTCCTACGTAAGTTGGGTCTTCAAATCAATCACAGCAAGTCAAATTCTTCCCAAGTACAAACCTTCCATTATATGGGAGCCTCCATTCACACTGTAAGGGCAAGAGTGTGTCCTTCGGAGGAGAGATGCTTATTGATCCTTTGTATTTGTCAGGTTCTCATAAAAGCTTCCCATCCAACAGTGAGAATAGTGCCCTCCCTTCTCGGATCGATGGCTTTCTGCATCTTTCTCACACTGGATGCCCATCTATACATCATGCCTCTACAGGAGTGTCTTGAAGACCTGTCAGACCAACTAACAGGCAACTGGGAAGACAGGATACAACTATCCCTTCATGCGAATCTGTCCCTCAAATGGTGGTGTTCTCCAGCTAATCTCCTCCAAGGCACTATTTTTTATCATGAGATTCCGCATCAAACCATAGTCACTGATGCTTCACTGCTGGGTTGGAGAGCCCACATGGATCACCTCCAGATCCAAGGAAAGTGGTCAGAGAAGAAATCAACGCACCATATCAATCTCCTAGAACTCCATTCAGTCCAGCTGGTGTTAAAAGCTTTTTACCCCTCATTCACCTCTCATTCCCTGCTTGTTCAAACGGACAACACCACAACAATGTACTACCTCAACAAGGATGGAGGGACAAGGTCCAGGCCCTTGTCTCACGAGTCCTAGACTATCTGGAAATGGCTTCTAGCCAGGGACTTGACGATTACAGCAACACATCTGCCAGGTGTCTAAAATGCACAGGTCGACTCACTCAGCAGACTCCTGCAAGAAAACCACAAGTGGGTCCTAAACGAAGACGAGGTAGAAGACATTTTTCATTGTTGGGGAACTCTGGCCATCGACTTGTTCTCCACCGCAGAAAACAGCAAATGCCAAAGCTTTGCATTATCCTTCTTCCAAACAGGGGCTCTGGGGAATGCCCTATGGATAGACTGGTCCGGCAGATTTCTCTACTTTTTCCCGCCGATTCCCCTGTTCCCGGCAGTTCTCATCAAATTAGCTCAGTCCGCAAACAAAGAAGATCCTCATAGCTCTGGAGTGGCCACGTCAATGGTGGTTCACAGACCCCCTTCCACGGTCTATCTGTCCACATCTGAGTCTGTCATGCAGACCAGATCTACTAAGGAAAATCGGAGGCCAGATTATTCATCCCAATCTCTCTTCTTTGAATTTCTCAGCAGGGCTCCTGAGCTAGTACAGTAAGGACATCTAAATCTACCTCAAGACTGCATGGAGATTCTCAAATAAGCTAAGCGGCCTTCTATACATTCTGCATACACCTTCAAATGGAAGAGATTCTGCATGTGGTGCTCCAAGAATAAGGAACCTACCACTTGCCAGGAAGAAGTTATTCTTCCATACTTACTCCATTTGGCAAAATCTGGTTTACAATTGTCTTCGATAAAAGTTCACCTGACAGCATTGACTGTCTACATGAAGTGTCCCTCAAAAACCTCTTTTTCAGAATCCCTGTAATCAAAGATTTCCTAGAGGGCTTAAAGAAAGTTTTTCTTCCCATCAGACTTCCTTCACCTCCATGGGAGCTTGATGTACTCCTTTACACCTTATGCAGGATCCATTAGAACCCATACTCAAGGCATCTCTCCAACATTTAACTTGGAAAACAGCTACCCTTGTGGCAATGACATCTGCTCGCAGGGTTAGTGAGATTCAAGCTATATGTTCCCATGAACCATATACTGTTTCCATTCAAGCAAAGTGGTAATGATAACTCACCCAAAGTTCCTCCCTAAAGTGGTATTGGATTTTCATGTCAACCAGACAACCTCTCTGCCTTCTTTTTCTTTAGAATTTCTCTACTCTAGCGGAAAGAACCCTTAATTTCCTGTATGGTCAAAGAGTTTTAAAATTGTATTTAGATAAGACTAAGGCTAACCGCAAAATGGACCAGAAGATAGTGTCTTGCTTTTTATCTTGCTATCAAAAATCTAACAAGAGTCTTCCAGCTAAAGCTCACTCCACTAGAGGGAAGGCAGCTACTGCAGCTTTATTGCCCAATATCCCCATTCCAGAGATCTGTAAAGCAGCTTCCTGGAAATCAGTACATACATTCACCAAACACTACTGCCTAGACTCTGATGTTGGAGCAGACGCTCAAGGAGGGCAGGCCTCACTCAGAAATCTCTCTGCTTAACTTCTCTGCATTATCCTCTGACTACTCCACTGTGTTATCTGGGAATGGGCTAGCTATTCTATTCAGCGCTTATTACAATTCAATTCAAAAGTGCTTTATTCGAGTAATTACTCATAAAAGCAAGACATACAGACATATTAAAAAACGATTAAATATACAAGTAGTCAGAAATTACAAAGCACTTACAAATCCATAAAAACAATTATACAAAGATAAACCACAATATTAATAAGCAAGTAAGAAGGTGTAAAAGTTTGTTATTGAAAACTTATTTTTAGATGACCAATAAGTTAAAAACATTAATATACGTTTCATGGAGACACTGATACAATACATAGGCAAAGAATAGTCAGTTCACTAGCAGTCTCTGCCTAGTATCGGCAGAGAATAGTTACATAACTAGCAGTCTCTGCCTGATTATCCAAGCCCAACCAAGGTATTTTGCAGTGGCAATTATAATCCATGTAAGGGAGGTTGAACATAAAATACGCAACGCAACACTACTACATGTGGTACCAAGGTTCCTGCACATAGGTGCCAGCCAGACTCGTCTAGGGTCACTGTAAGCTTTGCAGGAGAACAAAACGTGACCTAGAGATTCTCTTCCTAAGCCACAAGCAGGGCAGATAGTGGACCCTCCAGAGCCCCATTTTGCTGTTAGTATTCTTAGGGGGAGTGAACCAGCTCTCATTTGGAATAGAAGTTTCCTGTCTAAGGGTTTAGATATAAAATCCCAATGCATTTCAAATACAGGAAACAATTTGACCTCCAGAAAACTAACAGCCATGGACCCATTATTAGAATTACACAAACTGGCATTAGCAATATATTCCCAAAACATATTCTTTAAGATTAACTTGGATGGAAATAAAGCTCCTGATGGGTCAACCAACAACTCGCTTAGCCCGAGCTCAAACAACATCAATTTTAGCGATTTAAACCAGGTAATCTTATGAAAACAGTCTGCTTTGATAAAGTCAGTAAAGCCTTCCGCATAGTGGGAAAGCTCAGGAGTAGTCCAGAGCCTACGCCAGTATAGAATTGGCCGTAGTCTGGCTAAGTCCACAATTTGCTTCCTACCGAGATCGTATCTGAAGGGCAGTAATGGAGTGCTATTCGGGGTACCAGTAGTTGACCTCAAAAATGTATTCTCGGATATTTGAAGCGCACTCAGATTTTCATACCCCCCACATCTCTGCCCCATATAGCGCAGACCCGATTGCCTAGGCTTCATAAATCATCAGAGCTGGTTTAACTGGTTAGTCAAAGACTTCCTGTGTTCCAGATTGATAACACCAGCTAATTGTTTATGACGTAGAGTTACTATATCAATGTGATGACACCACCTATTGTTGTCCGCTATATGAATCCCCAGGTAGGTGAATGACTTTACCACATCAAGAGGACGACCACTCATGACAATTTTGGACTTGAAGCTATGATGTGGATTAAAAATCAGGAGCTTCGTTTTAGACACATTCACCTCCAGACCGTGATCCACACAGAAGGTATCAAAGATGGTCAGTGCATGTTGTAAACCACTTGGGGTTTTGGATAAAATTAACGTGTCATCCGCGAACATTAAAATAGGAACTTTTACACCTGCAAGAGAAGGAGCATCCACTGACTGGGATAGCATGCGTGGGACAATACCGTTGATAAATAAGGTAAACAAGGTTGGGGCCATTGAACACCCTTGCCGAACCCCGCGCTCAACGGGAAATTCAGCAGTGTCCTTACCATAACCACCCCACTGAATTTTTGCGTAGGTTAACTCATGAAGTCTCATAATCATAGTCAGCAGAACCACGGGAACCCCCAGAGCCTCCAGAACCTGCCACAATTTTGCCCGCGGCACCAGGTCGAAGGCAGCCCGTAGACCGACAAAAGCCGCATAAAGGCTGCCTCCTCCTAATACCACGGTCCTCCACTGGATCAATTGGAAGCGAAAAACTTGATCCACTGTACTGGTTGCCCTTCGGAAGCCAGCCTGAAAGGGTGATAGGATATTATTATCATCCGCCCATTCAAGCAATCTGTTAACAATCACTCGACCGACTATTTTTTTGTACAGTGTCGATCAAGCTTATTGGACGATAATTACTTGGCAAAGCACGATCTCCCTTTTTATACACAGGTATAATCACAGCCCCCCGCCATGATGCCGGAATATCAGCACCTTTAGCGATGTGATTAGTAAGCAGATGAATATATTTGCACCATCTCTCTTTATCATTTAGAAAAACGTCCGCAGGGACGCCGTCTAAGCCCGGTGCACGCCCACTATGTACAGATTTGAGGGCAGACAAGATTTCATTATGTGTGAATATATTATCCTCTGCTAAAGACTGGATAGGGCGATTCCCAGCTTCCACCTGGGCACTTGCAGCATACTGGGAGCTAAAAAATTACACCCAGTCATCATGCGGGACATAATTATTAGGTGGCTCCTCAGATCTTCCGCTACCCCATTTCACGATGTTCCAAAACAACCGGGAATTTTTCCTATCACTAGCACGTTTCAGTTTATTCCAATGTGCCTCATCCCAGGTTCTCTTGGCTTTCGCAATACAGGCTTTGTAGTTCTTTCTAGCAAGGCGAATGTCATCTACCCCCTTCAGCCTGATTGCCTCTCCCAATGCAATTCGAGCCAACCTGCAATCAATATTATACCATTTAGCTGGATTGCATGCACGGGACCCATGGTTTTTTGCCGGTCTCAAAAAGTGACATTTAATTTTGCCAAAAAGGTTATCGTGAATTTTGGCCACGTCACCCTGGCCAGGGGACACACCTGCAACTGTCTCCAGGGCCGAGATAGCTTTATCTGCTTCCTCTTTAATATTTCCAATAGCCTGCTGATCAGTCATAACGCTAGCCCACCATAGCCTGCGCATATCGTTTTCAGGAATAGTCAGCGGTGGAACAAGAACATTAGGGCAAATTAAAACATCAACAGTGAGCCACCATTTATGCACCACACATAGAAGATTATGATCACTTTCAGGTCTTAGCACAACTTCCATGTCACAAACAGTCGACCATAGAGTCATGCTACAGATCACATAATCTATTCGACTTTTGTGTCTCCCATTGTCAAATGTCATGGAGGCTGTCTTGTCTGACTTAGTCCTACCGTTTAATGCTCTTAGTCTTAATTCTAGACACATGGCATTCAGACCTAGGATATCCTCTGTCCAGCGTGATACTGGATTCGTTTCTAAGGTAGGGATGCCCCATTGTAAATCCTCCTCAGCACCTAGAAAGGCTTCACCAGCGACCAGAGGCTCAAAAGTTCGATTCAGGTCACCAGCTATTACAATCCTATGACCAAGCGAATATGTGTCAAGGAGATTATAGAGAGCAAGGAGGACATCAGATCTACCTGTCTTACTAGCTCTAGCATATATGTTATAAATGTCTAGTACATCAGAGGTATCACTAGTAATCCTGATTAACTGGATATCTTTTTGGCTAGTCGCCAGACTCTTTGCTGTCAATTTAAGGGACTGACGAACCCAAATAGTGAGTCCCCCCATAGGTCTCCCTTTTGGTCCCTTAATAGCTGGTACATAAAATTTTAGATATCCCAAAGCATAAACAGGTTCACAAGCCCAAGTCTCCTGGAACATACATTCATCATATGTGCTGACGAAGCCTAGCCAGTTTCCGCATACTAACTTGGAACTTAACCCAGCCACATTCCAAGAGATTAAGCTCCCCGTCCCAGGCAGTGATTCACCTATTGGCTTTGAAATAGTAACAGAATTGCTTGGTGCAACATCACCTCCAATGATGACATTATCTTGGCATGCATTACCCAAAACAACAGAGTTTCCCACTCCCTGTGGGACGGATACTAGGTCACAAGCTTTCCTTGCTGTACCATAAACCACTTGGCGGTCGTTCTCAATAGACCTGCTAGCACATGGGTTAGATGGAGGTTGTGTTGCAAACTTTGAGCATGCCAAAAGTCAATCACATTCGTTCAAGTTGGAAAGGGCAGAAAACCTGTTATCAAGACTTAGTCCTCAGTCTTTAAATGTGGGAGTATTGCTCCCCCTATTAGGCACCACGTTCCATTTTGTCCTTAGAGTACAGGGATTGGGGCCTCTTCCTTTACGTGGGTAAAAAAAATCCAAAGTCAGTGGGACATTAGTGGTCGATCTTCTCTGTGGAGGTAATAAGTTAGGTAGAATATTTGTCACCACCTCAGGATTAGAAAAATTAAGAACAACACAATCCCCCTTAAATCTTTTAGCCCTGTTTCCGATCCACTCAACCCTTCTGGCCATCACTAACTCTTCTGATAGATGTTGTTTCCTCCAAGGAGTTATCACCATGTTATTGGTTAACCAGGATAGGGATTTATACAATAAAGAGGGGGTGGTTTCTTCTTGACCAGAGGCCAGTGGGGGAACATTAGCTAGGACAAGAACGAGGGGAGAGGCCTCAACAATAAGCTCGCATGAGCCTTTCCCAAGGTTCGTGGCATTAGGTGTAGGTAATGGGGCTGCTAGCCCTTGCACACTTCCAGCTAGATTTATCTGCGGGGCCATTGGCTGATTTATCAAAGGGATGGCATCAGTACCACCCTCAGGGTTAGAGCTACTCTTTAGGGACTCTACTCTAGTCACAACCTCCTCAGGTAGTTTTTCTACTTCCACTAGAGTTTTATTCAGCAAACCCCCCAATCTATTAACCTCAGCAGTTAACTTTTCGATTCGACCAACCAAGGGCTTTACAATGCCCCTAATTTTTACATCCAGCATACCCCACAACTTATTAAATTGTGTATTAGATAGAGTCACGCAAGCTTCGTCACTAGACCCATCATCCTCCTCAACAACTATTTTTCTAGGGGGGAGTAGCAGCTTTTTTCCTACTTGAACGAAGCCCCCCACGTTTAGGCAGGTCCTTTTTTCCACCCCTGGTGGCACGCGGGGCAGGCACTGGGTCAGGGGGAGTGGCCTTGTTCACAACCTCACCCTCACTGTCACTGCTATCTTCTATACCAACTACTGTGCCGCTGGGCTGCACGATAACAGCATCAGTGGGAGAATCAGGAGTTAGCCCAAAACTACCACTTTTTTCTTGGGCAAAAGGATCATCCAGCTCTGAGTCCCGGGGAGGGGATTCAGTAGGTACATCTAAGCCCAGCGAAGATCTTCTGTCGGTATTTATTTTTGCCACTACTTGGACGAGATAATTCTCTATAGTGTTTTTAACTGGTGATTGTTTTTTGGGTGGCATGGTTAACCGTAGTTAGTGAGTGCCTCTAGGTGCACTGTACTGAAACACAAAATAGTACCTAGTTGTAGCAAATGTAGTCCGAGATGGGCCTTGTGTCTTGAGTCTCACAGCAGGTTTTCAGCAGAGTTCCTGGCCCAGACCAGACGCTGCCAGTCGCAGACTGTCCTGGGCTTCTCCCGGGACGCTCCCTCGCGCTCCCGCGTAGCGGATAACGGGCCACACTATATAGCGTCAGTAGGGGGCGGCGCTCAAGCCCCGCTGCAGGTGTGTGCCTCGGAGTGAACCCTGGGAGACGTAGTCCTGATGGTGTCTCTGTGTCTCTGTGCGCGTCTCACTCCCGCTGGCTCCCAGTCTCCTAGTACAGTGATGGCGAAGCTCCACAGTCCGCAATCCTGCCCTGAAGGTACGTTAAGGGCTTTAGACAGGAGGCAAACAGGAGGCAATCTGGTACACCTAACGCTGCGGATGGTAGCGTGGTGGGTCTGGGCTGTGCAGGACTCGGCAGGGCAGTGGCTGCAGGCAAGCTCCCACCACTCACTACCCGCTGCCTCTGCCTCCTCATCCGCGTGCGTCCCCCCCTGACTACTCCTCACCGCCTTGATCACCTTGATCGGGTGCTTGCAGTTTTCGCGGCTGCTGTGAATGGCCGCCGCTGGGTGCCGTCGGGCGGGTCCCCGAGTCTCCGAACTGACGGACGGCTCAAAATTAGCCCCCGCCTAATTCCCCCACCTGGTTCGGCTCGGCACGGCACGGTAGGAACAGCATCTCAGCTCTGCAAACTCCGGCACCAGCTCCGGTTCCCGGCTTGACTCCGGCTCCTCCTGCGGCTCCTCTTGCTTCCCGCTTATTACTATAAATGAAAATCCCCTACAAGAGAAGAAATTGTTTTTTACCTGTAACTCCTTTTCTCTATCAGGGGAATTTCCATTATAGTCCTAAGACCCTCCCTCCTCTCCGGTGGATTGAACAGAGGAATTGCTCTATTGCTTATCTTTTAATATAAGCCTTCAAAAAGAACTGAAGTGACTGCCACCTGCTGTGCATGATGGGATACTGGTGGCACAGTGGCTTTTTTTTTTAGACCTATAATGGCAACTATGTCCTGCTCCCTTCATTTCCATCTTAAAAAAGGGTTTGTGAGGGATATTTTTACTGTTTGGCACTATACTTATCTGAAAATTACTTTATTCTGGCCCCTTTTTTTCTCTTCAAGATGAAGAATCTGGCCATTGTAGCCTAGGTAAATAAGTTGCCTAATCAGTCTTACTGTCTTAAGTATATTTGTAGGCCTTCCTGAACAAAGGCAAAAATCTACACTTAAGAATATATATATATATATATATATATATATATATATATATATATATATATATATATATATATCTTCACACACCGGTTCCAGGTTTCCCGGCCCTTGAGCGCTCGGTGTGGGTGCGTACCCTACGGCAGAACCTCGCCGTTAATTATTTAACACTCTTCCGCAATTAAGACGAAAGTAATGGGCGCACTCCCTCTCAGTTCCACAATCAGATTTATTGAAATCTCTACGAGTTTCAGTGCACCTAGCACCTTGCTCACGATCACTTTCTCAAGTTTTTTTTCAACGTATTTAAAGCAATCACCAGTACTTGATGTTACATCACATCCTGTTCTTGATAGCTGAGCATTGTGGTGTTTGTGGTTTTTCAATTTTATATAAAAAGAGTCTCTAAGTGGAGTTCAACCATACATTTAACAAGATAAATCAAAACCCCTTATTCTCATGCTTGAGCTCTTTTCAACATTAGCTGACAAACCAATTTAAATAATTTAGATTTTCGCCATTATTTCTGGTTTGCTAAATTTTGTCCTTTTCAATCCCTCTAGTGGGATTTGTCAATCATTTGTTCGTTAATTGGGGTCCCTTTATTTTCTAATTTTTGAGTCTTGTTTATGAAAGCGGTTTCAACCTCACAAGCTCACTTTTTCTAGTTCTTCCTTTGTCCATATTAGAGATGAATATATAACTCCTCTGATTGGTTAAGGCCGTGCGGGCTTAAGGTTCTGAAATTTAGGATGTGACGTGACTCTTTTTGTCTCAAGATTTTTTCACGGTCTCCTCCACGTATGTTCTTTGGTACTGTTTCTATCCCGAAAAATTTCAGTTTCAGCCAGTCCCTATTGCGTTTTAGCTCCAAATGTTTTGCCACTGCATTCGCTCTGTCCTTGTGTGTTGTAGCTCTAACATGTTCCATTATTAGTTTTTTTAGTTCTCCCTTGGTGCTGCCCACATATAGTAGGGGAAAAGGACATTCTATTCCGTAGACTGTAAAATCCGTTTTGCAGGAGATTAATTGTCGTATCTGCCATTTTTTATGATTGGGCATTGATATTTCCTTAGTTTGTTTTGCAATTTGGCACATTTTGCAACCATAACATTTCACGAAGCCAGTGGTTTTGAGCGAGTCTTTCTTTTTGTTGGTTTTACAATGGCTGTGAATCAACTGGTCCTTTAGGTTCGGTGCTCTCCTATATGTTACAACTGGGTGTTGACCCACTAACTTCCCTACTGTATCATCCAAATGTAGGATCTTCCAGTTTTTCCTCATGATTTGCACAAGTTTTTTGCTGTTTTCCGAGTAGTCAGTAATGAGTCTGATGGGCTCTGGTTCATTTATGTTCTCATTTTTATTTGGTCGTTTCAAACATTCCTGTCTGGGTTTCTCATTTGCTTTTTTCCAACATTTCTCAATGTTGCCTTGATTATATTTGCGATTTTTGAATCTTTGTTTTGTTATGGCACTGTGTTTCAGCCATTCAGATTCTTCGCTGCATATTCTTCTGATGCGGAGGAACTCTCCATATGGGATACTTGAGAGGTTGGAAGGAGGCTTGGTGGAAGCTGGTCGCTTCTAATGTTGCATTAGTGGCCGTTGCCTTTCTATGCAATGCCGTGTGGATATGGTTGTCTTTGATGTAAATGCACGTGTCCAGGAATGTTACCTCTTTGTTGTTGATTTCATATGTGAAGGTTAATCCTGTCATGCTGCTATTAATGATCTTGTAATAGTCCTGGAATTCCTCTTGGGTTCCATCCCAGATGATCAAAAGGTCATCTATAAACCTTATCCAACACATAATTTTGCAGGTGAATTGATCGTTTTCTGATGCCCAAGCTATTTCCTTTTCCCAGTACCCCATTGTGAGGCACGCATAGTTCGGGCTAAATGAAAAACCCATTGCGGTTCCATTACATTGTCTGTATAACTCTTCACCAAACAGAAAAATATTTTGTGATAAACATAGTTCAATCATGTCTTGTAACATTTGGTTGTGGTTTTTGTATTTGATATCCCTGTGTTGCAAAAAGTAGTTGCATGCTTTTATTCCAATGTCATTTTGTATATTCGTATATAAAGATACGACATCCATGGATATTAGTTGATAGGTTTCTTGCCATGGTGTATTTTCCAGTCTCCTTAAGAGGTCGTTGGTATCCTGAATATATGAGCTTAGCGTTGTAACATGTGGTTTGAGGAAGTGATCAATATAGCTTGAGACAGGTTCCAAAAGAGAGCCCTTTGGGGATAAGATTGGTCTTCCTGGTGGTTTATTTCGATCTTTATGAACCTTTGGCAGGAAGTATATTGTGGCTGTTGTTGGGTGATTAGTTGTTAGATACTTTTGTTCATCGTCACCAATCAGGTTATTGAGTTTCCACTGTCTTAATTTTTCACCCAACTTCTTCTTTATTTCTGGCGTAGGATTGATTTTTAGCCTCTCATAATATTTGATGTCTTTCAGTTGTCGATGGGCTTCAATGAGGTATGAGCTCTTTTCCCAAATCACTATATTTCCTCCCTTATCCGCCATCTTTATTTCTATCTGGTCATCTTTGCATAGATTTTCTAATGCCTCTCGTTCCTCCGAGGTCAAATTATCTTTGTAGTTGGATCCCTTGATTTTATATAGGTCCTGGATCACAGCTTCTTGAAAAATATCCACCTTGTTTCCAGCCGGTAACTGGGGATAGAATTTCGATTTTGGTTTTAGCTTGCTGATGCTTGCTCCTGTTTGTTCAATTGTTTGACTCACCGTTATTTCATTTTCATCGGTTACATCTAGGTTCAAAAGTGTGGTGTATGCCTCTGCTTCTTTTACACATAGATTTGAGGTACTTTCTTCTTCTACTCTTGTTTTTTGTATTTCTTTTTTTATTTTTGTTTTCTTCAAAGAATGTAGCCAATTTGATTTTTCTTATGTATAGATAAAGATCTATTCGTACTTGAGCAATGTTCATCTTTTTCTTAGGGCAGAAATTTATGCCCCGTTTTAATTGCTTGGTTTCCGTTTCAGTGATTGTTCTTTTTGAGAGGTTGATGATTTGTAATTCATTATTTATTTCCCCATCTTCTGGCGCATGCTCCGTGTTTCTGTGCCCACTTTCTCGGTTAATTAATTTGTTTCTGTTGCCCCTTCTTGTCTTTTTTTGTTTGTGGTCCATCGTCGTCCTCTTCCCCTTCCTCTTGGTTGATTTTGTGCGCCTCGGCTCTGTTCCCACTGTCTTTGTTGTAGCACGAGGCGCATATCCCCTAAAAAAGGCATTCTTTCGGTGTTTACTGATGTACTTGGTTCGCCTTCGTTTCCTTCAACTGATATTAATGAGCATGAGGAGGAGGCACTGCTGGATAGATTAGAGCCTCGTTTTTGTGGGGACAATTGTTTGAAAAAGTCATATTTCCTAGAGAAGGTAAATATACAACCCTCCTCATAATCCACAGTGTCACGGATGAATTTGTTATGCTTGGGCTCTCTCACTGTGTCTTCATGTTTTTCAATTTGGCTTTCTAGTTCCTCCTTAAATTTAGTCATTTCATTGTTGAGTTTTAGTGATGTGACCTCTTTCTCCATTTCCTTGAGTTCATCCTGTATTTTATTCAAGCTGATTTCAATGTGTTTTACAAGAATTGCTACTAATCCAAGGGACGATTTTAAAATGAATTCACCCCATTCTTCAAGTAACTCATTTGATGTATCCTGATGGCTCGGCATCAACATAAATCTCAGGCCCCTTGGAATCCTCTGTACTTCCAGATATTTCTTGAGTGTTATGAATTCCCAAGATTTGTTTATCTCTTTGCGGCTCAGTTTTTCCCACATTCTCAATTTACTTTTGACATCCGGTTTGGGAGTGTCCGATTTTGCTTGTTTTTCTCCCTTTTCCTTCTCCGCATTGCCTTTCACAAACATTGTTGTTAGCAATTCATCTCGTTTTGCTGCCCTTTGTTCCATTATGTTTTCAACTGCTGCTATTTATTTTGGGTCTTTTTATCGTGGCACGTGGTAACTTAAAGGTCGTACTTATACACATTAGACAAATAGGTTATTTTCGCGCGTTTCATTCCGTCATGAAATTCCAGTCGCGATGCTTTAACCCCAATGTGTAAGTTTTCTGACACAAAGCTGACAGTTTCGCGCTTTCCATACGCGTTTATCTCGCGGCTTAACTCCTTCCCAGCACAGGCACACTCTTACCTCCTCACAGAGCGGTATGTGTGTCCCGAGTTTTGCCGCCTCCTCCTTTCGTCAGCGTTCACTCCGGTCGGGTGAAATTGAATCTTCACACGCCGGTTCCAGGTTTCCCGGCCCTTGAGCGCTCGGTGTAGGTGCGTACCCTACGGCAGAACCTCGCCGTTAATTATTTAACACTCTTCCGCAATTAAGACTAAAGTAATAGGCGCACTCCCTCTCAGTTCCACAATCAGATTTATTGAAATCTCTTCAAGTTCAGCATGAAAACAATACGATCTACGCGTTTCAGTGCACCTAGCACCTTGCTCACGATCACTTTCTCAAGTTTTTTCAACGTATTTAAAGCAATCACCAGTACTTGATGTTACATCACATCCTGTTCTTGATAGCTGAGCATTGTGGTGTTTGTGGTTTTTCAATTTTATATAAAAAGAGTCTCTAAGTGGAGTTCAACCATACATTTAACAAGATAAATCAAAAACCCTTATTCTCATGCTTGAGCTCTTTTCAACATTAGCTGACAAACCAATTTAAATAATTTAGATTTTCGCCATTATTTCTGGTTTGCTAAATTTATTTTGTCCTTTTCAATCCCTCTAGTGGGATTTGTCAACCATTTGTTCGTTAATTGGGGTCCCTTTATTTTCTAATTTTTGAGTCTTGTTTATGAAAGCGGTTTCAACCTCACAAGCTCACTTTTTCTAGTTCTTCATTTGTCCATATTAGAGATGAATATATAACTCCTCCGGTTGGTTAAGGCCGTGCGGGCTTAAGGTTCTGAAATTTAGGTTGTGGCGTGACTCTTTTTGTCTCAAGATTTTTTCATGGTCTCCTCCACGTATGTTCTTTGGTACTGTTTCTATCCCGAAAAATTTCAGTTTCAACCAGTCCCCATTGTGTTTTAGCTCCATATGTTTTGCCACTGCATTCGCTCTGTCCTTGTGTGTTGTAGCTCTAACATGTTCCAATATTCGTTTTTTTAGTTCTCCCTTGGTGCTGCCCACATATAGTAGGGGACAAGGACATTCTATTCCGTAGACTGTAAAATCCGTTTTGCAGGAGATTAATTGTCGTATCTGCCATTTTTTATGATTGGGCATTGATATTTCCTTAGTTTGCTTTGCAATTTGGCACATTTTGCAACCATAACATTTCACGAAGCCAGTGGTTTTAAGCCAGTCTTTCTGGACCAGGGTTCAATTCCCCGCCTCGGCGGGTCTTGGGCTCAAAAAATTCCACGGACTTGATAATTCTCGCTCTGGTGCCTTCTCGACTCACGGGTTCACACTCTGCGACTCTGGGCAATAGCTTGCTTAATCTCCACAACGGCCCCTCGCGGCGGGATGCCTGGCTTTCACCTTGTGTATACCATGCCGGGGTTATCTCACAGGGGAATACCAGGACGGGTTCCCTAAGCACGCGCCGGGAAACCCACTGCGGGTAGCTGTGCGCTATACAAGTTCAAATACATACATACATACATACTGGTGATTGCTTTAAATACGTTGAAAAAAACTTGAGAAAGTGATCGTGAGCAAGGTGCTAGGTG
Organism: Lissotriton vulgaris; assembly: GCF_964263255.1. Classification (NCBI taxonomy): domain Eukaryota; kingdom Metazoa; phylum Chordata; class Amphibia; order Caudata; family Salamandridae; genus Lissotriton; species Lissotriton vulgaris. The sequence continues at coordinate 133,549,410 of NC_141699.1, read as the reverse complement.
CACTGAAACGCGTAGATCGTATTGTTTTCATGCTGAACTTGAAGAGATTTCAATAAATCTGATTGTGGAACTGAGAGGGAGTGCGCCCATTACTTTCGTCTTAATTGCGGAAGAGTGTTAAATATATATATATATATATATATATATATATATATATATATATATATATATCCACACGGGTTCTCAGCAAGGAGCGGCGAAGTATCCTGCAGCAACGCCGCCTTAAGAAAACAGCAGACCCAAAGATTTTCCGTGAGTTATTTTATTCTGCAACAACCAGACAGCATAACATATATATCCAATAGCAAATGCCCTTGAGCTTATAGAGGGCTCCCAAAGCTGACCTCACCATCCGGTTTGCGCGCCTCGTAGCTGCTTGCCTTTCATGTCTCCTTTGCTTTTCTCCATGCCCGAAGCATAATATATATATATATATTATTTTTTTTTCCACACCAGTCCCACTACGAAATGGGTCCGACACATGCTCAGTGGCTAAAGCAAAAATGTATTGCTCTTCAGGCTGATTGCTTTCCTCAGTGCCCGCTTCACATATAGTGTAGTTTCACTTGGGGGCTCGTTTTAAAGACTCAAATATTGTTCGCTCCTTGGAGCAAACACTCTGGCCTGCCCTCCACAATTTCCAGCCATGTCAGTCCTGCGTTGATTCATGCCGGCTTTTCATGCTTCCGGTTGGTGAAGGCTGGTACAGTGATCAGCTTCTTCATACACCAGGTGGAGTCCCAACCTCTGCTGGCCAAGAAAATCACATCTCTCTCGGCGATTCGCGCAGGGAGCAAAGATGACAGTATCCTCTCATGCCTCCTTAAACAGCATGCAGCTGCTTCCGTTTTCCCCATGTGGCCACTGACTACAGTGAGTATCTTGGGCAATCCGGGAAGGCGACGCGCTGGGTTCTCCAACACTATACCACTCCGCACAGGCAATGTGTGTAGTTCCAAACCAAAAGGGTGTGCTGGTAAAAAGGTGCTTGTAAGCTCTCAAATATTCATACGAGTCCCACAACAAGCATTTACAATGCAATGGTCTCGGCAATATTATAGGTAGAGCTATTGGCATTGCTCATAATTGTTGTATTATTTTTTATCCCTAAATAAAAGGCATTGTCCTTTCTATTGGCAATAGCTGAATTGTTTGCATATGTGAGACCTATTGCATTAGCAGAGAGAGAGTGAGGTAGTGAAAGAGTGAGTTAGTGAGGGAGAGGGATGTTGTGAGGTAGTGAGATAGAGAGAGAGTGCGGTAGTGAAAGAGAGTGAAAGTGAGTTAGTGAGATAGAAAGAGAGCGAGTGAGGTAGAGAGTTGGTAGATAGAGAGAGTGATGTAGTAAGAGAGTGAGGTAGATAGAGAGTGAGGTAGTGAGAGAGAGAGTGAGGTAGTGAAAGAGTGAGGTAGTGAGGGAGAGGGATGTTCTTTGGTAGTGAGATAGAAACAAAAGACGACACCTATTGGATTTGCCAATGTTTGTTTATATACCGATTCATATCACACATGCTGTTTTTAAGCTCTGTAAGTAGCGACTTGCTATTACATCATCTAATTGTAATCAGATGTAAAGGCCATTCCATGTTATTGCTTCCAGCCCTGTGCTTTTGTGTGACAACCTAATGCATTATGGGTGTAGTAGTCTTGTTTGCTTCAATTAACCCAACTACTTACAGTCGAGGTTGCCATCCTGCTTACAGTGGCACAATTCACTCAACGCCCCCTTGACAAGTTGCCCTTGGCAACTTGCAATAGAAGTGTCTGTAGGGGCCCTGGCGAGGGGATCAGGGCACGCCAGAGCTTCTTAACACGACAGTCTCGCGAGCTGAGTGTTCTTCCAGGGATGTCAGGCCTGTTCGGCAGGAAACTCCCTCCTCTGTTTACAGTGCTCGAGGGGTGGCCCTCGACCTAAAAACGGTCACAAGGGAACAGCTGTGTGTGCGGGTGGAGGGGGGTATAGTAAAGAGGTCAGAGTCATTGGGACTGAGGGCAAGCATGCAAGCAGACAAATTTGAAAAACACACACACACGCAGTTGCATGCAGATTTCGTGGGCCCCAGCTCTTCACCGTTGGAAATGCGCCTGCCCGAGGCCACGCAGGGGCCATAGAGAGGGCGGGCTCCTAGTCGCGGAGGGCTGTCCCGCCCCCAGAAGGATGTCCAGCTTGTTCCTCCTCCCTGGTTGGAGGAGGCGGCTGGCGGTGTTTCTCATCCGGGGCGGCGGGAGTGGCTTCCAGGGGTACTTAAGCTCCTGGGCCCTGTTGGAGGGCCTCTTTGCCGCTCCGGACGCCATCGCGGGCTCTTCGGGACACTCTTTTTCTTCGGGACTTCGACGGTGAGCTGGGCCTTCGGGCCTCCCCCCCCCCCCGCCTACTCCCTCCCTTGGAGCGATGGTCAGGCGGCCCGCTTAGTGGAGGGGGGGACGTTCCGGTCTCCCCGGGTTTTCTTGTCCTTCCCTTGGGGCCCGGCTCGGGTCCCATGCGGCCTTTCTCCCGCAAGCCCCCCCCCCCCGGCCTGCATGGGAATGTTCGTATGGCCAGGGGGTGAGGCGATTTCCGGCCACCTTTGGGCAGGCTGTGCTTTCCCTTCCATCCACCGGTCCCGGGGCGCGCTTTGTTCGAGTAGGGCCCTGAGCCGGCGCTCGCCTATCTCCCTCGGGTTGGGTTTGCTTAGTTCTCCGGGGATCCGCGGGTGAATCCCACTTCCCCTCCGAAGCCTCTTCCTGCCGCCATTATGGGTCGGTTAGCGCGGCGAGCATTCTTGAAGTTATTAATGTTTTGCCCGAAGGGTCGTGGTGCGGGGGATACTTTTGCAATCCCGTTTTCAATTGCTCATGTTGCGTTTTATGTCGCTTTTGGAAAATGTTCAGTGTGCGGGGCGGCTGGGTACGATTTGTTACAAAAGATATATGGTGGCGAGGTCGGTGTTTGGTCCACGTGGGCCCTGGACCCGACGAGCAGTTCATGCAGGGCTGATGTTGAGTTATACTGTTTATACCAAATGTGTGCTGTTTGTACTGCATTGACATTTATTGAATTGCAATATGTTTAAATTGTACGTATTTACCTGTTATTGCTGTGCTGCGAGGCTTGGTTCAGGCAAGAGGGGTTCAGGTCTGGCCTGCGGTGGGTTTGCATGTGGGTACACACCTTTTTCACTGCTTCTGAGTGGAGGTTCGATCGGATTGCAGTGGACGAACGTTTAGAGGTCCTTGGCAGCTAGTTGTTGATATGGTAGGTTTTCAGAGGATCTGTGAGCGTGGCTTTTGTTGTATTGCTCGCCTTACATGCGGTTCGCAAAAGTGACCCCCGAGGGTATTCCACGTGGCTAATTTTTTACGTACATATTTTAGTGGGTGATCCCGTGAGTTAGGCCCCAGTGTGAGCGTGATTCTCAAGTGTGCACCTCTATCTGTCGCTGTGCGCAGATGGAACTGAATAGTTCGGTGGACACGACGGGGCGAGTGGGGGGTAGAGTACATGTGGTAGCCGTTTGGTCTTTCGATGCCTTAGCCAATGCTTTCGCCAGTGCCACGAAGGGGACCCCCCCCTAAGGATTTTAGTACTTCCAGGTAGCCCAAGTGTTTTAATTTCAGCTCCTGTCTCATGTCGAGCACGGAGGGCGGAGGCGGCACGCGAGCCTCGTGCTACAACCTTTGTTTAGCATACTGTGCGCGAGATGAGGGGTGCATTCAGGCATGTGCCTCGGGGCCACGGAACTGAGGTGTTTATTCTGTTGCGCGAGCTTCGCTGGTTTCTCGACGCTCAATTGCATGCACTGTTTATTTTAAAGTGTGGCTGTGCATACTTCAAGGCTATGAATGAGCCTTACGGGCGCAATTTGTATAGTGCGATTGATGTATGGACTCCGGTTAATAGATAACTGCGCGAGGGTGCAGCCCACCACGCGTGTGCATGTATGGTGCGACCGTAATTTCGAGGGGAGCACAGTATCATTGGACCTAGTATCTCGAGGATCAATATTATCGGTAGCATGCTAACGCTTCTTTGCATCTGCAGTGTTGGGGTGTATGGTGCGTTCACCCTGGGCAACATGCTCGATAATTTCAGCATATTATCGCTTGTTATTGATGTCATGTGTGTAGTATCAGGTCGCTAAGCTTGTGCGTGGCTGCAGTGTAGTTAAAGGGCAGCTCTATCACGCCAGGCGTAGGTGGGAGACCGCTGAGCTATTTCTTGATCCAAGGCTTTCTGTGCAGCGTTTGGCTAGGGGCTCGGCGAAGCTCCGGTGGTTGACCCCGTGGCCTCGTGGGAGCGCAGCCGCAGCGGGTTCGTCTCGGTTTGGTGGCCACTTGTTGGGTTTAAATCCTCCCTCATGTCGGAACATTTTGAGGTGATATGCCTGGTATGTGGCGTAAGAATTGCTCAAAGCGCCAATTTTAGAGTGGTGTGTCCGGCGTCTTTTGCGGCGTACGACTGGGTTGGACAGTTTGGCAATGGGTCATGGGGGTCGGCGTGGGGGCACGATGCGCTACTCCAGGTCCCACGTTGTGGAGTAAGCTAACATATATTGTCTTATTTCCTCCCGTTGCAGGCCCGATTCGCATCCCCCCCCTGCCTTTCTTTTCGTGTTCCTAGGTGCTGTATTATGTCCCACAGCTTCAGACAATTGGCGAGGTTTGTATCAGCGAAGCGTGGGGGGCCAGCTCAAGATGGAGTCGGGTGGGCGAGGGATCAGGTGGAAGGTTTGAGGCCTTATGTTGGCCGGGGTGAGGTTCTTGGTTACAAGATTTACAGTTGCCTGTTGCACGGCATATACTGTGCTATCTTTTCTGAATGTACTCTCCAGGGTAGCTGGCCGGGTAGCATGCCATGAAAGTCTGCGCATATGTCGAGTGCAGCTCCGCCCACTGCTCGTTTATTTGCTCATCTCTTGTGAGGGGTAGTTTAATTTCTAACCGCGTGTCCCAGAAACTAAGTCGTCGAAATTATTTCTGCCTGTACCACCTGTGTATTCTTCGGGGAGAGCAGTACATTGCGTCACTTACTTTACCAACCAGTTTTGTCTTGTCCAGAGTTATTGTGGGGGCATAAGAAGTTAGGTTTTCGACCAAGCTACGAGCGAAGTTTTAGCACCCTCCCCTTTAGTTACGTGTTGCATATGTAAGGGTGGTTCCTGTCATAATCACTCAGTCTCAGGAGATAGAACGGCTGGCAGGATAAGTTAGACATGACCGTAAACCTGCACACGGACGAGATAGATGGACTAGCTGGTGAAGCTTAGTTATTTATAAAGGTTAAGTGAGTGATAAGGGATTTGAAAACTGCCTCCAAGTTGTTCTATTAAAAAAGCAGACATGCTATACAGGGCTCCTGCTGAACTCCAAAATAGCTCTATATCGCTATCTTCTGGCTTCCTGCCGGATAGTATTAAACCTGGTCAAAGGGGAGTTTAATTCAATAGAATAGTGCGATCTAGAGGCGTAAATGATGCTATTTCTGCTCCTTTCACATCACATGATACCAACTCTTAAGTAGATCCAAATGTGATTCCTTGTAGTAGATTCGCTTCATCCACTGTTTTTGCATGTGGGGTCTATTATTTGGGTCCTACTAGGTTCCTGGGGATCTGGCGTCAAGATTCGAGTAAGGGAATGCGCAGCATTAATTAGACTGTGTTACCTGATACCGGAGGGAAAAGTTTCTTCAGCGTGCCTATGCGAGGTGTCACCTTCACTAGAAGGCTTTGTTGCCACCCTCCTTTCCATTATCGCTGCAATATGCAGGGTAGTGTGGCCCCCCTTTTACTTGAATTAAGTGGAAAGCCACCAAATCTTCTTGTATCCGCATAAGTAAGATTTTACGCTTATCTTTAAGCTTCTTGCTTGTCAGGGTGTGAGCGTTCACTCTGGCTTTTGTCCTGACGTTCACCGGCCTCCGTGAGCACGGGCCCCGTTCTTGCGCTGTGATTGTCGCGAGCAGGACTATATTAAATCCGGCCACGGAGAGGTTGGACGACCGCTGGGAAAGTGCCAGGTGTACAACAGATAAAATTAAAAGCTAGTCGGGGGAATTCACTGTCATCAAAGATTACGTCTGCTCCATAGGTTGGGCTTGAAAGCTTAGCGGGCTGAGTACTGCAGGTAGGCGGCTTAAGTATCTGTAGTGCCTACATGTGAAATATTTACATCTCTATAGGGCCAACAGTTCTACTTTCTGCCTTCAGCGCAACGAGCATCTAAGTTGTGCCATAGTAGAACTGCAACACTGGCGGAAAGTGTTTTCATTAAATTCTGTGTAAACCTAAAGTCCCTATCTGGTGTAGAGTAGTACGAGGTGGTGATTAGTAGAAGTAGTCACAACCGTGGAGCCTACATTTGCTTATGCTCATTTTACATAACAAATCCAAAACGCACGATATGGACCTCGACAGGGCCCAGGTAATTTCATGCAATGTCTTGTGGTAAGGTCCCCCCCCCCCCCCGAAGCTACTGTTGTTCGGCCCTGCTGTGTAGTCAAGACCGCTGTTGCCACCCCATACATGTGTAAGCCTGAGAGTCGGCTGGCTGACGGACTACTGACGGTTACAGATTGTCATCTTGTAAAGATTGCTTTGAGCTTGAGTACTAAAGTTCTCCGACAACATAAGTGTAAATAAAGCAGCAAAACCGTGGGATGCAAGTGGAGCGTTGGGACCAATTGCCCTGGCAATTACAATGGAGATTAAGTCAATTTCTGTATGGAATGTGTTTACCAGGTTTTATTTGGTGCCATCCGGTCGATCGCTTGTATAGGGTTCTAAGAGTCAATTTAGGTATGAAGGAATATTCATATGACAAATCATAGAAATATGCAGAAGCAAAGTTGAGTGAATTTCATCTAAATCACCAAGGGGCAGATATACCATCCATTTGAGTGCCATGCGTGATAACTATTATCATACCTGACACCACTATTTCATAGTAAGTGAGTGGTAAAGCAGCTATGTGATATTGGTATCTTTCCCAAAAAACAGGTTAGTTCGACTGTCTGAACAGATGTAAATAGAACACAACAGTGCAATCAGTGTGCCAAAGGGGTTAATATTCAGTCACGTTTTACGCATTTGGCGTCTTTGAGGTCGGTCCTAACACGTTAGAGCAGGCACCCCACAGAATGTCTCGGCCTTGTGTGCTAGGGGGGCCCAGAGCCGCGTTGTGACTCTATATGGCTGTGTGGAACCTTTCTTGGCCCCTGCAGTAGTAGTAGTATGTCCGGTATGCAGTCAGCAGCGTTTTTCATTCCACATTTAGTGGAGTATATTTGCATCCACTGCCTGAGCCTGAACTGCCAATAATACCTATAGACGTGGGCCCCTAGTAGACACTCAATAAAGAGTGCTACAGAAGTGAAGTTACAGCTGCTTTGAAACTCAGAATTTCTCCGGCAAGTGATACTAATTATACATTGCGCACTGAAATACCCCTCTGTACTTGGCCGAAGTCTAGTTGCACAAGCGTACATAAAGCGCAATTTAAAAGTTGAAGTTGTTAACTGAGCATCAGCAGAAGTTTGACGAGACTGGGTGTAGTCTGCTGAGGCTTTGTGTGTAGGTGTGTGGCGGATTTCAGTGGCTGCGCTGGTTCTCCCATCCTATAGTTAGAAGCGCTAGCAGCAGGGGAGGCCGCTGTATCCCACGGTCTCGTCTCTGGGTATGACCCGCGTACCTGGTAGAGCCTGCACTATTGCTGTAGAGGGATTTGTCCCGGGGGTATATGCTGATTAGTGGCTAAGGGGCTTTAGTTTGGCGGGCGTGCCTTCCTACAGATAAACTATCTTAGAGGTAGCATGGCCAAGCGTCATGATGCAGGGCGGGCTTAAGGGTGCACTTAGTTTCAGTCCCAGCATTCCCTTGTTGGTGGTACTAAGTTTTCCTCTCTGACCAAGCTATCTTGGAGGTAGCATGTCCGAGCTGCCTCCAGTCCTCATCTCAAGAGGGCAGGTGTGGCCCGCCGTGAAGTCCTGTCAATCCTGTATTGACATATGTAGGCATCACCCAAGTTATAGTACAATGTGTATTGTCCCCCTTGTCCCTGCGCTTTCTCGAAGTTTAGCAGCTCTAGCGTTCTTCGTGAGCGCACTTTCGCCATGTTATGCGATGTACGGCGTTTCACCAGTAGTGGTAACTTAGCTGGGTATACCGAAGGGGGCCTGTGGTGTAGGATGGGGTTGAGTTCAGGGCATGCTGTAATGCCTATTGTTCAATAGCCTAAGTTGCCTTCAGTCTACAGCCCGCGGTTAGGGTTGAGTTTCGGGGCATGGGCGGCAATACCTATTGTTCTATAGCCTAAGTTGCCTTCTGTCAACAACCCGTGTGGGCATGTGTTGCCAGCTGTTACGCCAATCCTGTATTGTCATATCTATGACATCACCCGAGTTGTATAGGATAAGATGTACTGACCCCTTCATTGTCCCGGTGCTCCTGAGCATTGCTGCACAGGCGTTCATCGTAAGCACACTTTCTCCATGTTTGGAGGAGGATGGCGTTTCACCAGTAGTGGTAACCTAGCGGGGTTTGCCTGCTGCGCTTGCTGTGAAGGGTTGGTTTGCGTTTCAGGGCATGTGCTGTTACGTCTAGGGTGCGATACGCAGCACCTTTAGCAGTCAGGGGCCCCCGCTCTTCTCTTGTCATTTCCTGTTAGTATGTCCTCCCGATCCGGGGATGGCTACACTATGGTTGTAAGGACTAAAAGACCCAGAGGTATCCGCAGATAGTGGCAGGAGGCCTGGGTGTCTCGTTAGGCATGTAAGGTTCATGCGAGCATCAGGTATCTGCAAGGTGGTAAGGGTCCTCCGCTCTACCTTCGTCCTGGTCTTGTTCAGTTGGTCTGACTAGATGCTCTGCAGAGCAAGGATTGCAGGTTTTTCCCCAGAAAGCATGGTGGTGGTGCCATGAAAAGGTTCACCCAGCGTAGGGGTCTAGGCGTGTTCAAACATGAAATGAGTCAGGATAAAGTTAAAGGTTATTTTGAGACGGATGGGGTTCACCTTACGCCCGTTGGCTTCGACCTCTTCCTCCTTGAGTTAAAAGAAGCACTCATGTACAAGGGTTGCAGGTAGCGAAGGTAGCAATGGTGGGGGGGCCCGTGCGGCAGCGGGTACCACCGCACAGGCTGTGGCGGAGTTACTGGGCGATCCGGAAGAAGAGAGGTGCAAACGATGTACTTCAGCGGGCACATAGGGGTGCCAGAGCCTAACCTGTAACCTCATGGGAGGTGCAGGAATTCGTGTTGGCGCCCCAGTAGTCCTTCGGGCGGTTGTGGGCCTGTGCAACCGGGGGTTTGCCTAGTCACGCCCTGCAAGGGGTGTGTCAGTATATATATTTTATTTGTACAGCAGTTGGGTGGTTCGCCACTGTGCTGTTTGGCTCAACAGGCGGGCAGGTGGCGAGAATGCGGCCTGCCCTGGATCGCCCGTAAGTTAACCCACCATCATTACATATGTTGTATGTAATAAACCTGCAGCAATTTTTTCCCAAACCTATCACGGTGTTTGTGTATTATTTGCGGGTTTGGGCATTTGGGGGCGGGGGACATCCGGTGGCCCTGATGTGACTAAGAGATTCCCACCCAGAAGGGCAAATCTGAAAGTGGGACCAGACAGCAGTGTGACTACGGCTGGGACTAAAGCAACACAAGACGAAAGATCTGATGGGAAAATACAAACAAAACAATAACATAGACATCAAAGCACCCAGCCAGCTACCGACATAAACGGCGTAAGTACAAAGAACAGACACAAGCAATTCATTTCAATTGAATTACAGTGTACCAGATATCATTCCGAAGGCGAGTATTACTTTACATGCATGCCTACAGCAACGATGGCTACTAAAATATATATGCCTAAGAGCATGACGTTACGTTCACACACAGTTAAAGCCAATTAAATGGGCAAGCAGATTGCTCCTTTGAGGTATTAAAAGGCACGACTAAAGGAAAGACCCAGTGTGCATTGCGGACTCGTTTTTTGTGGTAGACAAGGCACTGCCCCATGATATGTCTGGGTGCAAAGAAAAACACTTCTTGAAACAAATGTAATGCATCCAGTTGTTTGCTATGCAGTTTTTCGTGCTCACTTATTAGGCCCTCGTAAAAGCATGGCTCGCTGACCCAGGTTCCCAAGGGGATGCTTGTGTAACGGTAAACTGTAAACATTTCCTTGTAATGTGGCTACAGAGTGTTTTAACACCCCATTCCTCTGTCAGCACCCTCTATGAGAATGGCTCACCAGGAAGCTGTAACTAAATCGCTCATCTGTGAAGGGGTGAAAAAATATTGGAGTTGCGGTAACCAGCAGTGAGGGGTACGAGCACTTCAGTGATGCGGAGGTGGTGGTGGGTGGGGGCGGCACGAAATGGGGACGCGTTACACACATGGTGGACCATTACTCGCAAGTTCCGTTACATAATGGTGCATTATGTATGGAGTGAAAGGGGATGCATGAACTGGACTCCTTATCAGCAGAGGTCGGCGTAGTTCGCTACAGAACCGAGGCATAAGGTCAGCGACGTGAGACATTGTCACGTTATCTATTTAGGCGTGTATGGGGTCCCAGCTCATCCACAGATACTGTAGAAACCCACAACTGATAAAGGACACATGTGAAGATCTGTGCTTTTGATGTAACAGATCGCGGACCTTTATACGAAGGGTTGAGACTGAAAGTGACTGCACAAGGAATAGGTCTGTCAGGTACTTTCTGTTGCAGTAACAGTACATAGGTCTGATTGCTTATGTGCACAATTAACAAATTCATATGGGCAGGAAGAACCCAAGGAATGACATGAAGACAGCTAACTGCAGCAAGGGTGAAGACGCGCATATGCATGGTTGTACGATAAAAGTGTGAGAACAGATATGGTCTCACAGGTGGATTTCTATCCACCATCTTTAGAATAGTCTGTATCATACGGATTAAACCACATTTAGAATGTAGATTGAGTACCCTGGGGTGAAGGGCGCCATTGTCGGGAGGCACCTGTGCTGCAGCCCACCCAGAACTAGCAGACCTGCAATCCATAGCAAGAGGGATTATATACCGCTGTCATGCAAGATGCTTTCAAGACTCCTCCCTAGAGTGACAATGTGTAACCCATAGAAATGGGCATCATACAACCATCCATAATCTTATTCATGGGATTTGGGAACCACCAAGAAGCTGGCAAGGAGGAACCAAAAATGATGGGCATTATACAGTTTTCATTGTAAATGCCTGGGGGTGGGGGGGAAAGATGGCGGCTTGTCACTCAGCCGGGTGAGCTCTCATAATCGGACCTCCCTGTAGCCTCCGAGGGGAGCAAATTGCTTCTAACTCCCCTGACCGGCTGCTGACGCAGATAATGAAATTCATAAAAGCATTGAAATGTCCATACAAATTCTAATAAAGTCATATAGCTTCCAAACAAAACTGTGAGTGACTACACAGTTCAAAAGACTTCAGACTCCTTTAACGTCCCACAGCAGGTAATAAATCAGAGTGCAAAAATATCAAGAAGTACATTTCAAACCTCTCTACGTGCTTGAAGTATTTTGCATCGACTGGCACTGGTCTTTTAAGAGGTGTCCCTGCTTTCAAAGCCAGATGTAATCTGTGCCACCACCCCACCCAGGTAATGTACAGTTACTCTGTATTTGTGGCTCATTGCCACAGTGGTTTACTCCCAGGAATGTAGGCATCAGTTACAGGTTCAGAGCCCTCCACTCCTCAACAGACGACCCCTTATGGATGTGAAGGGTTAAAGAATTACCATTAGCATCCACTTAAAAATGGTAACATCTTACCCTCTGTGCTCCAGGGTCTTTATGTTGAACCCCAGCGTGGGCGAGATTGTGTCAATGTCTTCTCCATTAAACTTCTTCAGTATTGTAGTTTTACCAGCATTGTCGAGACCACTGAAATGAACTCATTAAGGAAACATAGTAGAAGCCAAATATCTAGCGTGTAAAAAAAAAACCTCAACCCCCACCTGAGAAATCCCAGGGCTTCCCACCTACCAATCCTGGGGCTGACCACATGCTTCTGGGCGCCTGTGTCCCCTACCCAGTTCTCCTTGGACATCTCTATCAGTCATGAAACACACTAAATACCTCGAACTAACACTGCTCCTCTTCACTCACAGCCTCACCTAGCCCAATAACTGCCCACTCATTTGCATGGAAACCCCTCTTAATTTGCTATAATGTATCCCTTTCTCAATCAATATCATTTCAAGGGAGCACCACAAATATATTTTCCTAAGTATCATTTTCATACAGCAATGTAGAAGTGCCACAACTTACCCAGTTCCAAATCTTCACCATCTAGAATGCATTCACTCTTCATCCTCTGCCTCCCCCCCTTACAGACAAGCCTCCCCCATTCGTTTGACTCATTCATCTGTTCTCTGGACAACACCTGAAAAGTCTCATGTCAACCTTTAATGCCTTGCACCCACATATGGATCATCTGAGCCCTATGCAATATTAAGACTTGCAGACCCACAAACCTGTCCCAGTCAGGTAAAAATATTCGCTTTTGAGACTGACTTAAAAACTCAAAAACTGCCACGCTCCTTTTTTTCTTATCTACCTTTATCTTACTAGTTTCAGGCACCGTTCCCCTCAAATACTCTTGGCAATTGTCCAATATGCGCCGCCACCAACCTCCCACAGTGTACACGTTGCTCACAATCCTTTACCCACATAATTTCACACACCAAGACCATGTGGATACACTTCTCCTCTCTTCCTGCTACTGCTTCAAGCATTGTTTACTCCGATTCAACCTCAGGCACACTTCATACCCTCCACCAGCTTTTCACCCTTATTGAGCTCAATATCCCATTCTTCAATCATATTATCCTGTCTCTGCATCACACCTAATTAGTTTGCTATTTACTTTCACCAACCCAGCTCAATTATTTAACCAATTTCTCTTCTCTCTATCATTTATGTTCCAAGAGTCAAGACTCTGAAATTCCCTGTTAACTCAAGCAACTTTACCCCGTCTTTGCAGATTTTACTCACATTTTCATATTTTCTTCATTCAAACTCACTTTAGACATGCACAGCAGAATGCCTTTCTGCCATAAGCTACTAGTTGGTCAGTCAACCCTACCAAGTCTGAAAGAGTGTTTTTCCTCAATCACCTCGCAAATATGTAGTCACTGCATCTGTCTCATCCTTGGTCTTAATTCCTCTAAACTCCTTCCAGAACCAAGAGCAAATCGTCAGCTCAACTATTTGCAATCACATTTCCTTTTTCAAAGACTTAGCAGGCTGGCGCTCCATGGACACCCAGGAATTAAAGATGCTATCATTTTAGTTGTTGTGATCAAGTATTCTTGAGCAGGCCGGCCAGTTAAGCATTTGCCAATGCGAACATACATACCGAATATTAAACAACCCAGCCCTCGTGTTTTTTATCCTTAGTTTGATATGGACATGCATATTCTGTGCATGAAAACACCGCTTATGATTCGTAGCATACATTTTAAAAACTGAAATGTATTGTTCCAGGACTTCTCAAAGAAAAGATGATTTATAGCAACCAGAGAGTTGGTGGGCTTTTCCCTACAGTTACTGTTTTTCTCTCCTGGTAGAGGTGGGGTCCACTCGAAAAGTAATAACTGGGCAAAATTGTAGTTGCCCATGGTAAGGAAGAAGTTAATTAAATGTGCAAAACTTCTCCGGGAACGTTAAAAAATTGCCATTTCTAATGAAAATATGTACATTTCAATTGAATCTCTCCAATCAACGATGCCAATTTTCTGACCAGACGAGGTGTTTCTACAAATTTAGGAGTAAGTGAAAAAGCAGAGAACTATTGTAAAGATTTCACACGGTTTTGACCGAAAAGCACATACGTTGTTTGATGGGAAATAAACGGCTTCTACCTAGTTACACAGCAGTGCATTTTGAAAGCTATAGTTTCGGAGCCCCATACTGAAAATGTACGGGGTATCTACAACATGGGTGGATACAGCATAAGCAGTCGGACTTCACGCTCCTTCTGCTTCATCTTCTTCAGGATAGTGAGGAGTCTCATACCTGCAGCGCTGAGCTGCACCGCTACCAAACCGGCACCGGAAAACCCATTAGCAACTTCCGGTAGAATGTACCGCGCCCATCGTCAGGCGACCGTCTCCATAGTAACACGCGAACAAGTCGATTGCGACAGGGGGCCTGGACCAATCACAATCTGGGTTCAGGCCCAACCACAGCATTGAATCGGCCCTCCTCTCTGTGACTGATAAGATCAAAATGTCACAGGACAGAGGAGGTTCCATGATATTAGTGTTGTTGAACCTGTCTGCGGCCTTTGATACCGTGTCCCATAACATCCTTCTCAGCCGCTTGCAAGGAGTAGGGATCGGAGGCTCAGCACTATCTTGGCTGGAGAATTTCCTTTCCGGGAGATCGCAATCTGTCAGCTTGGGCCCCTATCGCTCCACTTCGAAGGCGCTCACAAAGGGGGTGCCACAAGGCTCATGTCTTAGCCCTACATTGTTCAATGTATATGTGGCCCCCCTTGCTGAGATTGTGCGGAAGTATGGATTCATAACGGTTTCCTACGCTGACGACACCCAGCTCCTCTACCCTTTTAGCTCCCTTGGTCCTACAGTCAAGGAAAATTTTGCTGAGGGTATGAGGGCAGTGTCACATTGGATGGCCGCAAATTGCCTCCAATGTAACGTTGCAAAAACTGAGGTTATGCTCTTCGGCAGGGCGAGCCTCCTCTGGTCTCCTGAATGGTGACCGCTGGATTTGGGCCCAGTTCCCACATCTAAGCCTCATGTTAAAAATCTAGGGGTTAAGATTGACCAAAAATTGACCCTTAAGGAGCATACCAATCACATTGCAGGACTATGCTTTTACACCATCGGCCTCCTAAGACGAGTATTCCCGTATCTTCCAGATACTTACAGGAAGACACTCGTGCAGGCTGTGGTTACTAGCCGCCTGGACTACTGCAACGGCCTGCTGACGCTAGCAAACGCTGATGCAGTAGGGCGTTTGCAGGTGGTCCAGAATACGGCGGCTAGGCTGGTCATGGGTGCGCCGGCCAGGACTCCCTCTAAGCCTTTGTTGGTAGAGCTACACTGGCTCCCTATACGGCAGCGTATCAGTTTTAAAATATGCTGCACGGTCCACAAATGCTTATATGGGGATAGTCCTAAATATCTCTCTCAATCTCTTGAACTGTACCAACCCAGCCGTTCACTTCGTTCAAGTAACCAAGCACTCCTGAAACCCCATGTAACAAAAAGAGCTAGACAGGGAGACCAAGCATTTTCATCGGTTGGTCCTGCCCTATGGAATCAACTTCCCACAGAAATGAGGATGAACACCAACCACCTATCCTTTAGAAAGGCCCTGAAAACACTCCTCTTTCAGGAAGCATTTCAGTCCCTTTAATGCACTTTGAAGACTACGACAACTTTCTGGCTGGCAAAGCGCGGAGATACCCTTATGGGATTGAGTCCAGCGCAATATAAGAAATTAAAATAAAATTAAAATAAACTGCAAAGTACGCACATACACACAGATGACGCCATCCAAGGTAGTGAATGTGTTAGCCATCTTGGAGCGATGCTACTATTTAAACGTCCATGTGACAAAATGAGTTACAACATATATTACTTTCTTACTTACATTTAGACACATACTAAATATTTTACTTAGTACATAAACACATAAATACAAAAAAGTTGGAATAATTAACAAAATGTACGCATCTGTAGTGGACACGATCGAGGTAGAGGGCAGAGAAACACCCCACCGAGTTCAACTATCAACTAACGGTTGAGCGCCCCTGGACTTCTCTTATTTGGCCCTACCTCATGATGCGTCGGTGCTTGTGCTGCGTGGACTTTACAGTTGTTGCCTTCAATAACAAATATCCGGCGCGAACACTTACTTAATAGGGTGCTCTGGGTCATAGTATGTGCGTGTAAAAGGCAGCGGGCTGCCTCATGTCCTCTCACAAGGAAAGCTCCGTCTTTTGTTCGGATTTGGGGGCGAGTTCGGTGGGCGTGGCTAAAAAGTGGAAAGAAGAACACCGAACACACCTCCAAATCCGAAAAGGACGGAGCCTATTTGGAGTGATGGCTCTCTCCTCCAATGGCTGGCCTCCATTAGAGGCGGGATGAAGAGCCCCTCTAAGAAACAAAAGATCTCGCTACTTCTGGTTCTGATGAACCGGATAGTACCTCGACCTAAAAATGGTTACGACATAAGCTTAGAGGCTAAAGAAAAAATGTATTGCTCTTCAGGCTTAGGTCTCAAGTCCTGCAAAATATGGTGAAACGCTGGCCAGACGCGTTTCAGCCTGATGGCTTTCCTCAGTGCCCGCTTCACATATAGTGTTTGTTAGAACCTGGGATGTCAGGTCACCTAGGGTAGCCTGGCCTAGGGGCAAGACATACAATTCTAGAGGCACAGTGTGAAGGTTGCAGACCACCCAGCAGCAAATCCACGCAATACACTTAAAAAGGACGCTACACCAATTTTGTTAGGAAAATAAGTACCTGTTTATAAAAATAATATACTCTATTCTCTTACACTTTAGAATTCACAGTTCAGTACTTTACAGTCAATCAGGAAATAACAATCCGCTTAAGTCTTGGGAGAGAAAACTACCACTCAGTATAAGCAAATGCAGATGTCATGGAATTAATAGCAATCTTTTTAGCAGTGTTAACTGGCATTAAAAATCCACATCAATAGTATCTTTCATTACATTTAGATGACATGTAAACAGTACAGCTCTACTTTCAGGGATGTTAACTTATCTCAAAATTTATCATTAATAATACATTTAATCAGTTCACAACATTGACCAATCTGGCTTCAGTGAGGAATTCCAATTTACCCCGAAGTTTAGTTAATAACCAGCAATCTTTGTAAGGAACTTATGCCTTCACTTAGCCAACAGGTTTCTTTATGCTACTCCCCAACCTGTGTTGAGCAGGGATTGGATGACCAGTATCTAATTCGCTCCACTGTAGGCACTAGCGCCACTTCCCCCTGCAATTCACCTCCTTACTTGTATCCACAACGTTGCTGGGTCCTTTTCTGTGTCAGAAGCAGGGGGGTGGGGGGGTTGGGGGGGGGGAATACACCACCGAGGTGGCCAAGCAATTGAATGTGGCAAAGGCTCTCTTGAAGCTCCCCTGCTCTCTCCTCACTCGGGCCAGCTCCTCTGCTTGGCGCTCGAGCGGAGGGCAGGGCCGATGACACAATACCCCCAGAAAGCCACCGAGTCCCTCAGCTCCCTCTCCCTGCTCGGCCAGCTCCTCTGCGTGGCGCGCGAGCAGAGGGAACAGGGCGGGACACTCACTCGGGCTGCAGCCGGTGCTCCTCCTCCGTGTGGATCGGCGGGGCCACTAATCCCTCAGACATGCGCGGAAGCGCTCGCGCCGGTACCTCCTTCCACTGCGCCCGGTCTCAGGAAGGACGCGCTACCCATGGGCCTGCTCGATCCTAGGCCCCTCCTGAGGGAATGACTAAACCGCTTTGGGCATGCGCGAAGGCGCCTTTTTGTAGCGTCTCGCCCTGGCTTTCCCTGGCAACCGGGTCGCTTCACAGCAATGCGACTACAGCGCGGAAGGCGCCCCCGGGGTCCCGATCACGGCGAAAGCCTTCAGGACTTCCCAGATTAGATGGGACCTTTCTCCACTCTTCACCACCTTAACAATTAGAAGAGGGTCGGCTCGCTACCAGTCCTTCCACAGGTAAGGGGTGTCCAGCGCCACCCAGGCCAAAAGCTTTCTTCTTACCCTCAGAAGGGAGGGGGAATCAAAGGGGGCTTCCACAGGTTACAGCCACAGTGCACTTTCTCAGCACTAGTCCACCAGCCCTCCTTACTGGGCAGATAAAGGGGCACAGGAGTCTTCTAAATTCAGTTCTTAGATCCCAAAAGTTAACCCCTACCTAACTGTCCAGGGTCAGCAGGATGAACTAGCTTGGCTAGGACAACAGGAATGGGCGGTGGAAAAGCCTTGACAGAGGGCTACTCTTGTAGAGGCAACCACCCTTCAGGATCCTACCCCTACCAGACCTCAGCCTTCACTCTAGCTGCTCCTCACTGACAGACAAAATGGCTGCCCCGCATTCCGCCTTATATAGGCTGACCCTCAGTGGTCCAGGATGGACCAGAAGGTTCTGGAACGCCCTATGCTAGTCTATGGGCAAGTTCTAGGTTTGACAGTTAGGGCAGTTGGTAGCCACCATTTTGTGGTTCCAACTTTTCCTGTCAGAACAGGCCTCTGGGCCTGAGGTGAAAAACTATGAGGGGAAAAAGAACACCTATCCCCTTGACCAACACCTAGAAAAACTCAGTGGACAAAAATTATTAAGGGTATGAGGGGCAAAAAGGGGACAAAATAAATAATAAATTGGAGGGACTACGCAAAAAGCCAGACAGGTCTAACACGCGTCCCCCCCAGCTGAAAGTGGGGAGAACTACCCAACCCCTTGGGAGTCCTCATCACTAAGGCGGAAATACCTGGAGAGACCGTCTGCATTGGCGTGGTCCACCCCAGGCCGATGTTCCACCCGGAAGTCCATTCCCTGTAGAGAGATGGACCACCTCAACAGCTTGGGATTTTCCCCCTTCATTTGCATCAGCCAACGAAGGGGCCGGTGGTCAGTCTGAACCAGGAAGTGCGAGCCAAAGAGATATGGCCGCAGCTTCTTCAGAGCCCACACCACCGCGAAAGCTTCCCTCTCAATTGCACTCCACTTCTGTTCCCGGGGAAGCAGTCTCCTGGATAAGAAGACTACAGGCTGATCCAGGCCCTCTTCATTTACTTGCGATAACACTGCCCCAATGCCATGTTCTGATGCATCAGTTTGGACAATGAACTCCTTGGAGAAGTCTGGGGCCTTCAGGACCGGTGCCGCACACATTGCCTGCTTCAATTTCTCAAAAGCTTGCTGACAAGCTCCCGTCCAAACTACCCGTCGAGGTTGTTTCTTCGAGTTGAGCTCTGTGAGGGGCGCTACAATAGTGCCATACCCCTTCACAAAGCGACGGTAGTAGCCTGTGAGGCCCAGGAAAGCTCGGATCTCAGTCTGTGTCTTGGGTGGTTCCCAGGCCATGATTGCCTCAATCTTCGCCTGCAGGGGCTGCACAGTCCCCCTACCCACCAAGTGTCCAAGGTACACAACCGACCCCTGCCCAATCTGGCATTTGCTGGCCTTGATTGTCAATCCAGCTTGTTTCAGGGCCTGGAGAACTGCTTGCAAATGCTGCAAATGGTCCTCCCAACTGCTACTGAAGACAGCAATGTCATCCAAGTAAGCAGCAGAGAAACTCTCCATTCCAGAGAGGACCTGGTTCACCAGCCGCTGAAATGTGGCAGGGGCATTCTTGAGCCCAAAGGGCATCACACAGAACTGGAAGTGTCCCTCAGGCGTGGAGAAGGCTGACCTTTCCCTTGCTCCATCTGTCAAGGAGATCTGCCAGTACCCCGAGGTGAGGTCAAAGGTACTCAGATATTGGGCAGCTCCTAGCCGGTCAATTAATTCATCCGCCCTAGGGATCGGATGAGCATCAGTCTTTGTCACTGAGTTCAGTCCTCGGTAATCCACACAGAACCTCAGCTCGGGTGTGGTGCCTGGTGGTGCGGCTTTTGGCACGAGCACCACCGGACTGGACCAAGGGCTGTTGGAAGGTTCAATAACTCCCAGCTCTAGCATCTTGGCAACCTCTCCATGGATGCTAGCATTCACCTTGTCGGACAGCCGGTAGGTCTTCGACTTCACTGGTGGGCTGTCCCCTGTGTCCACGTCATGGGTACACAGGTGAGTCCTTCCCGGGACAAGGGAGAACAACGTAGAGTACTGCTCCAGGATCTGGCGGCAGTCCTCCCGTTGCTCAGGAGTTAGAGTGGGAGATAGAATCGCTCCCTCCACTGACCCATCCTTCTCTTGAGACGAAAATAGATCTGGGAGAGGTTCGCTTTCCGCTTCCTCTTCCCCGTCAGTCACCATCATCAACATGACTTCGGGCCTCTCATGGTGGGGTTTGAGACGGTTGGCATGCAGCACCCGTAGGGGCTGTCGAGGGGTCTTAAGGTCCACCAGGTATGTGGCCTTACCCTTCTTCTCCAACACTTCAAAGGGGCCTGTCCAGCGATCCTGGAGGGCGCTAAGCTCTCCAGGCTCCATCACCCACACTTTCTGGCCAGGCTCCAATTCCACCTGGTGAGCATTGTGGTCATACCACTCCTTCATGACTGCCTGGCTGGCCTCCAAGTTGTCAGAAGCTTGCTTCCACAACTTCGCCATTTGGCTCCTGAAGGCCAGCATGTAGCTCATCACATCCTGGGGGGGTTTCCTGGGAGATTTCTCCCAACCTTCCTTCACCAGGCTGAGAGGGCCGCGTACAGGGTGCCCATACAGAAGCTCAAGAGGGCTGAAGCCCACTCCCTTCTGGGGCACTTCCCTGTAGGAAAAGAGCAAACAGGGTAGGAGGACGTCCCATTTCCTCCGCAGGCTTTCGGGCAGACTTCTGATCATGCCCTTCAAGGTCTTATTAAACCTCTCAACCAGTCCATTCGACTGGGGGTGATAAGGAGTGGTGAACCGGTAGGTCACTCCACACTCCTTCCACATTGCCCGCATGTAAGCTGACATGAAGTTGGTCCCCCTGTCAGACACAACTTCCTTGGGAAATCCCACTCGGGTAAAGATCCCCATTAGGGCTCTTGCCACTACAGGTGCAGTGACTGTCCTCAGAGGAATTGCCTCTGGGTACCGTGTGGCATGATCCAGCTGTTGTTGGTGGATCTAAAGGCCTTACAATGTCGATGCCCACCCTCTCAAAGGGTGTGCTAACGGCTGGAAGTGGTTCCAGGGGAGCCTTTAGCTTCCCCCCTGTTTTCCCACTGGCCTGGCAGGTTACACATGTCCGACAGTAAGTGTTGGACGCCACTTTCATCTGAGGCCAGTAAAAGTGGAGGACAAGCCGTGTAAAGGTCTTG
Organism: Lissotriton vulgaris; assembly: GCF_964263255.1. NCBI lineage: Eukaryota > Metazoa > Chordata > Amphibia > Caudata > Salamandridae > Lissotriton > Lissotriton vulgaris. Next base: position 133,528,438 of record NC_141699.1, on the reverse strand, counting down.
TCCTGGCCTAAGTGTCCTGCCAGGGGTATGGCATGAGCCAATTCCAAAAGAAAGGCTCGGTATTGTTGCGGGACTACCAAGGCCCTTGATGAACCAGGCAAGGGTACCTTGGGTTCACTGTAGAGGAGTCCATCCTCCCAGTAAATATGGTAGTGTCCCGTAACATCACCTGCTGCTTGGGCTTCAGCCTGTCGCCTCAGTCCCTCAAGGGTGGGGCACTCCCTCTGCCCCTTACAGAATTCCTCTCTGGTAGGACCTCCCTCCACATGCCACTCAGCAGGGATGGGTAAATCCTCCAGAGAGTCTACTTCCCCCTCCACGGACTCCTGGTCCACCACCGCAGGTGGCCGATCTGTCACATGGGGTGTGGAAGCCGGAGCAGGCTCCCCCTGTCTCCGGGTCTGTCCCTTTTTAGCAGCGGGTTGGGCCATTGTTCCAGGCTCCAACCCAGGCGAACTCCCTCTCCGGGCAGTCGCAGACCGTGTGCTTGCACAGGCCCAGTCAGGTGTACCCAGCATCGCAGAATGCGTCCGGTATTCCACCTCTCTCCAAGTGTTGTGTTCCATGTCATTCCCCAACAGACAATCGACTGGCACGGCAGGGCTTACGGCAACTCGAAGTGAACCTGCAACCCCCTCCCACTCAAAGGGAACCCCAGCCACTGGATAGTGGCCCATTCTGCCGCCAGCCATCGGGGCGGGGTGGAGTACATTAGGAACAACCTGCTCTGGAGACACCAGTTGACTTCTCACCATAGTCATACTGGCTCCTGTATCTCTCAGAGCCTCCCCTCTCTGGCCATTGATGGTGACCCATTGCCCATACTTTGTAGTATTTGGGGGCACCTGGATCTTTGGAACCATCTCCCGCTCTCCCAGGGACACTAAGGTGACACCAGCCCACTCACCCCCCTTATCTAAGGGCAACTCCTCCCCGAGCGCTACACTAGCTACTCCCGGTGACCTTCCTCCGGTGGGAGGGGGTGGTCTCTTTGGGCATCTGACATCTCCCTTATAATGTCCAACACCACCACATTCAAAACAGTGGAGAACCCTTGGCTGCTGGCTTTGGCCAGGATTAGGGTTTCTGGGCGGGTTTGCCTTAGGGGTGAAACCTGCTCCCTTTCCCTGGAAATTATTTTGGGGACCTTTGAAGAACTCCTTTTTTTTATCTCCCCCCTCCTTCTTCTGGGGGGCGCCCTGTCCGGCTTTTTGAGAATCCCCTCCAGTCCCCTTTGAGGACACCCGGGTACTTGCCCAAGTGTCCGCCTCCTCTGCAAGCTTCCGGGGATTGGTCAGCTTGCTGTCCACCAGGTGTTGGCGCAGCTCGGGAAAACATTTCTCGAGGAGGTGTTCTTTCAAAAACAGATCGTACAGCCCCTCATAATCCTTCACCTCGCTGCCCTTGACCCAACCCTCCAAAGCTTTCTTGGCGTAGTCTAAGAAGTCTACCCAATTCTGGGTACTCAGTTTGTGACTTCCCCTGAATTTCTGTCTGTACTTTTCAGGGGTAAGTCCAAACTTCTTCACCAGGGCCACCTTCATTGTAGGGTAGTGGGTTTGCTCCTCCTGCTCCAGAGCCAACAAGGTGTCTCTGCCAGCAGGTGGCATGTATTTATACAGCCCACCCCCAGTGAGTTTCTAGGATCCCGTGAGCCCTCAGAGAAACTTCGTAGGCGGCCAACCATTTGGCAATGTCATCGCCTGGAGTGTAACTGGCGACGACATCTTTGGGTAAATAGGGTCTGGATTCCCTGGTGTTCACCTTAGTTTCGCTGCCACCATTATCTGAATTGGAAGACCTTAGGGTTAAAGCTTGTAGGTCCATCTCTTTAATGGTTCGCTCATGGGCTAACCTCTTGTCCTCCCTTTCCATATCCATTCTAGCTAATTCCAACCTCATTCTCCTCTCCTCCCTCCTATCCTCTAGCTCGGCGTCAGTTAAACCCCTCTCTGAGAGGCTGCTGCCCACCCTTGAAGGTGTCCTGGGACCTGTCAGTAGATTCCCCCCTCCAGCTTGGTACAACATTGCAGTCTCAAGGACAGTGTCCCTGTCACTCCCTTCCGTATCCAGTTCCTCCCCTGAATGAGCTTCCACCCATGCCCTTATGCTGGTCAGCAACTCGCCTTTCCTGGCACCTTTTTTAAAGAATACCCCCTGTTGCTGACACCACTCCTTGAGTTGGGTCACGGTGTAGGATTCCAGCTCCTCAAAATGTAATTCCATCTTTTACTATGGAATAAAATTGACACACAGGAGAAAACCAAGAAGTGACCTGAGGTTAACCTCCACCCACCACCAGAAACAAATTTGGAAAAATCAAAAAAGACAAATTAGGAGGGCCGCAAGGAGAAAACTCCTGGTGTAGGCCGCGTGTATTACGTTTAATTACTACTGAGTAGCTGCAACCAAGTCAGAATCCCACCGCTAGGCACCAATCTGTTAGAACCTGGGATGTCAGGTCACCTAGGGTAGCCTGGCCTAGGGGCAAGGCATACAATTCTAGAGGCACAGTGTGAAGGTTGCAGACCACCCAGCAGCAAATCCACGCAATACACTTAAAAAGGACGCTACACCAATTTTGTTAGGAAAATAAGTACCTGTTTATAAAAATAATATACTCTATTCTCTTACACTTTAGAATTCACAGTTCAGTACTTTACAGTCAATCAGGAAATAACAATCCGCTTAAGTCTTGGGAGAGAAAACTACCACTCAGTATAAGCAAATGCAGATGTCATGGAATTAATAGCAATCTTTTTAGCAGTGTTAACTGGCATTAAAAATCCACATCAATAGTATCTTTCATTACATTTAGATGACATGTAAACAGTAGCTCTACTTTCAGGGATGTTAACTTATCTCAAAATTTATCATTAATAATACATTTAATCAGTTCACAACATTGACCAATCTGGCTTCAGTGAGGAATTCCAATTTACCCCGAAGTTTAGTTAATAACCAGCAATCTTTGTAAGGAACTTATGCCTTCACTTAGCCAACAGGTTTCTTTATGCTACTCCCCAACCTGTGTTGAGCAGGGATTGGATGACCAGTATCTAATTCGCTCCACTGTAGGCACTAGCGCCACTTCCCTCTGCAATTCACCTCCTTACTTGTATCCACAACGTTGCTGGGTCCTTTTCTGTGTCAGAAGCAGGGGGGTGGGGGGGTTGGGGGGGGGGAATACACCACCGAGGTGGCCAAGCAATTGAATGTGGCAAAGGCTCTCTTGAAGCTCCCCTGCTCTCTCCTCACTCGGGCCAGCTCCTCTGCTTGGTGCTCGAGCGGAGGGCAGGGCCGATGACACAATACCCCCAGAAAGCCACCGAGTCCCTCAGCTCCCTCTCCCTGCTCGGCCAGCTCCTCTGCGTGGCGCGTGAGCAGAGGGAACAGGGCGGGACACTCACTCGGGCTGCAGCCGGTGCTCCTCCTCCGTGTGGATCGGCGGGGCCACTAATCCCTCAGACATGCGCGGAAGCGCTCGCGCCGGTACCTCCTTCCACTGTGCCCGCTCTCAGGAAGGACGCGCTACCCACGGGCCTGCTCGATCCTAGGCCCCTCCTGAGGGAATGACTAAACCGCTTTGGGCATGCGCGAAGGCGCCTTTTTGTAGCGTCTCGCCCTGGCTTTCCCTGGCAACCGGGTCGCTTCACAGCAATGCGACTACAGCGCGGAAGGCGCCCCCGGGGTCCCGATCACGGCGAAAGCCTTCAGGACTTCCCAGATTAGATGGGACCTTTCTCCACTCTTCACCACCTTAACAATTAGAAGAGGGTCGGCTCGCTACCAGTCCTGCCACAGGTAAGGGGTGTCCAGCGCCACCCAGGCCAAAAGCTTTCTTCTTACCCTCAGAAGGGAGGGGGAATCAAAGGGGGCTTCCACAGGTTACAGCCACAGTGCACTTTCTCAGCACTAGTCCACCAGCCCTCCTTCCTGGGCAGATAAAGGGGCACAGGAGTCTTCTAAATTCAGTTCTTAGATCCCAAAAGTTAACCCCTACCTAACTGTCCAGGGTCAGCAGGATGAACTAGCTTGGCTAGGACAACAGGAATGGGCGGTGGGAAAGCCTTGACAGAGGGCTACTCTTGTAGAGGAAACCACCCTTCAGGATCCTACCCCTACCAGACCTCAGCCTTCACTCTAGCTGCTCCTCACTGACAGACAAAATGGCTGCCCCGCATTCCGCCTTATATAGGCTGACCCTCAGTGGTCCAGGATGGACCAGAAGGTTCTGGAACGCCCTATGCTAGTCTATGGGCACGTTCTAGGTTTGACAGTTAGGGCAGTTGGTAGCCACCGTTTTGTGGTTCCAACTTTTCCTGTCAGAACAGGCCTCTGGGCCTGAGGTGAAAAACTATGAGGGGAAAAAGAACACCTATCCCCTTGACCAACACCTAGAAAAACTCAGTGGACAAAAATTATCAAGGGTATGAGGGGCAAAAAGGGGACAAAATAAATAATAAATTGGAGGGACTACGCAAAAAGCCAGACAGGTCTAACAGTGTTGTTTCACTTGGGGGCTCGTTTTAAAGTTCAAATAATGTTCGCTCATTGAAGCAAACACTCTGGCACGCCCTCCACAACTTCCAGCCATGTCAGTCCTGCTTTGACCCATGCCAGCTTTTCCATGCTTCCCGTTGGTGAATGCTGGTACAGTGATCAGCTTCTTCATACACCAGGTGGTGACCCAACCTCTGCTGGCCACGAAAAGCACTTCTCTCTCGGCGATCCGCTCAGGGAGCAAAGATGACAGTATCCGCTCAAGCCTCCTTAGACAGCATGCAGCTGCTTTCTTTTTTCCCATGTGGCCATGGATTACAGTGAGTATCTTGGGCCATCGGGGGGGGGGGGGACACGCGCTGTGTTCTCTATGCCACTCCGCACAGGCAATGCGCGTAGCTCCAAACCAAAAGGGCGTGCCGGTAAAGCGGTGCCTGTAACCGCTCAAATATTCACACCAGTCTCGCTACAAAATGGGTCCGACACATGCTCAGAGGCTAAAGTAATATATATATATTTCCACCAAAGAACAAATTACTGTTGGCTGTTAGACACTGGATTAAATAAGCCTTGAAATCAATCTCCTGGAGTGCGAGTGAATTGTTATTTGGTGAAAATACGTAATGCAGATCTCGATTCCCTTTCTGCACTACACGCACCGATCGTGAATCAGAGGGATCATTTGGTGAAAATAAATAAATAAATATATATGTGTGTGTATATATATATATATATATATATATGTGTGTGTGTGTGTGTTTATATATAAATATATATATATATATATATATATATATATATATATATATATATATATATATATATATATATATATATATATACATACATATATATATATATATCACTGCAAACTCCCCCAATGAAGAAAAGTATGAAGCCCAGGGAAATCCAGGAAAGCTTTTTATTGACAAATTCGAGCATGATGCATTTCGGCATTGATCCTTCTTCGGGTGCCACTAAACAGGATGCTGCTCCACCCGCATATATATATATCTATGCTAATATCATAAAGAGAGAGCCCAAACGTTTGAGGCGGGTAATCTCAGGAACCACAGCACCAATCACAACACCCAATACAGCGTTCGAAAGGGCAGTTGCAGCAGAAGGACATAGGCTATGCAGACGCCCACCTTATACATTTAAAAGGTAAAAGAACCGTGCCAGCAAAGTAGTCTCTGTGGGCGTGTCAGCGTTGTGCTGTGGGCGTGTGCTGGAGGCGTGACAAACGCTGGGGGCGTGTGATACTTTCCGCCCTTCATGCCATGTCTCATATCGTGTGCTGTAGACGTATGCTGGGGGCGTGGGCTTCTGCGGGGCGCGGGATTACGGGAAAAAAAAGCGAGCGTTGTGCCCAATATTTCATTGTTTTTTCTTCCCAGGTTCTGTACATTCCAGCTCCGGGTGTCTACCCTGCTCCCTTTAAATACCCTTGCACCCCATAATCATAACCCACCCTTACTCCTTAAAATACCCCAACACCCTTAAACACTAACCCATCTTAACCCTATAAATATACCCTGTACCCCAAACCCCAAACCTATCCCTAAACCCTAAAAATACCTCTGTACCCCAAAACCTAACCTAGCCCTGAATCCTATAAATACCCCTGTACCTCAAAACCCAAACCTACCTCTGAACCCTAAAAATACCCCTGTACCCCAAAACCCAAACCTAGCCCTGAGCCCTAAAAATACCCCTGTACCCCAAAACCCAAAATCAATCAATCAATCAATCAATGACACTTATAAAGCGCGCTACATACCCGTAGGGTCTCAAGGCGCTGGGGGGGGGGGGGGGTCCCGCCTCTGCTCGAACAGCCAGGTCTTCAGCTTCTTCCTGAAGGAGAGGTGGTCTTGGGTCAGGCGCAGGTCGGGAGGGAGGGAGTTCCAGGTCTTGGCGGCCAGGTAGGAGAAGGACCTTCCTCCTGTAGTCGCTCTTCGGATGCGGGGGACGGCGGCGAGGGCGTGGTTGGCTGATCGGAGGTGGCGTTTGGGAGCGTAGAAGTTGACTCGGCTGTTGAGGTAGCTCGGGCCTTGGTCGTGTAGGGCTTTGTGTGCGTGGGTGAGGAGGCGGAAGGTGATTCTTTTGTTGACGGGGAGCCAGTGAAGGTCTCTCAGATGTCCGGAGATGTGGCTGGTTCGTGGGATGTCGAGGATGAGTCTGGCTGAGGCGTTCTGGATCCGCTGGAGTCTCTTCTGGAGCTTGGCGGTGGTACCGGCGTAGAGGGCGTTGCCGTAGTCCAGTCGGCTGGTGACGAGGGCCTGGGTGACGGTCTTCCTGGTCTCGGTGGGGATCCACCAGAAGATCTTTCGTAGCATGCGTAGGATGTTGAAGCACGCCGAGGAGACGTTGTTGACTTGCCTGGTCAAGGAGAGGGAGGAGTCCAGGATGAAGCCCAGGTTGCGTGCGTGGTCTGTCGGTTTGGGTGCGGTGCCCAGGGCGGGAGGCCACCAGGAGTCGTCCCAGGCGGAGGGTGAGGGGCCCAGGATGAGGACCTCCGTCTTGTCAGAGTTCAGTTTCAGGCGGCTGGTCGTCATCCACTCGGCTACCTCTTTCATCCCTTTGTGCAGGTTGGCTCTGGCGGCGGTGGGGTCGTTGGTCAGGGAGAGGATCAGCTGGGTGTCGTCGGCGTAGGAGATTATGCTGAGGTTGTGTTTGCGTACGATGGCCGCGAGGGGGCTCATGTAGACGTTGAAGAGGGTGGGGCTCAGAGATGATCCTTGAGGGACGCCGCAGATGATTTCGGAGGCCTCTGACTTGTACGGTGGTAGGCGGACTCTCTGTGTTCTTCCGTCGAGGAAGGAGATGATCCATTCCAGCGCCTTGTCCTGGATTCCGATGTTGCCGAGGCGCCGTACCAGGGTGCGGTGGCAGACCGTGTCGAATGCCGCGGAGAGGTCCAGGAGGATGAGGGCCGCTGTTTCTCCATTGTCCATCAGGGCTCGGATGTCATCGGTGGCGGCGATGAGGGCGGTCTCGGTGCTGTGGTTGGCTCGGAAGCCAGACTGTGAGGGGTCGAGGGATCCGTTCGTCTCGAGGAAGGCGGCCATCTGCTTGTTGACGGTCTTCTCGATGACTTTGGCTGGAAATGGGAGGAGCGAGATGGGGCGGTAGTTCTTGAGGTCGGTGGGGTCTGCTGTTGGTTTCTTGAGTAGAGCGCTGAGTTTGGCGTGTTTCCAGCTCTCAGGGAAGGTGGCGGTGTCGAAGGATGTGTTGATGATGTCTCGCAGGTGGGGTGCGATGACAGCGTCGGCCTTGTTGAAGACGTGGTGAGGGCAGGGGTCGGTCGGTGATCCGGAGTGGATGGAGTTCATCGTGCGGACGGTGTCTTCGATGCTGATCGGGGTCCAGGCGTGGAGGGTGGTGGTGGGGGGTGGTTGTTCGGTCATGGTGTGCGTTGGTTGGTTGTAGAAGCTGTTGTGTATGTCCGCGATCTTGTTGTGGAAGTATGAAGCGAGGGAGTTGCAGAGGTCTTGCGATGGGGTGATGTCGTTGTTTCCTGCGCTGGGGTTGGAAAGCTCTTTCACGATGTTGAAGAGTTCCTTGCAGTTGTGTGCATTGTTGTCCAACCGGTCCTTGATTGCTGTTTTCTTGGCGGCGCGGATCAGCTGGTGGTGTTTCCGGGTGGCAAGTTTGAAGGAGGTCCTGTTGTCCGGTGTCGGTTCCTTTCTCCAGACTCTCTCGAGGGCACGGCAGTTCTTCTTGGAGCTCTTGAGTTCGTCGGTGAACCATGGAGCCTTCTTGCTGCCGGGTCTGCTAGGCGGGGTCCTCAGTGGGGCGAGTTCGTCCGCGCAGTTGCTGATCCACTTCGTGAGGTTGTCGGCGGCCTGGCTGGGGTTCGCTGAGCTGGCAGGAGGGTGCTGGCTCAGGGAGGTGGCGAGCTGGTCTGCTGTGATCTTGTTCCAGCTTCTGCGGGCGGCCTGTTGCTGGTGTTGGTGGGTCGTCGTTCTCTTGAAGGTGAAGTGGACGCAGCTGTGGTCCGTCCATTGAAGCTCTGTGGCGTGGCTGAAGTCGATGTCTGTGCTGGAAGAGAAGACTGCGTCGAGTGTGTGTCCGGCGAGGTGGGTGGGGGTGGACACCAGTTGCTTGAGTCCCAGGTTGGCGAGGTTGTCGAGCAGGGTGCTGGTGTTGCGGTCGTTGTTGTTCTCTAGATGGAAGTTGAGGTCTCCCAGGAGGATGTAGTCAGCGGAGGGGAGGGCATGCGGGCTGACGAAGTCGGCGATGTCCTCGCTGAATTGTGTGCATGGTCCAGGGGGTCGGTAGATCAGGGTGCCTCTGAGGGTGGTGTTTGGGTTGGTGTGGATCTGGAAATGCAGGTGTTCGGCGCCAAAACTAGCCCTGAACCCTTAAAATACCCCTGTACCCCAAAACCCAAACCTACCCCTGAACCATAAAAATAACCCTGTACCCTAAAACCCAAACCTAACCCTGAACCCTAAAATATCCCTGTACCCCAAAACCCAAACCTAGCCCTGAACCCTAAAAATACCCCTGTACCCCAAAACCCAAACCTAGCTCTGAACCCTTAAAATACCCCTCTACCCCAAAACTCAAACCTACCCCTGAACCCTAAAAATACTCCTATACCCCAAAACCCAAACCTAGCCCTGAACCCAAAAAATACCCCTATACCCCAAAACCCATACCTATCCCTAAACCCTAAAACTACCCCTGTACCCCATAACCCAAAACTATATTTGAACCCTTAAAATACCCAAACACCCCAAAACATATACTCAGTACCCCCAAACAAATACCCCTATACCCATACTTATCTTATCCAAACATTAAAAAAAACATGCTTTTACCATTCATGCATTTACAACGATTCGTTGTAAATGTATGCGTGGTAAAAGCATATAAAATGTAATGCCATGCGTTATAATGGCATTGCAGAGTCATGGTACTTTCGTAATGAAAGTATGGGGAGTGATGGTATGCGGAAAGAAAGTTGCGGAATAATGGGTGTTTACCCTCCCCCGGTAAGTACATTGGTGGCACGGCGGCCCACATCTCCAGCAACATACTCATGTTTTTTCACCACCAATTTGAAAAATGCACAGGTCGCTCTCATTGATGGCAAGCACCGACATACACTTTTAGACACACCTCCCGCCACAAGTTCTAGAATTGCAAACTTTAGAGCTGGGGAGCTACGTTCGAATCTCGGCATCAGCTCAACATCCTGTGATTCCAGGCAAATCGCTTTGTCTCCCCGTGCCTACCACAAATGAATGTGTTCTTCTGTAATGTAAATTGTGCTCATGCCATGTTGTCGAGTTCACGCTATATAATATTGCAAGGAAAAATAAAGTAGGGAAACTCGAGTTCACACACTACTGAACGCGCACACTTAAGTGCATCAGCAGTGCACTGTGAATCGGAGCGTTTCACAGGCCTGTGACAGATGAGAAATGCTATCAAAACGAAATCCTATAAAACAATATACTACTGGCCGGCAGCAATTCATACCCGGACAACGTCGGGACGGGCTGCTAGTATATATATATGCAAGAAACACTCCCAGAGCCACCTCCAATCCCCATGGACCGGCGAAGCAGGAGACGAACCACAGGATCTGACCAGAAAATTCTTCACTTATGCAGGTACAGGTAACAGCAATGACGCGTTTCGGGCTCAAGAGCCCTTGTTCACATATATATATATATATATATATATATATATATATATATATATATATATATATATATATATGTATAATTACTGTTCCATGGGCTGGACTATTCACTGTTTATGACTATAATGGATATTTCCCTGCGAGAGAAAAGGAGTTACAGGTAAGAAACAATTATTTTTCTAAAGCTCAGCCCCCTTGCCTTCACTTTTAGAATGTAATTTTGGGGCATAAAATGTCTTTAGTGTATACTGTGCAAGGAGTGGTGAACAGATAAATGTTTTGTTTTGTTAAAAATGAAAAGTGTTGGAAACAATTTATTTAATCTCTTGAAATTTTCTTTTTAGAGTTAACAACACAGACCAACACCATTGCTGGTTTTCTTCTTACCCTCTCTCCATTTACATTTGCTACAATACAAAATGTTTTAGATAATGTATTGAATTAATTAAAGAATGGAATTCTGTTTCACTTCTTAACAGCTACTTTTAATAAATATTACTTCAAATCTACAATCAAATTACTTTAAGTCAGGAACATTTCATTTTTGTCAACTTTTTTAATTCATTTTCTTACACTAGACAAGTTAATTTAATTATACAATACTTCCTATCAATTCTTTTTACAACAAACTACCAGAAATATTGCTTGATATCATAAAAATGATGTTAACGATACCACACATGAAAAAAAGCGACAAAGAACAGTGATTAACTATTTCGAGGTGTGCAATCCACAATACTGAACAGTCATGTTTTAAATTTTGATTTATTTTTCACGGATGTATGATTTCATATCTTCAAGAAGTTTTTGTACTTCTTTGTTTTTAGATATGCTTTGCAAGCTAACACATTATAGAACTGTGTTAAATGCACTGGGAATGTTTTGTAGAACAATAATTTTTTGCTTAGCCTTTTCAGATTGTTGAAATACATAAGTAGAATATTTATTCTTAAAATCTATTTTTTCTTATCAATTTTAGACCTTTGTTCGATGGATGCATGGCACTTGCATTGAATGCCCACCACAGCATGCTGAAGAGGATGAATTGGTTATTTTCACCTTCTTTTCTGACATTTCTCAAAACTCCTATATTATTGATCAGGCAATTACCATCTCTCAAAACGTACATAAGCTGCTGACTTCTCTTACTAAGTACTTGAACCGGTGGAAGAGGTATCGACCCCTTTGGAAGTTAGATAAAGCCATTGTCATGGAAAAATTTGCAGCAAAGAAGCCCTCTTGTGTCACTTATGATGAAAAGTTACAATTCTATACACGCATTGGCCAGGAAGTCACAGAACAGGTTTTATTCAAAGATGAACAATGCATAAGGCTTTACTTGGGACCCTTGGCCTACACTGTGCAGGAGAATGCAAGGGCTTGGGTGCTTTCACTGGGAAAACTGCTCAACGAGTCTGCCAGAGAAGAGCTCTACAGTGTCCAGGATGAACTGCAGGTAATCACTTTTCCTTTTGAAGATCTGCAAAAAATTAATTATGTATCCTGATATTTGAAGTTACTCCACATACGGGTGAGCGGAATGTTTGTCGGGTGTTCCACAAAACAGCACAATGACAAGCTCCTCCAACCCTCCCAAGACTCACCTGTCTGTGAGAGAAATCCTGTGCTTTGCTGCAATATGACCACAGCCCTCCCATCCTGTAATGTTATTGTGGTTCTCTCATCCTGTGAAGGTTTTCACAAAAACAAATTGGTAGGTGTCCTAGACAGTCTGGTTGAGGTTTAGCCATTCCTGTTGGCTAAAACATATTGTTGAGCTCTGAAACGTGAATGCTGCAAGGCATCTCTGGGGGAATCAGAAATCTTCCCTTAGGGAACTGTAGATGGAATGCCTGAGAGTCTGCTTTGGGGAATCTCCTAGAATCATGGGGTTTGAAGTATTTGAGAAACAAATACAACTAGAGGTGTTCTTAAAATATCATCAGTATGTACTGACATTTTTGAATCATTCCTTTTAAAACCAGTGCTAGAAAAAGTCTAGCTTAAACATTCCAAGAAGAGTTCTAGACCCAATGCAAACAGTAAAGGGAAAAGACAGTTTTTCACGAAAACACTAGCTCTGGGAGAAGATTATAGTAATTGAACATATGATATAAAAGGAGTACCAAACCCAAACCCTTTCAGGATCTAAAACATATAACACTAATTAATACGGTCAAATGCTTTTTCAACATCAAGAGATAGAACAGCTACTGCAATTTTACAATTGGAGTCCATTGAAACAATTTTTGCAAAAAATCTAGATTTTTCAGCTGCTAGTATACCTTTATTAAACTCTGATTGCTCAGTTTTAACTATATTTTGCATAGCAGAATCAATGAGTAGCTAATATATTAGAATACATTTTGAAGTCATAGTTAAATGGGCCTATAATGTTTACAATATTTTGGGTCTGTATCCTGTTTTGAGATTACTGTTATAAGTGCTTCTAAATGCCTTAGCTCATCAACTATGGAGTAGAGAATTATACAATTCCGATAACTATGGGGACAATATGGAGGAAAAATAAGAAACAAGTTTGATTTCTGTACCATCAGGTCCAGTTGTCTTAGATCTTTTCAAAACCTTAATAATTTGCAGGATTTCCTGTAAAGAAAGTTCTCTTTCATGGTCATATTCTTGCATAACCGGATTGGGGGATATCTGTGAAGAACTTAAGAAAGTCTTTGAAGTAATGGAAGAACATCATCTATGTATAGACATTTGTGGAGTAATTCAAATGAGGAGGAAATATCAGTTATAAAAATAGAATTATAAACTTTGTTAATAATACTACCAATTAATTTACTCTCACTCTTAACCTTCAATAGTTTACTAACAGTTTACCTGATTTATTCAGACTTATACATTTTACACTTAAGGAGCAGTAGGATATTGCAAGCTTCTGTGGTTACATTTTTTATTTAATTAGTTTTCGGCTGTGACAAGGTCCTCCAGGGTTGTATTTGACCATGAATGATATTAGACATGCTCAAAGATTTAACTGTTATCGAGTAAGTGTTAGTATTGAGCATTTACTTTTTTCTTTTTATGAGCAACTAAAGAAATCACAAATGCTCTTTGAGATGCTTTAATTGCATTCTAGTTTTTATTTATCAATGGTTTTGTTAAAATGAAAACACCTCTGAACAAAATCATTAAAACGATTAATGATATAACAGAATAGATAGTTGTTGAATCTCCAGCTTTCTGATTTAGTTTTGAAAGTAGAGAAATCAAAGGCTTCAGAAACTGGCATGATCAGATAAAAAAATAGCACACGTCAGCCACCTGTAAATATTTTAATAGAGGTAGAACCCAAAATATAGTCAATAACAGAAAGAAAGCCATGAGTATTAGAAAAAACAAATGAAAAGGATTCTGTGTAGCTTGTACTCCAAACATCAAACAGTGATCTGAAAACAATTACAATTTGAAGGTTTTATGTGTTGTGCCAGGTACAAATTATAGTCTTTTTAAAAAAAATCTTTATTAACATTGCGAGAGACAGAAACAGAGTAGAAAAGCATAAAGTCATTCAATTCGAGAACAATAAAATAATTCATTAGCAAATATAGATACAGAGATGTAAATTATAATAAACAGTTCATATAGCATACACATGTGCCTTAGATGTATAATTCTAGTAGCTTTAACAAAAACTTAAAAGAAAGTAAAGTCAATTCTCGGAATAGGATAGCACTCCCCATATTCTCTCCAACTTCTTCATAGAACGAAGGCACCTTATTTGAGCTAAAGCATATTCCATCGTATATATTTCACTAACTAGAGACCACCACTCCATGACATGTGGAGGTTTCGTAGAGATCCAAGCCCTTGTAATTGTCAATCTTGCGCAGGGTATTAAAATAGTATTTAGATCTTTGTGAGGGCTACTAATATCCTGCAGATCTAACAGAACCGGAGTAGCTGAAAGAGGAGAATAAGTGATCTGCTTTTCATTCAGAATACGTTCTATTCCCTTCCAAAATTCGGATAGTGCGGGGCAAGAAAAGAGCGTGTGCTCCAGATCTGCTGCAAACAGATCGCACTTGGGGCATTTAGAACAGAGATTATATAAGTTATTAGGTGTCCAGCGTGAAATTCTTTGAGGGGTATAATAACATTGGCAGATTGTTCTGTATGTCTGAAGTCTTAAACTAGAAGACTGAACCACCTGATGAATTCTACACAGAGAGGCTGATATCTGATTTGGGACTATATTGGCACCCATTCTAGTGGTCCATTTAGCTGCTAATTTAATACAATCAACAGTTTTAGATTGATTTAAATATTTATATCCCTCACTAATAAGTGATTTAGTTTTTACTAGAATAGAGGCATGTCATGATATCAGAGTCTGCAGCCTCATTAATTTTCATTTTTCGAACCCAAAAATCCAGATTTTGCCTATATTTAAAATGCTTGGAATCATTCAATTTATACAGAAGTTTAAGTGTTGTAAATTCAAGGAATCCAGTTGAGCCATATAAATCACCTAAGGTATTAATACCACAGCTAGCCCATAATTGCCCGGCCCCGTCCGAAAAAATTCCAGGTAGTCCCGGGTTGCCCCAAAGCTGCAGTTTAGAATGAAAAAAGGAAACGTTGCTGAAAACCATCATCGAATTCCAAATTCTTACCATCTCCCTAGCGATCTTGAACTTGACCCTTTTAAAGTAGTTTGGATCGTGTACTCTAGCCAAGAACTGATTGCTATCTGTGCCCAACATAAACTGAAAATAAAATAACGGATTGCCGATTTTGAGCAGACTTCGGAAGGTTGCAAAAAATATAGCTTAAAGTCCAGAAAATTTAGCCCTCCTTTTTCAATTGAAAGTTTAAGTACTTTTTTTTTTTTAAATTTTTTTTTATTGTTGCATCATAACATCTGGGTACATAGAGGATCAACTGCCGGCGTGGCTTCAACATTCAGCCACGGTCAGCCGTGCGCGCAACTTTTCTGTGTACAAACTTGTGGAATTTGATATTTCTTCCATGAAACAGTACAGATCAGTCAGATATATTCTCAGGCTGGAACCCTATAATCGCGCTCCGTAAGGGAGAAAGGAGGATACTAGTGGGTACATGAATGCCCGCCTTGGTGGCATAGGATCGGGGTCTGTACAGTTCTTATAACTGTATTACCAGTAACTGGGGGACATAACTGTGGAGGGGAGCATATAGGCATTGGCAGGTGCACGGTAGAAGAAAAGCAGGTGTCGGATGTCGGGAGACAAGGGGTTCCCTCAGAGTGCACCCATATCAAGGTGGCGCAGTCAGAGAGTGGGGGCATTCCATCTTAGTGCATAGTGGGATGGTCAGTGTGGGGTCATGGTCTTGACCAGGAACTATGTGTTCACTCAAGAGAGAGGGACGGGGGGGCGTAGGTGGATCTTCTGTGCGCAGGGACTGCCGGAAGCTGTGTAGGAGCATGGCCCATTCCATGGAGATGGGATTTTTACGCGCACCCCTGGCTTCTTCCTCCCTGAGGGCATCCTCCTCCGCCGCCGCCCACTTACAAACCGCTCCCTTCCAAGCTGCTATGGGGGGACCTTCCTAGGATCGCCAATGCATAGATATGCATCTGTTTGCCAGCAGTAGCGCCAAGGACACGAACCGCCTGTGTACGGGCTCTTGTTTAGGGATATGTAAGATTCCTAGTGCACTGGATTCCCAGAAGGCTAGTGTTGAGGCCTGTGAGATCTGCCAGTGTGTCGTGCACCGTTTTCCATAGGGAGTGGAGGTCGGGGCAGTCCCAAAACATGTGACGGAAATCTGCATCGGGGGATCGACACCTGGGGCATAGGAATTGTGTGGATGGGTAAAACTGTATCTGAAAGAAACACGTTAGTGTTAGATTCCTTACCTTAGAATATCCCCAGGCGTCAGTCTGGATCCGGAAACTTTTGCGTAGCAGTACCCCTGCGCGTCGGTAGGCGTCGTCTGCAGGTGTCCCCTGCGGCTCCGCGTCCGTCGCCGGCGTCGTGCGCCGTGATGACGTTGCTGGAGTATATAGACGCCGCCTCCGCGCGCTGACGTCAGTTCTTTGTTCTTCTTTTTTCCGCGCCAGTAAGCGCAGATCCGAAGAGCAGTACTCCGGTCTTTTGACCAAGTTTGTTAATTTTCTAATCTCTTTTTGGTGCCTGGTAGGATGCCCGGTTTCAAGAATTGTGACGGTTGTGACCGCACAATGTCGGTCACGGACCATCACCGACTCTGTCTCCGGTGCCTGGGCCCCGACCACGACGTGGACGCCTGCGTCGACTGCCGGGCTCTCACTAACAAGGCTAGACGGGAGCGGTCCCGCAAGCTACTTGAGCTCCGGGTGTCGGCCCCGCGTCGGGAGCGGTCCCGGTCTGGCCGGAGGTCCAGGGAGCGTTCGAGGGAGCGGTCGCGGAGCCGCGCCGAGCGCTCCGGAAGTCGTCGCCATTCGTCGGGCTCTTCAGGTAAGAAACACAAGAAGTCGGGGCGTCGTCATCGTACCCCCGACTCCCCCCGACGCTCGTGCGACGCGGCCGGGGGTTCGGGTGACCCCAACCCCGCGGCTCCGCGAGAGTCGCCGGCGCGGCCTGCCCCATAGCCTCCGGTCCCTGGGCAAGGTGCGACGCCTGAGGAGATTGAGGCGTTCCTCATGGCCATGAGGGCGCTCAGTTCTCCGACGGGGCCTACGGCGCCTTCGGGCCCAGTGCTACCGTCTGAGGACCCTAGCGGGTCGGGTGTCCCTGGCTCGACGCCATCGGGTGCTTCGGCCCCGGTGCCGTCGACGGCTCCGACCCCGGCGCCGCAAGGGTCTTCGGGGTTGACGCCGGCTGGTCTGCCGACCGCTCCGATTCCATCGGGGTTACCCCCGAAGCCGTCCCCGCGCGGCGCCGGGGCTCCGGCGCCGGCGCCGGCTCCGGGCGGCGCCGTCCCCATACCCTCCCCGAATCCGGACGCGGAGTCGGACCGACGTCGCTCGACGCCAGGCTCGACGCCGATGGGGCCTGTGAACCCCGAGGAGCCGGTCTACATCGTTGACTCCGAATATGGAGATGATGAAGAGTACGGGGAAGGTTGGGAGGGGTCTGAGGACCCTCTGTCACGTGAGTGCCAGTATGACGTGGACTGGACAGGTGAATTGGGGGATGCCAGTGGTCTGGACGACTCTCCTAACCCTGGCTTTGTCTCTCCTCCTTCCGTGGCGTCGGAGGAGGGAGCTGCATATTCAGTGGTGCTGATGAGGGCTGCCAAGGCCTTACACCTTGAGCTCCCCGTCGCGGCCGTGACGCCTAACATCCTCACTGAGGTCTTCAAACCGCAGTCATGCCCACAGGAGCCACTGCTGCCGTTTAACGAAGCCTTGTCAGACGTTCTGTTGGGCACGTGGTCCAGGCCCGCTTCAGGTTCGCCTGTTGATCGGAACGTGGCCAGACGCCACCGTCCTTGTCCGGACGACCCCAAGTTCCTGTCCACCCATCCCACCCCCGAGAGTCTGGTGATCCAGGCCTCCACCTCCCAGACCGCATTCCCGTATGCCCCGCCCGACCGGGAATCTAAGAGGTATGACCAGTATGGCAAGAAGGTCTTTTCGTCCCTGAGTTTGGGACTGCGGTCTTGCAACACCGCATGCCTCTTGGGCCGCTACACCCACTCTGTGTGGGATACGGTCGCGGAACTGCTGCCAGAATGCCCCATGGAGGTGCGGGCAAAACTCGGCAAGGCTGTGGCTGAGGGCCGAGATGCAGCTAAATATTCCATACGGTGTGGTCTTGATACGACCGACTCGCTAGGCAGAGCGATGTCCACGACGGTGGCGATTCGTCGCCACGCCTGGCTGAGATCCGCCAACTTTTCGGCAGATGACCAGAATGCCTTGATGGACATGCCGTTCGATGGCTGTCGCCTGTTTGATGACAAGGCGGACCACGCGCTGGAACGCTTCAAGGACCCCAGGGTCACGGCCAAGTCCTTGGGTCTCTCGACCCAGCGCCAGCAAACGGGTTCGTTTCGCTCCTTTCGTGGCCAAGGAAGGGGCGTCCCCACACGTGCTGCCAGCCACGCGCCGCAACAATCCTTTCAACGCGGTGGCGGCCGTGGAAACCGCCGTGGAGGCGGTCGGGGTCAACTGCGGGGTCAGGCCACACCTCCCCCCGCAGCATCTGCCTCCAAATCCTCCTAGTCCGTGCTTTCAGGCCCATGTGACGCCAGTGGGTGGCAGGGTTCGCCATCACCACGCCCGCTGGCGCACAATCACATCGGACAGGTGGGTGCTGCAACTCGTCCGAAGGGGCTACTCCCTCCCCTTCGAGACCACTCCTCCAGCCATGCCACCGCAGAACCACTGTGTGTCGGGGGACCACTTGACACTTCTGCAGGAGGAAGTTACGGCCCACTTGGCCAAGGGGGCCATCGAGCGCATTCCTGGGCTAGAAGTAGGGCGTGGTTGCTATTCCCACTACTTTCTGGTGCCCAAGAAGGACAAAGGGGGCCTACGCCCTATCTTGGATCTACGGAACGTCAACGGCTTCCTCCGGAAGGAGAAGTTCAAGATGTTGACATTAGCTCAGGTCTTGGCTGCTCTAGACCCGCAAGACTGGATGGTAGCGTTGGACTTGCAGGATGCGTATTTTCACATCCCCGTCCTGCCGGCCCACCGGCGTTACCTGCGGTTCACGGTAGGCCAGGAGCACTTTCAGTTTATCGTGCTCCCCTTCGGCCTTACCAGCGCCCCACGGGTGTTCACGAAGGTGATGGCGGTGGTCGCAGCCCATCTGCGCAGGTTAGGGGTTTCAGTCTTCCCCTACCTAGACGACTGGTTGTTGAAGGCGGGCTCGCCCCAGACAGTCGTCCACCACCTTCAGATGACGGCAGACCTCTTGCACGACCTGGGGTTCTCCATCAATGTGCCGAAATCACACCTGTGTCCCTCTCAAAAGCTCCTTTTCATCGGAGCGGTTCTGGACTCGGCGCAGTTTCGGGTTTATCCTCCGGAACGGCGGGTCCGGGATATACAGGCTTTGATTCCCATCTTTCAGCCGCTATCCCGGGTTTCGGTCAGGTTGACGCTGCGGCTGCTGGGGCTGATGGCTTCCTGCATCCTTCTGGTGCATCACGCCAGGTGGCGGATGCGGGCTCTGCAGTGGGACCTGAAGTTTCAGTGGGCCCAGCATCAGGGCAACTTGTCCGACCACGTCTTGATCTCGGAGGGCACTGCGAGACAACTGCAGTGGTGGCTTACGGACCGCGATTGGGTCAGAGGCAGATCCCTCTCCCTTCCCCAACCGGAGCACGTTTTCGTGACGGACGCGTCCCTCCAGGGCTGGGGTGGCCACTTGGGAGAGGCAGAGATCAGAGGCATCTGGTCTCCGGCGGAGTCCCGGCTCCATATCAACCTGTTGGAGCTACGGGCGATTCTTCTAGCACTGAAGTCATTCCTCCCCTTTGTCAATGGGAGTGTAGTGCAGATGTTCACAGACAACACCACCGCCATGTGGTACTGCAACAAACAGGGCGGGGTGGGGTCGTGGACCCTTTGCCAGGAGGCTCTGCGCCCCTGGCAGTGGCTGGAACGTCAGGGCGTGACTTTGACGGTTTAACACCTGGCAGGTTCTCTGAACGCCAGGGCGGACGAACTTAGCCGTCGGTGCTCGATGGATCACGAATGGCGTCTGAACTCGGACCTGGCGCAAGGCCTCTTTCTGCAATGGGGAGAGCCTTGGTTAGATCTATTCGCCACAGAAGAGAACGCGCAATGTCATCAGTTCTGCGCGTTGGAGTTTCCAAGACGCACTCGCACGGCGATGCCTTTCGGCGCGAGTGGAGTTGCGGTCTGTTATACGCCTTTCCGCCTATACCACTTCTGCCCAGAGTGCTGAAGAAGATCAGGCGCGACCGGGCCCAAGTTATCCTTGTGGCTCCGGACTGGGCTCGAAGGTACTGGTATCCCGAGCTACTCAGCATGTCAGTCGGTCCCCCGATCCGCCTGCCCCTTCAGGAGGACCTTCTGTCGCAGCAGCAGGGGACGGTCCTCCACCCGAACCTGTCCAGTCTCCACCTCCATGCTTGGAGATTGAGCGGCGGCAGTTGAGGCCATTTGACTTGCCTCCTGAAGTCTGTGATGTAATTCTGGCAGCCAGGCGTCCCTCCACAAAGTCGGTATACGCCTGTCGGTGGAACAGATTTGTGGCATGGTGCACAGCAAAGGCTGTGGATCCTCTTTCTGCCCCTCTTTCCGAGGTTCTTCTGTTTCTTCTCTCTCTTGCCCAGCAGGGCTCTGCTCTGGGCACTATCAAGGGCTACCTTTCGGCCCTTTCAGCCTTTCTAAGGCTTCCTGATCAGCCTTCTTTGTTCAAGTCCCCAATTGTAACGAGATTCTTGAAGGGCATCACACACATGTATCCACCTGTTCCGTTTGTGATGCCTCAGTGGGACTTGAACCTGGTTCTAACCTTTTTGATGTGGGCTCCCTTTGAGCCCTTCATTCTTGTCCTCTCCGTCTCCTGACTTTAAAGACTGCTTTCCTGGTTGCCATCACCTCTGCCAGGAGAGTGAGTGAGCTCCAGGCTCTTTCTGTCCAACCTCCTTTCCTGTCCATTCATCCTGACAAGGTGGTTCTCAGGACTGGACCTTCTTTCCTGCCCAAAGTAGTTTCTGCTTTTCACATCGGGCAGTCCATCACCCTCCCCTCCTTCTTCCCGCCTCCGCATCCCTCAAAGGATGAAGAGCGGCTCCATCGTCTGGACCCAAAACGTGCGCTTTCATTTTATGTGGATCGCACACGCCAGTTCCGGGTGGATGACCAACTGTTTGTTAGCTACGTGAGTGCGAAAAAGCGACGGGCGATGCATAAACGGACCATCTCTCGGTGGGTCGTTCTGTGCATCAAAGCGTGCTACTCTTTGGCTCGGAAGGAGCCTCCTGTTGGGCTGAGGGCCCATTCCACTCGGGCCACGGCGGCTACTACTGCCCTGGGCCGGGGAGTCCCTTTGCAGGACATTTGCCAGGCGGCAACGTGGGCCTCGCTGCACACCTTTGCGAGGCACTACTGCCTGGACGGTCAAGTCCGGAGGGATGGCTTCTTTGGCCGTTCTGTCCTCCAGGACTTTCTGGTGTAGAAATGTATTGGTTCGCAGACCCACCACCGGGGTTGGTATTGCTGGGGTATCTATTCTAAGGTAAGGAATCGAACACTAACGTGTTTCTTTCAGATTAACAAGTTACTTACCTTTGGTAACGATATATCTGTAAGAAACATTAGTTAGTGTTAGATTCCTTACCGAACCCACCCATCCTCCCCGTTCTGCGAACTGATACCTAGGGTTAAGGATATCCCTTTCAGGGCCCTAGTTTCAAATGGCACCAGTGTTGGTTCTCACATGGCTCTGCTTTTTCTGGCACGGAAAAGCTGTGTACAAAGAACTGACGTCAGCGCGCGGAGGCGGCGTCTATATACTCCAGCGACTCATCACGGCGCACGACGCCGACGACGGACGCGGAGCCGCAGAGGACGCCTGCAGACGACGCCTACCGACGCGCAGGGGTACTGCTACGCAAAAGTTTCCGGATCCAGACTGACGCCTGGGGATATTCTAAGGTAAGGAATCTAACACTAACTAATGTTTCTTACAGATATATCGTTACCGAAGGTAAGTAACTTGTTCTGTAGGCGTGCCGGTGTGAGGTATGCCCTGTGTAGTATATAGTATTGGATGTTTTTGAATCGAGCATTCCTAGAGACGCGTTTCGGGGCCTCGAGCGCCTTGGTCCACTCTGAGTCGTGTAGTGTGCGACCGATGTCCTCCTCCCATGTGGCCCGTAGGGCCGTCAGGGGGGCGTGCGAGAGTTCCTGGATTGATTTATACAACCAGGTGACCAAGTGGCGTCCCACTCCCATGTGCAGGATAGTGTGTATTACTGGATGCGTGTCTGGTTCACCTACCCTGAGATTATGGTAGGGGCGGAATCCCTCAAGTAGCTGTCGATGTCTGAGAAATTGACCTGGGGGAAGGTCATATTCTGCGACCAGCTGAGTAATTGGTTTCAGCTGTCCTTCCTCGAAGAGCGACTCCATGTCCGTGATGGCGCAATGTGTCCACTCAGCCAACATTGGCGCCGAGAAATAGGAGTCCTGTCTGGGGCAGCCTGCCAGCGGTTGTAACGGGGAGTATGGGGTCCTACCTGGGGCCATCCGGTGGATCCGCATCATACATTGACGCGCTATCGTGACTTGGAGGGGGTATGTTCGTCTGGGTTTGGTGCCCGGGAGAAGGAGACGGATGAGCTCCGGGTTCGGAACTCTACCGGTCGGGGTAAAAGTCTCCTGGGTGTAGCGGTCCGCTGTCCAATACGATAGCCATTGAAGCTGCGCCGCCAGGAAGTAGGACTCAAAGGAAGGAGCTCCGAGTCCGCCTTGTGTTGTGGGGAGCTGGAGGGTTTTCAAGGCCACTCTGTGTTGGTTCGCGCCCCAAATAAGGGTACCTAGGAGAGAGTTGAGGTCCCGAAAGAAAGATCTGGGTGGCACCACCGGCAGGTTCGTGAAGTGGTAGAGAAGTCGGGGGAGCATCACCATTTTGGCCAGGGCTATCCACCCTATCGGGGCCAGCGGGAGCTTGTTCCAGAAGGCTACAGTCGGGCGTAGGTTAGCGAGCACCTTCCGGTGATTGCCGTCGAAGATGTCTGCCGGAGAGTGGTATAGGCGGACACCAAGGTACCGGGGAGCTTCCGCGGACCACAAGAGTTTATGGGTTCCCAGCCCGACGTCACGGGTAGGTAAGCGCGGGTGGAAGGGGTAGATTGTGGACTTGTCCCAGTTCACCTGTAGTCCCGAGGCGTCCGCGAACTCTGTCAGCGCCACTCCTATGGGAGTTAGATCCGCCTCTATGTCTCGGACATATATAAGGAGGTCATCTGCGTACAGAGAGACGCAATGCGTATCGTCCGCGAGCGGGATGCCCCAATGTATTCCCTCCTGGCGCAGTCTGACCGCCAGCGGTTCGACGGCCAGGGCAAATAAGAGGTGATAGGGGGCACCCCTGTCTCGTGCCTCGGCGAACCTCAAATGCAGGGGAGATGTGTTTCCCAATCCGCACTCGCGTTGTTAGGTCGGTGTATAGGAGGCGAGTGTATGCCATGAGTGTCGGACCAACGTTGAGACGACTCAGGATCGCAAATAGGTACGGCCAGGTGAGAGTGCCAAACGCCTTTTCCAAATCCATAATCAGGCACGCGGCGCGTGGGAATCTGTCCCGAACCTGATCCTGAACATGGAAGACGCGGCGGATGTTCTGAAAGGTGTTCCTACCCGGCACGAATCCACATTGGTCAGGGTGGACCAGTGGGTGTATGACCTGGGTGTACCTGTCAGCCAAAATCTTCCCGAGGACCTTGCAGTCCGCCGACAGGAGCGTGATAGGACGATACGATCCCAGTTGGAGAGGGTCCCTGTGGGGGTTGGGGAAGGTCACAATCACAGATTCCCGCAGTGACTGGGGAAGCACTCCCAGAAGGAGAGCTGCCGCGAACATCTGAGGCAATCGGGGAGCCAACAGGGCAGAGAATGTTGAGTAGTACTCCAGTGGGAAGCCGTCGAGCCCCGGGGCTTTATTCCGGGACAGGGCGCGTAGTGCTTGAGTGACATCTGAGGGTGTTATTTTAGTGTCAAGCGCGCGCTTGTCGGCGTCGGATATCGTGGGCAGTGTCAGTGAATCAAGGAAGCGGTCCACGCATGATGGAGTGTAGCGGGTTGGGGCCTCGTATACCTGTGCGTAGTGGTGTTGGAACGCCAGGAGGATCTCGGCCTGGGATCGCACTAATACGCCTTCCGGATTGATAATATCCGTAATTGGCTTGATCTCGGTGTCCTGCCTTGCCATCCAGGCAAGCATTGCCACCGTTTTGTCCGGTTCTTTGTGAACTCTGGAGGCATAGGCCCGAAAATTATATTTCCGGACATCGGCGCAGGCAGCTTGGTATACCGACTTCGCCTCGGCCGTGAGCGCGACGTTCTCTTCCGAATCATCGGTTCGTTTCGTAAGCGTAGCCAGGCGCTGTTCCGACGTGAGGAGCGTCTGTTCTAGTGTGCGGCGAACCCCTGCGATTTGTTGAATGCATTCCCCCCGTGCCACCACTTTGAATGCGTCCCATTCCACTAACGTTGATGATGCCGAATCCGTGTTGTGTAGGGAGTATTCCTGTATGCCGGTTTTGTGCGTGTCCCTAAAGACCTGGTCTGATAAGCAGTCCTTAGGGAGGCGCCAGGTGGGGACTGGTGGGTGTGGGGGGCGCCAGATCAGGCGTAGAATGTGAGCATCATGATCCGAGAGGATCCGACCCAGGTAGTCCGAGGATGTTACCTTTGGGAGGATAGGTGCAGAGCATAAGAACCTGTCCAGACGGACCCGAAGGTTGTGTGGAATCGAGTGGAATGAGTAGACACGGGCCAGTGGGTGTTAAGTGTCGCCACGCGTCAGTGAGCGCCCAGTGTGTGGTCCGCTTGTCAGGGCTTTGGGGAGCATGCGGGGGGGTGTGTGATCTGTCCAGAGTGGGGTTCAGCGCGCAATTGTAATCACCTCCCAAAATCCATGGAATTGTAGTGAATTGTGCCAGGTCTACTGTGAGGTGATCCCAGAATTTATCTTGCTCAGTGTTAGGGGTGTAAATGCTGCCCAGGAGGACCCCTTGCCCGTCTAAGATTCCCTCTAATAGTGCGTATCTGCCCTCCCTGTCAACCACCCGCCTAACCCACACTAAGGCGCCACGAGCGAATGATGAGTAGGTCGTGGCGCAGAAGGTCCCTCGCCATTTGGCCTGTAGTCGGCCTAGTTCGGTAGCGTTGGTATGTGTCTCTTGTAAAAGTGCAACGCATGCGGACATACGTTTGATGTATGAGTAAACGGAGTCGCGTTTGCTGGGTGTGTGGAGGCCCCGTACATTCAGTGTGAGGACGTTAACGTCCGACTTTGGAGTCGTCATTGATAAGATATCGCGCTCGTGAGCAGGACTCCCCTGCAGATCCCGAGGACAGCGAGGTCATGTATTTCTTGTGTGTATCTGCGCGCCATGCTTCCATATGTGCGGGGGAGAGTCTAACGGGGACAACAACGGGTAAAACCAAGGGTGGGAAAGAGTCCCAATACCAGGGATATATCACGGGTGGTGGCATATCCAAACTTGTGTCCCACTAGGGGAGAAATATAACCGAATTCTGCGGGGGTGGCAGCATGTGTTACTGCCGGGCTTATTCGCGGATCAGGCTTTTTGCAGGAGAGATGTCCATCGCGCGCGTGCACATATAGTCAACTGGTTATGCCTCTTTGGCACACAAACATCGCGCAGCGCTTCAAGCAACCAAGAAAATAGGATACAGCAATTGTCTTTTGGGTCATCATGAAGAGGTGCCGGGTTTGCCAGCCAGGGCAGCATCTGTTGTATGTGCAGCAAGTAGGGGGGATGAGATCGGACCAAATCCTGACATTGTGCCGTCACTGTCCCGGTCCTTCTCAGGGGTGAACAGGTGCAGTTGGCTTTCCAGGTCCGATGCTAGGGGGGATCTGTGCAGTTCCGTCACCGCTCTTAAGGTGTCGCGTCTCTCCTGCATGATTTGCGTGAGGTCGGGCGAGCCCGAGGGGGAGGATGCCTGACTTTTGGACGGGCTTGTCCGGGTGCGGTTCGTGCCTCGTCTTCTGGATCGCCGCGAGTCACTGTTGTGCCTCCGCTGGGGGCCAGGCTTAGGGATCAGCGGACAGTGGAATTCCGCCCAATCCCGTGCCTCCTCCGCCGTGGTGAAAAATAAGGCCTTCCCGTTGTGGAGCACCTTGAGGCGGGCCGGGAACAGTAGGGAGTATTGGAGATCATTTGCGCGGAGGCGTCTTTTAACCTCTAGATAGGTCGAGCGCTGTTGCTGTACTTCTCGGGCATAGTCCGGGAACACCATGACCTGTTGATCTTCCACTTGCAGGGGGCCCGCCACCCGGGCCGCTCGGAGCACCGCATCGCGGTCTCGGAAGTGCAGGAACTTAGCCAGCATGGGGCGTGGAGGGAGACCCGGTTTGGGCTTCCGGGCAGGGACCCTGTGGTCCCTCTCGATAGAGAAGTATGCTGACCGCTCCGACTCGGGGGTAAATGATCTGGTCCATAATTCCATATGGGTGAGCGGGTCCAAATTTTCAATCCCCTGCGGCAGCCCCAGGACGCGGATGTTGCATCTTCTCGAGCGCCCTTCCAAGTCGACCGTGCGCTCCTCGAGGGCCGCCACTCGTCGTAGGACCTCCTTCATGCCTGCTTCCTGCGTCTTCACTTCAGGCTGAAGCGCGGCCACAATCCGCTCTCCCTCCTTCACCCTGTCCGCCAGCTAACGGTGGTCGTCACGAATCAGGCTGATGTCCGTCGTCAAGACACCGAATCGTTCTTCCATTGAGAGCCGGGACAGTTCAATAGCTGCCAGCACCTGGTCCAGTTTCGCCGACAGTGAGGGATCCGCATGCGGCGTGTTCGCTTGTGTCCAGGTCCTAGTGTGCAGCATGTTCTCGATGGCCGTTTCAGGGACGGCAGTCGCCTGCGTGCCCCTCGGTTTCCCCATTGGTACGAGGGAGAGGGCGCCGCGTCGCCGTGGAGTCCTGGATCTGCTGGTCTTTGGGCCAGGTGCCGACCCAGTGGGGGTCAGGTATTCAGTCCTCGTTGGAGCCGAGGTGCTTCTGGGTGCGTCGCGGGGCGCCCCGGGTCCGGCACGCACCGAGGGTCTGGTGGCCTCAGTGGTGGTGAGGGGGGGGGGCCGCGCGGGTATTCTTAGGCGCTCATCAGCAGGGGGCGCCCCCCGCTGTTGTCCAGGCACTCTGGGAGACAGGGCTCCTCGTCGCCCTGAGCGAGGCAGGTGGCTGGTTTTTCAGCCTTCCCCCCTCGGGGTAGAGGACTGTCTACATGCCATTAGTTGGGGCCGGGGGGGGGGGGGTCCAAGCGGTAGGCGCCCGTAGGTCTGGGGTGGTAATGGGTTTTCCCCTGTCCATAGCCTTAGAGGGATGCTGCCGTGTCAAGAGGAGGCCCTCGCCGAGCCCGGCGTCTGGGGCTCCTTGGACGCCATGTCAGGGTCAGGGTCAGGCAGCCTGATCTTTGGGGCCGTTTTGCGATAGCAGGGTCGTTCAGGCTCTTTCAGGCCCTCCGTTCAGGGAGTGGGGTGGCGGGTGTCCCCCGAGAGGCTCCAGGGGGGGGTCCGTTGACCGCTGGGGTGTTGGTGTTGGGGACCCCCAGGGAGGGGGGAGGGGGGAAGCAGACACTCACCGCTCGCGGGAGATGTTGTGGTCACCAGAGCGTCCAGGCGTCGCGTTGGTGGAGTGTCCGCCTGTGCCCCTCAGTTCCCGGTGATCAGATCTGCAGTCGGTTGATCCCCGGTCTGACCGGGGCGCCAGTGGAGTGAAGCTCCGATTCGAAGGCCGCCATCTTGCGCGCCGATGCGCGCCTGCAGGGGTGAGCCCGGTACGCTTCAGCGGGCCAGTCGTGCCGTCCGGCCAGGAGCTCCGCGGTCTCGGCTTGATTGTATGTTCCTCCGGGCCTCCGGTCCGGGTGCAAGGGCTCAGTGGTGTCAGCCTCTGAAGGCCGAAGTCGCGGCTGCCATTATGGGGCTCAGCTCACCGCTCTGGCTGGGAAGGTTTCCTCTGCTGGTGCCGCACGTCAGTGACGGCCGCGGTGCACCTGGAGAGTACCTCAGGTGTTGTCGCACTGCAGGTGTCTTTTCCGTCGACTGAGGCTCCCGGCGATTCCTGGAAACGGGCAGGATGCGAGCCCGATCGCGGAGCCTCAGCAAAACACAGCCGCCATTGTGGCTTGCTAAGCCACGCCCCCCCTTGAAAGTTTAAGTACTTGTATCGACCTACGGGCTTTCTTGTAACCCCAAATGTAACTGCTACACATACTATCCAGTTAAAAAAAAAAAAAAAAAAACATTATTTAGCCATACGGGAATAGAACGAAATAAATACAAACATTTTGGCAAGATCTTCATCTTAATTAGATTGATCCGTCCGACTAGGCTGAGTGGAATCTTATGCCATTTTTAAGTAAAGATGCTACCTCCTTTAACAAAGGATCATAATTAAGCGCTATTAGTTCACCGATATTCGCAGAGATTTTCACCCCCAGATATATAGCAGATTTACATATACCTTGGAATGTATTATCTGGCTTGTAATTAACTATGACCTGAGTTTTATTTAAGTTTAGTTTATAGCCAGAGATATCCCAATATGTATTTGCTTCCTTGATTATCCCTGAAAGGGCTTTAGCCACATCTGTGGTGAAAATCGCGATATCGTCAGCATACGGGGTTATTTTTAAAGCATTTGCTCCATGTTGGAAAGGAATAATATCAGCTTGGTTCTGTAAAGCATTTAGAAATGGTTCCAAGGAAAGGGCAAACAGCAAGGGTGATAAAGGACACCCTTGCCGAGTGCCCCTAGCTATGGGGAAATGTAATGGATCCATACCAGCATAACTAATTTTAGCAGTAGGTTGATCATATAGGGACTGATTCCATCCAAGAAATTGCCCCTGAAATCCGAATGCCTTCAATACAGCCCTTAGATAGCCCCACCCCCTCGGTCAAATGCTTTCTCAGCATCTAGCATGACCATTCCGAGTGGGGAGGAGCAACTGGAAGCAACATCAAAAGCAGTTATTGCTGTATTTACATGGGCAGTCGTGTCCTTCCCCAGCACAAATCCGTGCTGCTGTAAATTGACCAATTCTGGCATAAAGGGGGCGAGTCGATTATCCAGAATCTTTGCAAATATCTTCGTGTCTGTGTTTATTAACGAGATGGGTCTGTACGACCCACACTCGTCTGCAGGTTTTTGTTTTTTAAGAAAGAAAACAATTTTAGCAGTATCCCACGATATTGGGGCTTTGCCTGTTTCTCCAATCGAGTCTATGACTAGACTAAAGAGAGGAAGTAATTCCTAAATACATATTTTATAGATTTCAATGGGAAGCAGGTCTTCTCCCGCTGCCTTACCCGATGGGAGAGAGGCAATTGCTGACCGGTTACAGGTAATAGTTTCATCGAGTTGATCAATTCCTTCTATCTCTCGTTGTTCGGTCATATTAATATTGATATATGATAATATGTTTTGATTAGTAGGAGTAGTTTCTGAAGTATATATAATTCTATAGTATTTAACAAATTGGTCTAAAATTTGATCTGGTTGGCAACAAGTTATAGAGTTTGTTCCTTTTATAATCTTGATTAGAGTTTTAGCCTTTTTATCAGCTGTTTTATAAGCTAAGATCCTACCGATTCTGTCTCCGCTCTCATATTGTGTAAGATGTAATTTCTGTAATTTCACACTGTGTTTCTCCCTTAACATTTTTTTATTAGCTGACCGAAGATTCACTAATTCAATTTTTAATTTATTAACATTAGAACCACCATTTTGAAGTGCTTCTGCCAGTTTAGTTTCCAAAGACAGAGCTGTTGAAGTCATAAGCTTCCTTTTTTTCCTTAGTTCCGAGTTCTTTCTAAAAACGAATTGCTGGGCATAACTAATTTTAGCAGTAGGTTGATCATATAGGGACTGATTCCATCCAAGAAATTGCCCCAGAAATCCGAATGCCTTCAATACAGCCCTTAGATAGCCCCACCCCACTCGGTCAAATGCTTTCTCAGCATCTAGCATGACCATTCCGAGTGGGGAGGAGCAACTGGAAGCAACATCAAAAGCAGTTATTGCTGTATTTACATGGGCAGTCGTGTCCTTCCCCAGCACAAATCCGTGCTGCTGTAAATTGACCAATTCTGGCATAAAGGGGGCGAGTCGATTATCCAGAATCTTTGCAAATATCTTCGTGTCTGTGTTTATTAACGAGATGGGTCTGTACGACCCACACTCGTCTGCAGGTTTTTGTTTTTTAAGAAAGAAAACAATTTTAGCAGTATTCCACGATATTGGGGCTTTGCCTGTTTCTCCAATCGAGTCTATGACTAGACTAAAGAGAGGAAGTAATTCCTAAATACATATTTTATAGATTTCAATGGGAAGCAGGTCTTCTCCCGCTGCCTTACCCGATGGGAGAGAGGCAATTGCTGACCGGTTACAGGTAATAGTTTCATCGAGTTGATCAATTCCTTCTATCTCTCGTTGTTCGGTCATATTAATATTGATATATGATAATATGTTTTGATTAGTAGGAGTAGTTTCTGAAGTATATATAATTCTATAGTATTTAACAAATTGATCTAAAATTTGATCTGGTTGGCAACAAGTTATAGAGTTTGTTCCTTTTATAATCTTGATAAGAGTTTTAGCCTTTTTATCAGCTGTTTTATAAGCTAAGATCCTACCGATTCTGTCTCCGCTCTCATATTGTGTAAGATGTAATTTATGTAATTTCACACTGTGTTTCTCCCTTAACATTTTTTTATTAGCTGACCGAAGATTCACTAATTCAATTTTTAATTTATTAACATTAGAACCACCATTTTGAAGTGCTTCTGCCAGTTTAGTTTCCAAAGACAGAGCTGTTGAAGTCATAAGCTTCCTTTTTTTCCTTAGTTCCGAGTTCTTTCTAAAAACGAATTGCTGGGCAAAGCCCCTTATGCTGACCTTGCAAGCATCCCACACAGATGCTACTGCAGCCAAATTTAAATTAATCTCTATAAATTCAGAAATATGAGGTTTAAGTGGAGAGATAAAAGCTGCATCAGATAATAGATATCTTGGAAACGTAAACTGCCTGAAACCTTGTTTCCTGGTAGAATGACTAAATTCTAGGAGAATGGGGTTGTGATCTGATGTTACTCTCTGGCACAATTAAACGCTACTGGAATTCAAGATACTCTTTGTGACCCAGACCAAATCTTTTCTAGAACATAATTTGTGTGGTGCAGAATATTAAGTAAACCCGGCAAGATTAGGATTTATAGTACGCCAGGCATCTTTTAGATTATGCAGACGACTAAGTTCTAGTATCGCAGCACGTGTTTTGCGCATTCGCTGGAAAGCGCCGCTTCTAGTGGTATCTAAATCATAATTCATAACACAATTAAAATCGCCCATAACTAGTATCTCTCCTTCCCAATCTAATAATTCAATATTTATTTGATCATAAATAGATGGTTCATCAATGTTGGGTCCCGTATACTACACACAGTACCAATTTACAAAATTCTACTTCTACTTGTGCTATTGCCCATCGACCCGCCTTATCGGCAGCGGTACGGTTTATTTTAAGATTTAAATATTTCTGTTTCAGTATTGCAACTCCCCTAATAGAGGCATTTAAAGAAGAACATACGATAAGTTCATAGCCCAATTGCCCTAATATTTTCTTATCTTGAAATCTGATGTGGGTTTCAGAAAGTAATACAAAGTGGGGTTTGTACATATTGAGTTCTTCCTGAACCAGCCTCCTCTTAGTCTTATTATTCAAACCGGCCATGTTCCAAGTAAGGCACCTAAAGAAATACATTACTTAGAAAAGAGTACATTGTCTTCTCTGTATAATTGAAAACCATAGTGTAGATAATTTTAATAGTCTTTTCTGACATTTCTAGCAGTTCTGAATCTCGCGCTGAAATTTTACCATTTTTAACCCCACAACCCTTAAACCCCACCCCGAACCCTACCCCCTTTGGCCCGCTGCCGAGCCACCAACCCCCCACCCATTTGTCCCTAAGGGAAACCACCTCTCTAACCCTTGCTGCCGCTGGCAGGGCAGCCCTAACAGAGAGACAGCATCGGAGCGCCCCGCCCCCTACAGCCTTGCAGAGAAGAAAACCCATAAGGGAAAGAAGAAGAACTTCAGGGAGAAGGAGAAAAAAGAGAGAAAAAAAGGAGGGAAGGGACTCCCTTTGCTCTAGCAATAATTATCAATTGTAATCAATTTTCAAACTAAGGTATATTGATCCCAGTAGTGAAGAGCCAGGGAGAGAGGCAGTAACCTTTCAGACAGGACCTCCAAAGAGGAATGAAGAATACCCCCAACCCTCTCCAGCCATTTAATATATAGCAAGCCTGATTCACCCTGTGCGGAAACCAATTAGAAGCAAGCATTCAGTTCCCTAAAGCAGAATCATAGTTCTTTTCCTCTTTTTATATTCGAGTTAATATTCGTTAGCCAGATTTATAGCCAAATTTATGTAGCGCTGCCTCAGCTTTGTTCAAATCCGTAAAGGAAAATGTATGGCCATCCTTGATCACTTTCAGGCGAGCCGGTTCTTGGAGGGACACCTGTGCCCCCACTAATTTAAAGGGATCTATGAGTTGACATAATTTCCACCTTTTCTCCATTGTAACCTTACTTCGATCCGATTTAACAAAGAAGGTGATATCTCCAAGTGTAACAGGCAAATTGGGCCTCGCTTTAAGAGATACGGCTTGCCTTAATAAAAAATTGCCGAAGTAGATCAGAAAGGGACGGGGAAAATTGCTTGTTCTATTTCTTTGTATTAGTGGTAGTCTACGAACTCTTTGGAGCTGTGAGTCCCAGTCCCAATCCGCTAAATCTGGAAAGGCTGTCTGAAGTAAATGAACCTTGTAGGCTCTCGGATCTGCTCTACTCCTTCAGGAATTCCAAAAATACTGAGATTCTGCCTCCTCTGGCGATTCTCCATATCTTCAATCTTATTCTGCATGCTCATAATCTGAGTATCATGTTGAGAGGTTAACGTCTCTGTGCGAATAGAAAGTTCTTCAACACCGACCGCCCTTTGTTGTAATTCATTTATCTCTTGTGTCATCCCACCAAGTTTACTTGTTACTTCTGATATAAAGTTCTGCATCTTGATGTTGTCATCACTTAACCTAAAGAAGTGCTGTTGAGCTTCCTGGCGATTGTCGGAAAGTGTCTTTAGTATCAGAGCTAAAGAGGTATGGTTATCCCCAGGATCTCTTATTTGATCTGGACCGAGAGCCGGAGCAGTAGACATCGTGGCATATGAATTGGTAGCTATTATGCCAGCTGAAATTGTGAGTTGTGCTTCGGGACCAGCGTCTGGTATTAATACTTCTTTTGTTGATATAGCTGTCCTAGTACAACTCTTTTCAAAGTGTGCTTCTGGTTCTGGTTCTGGTTCTAGTTCGTTCTGTGGTCCAGATATAGAACTCTCTTGGGTTACGAGGTTTACGGGTAAATCGGAAGCAGCAGGGGGGGAGAAGTTACGTATATGTCCTCAGTGGGGCAATTGCCGGATAAGCGTAGTACCATGCTCTTTACCCCTCCCTTCGTCTGTATCCATTTGCGCAAAGGGCTCTCCTCATTAATAGGTTTGCCTCGTAGATTAGAGTTGGAAATGGAGCTTAAGAGGGCAACAACATTAGGGCTCTTCCCTTTTTTAAATTTATTTTTGGCTTTAGACTTTCCTTTCTTCCGGCCCAGTTGTTTGGACATATTTACTGGGGAGCTAGATATCCCCTCTTCCACCTCCTCGTATTCATCATTTGAGTAGTCTTCCCCCTCAGTAGTGTCAGAAAGGGAGTGCTTCGTGTGACAGACCGGTGCAGTTAAATCTACTTTATCTTTATCTACTGGAGCGGCTAGGTTTATAATTTCTTCACAGTGACATACGAGTTCAGGTACCAGAGTCAGTTTCATTTTTAAATTTGGAAAGTCTTCCTCACTGAGTTCTTTTTCTCGTGAGTACAGCATATTAGTATCTCCAGCAGCTCCAATTATTTGCGAGACATTATTTACTGTTGCCTTTGTCGTATTTGCCTTGATAATCATATCACAAATGGTGGCTTGGTTTCTCAGCGTTTTCGATAAAGTCTCTTTGTTTTTGTGCGCAGCGTTATTAGGCAGTTTTTCTAAGGGGAGAGCAGAATCCTCCTTATTCACCAAATTAACACAGATATTGTCTGCTTCTGGGCTTTTTACAATACTCGCCTTATCATGAGCCATATCACCAACCTCAGCTTCTGGGCATGGTAACAGCGAGGAATCTTCATTGAGAGCAGCACCCATATTACCCAGCCAATTTTTAAGTTTCGGAGTTTTGTCTACTACGGTAAATAATGGGGCTCGAATTAGTTTCTTACCCTTCAGTTGTTCGCATGGTTCACATGGCTCTGGTGGGGGTACTGCCTTTGTCGAGACCTTCGCTGCTGTATTCAGCGTGACCGTCGCACTGGGTAAAGTTTCTCCTTCATCTGGGACCACAAGACTATCCGTCACGGCTCCCTTACCAGTGCGCGTCGAGCGTGGAGCATTCTTGGGCGCCATGGAGTACAGTTGCAAAGGGGCCTGAGAGAGGCTGGTAGTTGTAGTCCTCCGATATCTCCGGACAACTGACAAGGCGGACAGCGGTGGAAGACCAGAGCAGCTGATCCACGGGTAGGTAGGAGAGAGTCGAACGGCTAACAGCCGCCAGCCAGATTGTCCTCCAGAAGGTAGTAGCAATAGTACAGACTCTTTCAGATCTTCTCATGTGGCATAAGTAAGTAGAAATCCCTTCTTGTCAGTTGCTTTCTTAGTGCATTCTCCGCAAAAAGAACTCCCAGAGTTTCTCCTTCTAATCAGTGAGCAGGGAGCCTCCGATATTGCTACCGTTCAGTGGCGTTCTTCAACCCGCGATCTTGGTTTCCCCGGATACCAGGTACAAATTATAGGGATGTACCATGTTACAACGCATACTATTACAACTACCTACCGTTACAACGCGACCATTACAACGCATACCATTACAACGCATAGCGCTTTGAGGTGCTGGATAGTGGTAAGTATAATTTACTATTCTAACTCCAGTCCCCGTGGACCCTAGGGAAGGTGTTGGATAGTAAATTATACTTATTCCCTATCCTAGAGCGCCCCCCAGCGCAATGCGTTGTAATGGTATGCGTTGTAAAAGTCGCGTTGTAATGGTAGTGCGGAGTAAAATATGCTTTTTAACGGGTGTATACCAAATTATAGTCAATCTAAATCTTTTTTTTTTTTTTTTCAAAACCAATTTTATTATGGGTTCAAGCAAGGTTCAACACAGCCCTCCACAGACAGGAGGAGACTGTCAACGACAGATAGAAAGAGATACATCATTAGCACAGCATCGATCCCAGTGTTATACAGTGAAGAACCTCGTACTACCCCACCCACCCAACCCCAGAAAACCCCCCCCCCAACCAGCCGCGCCCCCAGCTACCCACCCCTTATCCCACCCTAACCCAGTGCACGTGATCACAGTCCAGCAACATGAGATAATCTACAAAGGTGGAGCCGGCCAGCGGCCTAGAGTGCGGGATCCACATCCAGCTGTAATGCATCAACAATGTCCACGGGGGGATCAAGGAGCAGGCCCCGGTAATCCGCCCACCGTTTCCAGATTTTGTAATGTTTGCGGGGACATCCCCGGGCTTCAAAAACAGGCTGCTCCAGCCCCATGAGGAAATCCAGGCCCGCCCTCCAAGCCCCGAGAGGGGGGGCGCGCTCGCTCTTCCAGGCCTGCGCCAGGTCCCTCTTCGCCACCACCAGCCCCAGCAACAGCAAATGGCGTTTGTATATATTGCCCCCAATATTCTCTAGAACATGAAGAAGGCCCAGCCTGGGGGTACGGGGCAGGTCCCAACCCAACACCTCTGACAGGCAGTCCCAGACCCCAGAATCGAGTCAGTCTCTCACAGGACCATACTGTATGAAACAGGGTGCCCTCTTCAGAACCACACCTCAGGCATTCCGGAGACGCGATAAGGCCTGCCCGCCATAGGCGGTGTCTAGTATAATACGCCCGGTGGAGGTATTTGAACTGGATGAAGCGAAGGCGGACGGCTATAGCAGCACCTCGGGGAGATTCCAAGGCCTCACGCCAGTCGTCGTCGTCCAATGGACCAACATCACTCTCCCAAGAGGCCCTCAGCGCTGCGAGTGAAGGGGAACAGTGAGTGACCAGAGAGCGGTATATCTGCGAGACCTTCTTGTCACCTAGGTCCCCCATAAACAGTTTAGCCTCGATAGGGCTAAAATCAGGGAGCTGTTCCAGGCCCACCAGACTAGGAGTAAGTGCGTGGCGAAGTTGAAGGTAACGGAAAAACTGTGTCTTGGGCATGCTAAATTCGGAGCTAAGTTCCCGAAAGGACTTTAGGGTAGTACCAGAGAGGACATGACCTAGGGACGAGATCCCAATCGCATCCCAGCCGTCAAATCCGGACAGAGACGCCAGCGCCGGTAACAGGCCATTCCGCCACAACGGGGTTTCAGCCGTAAACCGACCCCACCAGCCCACCCGGTGCAGGGCCCGCCGCCAGACAGCGAAGACCACTTGGGTAACTTGCGGAAGCAGTCGCCTCCGTCTAGCCGAGTACAGCAGGGTGTGGAGGGAGGCGCCACTCATCAGTGAATGCTCAAGGGCATAAGCTGGATCGCTACGGTCTCCATACCACCACTCGTTGAGCACAAGGAGATGGGAGGCTTGATAGTAGGATAAAATATCCGCGGCCGCCAGGCCGCCGCAGTAGGTAGAGAGGAAGCACGTGCGCAGCGCCACCCTGGCGGCACCGCCAGCCCACAGAAACCGGCCCAGCACAGAATCAACAGTACGGAACCACTGCGGGTCAATCTGGAAGGGATGATTCTGCAGTTGATACAGCAGACGGGGCAACGCCACCATCTTGAAGATGGCCGACCGGCCGTAGATATTAAGTGGCATGCGCGTCCACGTCTTGACGTCCAGTTGGACCCGATCCCACACCAGCAGGATGTTCCGGTCCCATGCCACCGCTGGCGAGGCAGAGAGGAAGACACCCAGGTACTTCACACCCTCCACAGCCATCTGAAGGGATGCAGCCCAAGGGCAGTCCACTGTGGCACCCCCCAGCACCCACATGGTCGATTTGCGCGGGTTGAGGAAGAGCCCCGATGCCCGACCAAACTCCTGCATCAACTCCAGGACACGAGGACCCGTACGCTGCAGGTCCGTCATGAAAAATAGCACATCATCCGCATACAAAGCTATGCGGTCCGAGTGATCCGCACCCCAGACGAAGCCACGGTAGAGCTCATCGCGGCGCACCCTGGCGGCCAGCGGCTCCATGGCCAGCGCGAAAAGGTAAGGGGAGAGCGGACACCCCTGACGCGTGCCCCTGGACACCGGAAAACGATCAGACGCCGTTCCCGAGATACGCACCGAGGCCGTGATCTCAGTGTAGAGCAGCCTGATATAGGAGAGGAACATCGGGCCGAGATTCAGCAGCGGCAACAGAGCAAACAGAAAGGTCCAGCTGACCGAATCGAAGGCACTATCAATATCAGCCAGCAGGAGCGCCGCCGGGTCCTCCGAAGACTCAATCGCTTGTATCGCGGCCTGCGCCCGTCGTATGTTGTGTCTTGTTGCCCTGCGCGGCATAAAACCCGCCTGATCTGGGTGGACAAGGGCCGAAATGTGTGGAAGTAAGCGGTTCGCTAGCGCCTTCGCCAGGAGCTTGGCCTCGAAGTTGATGAGGGATATGGGGCGATAAGAGTCATGGCGATCGGGGGGCCTACCTGGCTTCAAAAACACCACTATTTCGGCATGACGCCAGTCCGGTGGAAGGCGGCCATGTTCTCGCACCTGTTCCAGGGCCCGCAAGTAGTGCGGCCCGAGCTGCAGATGGTACGTCTTATAAAATTCGCTGGGAAAACCGCTTGGCCCCGGCGCCTTGCCTACATTTAACTGACCCAGTGCGTCACCAAGTTCCTCAGCCGACAGGGGACGGTCCAGGGCCTCGCGCACCTCATCAGATACAGCAGATGGGGGAACAGATGCAATATAATCTGCGATAACGGCTGGGGAGAGAGTCTCCCGAGAGGCATACTGGTGCCCATAATAGCGCGCAAAGCTCGTTGCAAGAGTTGCCGGATCCGTAATCGCCACTCCAGCACCATCAACGAGGCCCGGCAGTGTAAGAGGCTGTAGGTTCTGTTGGCACAGCCTATGGAGCATGGTGCAAGACTTGTCGCCCCACTGGTAGACCCGGCTACGGGTAGCTAACCATGCCTGACGAGCCTCGTCTAATAGGACTGAGGAATAAGACTGTTGCGCCTGCAGGAGTAGCCGCAGCGACATATCATCGGGCGCCTCACTGTGCCGAGCCTCGAGCTCCTCCACCCGCACTGCGGCCGCATCAATACCTCCCAGCCGAGTCCGGCGAGCCGACGCACACCAAGCAATATCTATGCCCCGCAGGGTGGGTTTCATAGCCTCCCAGACTGTCACCGCATCTATCCCTCCGGTAAGGTTGTCCTGCCAATAACGGGCGATCGCGCTACGCAGATGCTGGGAATAATCAGGGCGCTGCAGATGCCACGCGGACATTCGCCATCGAAAGGGGGAGCGCGCTTTGCACAAGTCAATTTGTACCGCCACTGGGGAGTGATCCGAGAGCCCGCGAGGCCGAATCGCTGCCCCCCTCACCCTGTCAAGGAAGGCCCTCGGGACAAACACACAGTCCAAACGCGAAAGGGAGCCATGGACAGCTGAGACAAAGGTGTACTCTCGCCGTTCCGCATGCAGATGTCTCCATACATCCACCCATCCCAGACCATCAACCATAGCCCCCAACCGTGTAGGGGGGGATACGAGCGCCCCTCCAGGCCTCCTCTGTCGGTCCAAAGCCACATCCATCACATCATTCCAGTCTCCGCCAATCACAGCCATGGTGCGGGGGAACTCAGCCCATAAGGAAAACAAACGTTCAGCTAGGGCCCACTGCAAGGGGGGGGGGGCATACACACAGCCAAACACAACCGGCTCCACTCCGACCTTCCCCTGTACAAAGACAAAACGTCCCTGGGGGTCAAGCCACTGACGCTCATGTACATACGCCAGCCGTCTATGAATAAGAATGGCCACACCCCTGGAGCCCCTGGTAAAACCGGCATGGAACACCTGATGGAAGCCAAAGCGCTGCAAACTCAGGGCTTTTGTACCCAGCATGTGTGTTTCTTGAAGAAGGAGCACATCCGCCAAGTCCCTCTTAGCCCAGCGAAGCACCGCCCCCCGTTTAATCTTGTCCAATAGTCCTCGTACATTCCAGCTAAGAATACGCATGGAAGCGCCATTGGGCGCTAAGTGAGGAACATCAACCATGATCACAATGCTCCCAGCCCCACACCCCCCGACCCCCGGCCCATGCCCCAGACCCCACAGTTGCAAAATACACAGAGACCACGTGCACCCCCAGAACCAGAACCCCAGACCCCACAAGCCCCGAATCCCCAAACCCTAACACCCCTCCTACCCCGACCCAACTCACCAGCAACCAAACACCCCGGTTCCCCCCACCCCCACCCCCATACCTCAAGGAACAATGAAGTATCTGTCGCGGTATACGGTACTTCAGGCCCAAAACACAGCGCCCAAAGCCAGCCATACCAATGGATCCCAACTAGTCCCCCCCCGAACTAATCAGACACACTCCCAGAACCACCCCCCAGTCCCAACAGGAGGAGGCGGCCCAAAGTACGTGCCCTGAACCCCAACAAACGTACAATAGAGTCATGAGCAAAGCACCACAAGAAAGTCACAGCCCATGAAGGCCCCGGCATTCGCCAAGAAGAAGTAGTCAATACTGCACCAGCCATTGTATGTCCCACGGATCACAGCTCAGCCTCTGCCAGATATAGTCACATATAGAAGGCAACCAGCAGACAGTCCCCACGAAGGGCGATCAGGAGCCTCCATCAGATTGGTCCGCATCAGGCGGTGTGTCCCCCAAGAGGGGGTCCCGGGACAGGGACCTCCGCCGGGAGCGAGACTTGCGATGACGTTTCCCTTTGCCAGAAGGGTTGCTCCTGTCCTGAGACGAGCCACGCGATGAACCAGAGCGCAGCCCCGGTTGGACGTGAGGTCGGATTCTGACTGTTTCATCGGTCCAGTTGAAGACGGCCTCCGGTGTATCAAAGAAGAGGGTCTTGGAATTGAAGATCACCCGGAGGCGGGCCGGGTAGAGCAGCGAGTATTGGATTTTCAGGCCACGCAGCTTGGCCTTGGCATCTAGGAAGGAGTGCCTCTGTTGGTGGACCAGTTTGGTATAGTCCGGGAAAATCATTATTTTATGATTGTCATACAGCAGGGTGTCCTTCAAGCGCGCTTCCCGGAGAATGACGTCCCTGTCGTGGAAGTTGAGGAGCCTGGCGATGATCGGGCGGGGACGCTCCCCGGCTGGCGGCTTCTGTGTCAGGGCGCGGTGGGCACGCTCCACTATGAAGCATCGCGACAGGGAGTCCGGTGGTAGCCAGCTCTCCAGCCACCGGGACAGAAAAGCGTCCATAGGCCCCTTCTCGCAGTCCTCCGGAAAGCCAACGAAGCGCAGGTTGTTCCGCCTCGCCCGCCCCTCGGCATCCTCCACACGAAGTGCCAGGCCCCGTTGGATCTGTTCCATATCGGCAATCTTCTTCTTAAGGGTACCAACATCTCCTTCCACCGCCGTGACCTTGGTCTCAGTTTCGGCAATGCGGGCGACTGCATTGCGAAGATCTTGACGCAGCAGCATCACATCGGCCCCCACCGCGCCAATTTTCGCATCCAGCATGTCGCAGGACTGGGTGATGGCCGCCATCAACGCCGCGTTGTCTGGTCCAGCCGGATGACTCCCACCAGCCGCCCCGGCTCCTCCACCATGGCCAGTGAATTTGTCGATGGGTCCTGTCTTAGTGGCGGCCGAGCCCCTCGTCATGGCTGCCGCTCAGATGGTAGAGCAGTGACACACACCTGTGTCGGGGCCGCTTTCTCGCAGTAGTCC
Source organism: Lissotriton vulgaris (assembly GCF_964263255.1). NCBI lineage: Eukaryota > Metazoa > Chordata > Amphibia > Caudata > Salamandridae > Lissotriton > Lissotriton vulgaris. The sequence goes on along the minus strand of NC_141699.1, from coordinate 133,487,605 downwards.
ACCAGCTAAGCCCCGGCCGAGGCGTCCCGGACACACCAGGCCACTCGAGAGTCCCTCACCACCGGCCCACAGATCGGGGACACCCCTGGCAATGTCGCCCCGCCAAGGTGTATGATGTCGTCCTCGCGCCCACCGGCACTGCGCAGATATGGGCCACTCTAGTGCAAACCACAAGTTCTCCAATCGCCGCCCCAGGTACCACAGGAGCCGGATAGGGCAATTATCTGGGCCATGTGCTGGTTTGACACCTCAGTTCCCGGGGGGCCCCGGCCGTGTCCACTCACCAGGGCTGTGGATCCGGGCCAGTGACTCCGGGCGGGGATCACCAAACTAGAGGTCCCGGCTGCACCAAGGCCAGACAGGCCGCAGATCTTCCGACACCCCCTCCAGCCGCAGGCCCCTCCGCAAACACTGTGGGGAAAGGCAGGGGATCTCACTGTAGGTCGTCAGGAGCGGGCAGCCCCGGATCGTGGCCAGCCCAGGGTGCGAAGATCAAGGCCCCGGCTGCGCCCGGGCCAACAGGCCGTCCCTGCCGCTCCGGCCCCGTCGCCACGTCCACACCACCTGTAGGTCCAGCCAAGCCCTGGGAGGATAGTATCAGTGTGTATGTCCTCGGGCGGGGGTCGCCAAACTCAAGGCCCCGGCTCCGGCAAGGCCAGGCAGGCCGCAGCCCTTCCGAGGCCCCCCACCGGTCCAGGCCCCCACCGCCGGCAATGTGAGGATCAGTAGGGCACTCCGCTGCGAGCCGCCAACGGCAGGCAGCCCCGGATCGCGGTCAGGGAGCGGCAGCGCCGGCTCCGGGTCAGGTCCCCCGTCGGGGATGTCAAAATCGAGGCCCCGGCTTGTCCGGCAGGCACTAGGCCGCCCGCTGCATCTACTCGTCCCACGGCCGCAGACGGGCTAGGCGCGTCGTCTCCAGCACCGGACGGTTCCCGGTGACCTCCGCCAACACCACCTCGGATGCGGTGCACTTTTCGGGGGTTTCAGGGCAGGATAATCCCAGGATAATCGGCGGGCCGGCGGGAGCTCTTAGGCAGCCACGTCCGCCATGCTCGCCCGCTAAGCCACGCCTCCCCGTCAATCTAAATTTTAATCAACTAATTAAAATCTCCTCCAAGAATGGTATTATGATTCTAAATGTTAACTAATTTAGCTTTGATACAATTTCAAAAAGAAAAAAGAGGTATCCGGTTTAAACGGGCATTAAACATTAAACAAAGTCAAAAACATTTTATCCGAAAAAAAGTTAACCAACACCCAAAGACCCTAGTCTTCACATTTTTGAGATAAAAATTTCGATTTTAAAGACTTGTGACAAAGACTCACTACTCCACAATTACGACCAGTTGCAGGAGTGAAGAAAAGTATTCCTACCCAATTCCTCTTCTGTTTGTTCAACTTTGCTTTATTACATTATGTTTCCTGAAAGAATACCATTTGTATATTCAGTCTCGAAAAAATGAGAAAGCACCTTCTGCTTTTTGACCAAATTAATGCAAACTTACGCTTTTCAGGGCACCACTTGTAGATATATGGGATTACAGGAATAAGTATAGCAATCTGTTAAAAGAAAATAGAACACACATATGGAACAATTAAGAAACACACAAGCAAATATCAGGTAATGCGCAAAAGATGTGTAGAAAGAAAGCAGCCATAGCCGTAACAGTCACAATAGACAGATAAACTAAAAGTGATTGAATGAGATAGAAGAAAAAAGAGAATAAAAACTGTGAAAATAGCAGATCAAGGAACAGAACCCAGATACGAGGAGCCCATATACTGATGACACAATTGTACGTAACAGCAGCATAAACAAATAACCAGCTAAGCAATTTAAACATATGCAGCTTGAAAAACAAACTGGATAAAAACATGATAGGAGAGAATAGAACCAAGACTTAGGGGGTCATTACGATGGTGGTTGGACGCTTGGGTTTGAGACCGGCCGACAAGTTTTTGGCTCTCCCATTCTTTAGATTATGATGCGAACATTGGGTAGGCGGTCGGAAACATACGTTTTTTTCTGTTGTGGCTTGTGCTGGTTCCGGGCCACAGTACAAGCCACACTTGGAAAAGGGATGTTTGAGAGGATGACGTGTGCCCCCCTTGTCCCCATAGCAGAGGCACCGTGGGACGGGGACCCTTCTAGGCGGCCCTTAAAGTCCTTTTCCGTCTGCCTTTACATGGGGGTGGGAATGCCATGTAAAGGCTGAGGGAAAGGGACATCCTAATCCCTATGGCGTCCATTGTAGGGATTAGTCTACGACTGCCACCCCGACGGGCTCCTTGAGCCTGTCTCAGGTGGCGGTCTTTCCCTTCACCCAGATCGCTCCAACAGCTGGTATTGTAATCTGGCAGTTGGACAGATACAATGGATGCCAAGCAGACCACCACTGACGGCCTTTCGGTGGTGGTCCGCCTAATATTGAGTTCGAGCCCTTAGACTGAGATGTGTCCACAATTTAAGGAGGAAACCTATAAAGAAAAAATCTGTTATGCAGCATATGCAAAACATATAGTAGGCCCATTATGAGCTATTTTGCATAAACAAGGATGCAGTATGCAATATCTTACATGTAATTGCCTAGCAAATGGTCTGAAAGTGAATGATTGCTCTGTGGAAAGAGACACGCTGAGACGGACTGACACCAGACGTGCTAACGCATTGAGGAGGGGCGGAGCGAGGCTGTGAGATCTTGGAGGGCATCTTGGAGGAAAATGTTTGGCGGCAGTGAAAGGCACCATTGAGGCATATATCAGAGCATGCATTCACAGCCACAGAGAGGAGGGTGAGTTAAGGAGCCCATTTGAACCTGTGGTGCTTGAGGTGCTCCTGGTGTTCACAGTGTAGTGCGCAGTGCAGCAACGCACTCCTCTCCTCCTGCATCCCTACAAGGAGTTCCTCGTCCAAGCCTGTATTGGGGGTAGGGGGTGCGTTAGGCGCTACAGTGCTGGTAGCCTGCAGGTGCAGAGGCTGCTTCTCTAGAGCTTGTGCTTGTAGAACACCACCTGCATTTCCCCCCCTAATTGGACTTACTACCCAAGTGATTGCTGGCTCTGGCACCCTTGCTGTTATTGCTGCTATCTACCAGTGCTGCTTCCCTGAGGGATTCTATTTCTTCCAAGGTTGTACCATTGTACTGACTAGAAGCATTAGCAGCTTAGTTAACAGCAACAGTAAAGTAACAGTAAAGTAACTTTTGAAAGTGTTGGAACCATCGGAATCACTGGAATTGTTGGAAAAAACAGCGAGTGCAGAAAGCTGTTGTAAATAAGTAAGAATTGAACTTATAGAGCGCGAACGAAGCCCTAGGGAGTCAAGGCGCTAATGCAGACTAAAGAGTGGCAGCAGACAGGACAGCACGCTCATACTGAAGTATGTGAGAAAAGCTAGGTTTTTAAGACTTTACTCAAGATGGAGTGAGAGGGCTGACCAGAAAGCTCTTCCGGGAGGAAGTTCCACAGCCTGGGCGCAGTCAGCGAGAAAGTTCTACCTCCCCACCTGGACTTTTTAAACTTGGCAAAACTCAGTCCGTGATATTTGACCATTATTGTACCTATAGCAGAGCGTATACTGATTCTAAGAGGAAAGGGAAATGGGGCTGATCACCATGGTCAGCGTATGGGGGATAAAAGTGTTGTCAGAGAATGCTCAGGAACTGTCAGAGCGCTGTCAGGACACAAGGAGCAAGTCCCCCTTACCCCAGACGTCTTTGTGACCCTCACTATTATAAGAGCAAGGAGGGAGCGACATTTCAAATCCAAGCTCCCAATCTCCTTTCACCGGTAGTGGAGGGGTGTTCTCTATAAGCACCATTATAATGCATCAGGAGGGGAGGTAACTAGTGCTGTGAGAGTACAGTTAGCGCTTAAGAGAGGCCTAGCAATGGTTCACTGCCTACATCAACTACAGGCTACCCAAAGAGGTCATCGACAAGGATGGACCTGGAGATGTAAATGGCCTTAGGTCGGCCAGCAAGTAATCATTCACCTGAGTTTGAGCCAGAGCCTACTATGTATATTACTATCTCTGGTGCTTCCTTCACAGAAGCAAAGAAGTCTCAGGCTCTGAGTCGAAGGCAGAAAGACGTTAGGCCTGTTGCAGGTTTACCCTCTTCCCTGTGGTATTTTGTTCCAAAACATTTTAAAAGTAGAAGCCCAAGTTCAAGACCTGGCCTAAATGAAACTGTTGAGGAGGTCATCCTGGTCAAAAATCACAGTGAAATGGATTTTGAAAATGGAACTGGAAATATTACCACACAAATAGATGAGCCCTACACCATAGGAGGGAATGAAGGTGGTGTCAAGAGGTGCGAGTCACCCTTTTCTGAAAGCCCACACCTAGATTCCCTCAAGGGAAATCATTTGGTGGGAAACGTTTATACATCGGATTAGCTTGATGCTGCCAACCCATTAAGAAGTAAGAAGACCTATGCGGATTTTCTAAGTTTCTTATCTGAAAGTTTTGGTCAAGATCTATGGGGGTTTGACTGGTCAAGTCTCACAAACCTGAAGAAGACCTAAAAGGGGGTTTCTGGGGCAAGACCCCCTAGATGTTTATCATCCCCAATACCTATGAAGGGAGTTGGGGTGGGTGCAGTGCTGATTGAAGCAGAAGGCAATTTCCACCATGAATGTATTTCTATCGACAAATGCAAAGAGTTTGACGTATCCACATTTGGTCATATCATGGAGACTGATGAAAACAAATAAGTCAACCATGAACACGGACATGAGATTAACTCCCTGGGAAATATTTCTGACTTTGCCCAAGATGAATCAATGTTGAATCTACTCTCCCTAATGCAAGTAACTTTCCAAAAAGCTCTAGTCACGAATATCATTCAGAATGTTAAGATTATAGATCTGCTTGAAACTATTGGCAAATCACTAAAAGATAAAGTTATAGAGGTTCCTGTAAGAGAAGGGATAAAGTGGGCTATTTTGAAAGCCATGTTCTGTCCACCACACAGGATAAGGTATGTCCCCATAAGGAGATCACAAGCGGTGAGATTTTTGTCTCAAGGCATCCCTACCTAACTTTGAGAAGGGGATGTTTTGGGGGGGAAAGGGTGCACTCTAGGTGTAGTGTTGTTATGTGGGCAGTGGGGAGAAAGAGGTTCCAGAAAATCAAGGGTGGTGGAAACTGTAAGAATGGCCTGAAGATATGTGGTATAACCCCTCTTAGCCAACTCCTCAGTCAGCCCACCACTCCCCAAGCCCAAGGGCACTCCACAATAGGGGAAAAAGCAGGAGAATTGGGAAAAAAATCGTTACTGAACTGCAATTGAGCAAGAAAGATTTAGAGCCCAAGGTAAAGTCTATGGGGAAATGGAGAAGGGAAAGTAATGAACACCTAACAGTGAAAAAAAAACAAGGCTGTTGGGGGGAAAATATAACAACATTAGGCCAATTTGGAATGTTAAACACATGCGAGGTCCCATAGGGATATATTTTCTATACATGATAGGTCGTAGTGCAGAATCTACAAAAAGAAGACCTGCTAAAGGAAAATCATTAGCAGATCCTAGTAGTGCGGTTGCAGTTCATGCTGGAAAAGATTGTTACCAGACATGACCTCCAGAGTTATTCCTAAAGATGCAGCCTAAAAAGAAAAAGAGGCAGGCAGCTAAACAGCCCCTAAACAGGTCGGAACTGCTAAAGGTATTTGCTAAATATTATAAAATTGAGGAATGTCTCTAAAAAAGGATTTTGAACTGGTTGGTTTTGAGGATGCTGCGGGGGAAGAGATAACTAGAGTTATGTTCACCTCAAATAAATAGAATTTAGTGGAAGCAGCGAGTTCAGCCGTGGTGTCAAATGGCATCTGTCATTGTAAAGAAAATGAGGAAACACTGTTAGTCCCACGTGTACATGGTGGGCTCAAACAGAACGAGGTTTATCTTGCCAGGCCTACTGAGCAGAAACAAAAACTAGGTGCTGGGAAGAGTTGGTGGGAAAGTGACGACTCTCAAGAAAGGATAGTTACCATAACCTTCACTAATGATGGAGTGAAGGATTTAAGGAGTTGAAGTGGGTTCCACTGCTGGCAACTCAATGAGCGATAGAGGGAAAATGACCACTGTGCTTGAGGGTGGGCCCCATCGAGGTGAGAGAGCTGTGCTTTCAAAAATGCTCAGGACAAATACTTTCCCCCATGGATAAGTAGAGGGGTAGACAAGAAGGTTTGGTAGGAGACCGGGCATTCGCAGCCAGTTTGAGTACTAGTATGGAACATTCATGGATTCAAAACATTTATAGATATGGAAAATCATAGAGAGGTTTTGAAGAATCTCTCAATTTTGTTCCTTCAGGAAACCTGGCTGTTGGAATGCCCTGCAGTGTAGGGGTTTGTTGCCATAGTCCAAAATGCTAGGGCCTGGTTAAGAGAAAGATCACTGGGTGGATTACTCACCTTGCTTTCATTTTGCCCTGGGAGGAAGATAACAAACCTTCAAACTACTTGCTCATGGGTTCTTGCATGTTTAATCGGCATGTATGCCAATACAGAGGGGCTAAAGCAAAGGATATGTTTAAATGTGCATGTACCACCCATTCAAGTACGAGTTATTAAATCTGATTACAGATGCAAAAACATTGTTTGAGGATTTTCCCGATGCCCTGTTAGTGGTAAGGGGGAAGCGTTAATCAAAATCAGCTTTTAAAGATTTCAATGAGGCTACAAAAGAGTTGCGCTTAGCATGAAATATTCCGGAGTGTATCTTTTCTGAAAGCCCCAGGGAAGGAGATGTGAACGTTTTGCACTCTTTAGTGGAATTGAAATTCTAGATGTCAAGATGATATTCCACATGGGATATCATTTAAGAATGGTGATAGTAAATTGCCCATTGACTAATTGTTGGTCCAAGTCCACCAGTTCCATTGGGACAAAAGCTTTGTAGTTGCAGACATGGGGCCCTATGATCATCTTGCCCTCTGCCTGGATTTAAAGAGGTACTTTCACCACATCCATATGTGATAACCTGTATGAAGGTGGATTACTACAAGAGAGTCGGAGTCCAGATTATGAAAGATGAATTACAAGTCCTTTCTATAGTGGAGCTTGAACCCTTCTCCTTAGAAGGTGGCCAATATTAATTGTATTGGTACTGTAGGCTAATACCGAAATTACTAGCTCAATGTAAGCTGATAAAAAGGGTCCATGACCACTGTGATTGAGAGAAGGCCCCAACGAGGTGAGAGAGCTGTGCTTTCAAAAATGCTCAGGACAAATACTTTCCCCCATGGATAAGTAGAGGGGTAGACAAGATCGATTGGTAGGAGACAGGGCATTCGCAGCCAGTTTGAGTACTAGTATGGAACATTCATGGATTCAAAACATTTATAGATATGGAAAATCATAGAGAGGTTTTGAAGAATCTCTCCATTTTGTTCCTTCAGGAAACCTGGCTGTTGGAATGCCATGCAGTTTAGAGGTTTGTTGCCATAGTCCAAAATGCTAGGGCCTTGTAAGAGAAAGATCACTGGGTGGATTACTCACCTTGCTTTCAGTTTGCCCTGGGAGGAAGATAACAAACCTTCAAACTACTTGATCATGGGTTCTTGCATGTTTAATCGGCATGTATGCCAATACAGAGGGGCTAAAGCAAATGATATGTGTAAATGTGCATGTACCACCCATTCAAGTACGAGTTAATAAATCTGATTACAGATGCAAAAACATTGTTTGGGGATTTTCCCGATACCCTGTTAGTGGTAAGGGGGAAGCGTTAATCAAAATCAGCTTTTAAAGATTTCAATGAGGCTAAAAAAGAGTTGCGCTTAGCATGAAATATTATGGAGTGTATCTTTTCTGAAAGCCCCAGGGAAGGAGATGTGAACGTTTTGCACTCTTTAGTGGAATTGAAATTCTAGATGTCAAGATGATATTCCAGCTGGGATATCATTTAAGAATGGTGATAGTAAACTGCCCATTGACTATTTGTTGGTCCAAGTCCACCAGTTCCATTGGGACAAAAGCTTTGTAGTTGCAGACATGGGGCCCTATGATCATCTTGCCCTCTGCCTAGATTTAAAGAGGTACTTTCACCACATCCATATGCGATAACCTGTATGAAGGTGGATTACTACAAGAGAGTCGGAGTCCAGATTATGAAAGATGAATTACAAGTCCTTTCTATAGTGGAGCTTGAACCCTTCTCCTTAGAAGGTGGCCAAGATTAATTGGATTGCTATTGTAGGCTAATACCGAAATTACTAGCTCAATTTAGGCTGATAAAAAGGGTCCATACCTAGGTAACAGTCCAAGGGAAAAGAGGAGTTCTTGGTTTGATGATGAATGTCTGGAGGGTAGAAGGGTGGTAAATAGGAGTCGCATCCACTTGACATCAAATCCAAATGATGATAATTTAAGCACAGAAATGATTGCCTCGAAAGCTGCCTATCGAAACTTATGTGCTCATAAAAAGTGGGAGTTCTGTAAATTAACCTGGGAGGCAATGTTAGCGACAATAGCTGACCAAGATAGTAAACAGTTCTGTAATTTGAAAACCTCTAGGGCAGGAGGCCCAGATGGGCTTCCATCTGTGATATTCAAAAAATATCCAAGGAAATGTGGGTCTATCTTGAGCAGATTTACTCCAGTGGGTAACTGTGAGAAGCTGACTTAGTGTATATGGTGCTCACTTCTGTAGGTGTAGCACCCTGCACTAATCCAGACAACCATTAGGGTGATTTTAGTGGTCTTAGACAATCTTAGAAAGCTCTCTCAGTGGTAGCTGTGGAGAGCTGCTTTTATGCTTAGTCCAGAAAGAGTGTAAAGCAGCTTGTTTTACTAGAACATAATCTTATTGGTATAGATTAAGTAAAAAAGAACCAAACAGTATATTTCTAAAAATAGGCATTTATTATAAGACACTCACTAACACATACAAATATGTCCTACCCAGAGATATACAAAATAGTTTGCAAAGAAAACAGGTAAGTAGCACGATATACACAGTGGCCACCAGGGGGACCAAACCATATACTAAAATAGTGGGTTGCATACCACGACCCATGTCAAGACTATACCCAGAAGACGTAGAGGTGCTGAGGACCTAAGGAACCACCCAAGGTAAGTAATCAGGGACCCCACGGAGGCCCTGTGCAGAGTGGGAACACAACCACGTGCTCAGTTCAAGTTAATGGATAAGTTGCGTTTGCAATTTTAAAGAAGGACCCTACTCAGTGGACCCAGAAGAGACCCTATGGAAGATAGGTTGGGGAGCCACCTCACCCGTGGATACCCTAGAAACCAGTATACCTAAACCAGGGAAGCTGTGTGCATCTGTGTGAAGTGGCGTCGGAAACCACTGTCTAACTTAATGGAGGACTTCTTGAAGATTGACTATCGAGAGCTGAGGGGTCGGTGTCCATCCGGAGCAACAACAAGCCTTGCCAACTGCAAACAATGTGGCAAGCGAAAAAGGTACAAAGTTGGAACCAGCAAGGTCCAAGGGACTCACCTTATGTAGGTGAGTCAGAGCAGGCCCTAAGCATATAGGATAGCCCAGATAAATCAAAGAAGTCCCTTGAAAGGACCTGAAGATCTCTGCAGATGGGAGTCACCCAGCCTTAGCAATGGCCAGCCGACACGGTGTACAGGGGCTCGGTTCCAGCGGTGTCAACGGGGGATACTGGCCTAAGACTCGATCTGAAGACAGGGCAGTTCTCAGGGGAGTTGTAGAACTGCCAACTGTGTTAGTGAGCCTGTTGGTGTCCGTACGAGCCCAGGATCAGCAAACCAATCAGCTACATTTTGGTGCCTGCAGATGCAGGGGAGTGACTCCTTCACTCCACGGGAGATTCCTTTGGATGTCTTGGAATTCCACAGGCTCTGTGAGGGACCTGTATGGAGCACAGACATGGATGACGAGACTCTGAGCAGAGGGAGACTTCCCGATTACAGTCTTGGTTTCTCAAAGCAAAGTTTGATGCGGTCAGTCCAACTCGGTCATAGCGACGTGGTAAGAGTGTCCAGACGGATGAAGATTAAGCGAAGTTGAATTTGAATCAACTCCCATGACCAAACCTGGAACCTACCCACAGGTAAGCACTTAAGTACCCTAAGGAAAGGGTTGGGATCATTCAAGGGTCCCTCCCAGAGGAGGGGCTGGACCGTAAGGAGGATACTTCCAAGTCCTTTGTCCAGTTTTACGCCAGGGCGGGAGCCAATGGCAAGGCGGGAACAAAGTGTGCCCTTCAAGAAGTCAAAGTGGTGCTGTCAAGCACCCCACCCTGCCCCAATACACTAAACGCTGTCAGGGAGGTGGTCACTCCTCCCTGTGACAGGATTACTATTGTCCTACCTTCCCCTGGTCGAGCTTGGCACAGCAGCAGGAGGGCAGAATCATGTCTCTGGTTGGCAGTAGCCCTAGTTTACTGTCCAGCTCTGGAAGACTGGTACCTGGAGCACTGAGGGCCTCCTAAAGGAGATTTACAGTGCATGTTTGATAACAAACATGACAGGGTTCGTTACAGCCAGTTTAGAAATGGCTGATGCACAACCCGGGAGAATGGACTCCGAAGGTTGTAGGGGTGTCCCGCTCATGCAGCAGCACCCTCACATTTAGAACTGAGCACCCTGCCTTCAGGATTGAAAAGGCCTGCTTTAGGGGTGACTTATACAGCTTACTCAGGCGGCAACGGAAAGCATTTAGTCTCATTTTGTGTGGTCTCCCAGGGGTGGCGTAACACATGCTTCAGCCCATAAGGAACCCCTGGTGCACCTACGCACTAGGTACCTCAGTACCATGTACTAGGGACCTATAAGGGTACTCAACATATCCAATTTAGGGGAGAAAACAAAGAGATTGGGTTCCTGATTAGCAGGATCCCAGTCAGACTAGTCAGAAACAGCATTACACCAGGCAAAAAAGTGACGGGTAACCATGAGAGCAGATCCTACTTTCCTACAGGAACGCTGATGGACTCCCTCCAAGAGTCTTGGAAGGGAGCTGTAGTGAAGCCCATTCATGAAAATGGAAAAATGGATCATCTACCTAACTACTGTCTGATCTCGCTCTTAGATATCCCGTCCAAACTGCATGCCCAAACTTTGTTAAAGCACTTAGCAGCCTGGGCTTTTGATACTGGTTTCATTCCAATGCAGCAAGGAGACTTTAGGCCGAAGCATTCCACAATGGATCACTGTCTCACATTGTAGGGAGTTGCATGGAAGTCAGTGGAGTCGATAGGTGGCCTTTGTTGCTGCTTCCCTGACTTGGAGCGTCTTTTGACAAGGTTGATATAGATACGCTATGGTACAAATTACAGCAGAGGAAGATATATGGGGCGTTGTTGGGCCTCGTGATGAGATTCCATAGTGGTAATTAGGATTAGATCGATCTTGACGGGCTTGGAAACCTGACTAGGAAAACTCCAGAGGGAGAATAGCTTGCCACAGGGGTGCGTTCTAGCACCCCTGCTATTCAGTCTGTTTATTGCAGACCTTCCTTAGACACTGTGTGCTACCCACAGTTTTCACCAAAGGATGAAGGTAACCACATTAGTTACCTGATTTACACTGATGATCTGGTGGTGATGGACCTTACTGCCTTGAAAATAAACTGACAATAAATGTTGATAAAATGTAATGTAATGTAATGTAATGTAATGTAATTTGACTTATATAGCGCACAAATCACCCGAAGGTCTCAGGGCGCTTGCTTAGGGACAACATTGTGGATATATCGTCGTTTTGTGAACCAGTCATTAACCCATACAGCCTATGCAGATTTAGACGTGTCCCTCTGTTTTGCATGAAGCCGGATTGATCTGGGTGGACTAGGGAGTCAATCACCTGTTGGAGCCTATTGGCCAGAAGCCTGGCAAGGACTTTGATTTTTAAAAATAAGGAGGGAAATGGGGCGATACGAGCTGCAGCGCTCCGGGGGTTTTCCGGTCTTATGTATTATGACTATTGTCGCAAGACGCTGGTCCTCAGGGAGCATGCCCACACCTCGCCCCTTCCTCCACATTTTAGGTATTTGAGGTGCCATCTTGGAGGGGAGACATTTATAGAGTTCGACTTGCCAGAGCTCAGTGATTGCAACGCTTGGCTCACCTCCTGCAGCTTTATGTCCACCTGCCTCCAAGTAGGTTTGGTGTTCCTCTGTGAGACTAGGAAGTTTGATGTCCCTTAGGAAATCCCTAATATCCAAGGGTGAACAGTTTGCTTTTGGAGAATAAAGGTGTGTTTAGTGGTGCGCGAATGCATCCACTATATCGTTGGGGACATAGATGGTGTCGCCTGAGTCAGTGCCAATGTCTGAGACCCATATCCTTGTTCGATCCTTCTTCTCCAGCCATGCCAATAGCTTACCAGTTTTGTTGCCCACTCATAAAGACATCTTTGTGTTAGAGTGTAGGAGAATCTTGCCCTGTCTCTATTCCTTCTGTTTGAGGCAGAGGGCATCATGTAAGCTTTCCTCATTTGCCCCCTGATGTCCCAAATGCTCCAAGGTTCTCATTTCATTCTCCAGTGTAAGGAGTTGTGCATATCTGTTCCTTTTCTGCCCCACTAGCAAGGAGAAAGCTCAACCCCGGATGACCGCCTTGTAGGCCTCCCATAAAGTCAAATAAGTGTCAATCGACTCCTCGTTAAGCTCAAAGTAGAAAGTTGTGGCACGGGCCAGGTCCCTGATGAGTTTGGCTACCTTAAGATGCCTGGTGTTGATAAGTCATGGGCCCCGTGTTGTATTGGCATGCCCCCGTATCGCCAACCACACCAGTGAGTGGCCTAAGACCCCCCCTGGCCAGGTGCATGACCTTGGCCACCCGTGCCTAGTGGACGGACTGGGTAAGTAAATAGTCCAAGCTATAGAGGCTGTGGTGGACCCCAGACAGAAAGGTAAACTGATGTTCTAACGGATGTCTTGAATGCCAGATATCAGTCAGGCCTAGGGCGGTGACAAAATCTAACACCGTCGGATCCCAGTGGGTAGTGCTGGCACGGGTGTGCCTATCTAGATCAGGTGAAAGAAGGGCATTGAAGTCACTACCAAGGAGTAGGACACTCTCCAGCAGCTGGAACAACTCAGCCTCGCAAGCATGAGACGATGATGTCGGGGCGGAACATATACTGAACACAGGTTGATTGGGGTCCCACCTCAAATACCCATCTGTGCCACATATTTACCGTGGTGGTCAACCCAAGCCTTGTGTGGGATATAGGGAGTTGAATTCTTGATAAGGATATCCACTCCCTGTGAGCCAGTTGTATATTCAGATTGTGCCACCATGGTTTAGTCCCCTCTGGACATTGCTTTACAAGTATTGCCTAGTAGATGTGTCTCTTGCAGCAGCACCACATTGAGTCCATGCTTAGGGATGAATTGCTGGACATTACCCTGCTTAATATTGTTGCCGAGGCCGTTTGCTTTCCACAACAGAATAGTTAAAAGAGTTTGGGGACTAGAGGGGAGTGACATGGTGTGTGTGGAAAGATAAGTCATAAGCTCCACGCAGAAAAGAGGGACCCCCGGTGGTGTCATTGAACAATACACTGTTGCTGCTCTGTAGTGCAACTATAACTACCCTATGTAAACTAGAGAAACCTCCCACCCTGCTACCCTGCCTGGTGGAAACTAAACAGCCCACTTAAATCAGATTCAAGCAAAAGCAATTTACTTATTAGAGAAATAGAGAATGGTTGTAAAAGATTATAGAGGAATTTCTGATGAGTAGTAGTTAGGCCTGGGCTATAAATTCTGTTCCGTTTGCAGAATTTGCGAAATTTGGGTGATTTCGCGTTCCGCGGAGAACGTGAAATTGCTCAAAATTCTGCGTTCCGCGACTTCGCGAAATTTTTTGCTTGTTCGCGTTCTCAAATTCGTGTTCGTAAGACATTTCCCCCCGAGCACGCAAACAACGATTGCGAACAGTAAAAAAGCATCTCGAACAAGCAATTCCGCGTGTTCGCTGACATTTTTTACTGTTTCGCTGAGATTTGCGTGACACGATTATGCAAATTCCACCCACCCCTAGTAGTAGTCACTTGGATATATTGATGCTCTGTAATATGACATGAAAGATAATCTGTCAAAAGTTGCTCAAGATCATCGTAGGTAGGAACTTAAGAAGGCCACACATTATTCATAAAATGAAGGTCAACGTAGTCTTTATAGCTGTGATGCAGAACATAATGAGTAAAGATTCAAGCTGCACTCAAGATACGTGTGAGCATTACTGCGAGAAAACAGAATTGCTAATGATGCTTCAAATTGCAAGAAAATGATAGATAGACTTGCATAAGATAACATCAATGCAGAAATTAGTTACTCTAGTCAATATTTTCAAATCCGAAATCTTTATGAGGTCGATAGAATCACCATAAAAGAAATACAAACAGCATCTTCATTATAAAATCCATTACTGATAAATAACATAACATAATACTGGTCAATAAAATAGTAAAATACACCCCCTTCAGACGCTACAACTGTTAGTCAAATCTCGATTTCCTGAATGCCAAAGCAACCCACAAAAATGATTAAACAGTAACATAGAATGGTAAAAATCAATAAAGCGGTAAAACACAACCCCCTCAGTGACTGCATCTATTAGTCACATCTCGATCTCATGGACCCCATAGCCGCTCGCAAAAACGATAAATCAGTAAAAGTAACACAGTCAGTGGGAAGCATTTGAAGATACAAGAAGACTGGTCTAACTTGGTTAAAATTCAGGGATTAAAAACCACTTTCTTGGCCATCTAAAAAACGAACAAAACATTATAAAATGCAAAGTGTCCTGCAGAGACTTATTGTTGAAGCCACAGGGCAACCTTGCCTCAGACCATGCCCACCCACATGGAGATGCCAAAAGATGATGCAGTTGGTTAAACCTAAACCTGACCTATAAAAACTTATCTTGCTGTGGACGAACCTTGGCAAGATATGCCTCTAGCCCCTGCACTGTTTTCAACATCATAGGACCTCGCACTGATGGTTTTTGCAGCTCCAGATGCTCTCTCTCCACACCTGAACAGTTTAAGAACAGCCCAGCTCATGAAAGGTCCTCAAAAATATTGGGCCTACCTATGAATGTAAAAGCTGCCTTAACTTAGGCTATCCATGGCATGTTATGTGTCTGATCAAGGGCAAAACAGTCTGCAAAGATCAACTGATTTAACTTCAATGCATCCCTACTTATTCCAACACAAAAGAGGGCTGAGGGATATCAAGTCCGTCACTTGTGAAAGGTTAAGCTTCTCTTGCATCGAAAAAGCTGGGGTAGAATGTGGAACCTGTACCTTCTGGCTTAGAAATGGATTCTCTGCCTATTGAATCCTATCCAAATGGGCATAACCGCATACCTTGCTGCCATATTGAAGTTGTGGTATGCATGTAGCCTGGGAAGTTTTTTAAAAGGTCCCTTGCCAACCGGGAACCTGACCTATGTGCAAACTAGAAACTGCCCCATGGTCAACAAACTCCCATCTTTCGGCCTCAAATAATGGTTTCCAACATTTTTTAGCATCAAATAAGACGCCCAAATAAGGGAATGCCATGACTTTAACCAGAGTAAGGTTAGCCACCTTAAAAGGCTTGCTAATTGTGGGTTTTGGGCCCTCTACCATCACATACGGCTTTGAATAATTAACCGACAAAATAAGGTTACCCATGAATGGCACATACCTGGCCAAATGTAGATCCAACCCATGGGCTGTCCGAGCCATAAGGACCATGTAATCTGCATATAATAAGACAGGAAGAGATCTATCCTCAACCTAAGGGCAGTCCGCTGAGACTGATAACAAAGTAGACTCGAGCTCATTCGCGTAGAGGGTAAACAAAAAAGGGGCAAGAATGCATCTTTGATGAATGCCATAGCTGGTAGGGAGTGAGCGAGTACTGGCAGCGCCCTGAGAAAACACACCAAAGCAGAGGTATTTGAGTGAAGATTGGCTAGAAGGGCTACAACACTAGGGTCAACCCCTATCTCGTTAGGCAAAACCCAGACTATCGCCCGGTTTACCCTGTTGAATGCAGACGTCAAGTCCATAAATGCTAAATCTCAAGATTCAGACTGGGCAACTGTATATTTATTAATAATTACATGGAGGTTCAGACATTGGGCTGAGGTAGACTTCCTCAGCCTAAAACCATATTGAACATCACTCAAAATGTTATTCTCTTCTGCCCTCTACCCTAGCCTGTTTAAAATCACCCTTACCAGGACCTTAACCACTGCATCCTATAAAGATATTGGGCAGTAGCATTGTAGATTGTACTTATCCCTCTTCTTAAAAATAGGAACAACCACGGCAGTGGACCAGGAGGGCAACACCCCTTCTCGGGCAGCTGCATTCAGGGCCTAAGTCAAAAGTGGGGCCCAAACCTCTTTATTGGCTTTAAAAAAATCTTGCAGGATACTCTCAGGCACTGGGGACTTATTGCTTGACAGGGCCAATATACTGTGTGTGACTTCATCTAAAGTAAAAACCACTGGGTTACAAGCTATTTCTTCTACAGCCTAAATGATGTCGCCCCCCACGGTCCCCCTGGTTATAAACACTTTCAAAATGGCGTATGCACTGATGTTCTGAGATATGATGGCATAAGAGCGGGTCAGAACCATCCTCAAAGCAAAGACTGTTAACCACTTTCCAGAAGAGAGAACTATCCCCTGTATCACATTCTTGGCACAGCTCCTCCTAGGCTAACTCCTGCAGGTTGTGTTTGCAGGCAATTTGTGGCTGCTTCTAGGCCTGCCTGCAACCTTTGATTAATCGCCCATCCCTCAGTGTCTGCTTCAGAGCATCATTTCAGCTGGGGCAGGGTTCTAAAACAGTCCCTATTGAACCATTTGGGGTTTTGCAGGTCCGGGGTGCTGGACGCCCTTATCATCATTAGCTTAAAAACCCCCAGGGCAGCACCTTTAAAAGCCTCCAAGACCTCCCCACCCCCTCCATCACTGTCCAGATGAATTTAGATCTGACGGAAACAGGTTGCAAAAAGGGAGGCTTGAAAGCACTGAGGGTCCACCTGGGACTATTGCAGCCTTCTCCCCTGGTCAACAATGGAGAACCTGTTAAAAGCTCCCCTATGCTGTAATCGAGAGACCTTGGAAACATCCAAAGTTATGGATAATAGATCCTGATCACTAAAAGGGCTGAAAATGAAGTTAAAATGAGAAATCAGCTTTTTTAATGGGGCCGCGACATATATAAAATAAATATACAACCTAAAACCCCTCCCTTTAAAAGTCAGGCAAATTGTAGGGTTAGGGGAATTCACCAGTCTTTCCAGGGCAAAAACCAAATTGTGAGATTCCAAGAGCTCATTGAGTTCCTGGCCCTCAGTCGAATGTGTAAAATGTAATCCTTCTTTGAGCAAACATCTATGATTTAAAACATCATAATCCTGAGATGGGGGTTACATAAATGACAATTGAAATCCCCAGGAAGCAAGATTAAATCTTGGCCTCATCAGACAACAAACTCAGAACTCAGTCTAAGCGAGAGACACAACAGGCCTTAACACTGCCCCCCTTGGTGTTAATAAAATTAATCAACAGCAATGTTGAGCAACCCGGCAATGATAGCTGTAACCCTTGACTAGTGTGCACCTGCCAGTGAAGATCGCAAATATAATTACTTAGTTCCACTGTATTAAACATAATTAAGCTTCCCTTGGCCCTACCCGCCATTGAAGGCATTGTTAGTTCCAAATAAGTGGTATAAGTCTCCAGGGTAAAGTTGTTTTTGGTTTTCCATGTGAGAGAAAAGACTCGCGATATTCCATGATTGTAAAGTATAGCCATTAGAAGAATGGGGAACGATTACCACAGGTGCAGGGGCAGGGGGTCACACATCTCTTAGAAGATTCATGAGTCCAGTCAGTCACAGGATGGCAAAACACTCAAGGGAAGACATCTGTTAAAGGTGGGCAAAATGGGGGGGGGGGGCAGCCTAAATTCAGGACACTCGTTAGGTGGACGAGACCCCCTAAAAGGGCCTTGTAATTCAAAGGAACACATTGATCTTCCTGGTCTATAAAAGAAACCCAAAGAGAGGGTAACTATCCCTGGGCTGCGTAATATGGGTCAGGAAGCAGCTGCAAGGAGTTCAGCCACCTGCTGTGAATTGATCAAATTAACCACCTGCATGAGTGGAGACAGAATCTCCACTCATGCACACAACAGCAAAGAACTCCTCAACATCATCAAGTAGTTCGCCCAACCCACCAGCGAGTTCACCGGCATCCCTCCCTCACAAGACCTCTGTGACAAACTCAGCACCTTTTTCCACCACAAAATCAATAGCATCTACGACAACTTCGACGAAGACAACCAACACACTGAACCCTCACCAACGGCCCCGACACCTGAAGCTAGCGATCGACAACTGGACAGCCCTCACCACCGAAGACACACTAAAGAGGATGAAGTCAATCCACTCCAGGGCCCCCACGGACCCCTGCCCCATCACATTTTCTACAGAGCCGCTGACACCATCGCACCCATGCTCTGTCACACCATCAACTGCTCCCTGGCAACCGCCTCGTTCCCTGAAGACTGGAAACACGCTGAGATCAACCCCCTCCTGAAGAAACCCTCGGCGGACTACACCGTCCTCAAAAACTACAGACCCATCTCCCTGCTCCCATTCCCAGCGAAAGTCATTGAGAAAGCCATCAACAGCCAACTCGCCACATTCATCGAAGAGCACAACATCCTCAACTCCTCCCAATCCGGCTTCAGAAAAAACCACAGTTCGGAAACTGCCCTCCTTGCCGCAACAGATGACATTTATATTATTTGTATTTATTTTAGGAGTTTTTCATAGCGCTGGCCAGACCCGAGGGTATCACAGCGCTTGACATCAGGATGTGAAGAAGTCAAATACAGAGTAAAAGAGCATAATACAAACAAACATAAGTGTTCGGAGAGTACACAAGAGTTGAGGGCTGAGGTGGGACGCTAAGGAATAGGGATCATCGGAGGTCATCGTTGAAGTAGAGTGGTCAGGGTGTATTCTTGTTGACGCGGCAAAGTTTTATCCTGAGAAATTCTCCTAGTGGTGGAGACCCCTTGCGATAGGGTGGGGAGAGGGGATGAGGTAGGTTGAGGGTGTGTGAGGTCCGGTGACTGTCAGGTTAGAGCTTGTGAGTCACGTAATTTGGTTTGGGAAGGCACGGTTGAGGTAGAGGGCTTTTAGGCAGCTTTTGAACTTTAGAAAGGACAAAGGAGAAACAGAAGCCCTCATCCTCCTCGACCTCTCAGCGGCATTCAACACAGTCTCTCACCTCACCCTAATACGCAGACTCGACGACACAGGGATCC
This sequence comes from Lissotriton vulgaris, assembly GCF_964263255.1. Classification (NCBI taxonomy): domain Eukaryota; kingdom Metazoa; phylum Chordata; class Amphibia; order Caudata; family Salamandridae; genus Lissotriton; species Lissotriton vulgaris. Next base: position 133,468,312 of record NC_141699.1, on the reverse strand, counting down.
AAGACAAGGCCCTCGACTGGATCCGCTCCTTCCTCTCTGGCAGAACGTAGCGGGTCAGACTCCCCACTAACCCCCCCTCCCCTCTCAGACCCAACACCTACCACCTGCAGAGTCTCCCAGGGGTCCTCCCTCAGCCCTATGCTCTTCAACGTCTAGATTGCTCCGCTAGCCCCCATCGTCAGAATCTACTAACTCAACATTGTGTCATACGCAGACGACACCCAACTCATCTTCTCCCTATCCAACGAACCCAACACCGCCAGACACAACTTTAGAGAAAGCATGGAAGCCGTCGTCAAATGGATGAAAAACAGCTGCCTACAACACAAACAAAACGGAAGTACTCATCATGGGCCCAAACCCAGCCACCTGGAACGACATCTGGTGGCCCCCCACCCTCGGAAGACCACCCACCTCCACGGATCGCGCACGCAAGCTGGGAATCATCTTGGACTCAGAGCTCAAAATGGACCGCCAGATCAACTCCGTCTCGTCCTCCTGCTTCCACACCCTCCGCCTCCAACGTAAGACCTTCAAATTGATCCACCTCAAACACAGAAAGACCGTCAATCACGCCCTGGTCACCAGCAGGCTCGACTACGGCAACACACTCTATGCCGGAATAAACAAAAACCTCACCGCAAGCTACAGAACATCCAAAACGCCGCCGCAAGAGTGGTCCTCAACCTGCCAAGCCACTGCCACATCTCCCAGCACCTGCACATACTCCACTGGCTCCCCATCGAAGCTAGAGTCACTTTCAAGAAGCTAACCCACGCTCACAAGGCCCTCCACGACACCTGAACAGCCGACTTAAATTCCACGCACCCCAAAGGACCCTACGATCAGCCCAGCTCTGCTACGCCGTGGTCCCCCACACCAGAAAGACCATATCGGGAGGCCGCTCCTTCTCCTTCCGCGCGGCCAGTGCCTGGAACGACCTTCCACTCCACCTCAGACAGATAACATTGGTCTCCATCTTTGCAAGAAACCTCAAAACCTGCCCCCCTACTTGATGGACTGGAATCTGCGAATCCCCCCACACTCCCAGCGCCTTGAGACCCTTACGGGTGAGTAGTCGCGCCAAACAACACCTGATTTGAACCACCTCGGACTCACCGTCCCATGGTTTCCTGTCCTTGCCTATCCATCTTACTCTGCGGGCCAAGATGATTTAATCCGCTAACCCGACACTGCAAGACAAATGCAAACTGAACCAATGCACCACCTTATTCTGAAATGATTCAACAGAAGAATAAGAGCGGGCGGCATTCCCCAGAACAATGACGTAGGGGGTCGATTCAGGTGGCAAATTAAGCACAATCCCAGAGTTGGGAGGGGACGAAAAGTGCAGGCTATCCCCTTTATCAACTACAGGGCAGGGGGGAGCAACTATTCCATGTGCTTCTGTTGTGTGCCTTGTCCCCTGGGGCAACCAGGCGAGGGCCCGCAACAACAGTAACATGATTTAAGGCAGGGTCCCTACCAGAGCAAATGTGATAATGAATTGTTGCCTATGTTTTAAATTAAAAGGCAAGAAGAATTCTGTTGTGCTGAAGTATCTCCATGGCAGGCAGTGAGATTTTAAAACTTGTAGTGTCTAGCTCAACTGCATAATAGATCTACGCTGACTCTGCCCATGGTATAATAAAGACATGTAATTTTGTATTTTTTTGTAACACTTAGGGCCTGATGTAGGTAATCCCAGATTACCGATTCTTAAATACCGAATCATACCGATTCGGTATTTAAGAACAGGCAAATGGGATGTAGGTAATTTTTCTTTAAAAATTACCGAATCGGTAAGTTTTGGTAATTACCGAATCGGTATTTACCGATTCGGTAATTGGGGGAAACATTGAAGGGTGGCAGGGTGTCACTTTGACACCCTGTTGCACCCCTCAATTGTGTATGGGTGCACATGTTGCAGACATACATGCCCCAAGGGCATGTATGTCTGCAACATGGCACTGTTGGAAAAGCAAACAAAATGCTTTTTCAAAGGTTCTCATTCACTTCTAGTTGGTGGTAAATAACGAATCCTAAAACAGGAAAAGCACTCATTTGAGTGCGCCCTACATTTCAGATTCTGTAATTTACCGATTCGGTATTTTTAAGAATTGGTAATTTACCGACTTCTTGAATACCGATTCGGTAAATTACCGAATCTGAAATTTACCACCTACATATGAAAAGCCTAATTCCGGTCGGTAACGGCCGAAATTCGGTAATATCGGCCGTTACCGACCTGAATTAGGCTTCCTACATCTGGCCCTTAGTGTATTATGGTTTAAAAGGTCAAATGGTACAGACTAGTCACATATGATAATAGTACAAAGTTCAAACCTGCAGCACATTTGCCAATATCTACTATATCTTAGTATTATTCAGCAATAGACTACACCAGCCGATACAGCTGAGATAGTATAGGTTTCATCCATGACTGTGTCATACTCTACCAGTAAAAGAAAGGTGACACAACAGTTCACTTATGCGCATCACAACCCCAACTAGTCATCTCTGATTCATGCCTTCATACATTGTGGAGCATAAAAGGATTAATGCCCTCTGTATGGGATCATGTACATGGAATGATGTAACGTTGTGCAAGTATAGTCTCGTGGGGATGGGGTGCATAGCGAGAGTGGGACATTGCTAACCAGGAGAGAAAAGGGAGGGGGAAGAGTGGGGAGGAAGGGTGGTTTTGAATGGCATATTATCTACAGATGTTACTCAGGGTCTACTTGGGACTTGAGGTCTTCTAGGAAGGTGTCCCACATCATGGCTATAAGTCGGTTACAGAGACCTCTGTATTCTTCCCTCAGCAAGGCATACCTTTCAGCCGCTCTACATCGTATGACCTCCTCCCTCCAGCCTGAGACCACCTGTGCCCTTGGGGATTTCCATCTACTGGTGATCTGTTGTTTGGCCAGAAGGAGCAACAAATCTACAAACCAAGCTGTGACTTTAAAACTCTTGGTTTGGGATTGAGGCCCAGGAGGCAGTGTTCCACATTATCCCAATGAGCAGTTCCCATGAGAGTGGACAGTGTATTCTATACCTCCTCCCAATAAGATGTCAATACTGGGCAGACCCGCATCATATGTAACAGATCTACAGCATCTGTATGACATCTAGGGCAGGTGGGAGAGGCAGCAGGGAAAAGTGTATGAAGTTTCAGCGGTGTCAAGTATACTCTGTGTGCTAGTGCGGATTGTATGAACTTGAATCCCGAGTTGTGGGAAATCTTACGCAGGTATTCCGGGACAAAGTCATGTAATGCATGGGCAAGATGCTCTTGAAGTGAATCCATGGGGTTATGAATGTGGGCATGTATTCCCCGTTAGAGCCATTTATCTAGATATTTACCATGCCCTATGTTATACACCATTTGTTTGTGTGTGTAGCTGGCTTCGTGCCCTATGGGGTCCAATATGTACAGAGACAACCTGTTATATTAGTATGGGTTAGAAAAAGGGAATGTGGCAAACCATGGAGCTGAGTGAATTCTTCATGTGACATAAGCACACTCTCTGAGAATAAATCCCCTATCGTTGTGACCCCGTTGGTTTTCAAGGGTAACAGTTTAGCTACTGTGAGTGTACCCAGTGGTGTGGGTATACCCCTCAGCAGTATATTAGGGGCATAATTGGGGGGTGACCTTGTATATCTGAGGACACCTTTCCAGCAGGCCAGTGCAATTTGTAGCAATAATGGAGAAGAATGGGAAATGTGTTGTTTCCAAAAGGAGTAATCATTTAAATCGGCCAGCTTTCAGCATTTGTGGCATATAGTTATTTCCTGTAGGTGGTGGCCCACCAACCAGTAGGATAACCACTGAAGCTGCCTGGCTAGACAGTAGGCTTTAAAATCCAGGGTGCCCATCCCTCCCTCATCTGGGGACACTTGCATTTTGGGCAAGCCGACCCTCCCTTGTCCTGTACTCCACATGAGTTTCTGTCAATGAGTCGTTAAGTGTCTGGAAGGTAGTCACAGGGATAACTACAGGCAATGATTATAGGGAAGGAGTGCAGTCGCTTAAAAATGACTCATAAACTTTAAGTTTAAGTTTTTTGTTTATTCACGTTCTCTGCTCGGCCCAGAGGTGTCCTCGCACTACACTTGAGCCAACACTCGTATCTTCGATTAACTTTAGCAAACTTGCACTTTGGCCTAGCTACTATAGAACACGATCTGATACCGAGCCATAAAATCCAGTTAAAAACTCAACCTACTGCTGAGAGGCAGTACCCAGTAAAGCAGGAAGCTAAAAAACAAGTCAGGGAGATCTTAGATCAACTTGAATACCAGGGGGTGATTGAAACATGCACCTCGTCCATGAAAATCCTTTGTTTCCTGTCTCTAAACCAGACAAATCATATCATCTGGTTTTAGATTACAGACATTTAAACTCTTGTTGCAGAACTTTTGCAGTACTAAATGCACACAGTGCTGCACTGATAAATAACATCATTCGCAAAAAATACAAAACGACATTAGACATTTCAAACGGTTTCTTCTGTCAAAATATCGCACCAGAAAGCAGGTATTTGACCGCTTTCTCAATAATGGGAACACAGCGTCAATCTTGCCGTCTCCCCCAAGGATTCAAGAATAGTCTAGGGTTATTTTCAGCCAGAGTAACAGAGTTATGTCGACAACATCTATCTTACAGATGATGATTTGGACAGGCACTTGAACTGGATTCGCCTCTGAAGGGTATAAATTCAACTTTAAAAAATCAAGAATTGCCCACCTCAACGTCCTATTCTTGGGATACGAACTTTCAAGTGAAGGCAAAAGCCTGGCAGCAAACTTTTTAGAAAAATGTGTGCTGCTCCAACCTCCAAAATCGCTGAAAAACTTAGTCAATTTTAGGATTCCTAAACTTTGGAAGAACTTACATTCTGAATTACGCGGAAAGGGTTAAACCTCTCTACGAACTAATCAAACCTGATTTCAAATCAACTAATTGGACTCAAACACGCACAGAAATTTTGCGTTCAGTGCAAAAAGACATGTTAGCAACAAAACCTTTACAGACACGAGACAATGTACGCAACCTTGTAATCCGAATCATCCCAGGGAGATGCGGATTCACATACCTAATCTTTAATGAAGGGGAAAAGGTACCAATAGCTTATAGTCACACTTGTACACACAGGCTGAAATGAAATTCACTTCAACAGAAAAAATTCTTACAGCGGTTCAAACTGCGGTAGCAAAGGAGAGAGCCCTCGCACAGGGTAAAAGCATTCAAGTTGTTACACCTGTACCTGCCTTAGAGGCAGTGACAAAGGCTAGCATTCCAAATGCAAAAGCTCTACACCCAAGATGGATACAATGGGTTAATTCTCTTGCTGCGACAGACGTTGAATACGTTTTTGACCCTTACTTGAAGACACAAGAATTTCTCCAATACGAACAAGAATGTCCTCTGCCTACTGAAATTCTACCTCTAGAACATTACGGCTGTATAATATATACAGACGGATCAGCACAGCCCGCAATTGGGGGTAAAAAAGCTTATAGTGCAGCGTGCATGATTGTTAAAGATTGCTGGCACAATGGTAAATTCCGACCTATGGTCACAAAAACTCAATCTTTAGGCGACTGTACAGCTCAACGAGCTGAACTACAAGCTTTCAAGATGGCGCTTGAAAATACCCATTGCGAATTCCCCACACTTATAGTGTCCGATTCGTATTACTGCGTCCAGTCTTACAATGAATATCTGCAGAACTGGGTTCAAAATGGTTTTAAAGACGCGAAAGCACAATCAAGCATAAAATGCTTTGGTAACAAGTAGTTCTTTTACAAAAAGAACTACAAAAGACTCACATGATCCATAAACTGAGTCATCAGCGTGATGGAGTTCACGTTGAAGGGAATTCATTGGCTGATGAAGCTGCAAAGGCAGCTGTGCAAACTGCTTCTCTAGCTGCAATTACTCGTTCAAAAACGAAAATAGAGAGCGAAATAATGCAAGCAGTCACTGCTTCAATAAAATACAGTGGTAAAACATTACCAAAAGGTTATCCACTCAAGTACTCATATATAACTGATGCAAATAATGTTGCTTTTGCTCAAATTCATGGAGTGGGGGATAGAGCAATCCCAAACGTGGTACACAGGTTAGGACTAGTCTTAGCAGCACATGAAGGGCTTGCCTCTGCACACACAGGTGTTTCCGCCACAGTTTCATTATTAAAACAGCGATACTGGTGGCCGCGCATGAGAAAACAAACCAGAAACTATGTTTTGGAATGTGAAATCTGCTAGAAAATGAAGGCTTCAACAGTGAAACACCCAGTGCAGACACCCCTTCTGATTTCAGATAAACCACTAGCGTGTGTTTACCTGGACCACTGTGGCCCCTTGCAAAGGGATGGCAACTGTAAATATATCATGGTCGCAGTGGATTCATGCTCAAGATTAATTTGGATGTGGCCTCAGCGCTTGGCTGACGCCCAAACTGTTATAAAAGATTTGCGAGTCTTTATCGGCACATATGCAATCGGCACGCTACCTTCTGATCAGGGTCCTGCATTTAGCTTTAGGGCTTACAAGGAGGCCATGGCCAGCTTGGGTGTTGCATTGCGATTTTCGAGTCCATTCCATCCTGAGGGAAATTCGGTTGTGGAGAGAAAAAAACATGACATAAAGCAATCTATAACAGCTAGGGTATTAGGTTCGGGTGATGGGTGGGTCAAACATCTAATTAATGTCCAAAGTAGTCTTAATAACCTGTCAAGAAATTCTCTGGGTGGAATCACTCCATATGAACTCCTTTTTGGTACTAGAATGTTGGTTGAAGATCTTGATCGTCTCACTTCAGTGGTGGAACAAAAACCCTTTGAGATCAAAGATCATTTGGCTGTTTTTCAGGACTTAAATGAAACAAGAAGAAGTCTAAGCAACACCAGTGACAAGCCGAGGACCACTGAAGAAAAACTACCCATCCCAGCAAGACCTGTCTGGATTCCAAAGATTGGGTATCTGGTCAGGGAGAAAATAGAGGACAAGAAGGAATTTGGGCCTTCTTACAGAAAACCATTACCTGTACTAGCAATCTACGGATCAAGAACAGTGCTACTGCCGCCTCTTGCTGGAAGAAAGGAGAACCAATCTGTATCAATTGACCTGGTAAAACTACACCATGTGGCTGATAATTAGTAGTAGGCCCAGTGGGCTCCCAAGATGTAGCAGACGACCAAATCTTGCTACTATCCAAGAGGTTCAAACTAAAAGACTCATCACCTTTGAAGATTCTAAAGTGAGAAAAGAAGGACTATGCAACAAAGCCATGGAACTTGTGCCTCTTGAAACCCAAATAACAGCTCGTCAAGAAACTCCCATCTACAATGATGTTGCATCTGACTATACAAACACGTCATGGGAACAAGCAACTCCAGCGATTTCAGAGAATCTGAATACAATACCAACTATTGACGGAACTGCCTCTGGCTATTTTATCAACTATGATAACTTTTCTGAGGATCCCAGTGAACCTGAAACTACGCCAGCAAATAAAACTTTCAAGGAAAAATTAACAGAACTTGGTCAAGAGCTTGCAAAAATATGTCTGGTTTCACCATGGATTGAATTTTGGATTGTCAAGTCAAGTCAAAAAATAAGTTTATTTAGACCATTTGATCTATAAACCACAGTTCCTACTTTATCATATAAAATCACATAACACAAATTCATATTCTGAACAGTAAAATTTATATTATCCTAAAAACAACCTTTGTACAATTTAAAACCAGAGTTCATTTGGATTATAGGGCTATTGGCTATTTTTGGGCCTCCAGTCAAATCAGGAACTTATATACCCCCTGCATAAATTTCCCGATGGCTATCGCAATATCAAGATTTTCCATATCAACTAGAAGCTCCCGTGCTTGGGTGCAATCCTCAACATCATATTTTAAAAATATCGGGCGAAGAAACTATTTGCGTAAATTTAAAAACATATAACAATCCAGTAAGATGTGCAAAATATCATATTTCATTCCTAGTTTACACACATATTTACCATCAGGGTGCGTTAAGGCAGTTTTTATTGCACTATTTGTAAATAATGGATTAATACCTATTCTTAATTTAAGAACTTCTGTTCTTAACCAACGGTTTGGTAACAAGTCTATATATGGAAAGTTTTTCTCCCATCCTGAGCTCATAAACTTTACAGAGTCTTTCTCTCTCAGATACATTTGGTCTATTGCCCTAGAAGTTTATTTACCCTGCACTTTAAGAACATTCTTTATTACATTAGTTTGGAGTGTCATAGGGTCGATGTTCACATTCAGGTGGTCACAAATGGCCAGGAGTTTCCTTCTTGTTGCCTTCGCCCACTTTAGCTCACTGGTCTAAATTTCTTTCATGCACCATTGTGACACCTTAGTGACTTTCCCCTGATCCAAATGGTTCCAGAATCTAAGGAGACTCATCTGCACCTAGACATTCCTTGCGGTTAGGCCCAATTCTAATCTTACTGCCTGGATCATTGTCGACCCAGGGAGGGACAGCAGGGATTTTAAACATTTTCCCTTCTCTTTATCCCAGGTGCTTTTCCCATCAATGCAGAGAACTTCAGCCCCATATTGGAATTGTGGCGGAACCATAGCCTTAAAGGAAGTCAAGAGAGGCTTATGTGACATATCGCCATAGCTATGGTTGAATCTTTTCAGCCCGCATACCGCTAAATGCGCTTTTAGTTTCTGTGCTTCCAAATGGGTATCCCACTTCAGAGACCTTGCAAACCATATTCCGAGGTATTTATATTCACTTACAGTATCTAACTTGGTTTGCCCCAAGTACCAGCTAAACTTCGTACTCTTCTTCCCAAGGCATAGAATTTTTGTCTTATCCATGTTTACTGTAAGTCGCTTTGTGATAGAATATTCATTGAATACATTTAACTTCCTCTGAAGCCCCACCTCTGTTTGTTCCATTATTACAAGGTCATCTGCATACAACAGACAGGGCAGATGCTTACCATTTATTTTTGGGCTTGCACCTCTAGCTGTACCCGGGAGAAGGGGCAAGTCTGCTAGAAATATGGCAAAAAGTAACAGGGCCAAAACACAGCCTTGCCTCAACCCATTATTTATCGGTATTTCCATTGTAAGGCCGCCAGAGGTATCTTTAATTACCCTTACCCAGTTATGGCTATGCAGTTCTTGGATAATCAGCAAAAGATCAGCAGGGACATCAAACATTCTCAATGTCTCCCACAAACAGTCCCTATCCACCAAGTCAAAGGCTGCACGAAAGTCCACGAAGCAACTAAACAATTTGCCCTGTTGCTCCATGGACTTCCTTTCTACAGCCCACAATGCGAAGCAGTGATCAATAGTAGAATGCCCTTCCTTGAAGCCACCCTGCTCTATTGGAACTATTGACTGCCGCTCCACCCATTCCTTCAAGTTACCCAGGACTATTTTAGAAAATACCTTTTCCCCAATATCTAATAAGTTAGTCAACCTATAGTTCTTAGGGTCCTTCGTTTCCCCTTTTTTATGCAACGGTCTAATTATGGCACCTCTCCAGGATTTGAGGAAATGACCTGAAGCCAGGATTGCCACAAACATGTTGGAAAAAAATCCTTCCCACCAATCTATCTAGCGGGAATATTATCTGGGCCTGCTGCACGTGATAAGTTAAATTTTTTAATAATTTCTTTTACTTTCTCTACAGAGAAGTCTGATATTAAACCTTCTACACCTCTTATCCAAGTTGATCTATTCTTCTCATTTTCCGGGGACCTTTTAGCATTATAAAGGTTACTTAAGTAATTTACTCATGCTGCCTCCTCCACAACACAGCTCATAGTACCCGGTACCCTTCCTGCAGCATCCTGTATCAACCTCCAGAACCCGTTTGTGTTTTTATTTTCAATTGCTTCTAAAAGGTTTGCCCAGCATTCTTCTTTAAAAATCCCTTTCTGCTTCTTTACTAGGGATTTGTACTTCTTCTTCACCCCAAGCAAGAGCTCCAAATTCCCACGGTTATAACTGATCCTCTGGCGTCGTACTAATTTTCGTATCACACTTTTTTTTCTCTGACATTCTTGATTAAACCACTTGGGCTTTCCTTTCTTGGGTTGTGTATTTACCTTGACCTGTTTCTTATTGTTTAGGTACACTCTTATACACTGCACCGCCTGTACTATTATATCCTCGTACCATGCTATCTTTTGCCCTTCGATCCTTTCCTTTGATAAGTTATGTTGAAAACATGCCAGTTTCTCAACCTCCTCATCCATAAGTTTTGTGGACATACGTTTGGGATATTCCACATTTTGGGGAATACCCTTTCACATGCACCTAATATCCCACCTACAATTTCACAAAACAACGCCTTATGATCGCTATCCTTGCGCTTAACTACGTGGATTTTTTTTACCAATACATAGTTCCACGCCTGGATAAAGATATAGTCTATAGGGCATTGTTGGTTTCCCACTCTAAAGGTCTGTGTAGCTGGTCGATCGGTATCCTTCCTGCCATTTAGGCATATTATAAACCCTTTGAACCCAAGAACTTTCCAAGAGCTTCATCCTGGCTAGAGGGTTAGACATAATGGGAAATCTGCTGGATCTATGTTATAGGCACTCAGCATATCCTCAAACCAACGATCTAACCTTCCCAAATTTAATTTATGGTTAAAATCGCCTATTATCACCAAGGTATCCTTCTCATACTTTTCTGTCAAGTCAATTATATCCTTTTTAAAGAGGCTTAATTCTCTCTCGTATTCTTTTTGAGACCCCCATTGAATATATACATTTATGAGGATCAGATGGGCATCCTTCCCTTTGGTCCCCGGATGACATACATTACAAACCAGCAGTCATTTACATAGCGAACTGATTAGTTTGGTCTCTTTTATGAAACTGGTTGAAACAAGTGTCACCATAACCCCTGAGGGACGTCCACATTTTTTATTTTTGCTAGCTGGTTTATGAAAATGAACGAACCCTTCAACTACCTGGGTGTTGCCGAATAGCCATGTCTCCTGTAAACAGATGACATCAACACACTTTGCAAGCTGGTTTAAACTATCCGCCTTTGTTGTTCCTCCCAGCCCGTTTATGTTCCATGAAACTAATTTCAGGCTATGCGGCAACTCAGTAACCTAGTCGATCTCGTTGAGACACCCTGACTCGTTCAGACCCCATGAACAAACACTACTATCCATGTCCCAGCTACCCCCATCTGTACTAGGCTTCGAATTTTCTACAGCTATGGTGATATTAGCCGTCTCCCCGACCCCTGGTTACCCACCTCACCTGCCTTTCCCCTAGTCCTGCATGAAATCTCAAGAAGCCTCCCTTTCGCTGTTTCCCTGCATCTACTTCTTCCTCCGAAATCATCCTTATACCCTCTTTTAAGATTTCTTTTTCGGCTTTCTGAATTGCTGCTTTAACAAGGCCTGAGTAGACTAACACCTTTGTGTATTCTGCACCATTGTTATCACTGCAGAACCCTATCTGTTTCAGGTCCTTTGTCCCAATTTCGTTTAGGGATGGGCATTTTGCAAATGAAAAAAGGAGCTGGGAACGATTCAGTGGGACTAACTTTCTTTGTTTTTTCCCTCCAGGCACTTGTTCATTGGGTTTAAAGTAGAACCACATTTTATTATTATTGCTTTTATCTGAGGTTTTTGCGTCCCATTCACCTCTACCCTCCTGTACATTCATTATAGGGAGTGTGTCTTCTATGCTACCTCCAACACCTGCGCTTCTAGTGGTTACTTTCACTCCTAACTTGTTATTAATGTTTTTGGATTGGATTAGGTGTATTTTATCTCCTGCTATGGCTCATTCTTGTTTTAAGTTTGGGAAAGCTGATAGATGGAAAACACATTAAAATGGACACAGTAAGTAAGAACATCAACTTGCTCCTGAAGCCACACAAATCATCTCATTGTGAACAACGAGACCTGCCATCAGTGAACATCACGGTGGTTCCTCTACCTGATAGAATAGCTTGGGATACAACTGATTATGACATTTATGGCCCTGTCGAGCTGCTGAAAATTCCACACCAATTTAAGGTTTTCTTGAGTGACTTCATTTCACCCAGCACATTTTCTGATGATTGGGACTTTGAAACTGTTAATAATATGATTGCAGACTTAGAAATGTCAGCTAAATTTACAAAACATGAATACTTAGAAGGTTCATCAAATTACGAAGAAATATATTGTTTTAATCATTTTGGCCATCATTACTTGCATAAATCTGCAAACCCTAGAAATGTTTTAACTTCTAATTAATGGGAACATTGCCCAACACCTCCAAAAGGTAGTTCTAAAACATTTATTAGAACATTTCTATATTTTACAGGTTTTAATGATACAAATCCAGAAAGTTTTTACTTTAAAAATGTGAAGAAGACAGGCATGAAAAGTATGTTGACAAATACTAAACAAATTTATTCTGCTGCCTTTTATGCTCAATTGTCCACCTTAGGCTTTGACTTTTGGAAAGACAACATTGAGACAAAAACTATTTGGGGCACAAAAGACTGGCAGGAACACGGTTTAGAAGCATTGTTCAGAGCCTGCATCATCCCAGAACAAATGATGTTTTTAAATGACTCCGTTCAACAGACATCTTGTCTTGGCATTGCTAAGATAAAAGATTTAAACAAACCGTCCATACCTAAGCCCACACCTGATAGTAATTTAACTTCAGGTGAGGAGGTAGACGTAAACTATATTTTACAACAGAACAGAACAATTCCTGAGTGGGAAAAATGGTTCATCTGGCCCACAGACACGAATAACTGTCAAGATAGATTCCTGAACAAGACACAAGGGTTTACAGTAACTCGGCCAGGTCCAAGATATATCCAAAGACAACATCCAGGGATAATACCAAGACGTAAACTATATTTTACAACAGAACAGAACAGAACAAATCCTGAATGGGAAAAATGGTTCATCTGGCCCACAGACACGAATAACTGTCAAGATAGATTCCTGAACAAGACACAAGGGTTTACAATAACTCGGCTAGATCCAAGATATATCCAAAGACAACATCCAGGGATAATAACAACTTATAGTGTAGGAAAACTATGCCTTGAGTGGCTGTAGAAATTTACACTTCCAGAAATAAAACAACACTTATCCATGCTTAAAGATGGCGTTGATGTACAAGAATTCTTACTGGGACCTCGTAATCCACGTCATAAACATTTCATATACGCCGGTATATACGCTGCATACAATGAAGCATGGAAAGTCACGCAAATGGAAACAGCTGAAAGAATACGAGAAATTGATCGTATTCATTTAGAGGAAGCACTTTCCGTAGTTGACAATGGATTAACAACTCTGTCATCCAGAATATATTCTTTGGACAGCATTGTATCCTCTGCCATAGACATAATGGAACAGGACTTGCTAATGTTGCAACATGGCCAGTCTCATTTACGTTCTATAATGCGGTTAAGCTGGACGTTGCAAAATCTTCGTTCTGGCTATGTGCCTTGGCGTTTAATCAACACTATGTCATTGTTTACTGTGTTTAACCTTACAGATAAATAAATCTCGTTGGTACAGAAGGGAGCAGACTATACGGTGCTGAGCATAGAAAAACTGGAGAGATTACCTTTGACCGTTTCTGAGAAACCATCAGTTGAATGGATAATACATGGCACCATCACGATATAAGTGACGACTTTCCAGTTTCAGTTTTGCTTAAAACACATACCAGCAGGCCTGTATGAAAAGGTTGGGTAACGAATACATTAAGTCGACCTGGGATTTACCATACACAGACAAATATTGGAGTGGGGGAAAGGAGGTATTTCTTAGTGGTAAAAATGGTAAAAACTCACTAAGCGGTACACTATTGTGTCAAGGTATTAATTTACACGGAGCCTAAGAGGGTTCTTCCAATAACCTTTCTTGCCACCTGCAAGGTTTGCCCACAGCGGTGATAGATCCAGTTTTTAGGCAGCTTTCCAATGGTAGCTACATTATGTTAAATGATAACAGCTGTTGTGGAATGATGCCAGGAATAGGCTATCTCGTTAGTGTGTCAGCCAGGGTCACTTGTTGTATGCAAGTATTGTTTCCTAAAATCAAGACAGACGGGGAGTCGCCACTATGGCCTTCACTGAACATCTCTTCTATACGAATTGATACTTTAAGCAGAATGAAAGCCATTCTTTTGCAAAAAACGGTGCCACTGACCTCGTCCAGAGAGACGTATGATCTGCAAGTTGCAAGGTCCTCTGCAGAGATACATGCATTATTATCATCAAACTGCCCAATACATTTCACAGAAATGTTAGGTCGTATCTTTAACATGTCTGATACCAGCGGTATTGCACATGTATTTAAGACGATTTTTTCGGAACTATTAGCACCCTTTGAAGCAGTCCTGGGCATTTTTCCTAACTTTGTACACTCTGTGTTCGGCGGCCTGCCTCTCATTTTGGGACTCGTAGCAGGGATCTTATTTTTATTCCTCCTGCTCCTTTATGGCAAATCCGGCCACCAGCGATGCCCAAGTCAGCATGGAGGATGCGCTCCAGGCCATGAGGTATCGTGAGAGAATAACACAGATCCTTGGCTTGAGAGATCTGAATACCACATTGTTCCTGTCATTCAGACCAATCTGGCAAGATTGCATCTTACCTGTTCTACGATGCCTGCTTTGTGGAGAAGAATACGTGTTAGATATCTGTCTAACACTACCATTGGCTATGCCAACGGATGTTGACGCATTACTGGGTCCGGTAACGGCTCATGTGTTGAGTTGCCCCCAACGGCTACCAATCCTGATGACGGCATTCATTGAGATCTCACCGGCAAATCCAACTGGAGGTGAGATACGTGGACCAACAGGCATACAGGGACCATCTGCTATGAACCTAGCTAATGCGGCTGACGCTGATGCTTCACATCGGTGTACAATTGATCTTCTTAATGAAGTAAGTGATCTTTCATCTACCGTGGTAGACGATTTCTTTGCCAGCCTTAATGACTTAATGTTTTCTCCTGACAGCGAGAATAACTTTTGAAATTATCACACAGCGTTCTTTTGAACTCTGAAATTCGACCTTCACTTTTTTCAAAATAAAAGCTTCCAAGTTTGGAACACTATTTCACTACAATTTAATTTGACATTTTTCCAAAACAGACTGAACTTTGTCACAAAGTAATCTGCTTAAAGTAGAACTATTCTTAGAGAACAAGAATTCTTTGACTACTTCCTAGAAACAATATTGACCTAATGCACAAATCATATTAGCCTGTATATTCTGCTATGGGATGGTCTCGACTTTCTCTTCTGTATCTAGAGCCATTTCATAAATGTAAATTTCGTGATTCATTTGGTTAGCATTTCTAATATCATATCATATGCTTACAATGAAATCATTGCTTTTAGATGTATACTGTACATATGCTTATTGTGTGTACGACCATTTTTTTAAATACATTACATGTATTTTTTGGGTGGGATTGTAAAAACACATACTCTGGCTTCTATGTTTTAGTATTTACTCTTAGATGAACATAATAGCGTGGAGTGAGTGTTGTAAACCATTTTAGGACACTTTTGTAAATTTCACGCGTCATGCCCTTATATAGGTATAAATCACTATGTCCTTATGAAGGCATAAGAATCATAACCATATTTAGACATAGCTCATGCAGACCAAATACGGCAGGGCTACTTCCACTAGTTCCGAAAATCTACAACGATTTCTTTGAAAACTCGGCTTCAGAAGCTAAGGACTTTCCTTTGCTCGCGAACTGACTTGTCCAAGAACTCATGGAGTTTTCAAAGAACTGAGAGTCTTTAATTTTTTTTTTTTTTTTTAAATATATTTTTATTGCAGAGTTATAAACCACAGGATACAATTAATCAGCCAGTACACTTGTGAGATCCCCCCGTCCAATAAGAAATCCCAGTCGTACACAGCCATTCAGCCTGCATCCCGGAGGCCGGGCGGCATATTATATCGCTCAAGAGGAACACATCACAGTGCACGTCCCATAGGGACCCTGGCTGAAAGATCGTTTTGCGTATCTGCTTTTACCCCCCCACCCACAACAACATTCCCGTCAGCCATCCCAGTGATAGTCAGTGATGTCGCCCTTGTCGGGACCCGCCCTGGGCGCTATGGGTCGTCACACCTGGCCGCTCTACCCAGCCATTCTACCCTCCACATAGTATCCACCGTCCCAGTAGATCCAAGGCCCTAACAAGCGACCATCTAATGACTTCCGGCCCTCCCCAAACACCCTACAACCAACCCCCCCAAAGCCCCCCCTCCCCTGGCAACTGCTAAGGTGTGTGCCTCGTCCTGTCGAATTGGATGGGTCCACTACAGTGCGTGGTACTATACTTCTGTGTTCGCCCCGCGGTGTCCAGCGGCTTAGTGCTCGCCATCCTCATCCTCTACCAAAGAATCACGCAAAGCCTGTACCACTAACTCCCATGCACGCGCCGCATCCAATGCCTTCTCATTCCCCAACTTTACAGCTTGCTTCATCCGGAGCACACTCTCGCAGTCAGACCACCGCAGCAGCTCATTCTTCCATCTACGCAGTGAGGGTCCCCCCCTGGACTTCCAATGCCACGATATTTCCCTCTGTGCCAATATCAGGCCCAGGTCTATGAATTTGCTTGTCACCCTGGTGTGCTTAGTATGCGGGAACCAGAGCAATAGGCACGCCGCCATGTCGAATTCCACCTCCCTGTCAGTCACTTCATTCAGAAGTTCCCCTACCTCCGCCCAGTAAGTCCCCAGTTGTGGGCACCCCCAAAACAAGTGGTCCATGTCCGCTCCCGGGGACGAACACCGCGGGCAACAGGCATCCGGCACCTGAAAGTACCGCTGTAATTTCTCAGGAGTTAAATAGGCCCTATGGAGCACATAGAAATGCACCTGCTGAAAGCGCGCGTTTCTAGTGCCCTTCCACGTGCGTCGCAGGATGTGACCCCATGCCGTATCCGGTATGGGCCGGCCGACGCTCACCTCCCATTTAGCCTTGAGCCCTTGGAGTGGTTCCAGCCCCTCGTTCAGCATCCTATTATGGAGGCACGTCACAGCTTTGAACGTACCAGCCGCCATCACCACATATTGGCACGCCATAGTCGTCGTGGGTTCCAGGAGCCCCTCTTTCCAGTGCTTTTGTATGGCAGCCACTACTGCCGCGTGTAGGAGGAAGCCCCCATCAGGCAGCCCGAACTGGTCCCGGAGCACTTCGAACGGCGCCAAAGCCCCATCTATGTACAAGTCGCCCACCACCTGCAGTCCCGCCTCCTCCCAATCCAGCAACGGGGACCAATCTCCTCCGTGCGGCAATGCCGTCAACATCCCGATCGGGATCTCCGGGGCATAAGGCCGCGATGCCCTCGCTCTCCGAAGGCTCCTTTGCCAGCACAGCCAGAGCGTCCGCTCTTCCATGGTGAGGGCCCGTAACTCGAGCCGCTGCTGCATGATGATGTAGGACAGCACGTGGCGTTGTATTCCCCGATCCCGGTCCTCCTCCGGGCCCCGGAACACCCTGGCTACGTTCTGTGTAAGGACCTGCAACTGCGCTGCAAGATAATACAGCTCGAGGTCGGGCACAGCCATGCCCCCTTCCAGCTTGGGGCGAAGTAGCGTGCTCAGGGCTACTCTACGGCGGCCATGCCCCCATAGAAAGCCAATTATCATTGACCGCAGTTCTCTGAACACCCCCTGGGGAATCCAGACAGGCAGTGTTCGGAAATAATAGAGGAAGCGGGGGAGCGCCACCATTTTCAACAGTGCTATCCTGCCCAGGACTGTCAGCGGGAGGGTTGACCAGAAAGACAAGCTGCCCCGCAGCGCCCGGACACAGCGGCCAATGTTGCCCTCCAATAGGTCCGCAGCCGCGTGGTAAATGCGGACACCCAAATAGGTGATGCAAGAGGGTTCCCATACCACACCCAAATCGCTGCTAGGGGCTGGCGATCCCGCTCGCAGCGGGAACACACAAGTCTTCGCCCAATTGACCTTAAGGCCCGACAGCCGGCCGAACTCAGACAACAGATCCATCGCTCCAACCAATGTCCCCGAGGTGTCAGCTAGGTACAGGAGCAAGTCATCCGCGTATAGCGATATATAATGCCACTGCCCACCACTAACTATCCCCGCGTATCGGTCACCTGACCTCGCATGGACCGCCAAGGGTTCCATCGCCAGGGCAAACAATAGGGGGGAGAGAGAACATCCCTGTCGCGTTCCCCTGCCCACTGGGTACGCCGTAGACACCAGGCCGCCCAATCGTACTCTCGCCGTCGCCGAGGTATATAAGACCCTCGTCCACCTCCGAAACCCCTCGCCCATGCCAAACCTCTCTAGCACTCCATCCAGGAAAGGCCATTCCAAGCTATCAAAGGCCTTCTCGATGTCCACAGACAGAACCGCCGGTGCTCCCTCCCTGTCCAAGATGGCGTCCATTATTCCCACCAGGCGGCGGGTATTCAGCGCCGTGCTCCTCGTGGGTATAAACCCGGCCTGGTCCCTGTGTACCAGGCCCGTCATATGCGGGGCCAGCCTGGTGGCCAGGATTCGGCTCAGGATCTTATAATCCACCGTCAGCATGGACAGCGGGCGATAAGACCTCACATCCGCGGCATCCCGGCCAGGCTTGAGGAGCGGTACAATCAAGGCCTCCCGCATGGACCCAGGCAATGCCCCCGTCTCGAAGGCTTCCGTATACACCACCAGCAGCCTGGGCGCCAAGCTGTCCACATATTGTTGATAGAATTCAATTGGCAGTCCGTCCACCCCGGGCGTCTTGTTGCGGGCCATATGTTTGATGGCCACCCGTATTTCCGTGAGCGTGATCGGGCTACCCAGCTCCCTCACGTCTTCCTCGTCCAGGACCGGGAGCTGCCTCTCCCCCAGGTATTCCGCGATGTCCTGAACCCCCACTCCCAGCTGACTCCGGTATAGTTCCTCATAATACCCCCTAAATCGTTCCAATACCGCTGCCTGGGAGTACACCATCTCTCCCTGCGCATTATTAATGCTGAGAATCGGGCAGCCCCTAAGTTCCGGGTTAGCTAGTCTGGCCAAGAGGGTACCCACCTTGTCCCTTTCTGCGTGTGCCCTGATGATGTACTGCCTATAGTCATAGCACCTCAAACGTTCCGTCTCGGTGGCAACCACTTCCTTCGCCTCCAACAACTGGGCCTGTAGACCTGGCCTAGCCGGCCTGCGGCGCTCCAAGTCCCTCAAAGTTTCTTCCGCTTTCATTAGGTCATTCAGCACAGTCGTACGAGCATTCGAGAACCTACCCAAACACACCCCTCTCACCACCACTTTCATTGCATCCCATTCAGTAGACCTACTCGCAGCCGTGCCCTCATTCACTCCGAAATAACTATCAATGCCTTGCCGAACCGCATCGCTGAACACAGAATCCTCTAGCGTCTCCGGCCGAAGCCGCCATGTTGGTATCACTGAGCGCTCTCTCTGCCACTGAATGTGCACCAATAGGGGGTTATGATCGGATATAGTCCTAGCCAGGTACTCCGCATGGGTAATCAATGGGGCTAGGGATCCCCCGCAAAGCACCGAATCGATCCTGACATGTAGATCATGGAGAGCGGAATAAAAGGAATAATCCCTGGCTCCCCTGTGCCGCTCCCTCCAGACATCCAGCAACCCCCATCGTTCCTGCCAGTCCTTCCTGTGCTCGGCCAGCCTGCGCACCGGAGAGTCTACTAGGGGGGGATGGGACCTATCCAGAGCAACATCCGTAATCGAGTTGAAGTCCCCCCCTAACACTATCGGACCCGCCAGGAAAGAGGCCAAGGACCCCGAGAGACTATCAAAGTATCGGCCTTGGTCAGTGTTCGGTGCATAGACACAGCAGAAAACCACATCCCGTCCATATAACCTCCCCTCCACCGCCACAAACCTGCCATCCGGATCTACTACTTGATTCAGCACTTGAAAGGGTATCCCCGCCCTCACCCAGATCAACACCCCCCTGGCATACGCTGAGTAAGTGGTGCCAAACACCTGGCCCGCCATCTTTTCTGCAAGGCAGCGCACTCTTTTTTGGTGAGATGAGTCTCCTGGAGCATCGCAATCTGAACCCCCCTGCGTACCAGATATGCATGTACTTTGTGACGTTTCACCATGGTCCGCAGCCCCCGGACATTCCACGTTAGGCATTTCAAGTTAGGTAATGTCCCCATTCCAACTTCGTACAGTCCGAATCAAATAACAAAGGTCCATGGCCCCCCCATTGCAGTTGCCCCCCCCCGAACATTCCCAAAACTGAAACACTTCCCAAACCCCACTCCCCAGGACAGAGCACACGAACCCAATGGCCGCCCCCATCCAAACCTTGAACCAACTGCTCACACACTTACCCTGTGGTCTCCACCACAGTCGACCTTAAGGGCCCAAGGGGGGTGAGTCGCCGCCGACCCCAGCTAGCGGAGCCCGCACCCCGCACCTTCATCCCCTCCAAAGCACACAGCTCCCCCTCCCGGCAACCCGCCCTCCATCAACAGGATATCACCCTACCATGAAGTCCCGATCTAGTCCCAGTTCTATCTCAGCCGCAGAAAATACCATCCGATGTCTGTGGGGTTACTATCGGCCCCTTCGAGCTTTCCGCCTCTGAAAGTTCCTCTCCTGTCGCCTTCCCCTCCCGAGTCCGTTTCTGCCCGTTCACTGTACTGTTGCGACCCTGTAATGGCCGCTGTCGCTGCGAGCGCATCCCTCTTCTCCGCCGCCATTTGAGCCTCCCGTTTCTCCTGCTGGCGCCTGTTGCGGGACCTGATGCGTTGTGACTGCCTCACCCGGGGCTGCTTGGGTTGGTCTCGCCTACTTTGGTGTGATCTGTCCGTCCCCGCTCTATATGACTCGAGCCATTGCCAAACTTCGTCCGGAGTCTGGAAAAAGTGCGTAGTGCCGTCCATAATGATCCGCAGCTTGGCTGGGTAGAGCAAGGAGTACTGGATGCCTTCCTCCCTGAGCTCCTTCTTCACAGCGAGGAACGATGCCCTGTTCTTCTGGACCGCTTGAGTGTAATCCGGGAAGATCGTTACCTTACTGTTCTCCACCTCATACGGGCCCGACATCCTGGCCCGCTGGATGAGAAGATCCCGGTCCTTGTAGTGGATGAGCCGCACCACCATCGGTCGGGGGGGCGGCCAAGCCCCGGCGGGCGAGCAGGCACCCGGTGAGCTCGCCCCAGAGTGAAAAAAGGAGTAAGCCCCTCCGGTGCCACCACAGTGCGGAACCAGTTCTCCATGTAGGCCACCGCATCCTCCCCCTCAATCCGTTCCGGCAGGCCTACGACCCGCACGTTGTTCCGTCTATTGCGGCCTTCGGCATCCTCCGCCCTCCGCTCCAGTGAGTCCAGTCGGGCCAAAATGTCCGTGATCCTGTGCTCCGCGGTCACCACCGATGGCTTCAGGTCCAGCAACAGCTGGTCATGGTCCTTGACCATGTCTGCCAGCTTCGCGTGATCCGCGCGTAGCAGCCCCAGGCCCGTGGCCACTTGGGCAATGTCATTGTGCAATGCTTCCTTAGTGGAGGTGATCGCATCAAGGATGGCATCCAAACGCCGGTTCAGCCGCTGTTCCTGATCAAGCTCCGGGGAGGGACTCTCACTCAGCCGAGTTGATGTCGCCGAGTCCCCCTCGCGACTCCCGGGCATCGGCCCTCCGATCGCCGCCATGCCAGGCTGCTGCGTCACAAGTCCAGTCGCCCGTTTTGCGATTACGCCCGTGGTTCCGTGCCGGTCTCCGGGCACCGGGCAGCGCAATGTCCCCGCCGACGCTCTCAGGAACAATGGCCAGGTGGACGGGCTCCGTTCCGTCACCCCCCTCCGGCCTGAGGGGGGAAGGATGAGTCTCAGGGCGGTGGCCAACGAGGGTCCCCGAGCTCCTGGGTGAATCAGGTCAGCGTCCCCTGGTCTCAGGACACAGCACCGCCAATCCTAGTGCCTCGGGCAGCCGAGTGCAGGATCTCTTGCCACTCGGCGACAACTTGGCTCAGGGCTGAAGTTCGGGACCGTCCGACCTCCTCGCCGCCATTTTCTTCTCACCCTCGGCAACACCTCGGCCGCCTCTTCTCTCGATCTTCTTGGGGCCAGCAGTCCCCCAGCGACTCTCCGATTGCGCCCAGCTGTCCCCTTGCACTTCAGAGGGCAGGAACGTCGTCTTCGGGTCGCCTAGGGTCCCGAAAACAGGAGAATTAGCGGGATTCCGCGCGGAGCTGCGAGCTCACGCCGCCATCCCGATCGGCGTCCAAGCCACGCCCCCAACTGAGAGTCTTTAATGACGTTATTATGTCCACCTTTACGTCAAACTCAGCAACTTCAAGGTATAAATATGCCCACACTTGCCTTAACAAACACACAGTGGTTTGGAGCAGTTCGACTATCTACTTGCCCGACGCGCCCTGCTACTGCAAGTGCTGAAGGAAGCCGACCCTCCAGCAGACATACTGAGAGAGACGCTGTCTTTTCTCCTGCCAAGAAATCCAGCTCCAGTGTTTCCAAGCTACCCTTGCGGGTTGTTGGGAAATCGAGTCCTGAGCCTGACCTCCTTCGTTCCAAACTAAGGGACGGAGCTGATTAGACCCTAATAGAAATCTTGGACAGATTCCTGGAAAAAGAATACTATATTTATGCTACACCTCACTTACTTCTTCCCTTGTACTAAGCTTAGGTTAGGTACATCGGGGTAGGCGTATTTTAGAAGCACCAGTTGAGTACTTTTAGACTCTGTTATTTATGTATGTATTTATCTATGGTTTAGCAACCATACAATACTCTTACAGTATTATTTTGTTCTACTCTTTATACTGTATGCATTATATTTTACAACCAGTTTAACGATTGTAGCAATTCATTTCTTATGCTTGAGAAAGTAGACTGTTCAATAGAACCTTTTTATTGAAAACGCCCGTCAATCTATTTCTCTGCACCTCTAGTGAAACGAAGCATGCACGATTGACTAAGTGAAATATCTATCTATTGTTTCCACAACTCTGATGATCAGTTTTATCTTGGGGAAACAAAGTTGTCATGTTTATGCGGTTGTCAGAAACTAATCCCTTCTTATGAATTCGAGAAAGTTTCTAGTGACCTCTGAGCTAGCTGGCACTCACAATTAAGTCTAATATATTCGATAGAGACCTATTCGACCTCAGTCCTACGTCTGAACTATAGGATATATTATTCCAATGCGCAGAGCCTATGGGGAATATAGGAACTACACTACACCATGACCAGTGGGGCAAAGATGAAACCAATCGGGTCTAATTGATGATGATAACAAAGGCCATTAGGGGCTTTTGTGGCACCAAGTGTCATTGCCACATTGAGGCATACTAATTTAGAAGAGAAATGAAATGCATTGTGGACTCATCTGCTCTAAATAGGATATCTGACCACAAATATTTATTTTATCTGATAGAGATTTCTAGCTGCAGATTCCTTACCTATGAATTTTCTAGGCATCAGACTAGATCCAGAAACGTTTGCATGAGTAATACCCCTGCATGCTGTCAGGTGGCTCAGTTCGGCTGTGCGTGATGTCGTCAGCATCGTTGCTGTCGGTTGTTACAGGCACGAGGACATCTGTTCTTTTCCTTCCATGCCGGTTAGCGCTGATCCGGAGAATAGCTACCTCTCTGTCTCTTTTTACCAGGCTTTTTTCCACATTTTTTTTTTCTTGAGTGTCAAGAGATGACCTCTAAACGGGTACGTTTCAAGCCATGTGGCGCCTGTCACTGAGCCATCTTCTATGCTTATGGTGTCTCGAGCCTGACCATGGCTTGAAGTTGTGCTCGGACTGCCGGGCCATAGCGCCGATGGCCTTGAGAGAGCGGTCTATGAAGCTCTTTGCAGCCCGGTACTTTCCCCCCATCGAGCGTGACTCCTCGGAGGTCCTAGTCCAGATCAAGGAAGAGTAGATCATGTGATCGCTCCAAGCACACCCAAGTTCTCTTCGTCGCACTCAAGGTCCTCAGGACACATGGGGAAGTAGCATAAGAAGAAGTCCAAATGAACTTCGACTTCCCCTCGAAAGTCGTCCGTCTACAAGACGAGTGGGAAGCATCGACGCTCCAGGAACGGTTAAACAAAATCATTGCCCAGTCCGACTCCACACCTCCCCCCATTTCCGGGAGCTGGAGCATCCCCTGACAAAGTTAGAGAATTTTACAAGGCCATTGGCCGAGTATTTTAGTGGGCCGACATCTCCGGTGCCGCCTTCAGGCCCTATGGGTCGGTGGAGACCCATCAGGTTTCACACCGACTGCTCCGGCCTTGGCACAGGTGGGGTCAAATGGATCCAATTTCGTATCCGGGTTGGTGCTGGGCGTGCCAACGAGACATTCCCCGGTACTAGTCCCAAAGTCGATGCTCCCGGCGACGCCTGTGCCCACCAGTGGTGCCAGCCCCATTGTGATACCCGATGACTCGGAATCGGATCAACGTCAGTCGTCGTCGACTTTGGGGCCAACAAAGCCCAGAGGTTTTGCGTTGTTGCTTGTTCATTTTAAAGAACTTTCACGCCTGGGAGAAGAATGGGAGGGGTGTATGGACCCTTTAGAACACCAGATGGAGGCTCCTTGTGAGGATTTCAACTTGCATAAGGAGCTTTGCAAAGGCCAGTGGACTTTACATCTCTCCAGATGCGTGTATGATCGCTCGGCCTACTGTGGCTATGGAGGAGGGGACAGCTCATGCTACGGTGGTGAAGAGGACCACGGATATCTTTGTCCTGAAGCTGCCCTCGGTGCAGGTCAAGACACACCTTTTGACCGAAGTGTATCAACCTGGGGCTTCCTCATCCAAACACCTTTTACCCTTCAATGAGGCACTTCTGGTCGTCCTTAGAGGCACCTGGTCCAAGTCTAGCCGAGGGGGCTCCTATGAACAGAACAATAGTACACCACCATCGCCCTGCACCGGTTGATTCAAGTTTCCATAGCCAACACCCCACCCCTGAGAGCTTGGTAGTTCGAGTCTCAACATTCCACTGCACTTTTCCTACCACTCCCCCACCCAAGGAATCCAAGAGGCTGTATGCACTTGGAAAACGTTGTTTTCTTCCACCAGCCTTGCATTGCGGTCGGTGAACACCTTAAGCCTTTTGGGCTGTTTCTCACACATCCTATGGGAAACAGTCAACCAAGTGCTGCCAAAGGCTCTAGAGGAGGCCCGGACTGTGCTTTCCCAAGCAGTAAAAGATGGGAGAGATGCGGCAATGTTCACTATCATGTGTAGTCTGGATACGACTGAGTCACAGGACAGAGCTGTTTTGTCTGCACCATGCCTGGCTGAAAACATCTGGCTTCCTAGGGGATGTCCAGGCCATCCTTATGGACATGCCCATCGATGTTACTAGTCTCTTTGCGCAGAGGGCAGACTCTGCACTGGAGCCCTTCAAGGACTCACTGGCTATGGCCAGGACCTTGGCCCTCTTGGTAACACCTCTCTCCCAGTCTGCTTTTTGTCTCTTTCATGGCAATGGAAGGGGTTTTCAACTGCATCTGCCATCCCCGAGCCACCGTCCTGCGCAGACTGTCCAAGTTGTGTAAGGATGTGGACACAGTACATTCCGACCTAGTGGAAATAGTAGCCAGAAGTCACCCCCACCCACACCTCAGTAGCTTCATCCTCCAAGCCTTCCTACTTTGGTTTTGCAAAATCATGGCAGTCCAGTTAGAGGGAAAATTCAACATCATCTCCTCTGCTGGCTGTCCATCAGGTAAATGGGTCTTGCAGATCATTCGGGATGGCTATCTCTTCCTTTTCTGTTTTTTCCTCCTACTTTACTGCCAACTCAAGAATGGCTTGTGGAGGATCATCTGCTTTTGCTCCAAGAGGATGTTACAGCTCTCCGAGCAAAGGGGGCTCCAGAGAAGGTTCCAATTTCAGATGTAGGCAGTGGTTGTTATTCATGCTACTGTCTGATACCAAAAAAGAACAAAGGCTTCCATCCTGTTCTGGACCTCCGGACCATCAATCTCTTCCTCAAAAAGGAGAAATTCAAGATACTAACGGTGGCTCAGGTCTTGTCTGCCAAGGAGACTGACTAGTAGCGTTGGACGTGTAGGATGTGTATTTTCACCTCCCGATTCTGCCGGCTCACAG
Organism: Lissotriton vulgaris; assembly: GCF_964263255.1. Classification (NCBI taxonomy): domain Eukaryota; kingdom Metazoa; phylum Chordata; class Amphibia; order Caudata; family Salamandridae; genus Lissotriton; species Lissotriton vulgaris. Next base: position 133,442,170 of record NC_141699.1, on the reverse strand, counting down.
TCGTTACCTGCGGTCCAAGATAAGACCGGAGCATTTTCAGTTCACTGTGCTACCCTTTGGCCTTACCAGTGCCCCTCGGGTGTTAACCTTGGTGATGGCGGTGGTTGCAGCTCATCTGCTCAGGTTAGGTTTTTCAGTTTTCCCTACCTGTTAAAGACGTCCTCACCCCAGACTGTAGTTTCCCTCCTCCAGAAGACTGCAGATCTCCTGCATTCTCTGGGGTTCACTATATATGTGCCGAAGTCACACCTGCCTGACTCCATCCCAGACTCTCTAGTTCATAGGAGCTTTTCTGAACACAGTGCCGTTTCGTGCTTATCCTCCCAAGCAGCAAGTCCAGGATATTGAGGTTATGATACTGATATTTCAGCCTCTATTCTGCATTTTGGTGAGAATGATTCTTAGGCTGCTAGGACTCATGGCCTCCTGCATCCTGTTGGTGAATTATGCCAGATGGCATATGCGGCCTCTGCAGTGGGACCTGGAATTTCAGAGGGTGCATCATCAGGGGAATCTCTCTGACATGGTTCGGATCTCGGCGAGAATGGCAAAAGGCCTGCAGTGATGGTTGACAAACCGCAATTGGGTCAGAGGCAGACCCCTCTGCTTTCCCCACCCATATCTCACAGTAGTGATAGATGTGTCACACCTGGAGCGGGGCAGCCATCTGGGTGAGGTGGAGATCATAGGACCCTGGTCTCTGGCGGAGTCGGGGCTCCACAATAACTTGTTGGAGCTTCGGGCAATCCGACTAGCATTGAAAGCATTTCTTCCCTCTGTTGAGGGAAAGTTGGTGCAAGTGTTCACGGAAAATATGACCGCCATTTGGTACTGTAACAAGCAGGGTGGTGTGGGGTTGTGGACCCTTTGTCAAGAACCCTACACCACTGGGCATGGCTGAAACAGCATGACATAACCCTGGTGTTTCAACACCTGCCAGGTTCTCTGAATGCCAGGGCGGACAAACTCAGCCTTTGATGCCTAGCGGATCATGAATTACATCTTTAGTCTGAGGTGGTCCCTTTCAATAGAAGGCAGCGTCTTGGTTAGATCTGTTCACCTCCTAAGAGAATGTGCAAAGTCAGCAGTATTGTGTACTGGAGTTTCTAAAATGGTTATTTCTCGGAAACTCTTTTTGTTGCAGTTGGAACTCAGACCTCTTGTACGCCTTTCCGCCTATACCACTTCTGCCCAGAGTTCTCAAGAAGATCAAGAACAGCCAGCCCCAAGTCATTCATGTGGCTCCGGACTGGGCATAGAGAATCTGGTATCCTGAGCTTCTTCGAATGAGCATTAAGTCTCCGATCAGGCTACCCCTTCGGGAGGGTCTTCTTCACAGCAGCATCGGAGGGTCCTCCACCAGAACTTGTCAACTCTCCACCTACCTACGTGGAGATTGAGCGGCAATAGTTCATAGCTTTTGACCCTCCTCCTGAATTCTGTAAAGTTATTTTAGCAGCCAGGCAGTCCTCCACCTAAATGGTATATGCCTGCTGTTGGCAAAGATTTGTAAAATATTGTACAGAAAGGTCTATTGATCCTCTTTTGGTATCTCTTTCTGATTTTCTCCTCTTTATTCTTATCCTTGCCCAGCAGGGCTCTGCTCCAGGCACTCTCCGGGGATATCTTTCTACTCTTTCCACTTTTTGCTGCTGCCTAACCAACTCTCTTTATTCAAGTCCCCTATTTTAAATGGGTTTTTGAAAGGTCTTGTATGTATGTCTCCCCTACTCCCTTTATCAGGACACAGTGGAATCTCAATCCAGTTCTCATGAATCTCATGTGTGCTCGCTTTGAGCCATTGCACAATTGCCATGTCCAGTTGTTTTCCATCAAGACAGCACTTCTAGTGACAATAACATCTGCCCGGAGGGTGAGTGAGCTTCAGGCTTTTTCATCCAAGCCTCTCTATCTCATGACATTCTTGGATAAGGTGGAACTTTGTACTCAAGCCTTTTTCACTCCACTGCATCCCTCTAAGGACGAGGAGCGTCTCCATCTTCTGGACAAAAAAAACAGCATTGTCGCTCTACCTTGACTGCACAAAAGAGTTCCTGGGCTTGCGATCCCATTCTACCAGAGGAAAGGCTGCGATCACAGCACTCATAATGTTCCAGTTCTGAATATATGGCAGGCAGCAACGTGGGCTTCATTGCACATGTTTGCTAAACACTACTGCCTGGACAGTCTGCCGTAGGGACGGTCATTTCATTTCACCCGTCAATCCTGCAGGACTTTCTAGTCTATTAATATGTCTGCAGCCCACTACCAGGATGTGTAACTGGGATATCTATTCAAAGGTAAGGAATCTGCAACTAGAATTCTCTATCAGATGAACAGGTTACTTACCTTCAGTAACGCATTATCTGGTAGAGACAATATCTAGCTGCAGATTCCTTACAGACCTACCCCTGCATCCTTGCTCAGCTAATACATTTAATGCATTAATGAAGGTAAGTAACTTGTTCTATAGGGTCAAATCTAAGGGCCTTAATTGTGGATTTTGTTGCTAGATGTCCTGATAAAGAGTATATATGGAGAAACATCAACACAACTGGGCATTAACAAATAGAAAGTGCGCCCTTGGGACCAATAATGAATGCTTCTGAAGAACTGCGATACGAAGTAAAAGCGTTTTGTACACGTTGAGGTTTGTAGCTCAGTTCCTACAAACTATTTTCCTTGTAATTTATTCTCTCATAACACAGTTGGATTGCCACTCTCATGACCGCTTCTCCACCTACTTATCTATTATTTAATGTCTTTTAATAGGATAATGGGTGTGGTGTGGTGCCCGCTAATTATTTTTATCTGAATATTCTATTTTATAGAAATTGGAAGTCAACCTGAAGACGAATCCCGGCACCTTAACAGATCTTAAATTTGTCCTTGCCACAATAGCACACATTCGAGACATGTCCTTGACTGTGGAAATGAGATTCAATGATATCCAGGAGAGGTACCGCACTTTAGCAATGTACAATATACAGGTGAGTGTACTAATCATCCCAAGCTTCAACGTTGCATTAGAGGCACAAATATTTCAGATTTACATGTTAACAATGTTTGAGTCACCAATAACATGAAAAGGTTGTGTTATGAATCTCTAATCGTTCAATCAACAGTCAATCCTTGCGTTGAAAATATCTCTAATGCACCTGCAATAGGGGAAGATGTAGAGCTTGGTTTGCATTCCAGACATTCATTTCATATATTCTTGCATTGATTAATGACCTATGATTATCTACAAATCCTAATTGTCTTATTGTGGACCACAACATCAGACTCTTGTGGCAATCTGCAAAATGTTTTCGATGATTATAATACTGACTCAAAATGTAGCATATAACTTCAGATGTTGTATTGATGATAGCACGTGGGCTTTTATGCAATGAATCAAGTAGTCCAATTAGGTGTGATCAAGGGTATAACACAGTTCTAGTAATTTAAAGGTTAATTACTGAAATAGCAGACCGTGTTTGCTGTGTTGATTTTATTATTACTATTAGCTGTAATGAATGGCACAGCAAGGTCTTACTGTCTCCAGGATATATCGGCTATGTGTGCCAGTCCCCTGGGTTGAGCAATGTAGGATTTTTTTCTTATTTTAACATGTCTTCTTGAGTTTTCTGATGAATGAATGAGTGAATGAATGGTTAGCTTTTATATAGCGCACAGCTACTCAACGAGTGTACCCGCGCTGGGCATGAAAGAACAATCGAAGGGATCAAACAAGGACTGTAGAATTAAAAGTTTAAATAGATGAGTTATCAGAGATTTCTTTAAAATCACCCTATCAGTAATGGATCTGAGCTGGAGAGGCATCTGATTCTAGATCTTTCCAGCAAAAACCACAAAGAGGGCCACACCTCGACGTTTTCTTTTAAAGCAGGGGACCGACATCAGCCGTGCATTCTTCGAGCGCAACAGCCTTCCTGGAATGTACTCGACTATCCTCTCCTTCAAGTATCTGGGCCCGGTGTTGTGAAGGGCTTGATGAACTATCATTATAGCCTTAAACACGATTCGCTTACGGACCTGCACCCAGTGTAGTTGCGTTCAAAATTGGGACTAGCCATGGTGTGTATCACCTGGAGACGTAGTTAATAGTCTGGAATTTCCAGGTAGAATACATTGACGTAGTCCAGCATAGAGAAATGGGCACCCTAACCACTGTTATCTGAACGTCACCTGGAAGAAAGTGCAAGATTGTCATGAGCATTCTGAGAATCCAGTTGCAGGATTTCTCCACCGCCGCAATTTGGGCTTTGAAGGAGAGCTGAGGTTCAATTAATATACCCAAATGTTTTCGCCACCTTAATCGGAGCAGGCGGCAGGGTGTTGCTGCTAGCCTGGCTCCTGCCCAGCCCAGCTGGTAGTCGGTGGCCAAATAACAGGATCTCTTTTTTTTCTGGATTGCATTGTACGTGATTCATTACGAGCCAGCCCATCACTGCTTTCATATAGAGTGTAAACATTTTTTTGCCCTATCTGAATCACATTCATATGTGAGCAGTAGCTGAGCGTCATCGGCATACACCGCTGCGTAGTCCTAAATCTCATGTCATCTTCTTCTTCTGTTTAGCAAACATTAAGCTCAGGATGGAATGCATTTTACAATGACATACATGGAAAGATGTCCTCAATTTGTGTTAATGTCATAATCAACATAAATAGCTAGTGGACCTTGTGTACAGCTATCTCAAGTTGCAGAATTAAGTGTATTGTTTTGTGCATGCTACTATCCACAATATACAGGTTTTCAATGTGTAGGTGTAGCTGTAACCCTTTCAATGCAGGAGTCGATTTCCATACTCTCATATATCTATTAAGTATCTCTGGGTGCCCCTTCCAGATTTAGAATAGCACATTTCCCTCTACTGTTCATATACAATCTCAATGGTACTTAATATCCCAAGGGTTCACTGTTGGGTGTTCTCGTAATCCCTAGATTTCCTCTCCTCGTAGGGCAATGCTTTCAGTCTGGCACAATTTTCAAAATTACTTATCCACCTTTTTGAGGGAAGGTTCCTTTTTCACTTTCCACTTCATTGCCATCACCCTCTTATGTAGCACAAATGCTAGATTCAGAAATCCAACCACACATTGTTTTAGGCTTGTGGCATTGAAATGGTCCCATCAAACATACCTCAGGCTTATGAAACGCCTTCCTCGTGAATGGATTTTAATGTACACAGTGAGGTGTTCCCAGTAGTAGGTAACATGGGGCAGAGCAATATCATATGAAAAGTCTGAAGCATGTGAAACAGGGACACAAAGTATCGGATTCATTTCTGGGGCATTAGATATGGCTGGTGAAGGTGATTGGGTATTCCTAATCACGTGTTCTGTGAGACCTTTTCTGGTTATATGAGTACCTTTTCCTATTCTTTGTCTTCCAGTTACTTGCCCTATTTGGTTTCCCAATTTGATATTGGGTTATTTAACTTTGATTTTATTAATTTTGTTTAGGGTTATATAAAACGATGTAAGAGATTGTTTGTGCAGTTCTTCATTTTGATTTCCCATTTACTGTGTACCCCTAACATAATGAGCCCCACCTCTGTTTATTTGGACATTTTTGCCTACTGGAGAAAAAGCCTCCCCTTGCAGGAAACCCACCTAAGAGTACTGCCACAGCTTGTATTTGAAAGTGTGAGGTCTTCTTCAATCAACGTCTCCAACACAACAAAGCAGTCTCGAGAAGTACAGGTATCCATCCAGTGTCTAGCATGCTTCCCATCAGTAAAGCTATTAAAGCTCCCTCATTAGAATCCGCACTTAACTGTCCTGTTCTGTCTTATAGGCATTGCAGGCTCTTTTGCCCCTTTATGTGGACATTGTTGCTTTGTAGATGTTCCTTGAGCATGTTTGTTGGTTTTCTTTGTATTATGTCATGCAATAACAGGTCTCTAAACAGACTTAGTCTTTCAGGCTACTCCTTCTATTATAAAGGATACCTGATGTTTTTGACTCCTTTTGGGTTGTTATAACGCTGTGCATTATTACTTAAGATTTTCTTCTTTTCTGAAGGATATTTTCCCCTAATGATGTACCGTTTCTTGTTTATGAAGGTGTTCATGTATATTGGTGCTTTAGGTGAAGCCTCATAGCTTCTACCTTTTGTAGAAGGCTTTTATTCCTATTATACACGATTGTTGCTCCTCTACTGGTCCCTATAGGGGGCAACTCTTTTGATTATTTACCTGTCTCTAGTTTTTGGTGCTTGAGTTTATATTTTCCAGTGTAGTCCCTAGATGACATATAAAAAATTGATGTTTATTTTATAGATCGGTCGGACTCTTTTATTATGGAATCCTTTAAAGTTTATGGTTTCAGTATGGGGGACTTTTTTCTAGATCATCTGTAGATGGGTCTCTATTCATAAAAGTAAGGTCACGTTCTAACCTTGGTTTTTCCTAGGCTACCAAGGTATCTTTTCGATACTTAATATCTTATTCAGCTCTATACTACCATTGCTTAAGAGTGCTGTCTCAAGCAACTTGCATTACTCTGACGGGTTGGATGGCTGTTGCTTTCCTAAGTGCTATGATCGCATTATACTTACATACTGTTATGACAGTATTGTCTGTGGATTCATTTACTTTATTTCTGTATCTTTTCATTTGAATTTTCTTTTATTGATGAATGGGTGTTTAATTATTTGGCTCCTATGTCACTGTATATTTATATTGGATATCTTAGGTTATAACGCATAAAGGTATTGCTCAGTAGCATGGCCTGCTGCTTTGTGTTCCACAAGTTCAAACATGCAGTTCCCGTTGGGATATAGGACCAAATGTTTCTTTTTCTTACGGCCATTTAGCGGTGTATTATAGTCAGGGGTAATGTAATCCCCGTGCATTTAATGTTTTTTTTTAATGACGTTTTCTTACTGTGGTTCTGTCCACAGTTATCGTGAGGTGAAAATGCATGGTTCGGATCCTATTAGGGGTGCAAATAGTTTTATACTCATATTGTTGGTTAGCGTCACAGATTTATCATCCTAACATGGGTATTTTATTCCCATGGTTTAAATGTCTTGTGACTTTACTTACCTGTAATTCCTATATGTTATTGCTCACCTAGATTGTTATGAATGTCTGGTGTGTTTCTCTTGTTTTGGACTGGATTTGTTATAGAAAGAGACTCTTCAAGGTCTTGGTTCAAAGACTCTCCTCAGGGTATGGTATGGCTTTGGCATTTGATTCTAAAGTAAGGAATCTGTGACTAGATGCCTCTATCAGATAAACAAGTTACTTACCTTTGGTAACACATTATCTGGTAGAGACTGGATCTAGCTGCAGATCCTTAACAACCCTCCTGTCCTCCCCACTTTGCGAACTGATTCTTCTTTTGTCTCAAAGATTTAATTTTGGTCATTCACATCCTCAAATTAAAATAAACAAATAAATAATTAAAAGGAAGAATCCAGTGATTATTTAATACAAGAGTGTCTATTATTTTAGCTCACTGTTTTAATAGGTAGTTTCTATACGTGGCTCGACGTTTTAAGGGCAGAAAATAGTAATGGAAGAAACTGAAGTTGGCAAGGGAGTTTTATGGACTTCCTCGACGTCACTCCTGGTGGACAACATCGATATGGATTCGCGTGATGCCCTCTACCAATGTGGGCACATGCTATGGGAATTTTTTTCCGGATCCAGTCTCGTGCCTGGGGAAGTTTCTAAAGTAAGGAATCTGCGGCTAGATTGTGTCTCAGTCAGATAACGCATTACAAAAGATAAGTAACTTGTTCTTTGGTGTCTGAGAAATCATAGTTTAAAATCTTCTTTAATGGTAAAGTCAGATTTTAAGTAACAATTTTGAAAACAGTGCTTTTAGAAAGTTGCCAGTTTCCTCCTCTATTTGGTGCCTGCAGCCCGTTCCTGGGTCACATGAATGGGTGTAGTTTGTCAGTTGGTCCTTTCACATTCCGGCCGGACAGCCACACAATAGAGTGATTAGGTGTCCCTTGATGGGCCAACACTAGCAGGATGGAGGTCGGAGCTGGGCACTTCTCCACTTTCAATTCAATAGGCTATTCTCTGCCTTTACACAAAGAACTTCACACTAGTCCATTGTGTCAGACTTCTTTTCAGTTCATTTTCTGGACCTGCAGGAGAACTCTCAGAGGAATGCCTACTGCTGTGGCCAGCTGTGCACTTCAGAAGATTGCTTTTCTGCGCTTGGAAGGACTGCTCTGAAGCCTGCCTTGAAACCTCAGAGGCCTGCCTAGCTGCTTACGCCCTGTTCCACTGCTTGATTCTAAGACTACCAGAGTGACTCCAAGGGCTAGTTGGGTGACCTACGGAACAGAGTCTCAAGGACTGAAAAGGCTCGAACCATCTTGAACTTGTACCTGTACTCAGACTGAGTGAATCTTACCCCTCCAAGTGGTGCCTCTCCAATGATGGACCATTGGAATTTGTTCTAAAGGTTCCAAGATAGCCAAAATCCAAAACTTGGGACTTAAAAGATTTTTGGCTAAAAAAGTGCTCCAAGAACTGTGAGGATACTGGGACCTACCTGCTCGTCTTTACAATCAAGGTGCATTGCCGGTTGGGCAGCTTTCAACTTGAGGTTCTCGATTTCCAAAAAAGAGACTAAGTCCCAACTTAGAAATCTTCACCACAACTTTGTCCAGCTGCTCCGTGATGATGACGCCTCCTCCTTGGACACTGCCTGTTGTCTTGCCTCGGTGAACTTTACTTTCTCAAACATTTTTCCACAAAATTTCTTCTAAGGCTGAAGGTAAGTGAGGATTGGGCCCAATCCATTACTTGTATCCAACCTGTGCTCCATTGCAGTCTGCCACAACATTCAACTTTGACCCAGTCTTGCAAGACTAGAAGTCTGTGGTTGGCTCTTGGATCCTTTAGGAGCTAGTTTTTACTTTACACTTTTAAAAAGTCATAACTCCGGTTCTACTGATTGGATTTTTGTCATTTTGGTGCCAAATAATGTATTAAAATGTACTCTATTTCTGTAAATTGGTGTGGGACTTTTCTTGTATTTTCACTTTATTACTGTTTGCATACTGCATACATAGTTTGCAGATTGTCTCTAAGTTAAGCCTGACTGGATTTGTGCTAAGCTACAAGAGGTTTAAGCACATGTTAATTTAGTGACTTTAGTGACAGGGATTGTAGCTGTTACTTGAGCAGGGTTTCCCCCACTCAACCAACAACCTAATTTTTCACAAAAATGTATTACCCATACAATTGATACCTTTACTACTATTCCATTCACACTCTCTGGAAACATAAAGCGCTCATTGATTTCTGTTGTTATTGTGTCATCCAGGTCCCTGAGGAAGAAAAAGAACTGGTGATTACAATCAAAGATAAGTGGGAAGCTCTTGTGCGTGAATCTGATGAAGTAGACCACAGCCTTGGACGTGTTAAAAAGACCTTTACGCAGGTACATTTCTTTCAAGATAGATGATTTAAAAGTAAGAGCTCAGAGGTAAAATGAAAAGAATGAACATATTTTCTTAATTTTGCTTCTAACAGATTACCAGAGATGAGATTGGAGAGTATAAGAAAGAGCTGGTCGAATTTGCAGAAAGATTTCGCACTGAAGGGCCGGGTGCCGTTGGAGAGGATCTTGACGCAGGTAAGATGTTACCCATGGTTTTATTTTCATTAGTAAGTTATCATTTATTTTTTGTTTTGGAATGAGTCGTTGCATTTTTCTCAATGGAGACATTAAAACTATTAACGCCAAAATAGCTTTAATGTATCTGCACTCCATAACAGCCTTTAATTTACATTGATATTGTATTGCATGTGCAAAATCTGATTTTTCTGAATGAAACGGAAAACAATCCATTAGCAATGCATTTTCCAGCGTCCTTGTACTTTTTCAGTTCATCTTGTTAATTTCAATAAAAACCATTTGATCTCAGAAGACAAGATCCAGAATTTACCAGGACCCGCAGTTACGTAACTGGCAGCATGGTATTGAACCCATTGAGTTACCCCACTAGAATAATCTTAACATTAATCTCTGTGTGTAATAGCCATACTGATAGTGTCACAATCTGAAATTATTCCTCAGGAACAGCACCCATCCAGAATACCACTTTTTGGCACCCTGCCTCTGGATGTATATATAACACAGAGGGACAGGGTGGCCAAACGTGGGGAAGGGTATTAGGGAAGGTACCGCAGGGTAGGAGAGCTGGAAAACAAATAATGTGTAAATTATGCAAACATGCAAACATTAATTATTTGGATTCATAAGTAGAGATCTCTACATATGTATGTATGTATATATATATATATATATATATATATATATATATATATATATATATATATATATATATATATATATATATATATGTATATATATGTGTGTGTGTGTGTATATATATGTGTGTGTATATATATATATAGAGGCTTTCCCGACCTGAACCACCTCTTCCTGGTCGTGACGCACGAGAGGGAAAGCGGTTGCCACCGATGACCGGCATCGGTATGACTCTGTTAGCGGACTTGAAAATGGTTCGCCAACAGCAACGCGGAACAAACAGACACTTTTAAACAACACCGCCTAATGGAGGGCAGAGAAACTACTGCGGCCAAAAAACTACAGGATCCAGCATGCCCTGAAAACCACGTAATGACCATTGAAGGTCTTGACCACTGGGGGTCAATAAAAGGAACTTTGGCAATCACCTATGGTTTGGCAGCAGCAATGGTGTAAGGGGTAACCTTTGAAAAAGTCCAATGGTGGACGAAACGTGTCAGGAAATTCCCCCGTGAAGTGAATAAATTACCTGTTTGGCAATCCGTTGGTGTGCGACTCCGTTTCCTGCGTTGGTGGGAGTTTGGTGTCAATATTTGGCGGCGTGGTTCTGCCGCGGGAGGACGCACAGTCAGCAAGCGCGCCAGAGGCTTTCCCGACCTGAACCACCTCTTCCTGGTCGTGACGCACGAGAGGGAAAGCGGTTGCCACCGATGACCGGCATCGGTATGACTCTGTTAGCGGACTTGAAAATGGTTCGCCAACAGCAACGCGGAACAAACAGACACTTTTAAACAACACCGCCTAATGGAGGGCAGAGAAACTACTGCGGCCAAAAAACTACAGGATCCAGCATGCCCTGAAAACCACGTAATGACCATTGAAGGTCTTGACCACTGGGGGTCAATAAAAGGAACTTTGGCAATCACCTGTGGTTTGGCAGCAGCAATGGTGTAAGGGGTAACCTTTGAAAAAGTCCAATGGTGGACGAAACGTGTCAGGAAATTCCCCCGTGAAGTGAATAAATTACCTGTTTGGCAATCCGTTGGTGTGCGACTCCGTTTCCTGCGTTGGTGGGAGTTTGGTGTCAATATTTGGCGGCGTGGTTCTGCCGCGGGAGGACGCACAGTCAGCAAGCGCGCCAGAGGCTTTCCCGACCTGAACCACCTCTTCCTGGTCGTGACGCACGAGAGGGAAAGCGGTTGCCACCGATGACCGGCATCGGTATGACTCTGTTAGCGGACTTGAAAATGGTTCGCCAACAGCAACGCGGAACAAACAGACACTTTTAAACAACACCGCCTAATGGAGGGCAGAGAAACTACTGCGGCCAAAAAACTACAGGATCCAGCATGCCCTGAAAACCACGTAATGACCATTGAAGGTCTTGACCACTGGGGGTCAATAAAAGGAACTTTGGCAATCACCTGTGGTTTGGCAGCAGCAATGGTGTAAGGGGTAACCTTTGAAAAAGTCCAATGGTGGACGAAACGTGTCAGGAAATTCCCCCGTGAAGTGAATAAATTACCTGTTTGGCAATCCGTTGGTGTGCGACTCCGTTTCCTGCGTTGGTGGGAGTTTGGTGTCAATATTTGGCGGCGTGGTTCTGCCGCGGGAGGACGCACAGTCAGCAAGCGCGCCAGAGGCTTTCCCGACCTGAACCACCTCTTCCTGGTCGTGACGCACGAGAGGGAAAGCGGTTGCCACCGATGACCGGCATCGGTATGACTCTGTTAGCGGACTTGAAAATGGTTCGCCAACAGCAACGCGGAACAAACAGACACTTTTAAACAACACCGCCTAATGGAGGGCAGAGAAACTACTGCGGCCAAAAAACTACAGGATCCAGCATGCCCTGAAAACCACGTAATGACCATTGAAGGTCTTGACCACTGGGGGTCAATAAAAGGAACTTTGGCAATCACCTGTGGTTTGGCAGCAGCAATGGTGTAAGGGGTAACCTTTGAAAAAGTCCAATGGTGGACGAAACGTGTCAGGAAATTCCCCCGTGAAGTGAATAAATTACCTGTTTGGCAATCCGTTGGTGTGCGACTCCGTTTCCTGCGTTGGTGGGAGTTTGGTGTCAATATTTGGCGGCGTGGTTCTGCCGCGGGAGGACGCACAGTCAGCAAGCGCGCCAGAGGCTTTCCCGACCTGAACCACCTCTTCCTGGTCGTGACGCACGAGAGGGAAAGCGGTTGCCACCGATGACCGGCATCGGTATGACTCTGTTAGCGGACTTGAAAATGGTTCGCCAACAGCAACGCGGAACAAACAGACACTTTTAAACAACACCGCCTAATGGAGGGCAGAGAAACTACTGCGGCCAAAAAACTACAGGATCCAGCATGCCCTGAAAACCACGTAATGACCATTGAAGGTCTTGACCACTGGGGGTCAATAAAAGGAACTTTGGCAATCACCTGTGGTTTGGCAGCAGCAATGGTGTAAGGGGTAACCTTTGAAAAAGTCCAATGGTGGACGAAACGTGTCAGGAAATTCCCCCGTGAAGTGAATAAATTACCTGTTTGGCAATCCGTTGGTGTGCGACTCCGTTTCCTGCGTTGGTGGGAGTTTGGTGTCAATATATATATATATATATGTGTGTGCTTGTATCAAGCAGTATAGGCAAAAAGCACATTGTGAGACTTTCACGAAGCAATGAAATTGGATCCACCAATGAACACAAATATAAAAATATGAAAATAAAAGATTCCAGCAGAGAAATTGTCGTCCTAGCCACAGTTGTACATAAGAACTGCTTTGTAAAACAAATCATACGAGAAGAAACTCTCCTCGAAAATACAGAGCCTGTAGAATATTCAGAAGTTTATGCTCTCCTTTAAAATATAACAACCTTTCCTGTAAGGATATCCAAAATAGAAGTAATGATAATGAAACACCCCGAGGACAGAAAGAAAAAGCTAAAAAAGTAACCTGGCACCAGTAGCAAACAAAAGCAAAACAAATTAATTGAAGCATGCACGCAGAAAGTTCCTCAAAAGGAAGGTGAACCCTGGGGAACTTTGGACTACGAGGCTCCGAGAGAATATGGCCAGAAACAAGCAAACTCCCAACGTCAGTAAAACAAAGCTGTCTGGGAAGAAAAGGTTACTGCCCTCATCAGATGCAGTGAAACTCCTTATTTCGTGCCGAGACATCCCGCCATCTCCCTCCCTACCGCTTACCTGGCATGTTGGATGGAAGGGGGGCTAGGGTAGGAAGGCTGTTAACTTGTTATTTTGAGTTGCAGGTGGAGTTACGGGTGATCCAGAGGCTGAATGGTACATAGGGGTAACCTCTTCAGGAGCACTAGAAGGGTGTAAATGGCAAACAACCCCAGAAAGACCTTAAGGCTGGACCCTGGAGGAATGACGGCGCCCTGTTAGTACTTCGGGGGGTTGTAAACCAGAGCAACCAGGCGCTTGCCTGGAAACGCTCCGCCCCCTCAAAGGGCGTGAGTAAATGGGTGGACTGGTGGTCCACAGGATGTAAGCGGAAATCCCCAGAAATGACGTGGGTAGCACCGGACCCCCGGGGGGTCCAAACACTAGCCCTGTTGGGTTTGTGCCCTCATGTGCCACTAAGGTGACCGTCCTCCTATGAAGGTCCCCTGCATGGGCTGCGGGTAACCTCATAGTGCCAATATCAGCAACACACCCCACTCGTAACCACAGCAATACCATAATAAAGAACACACAAAACTCATTGATTGTAGGAGAAAACATTGCTGCAGGTTTATTTTGGATAAGAAATATGCCAGCATGGTTGGTCAACTTACGGGCGATCCAAGGGCAGGCAGCCCCTATACTGTCCTGCCCACCTGAAGAGCCAAATTGCCCCTCTGCATAACCAAACGGTGCTAACCATTTTGGGGGATTAACCTTTACATCCTGTGGACCACCAGTTCACCCATTTACTCACGCCCTTGAGGGGGCAGAGTGTATCCAGGCAAGCCCCCGGTTGCTTAGGTTTACAACCGCCCAAAGGGGCGCCGTCATTCCCCCATGGTCCTGCTGTAAGGACTTCCTGGGGCTATTTGGCATGTGCACCCTTCTTCTGGTCCTGAAGAGGGTACCCCTATGTATCATTCAGCCTCTGGATCGCCCTGTAACTCTGCCACAGCTCTGGGTGTGGCACATGTCGTACCCAGGGCCCCCCACCAAGGCAGGCATTCTTACTTACACCCTGTTGATTCTAGGGCATCACCCAGCTCCAACATAAACAGGTCCATGCCCATTCTAGGCAAATGGATCCCATCCACATCAAAACATCCTGTGGTCTTGGCATGCAAGAGATGAGTCTGATAAATCCAGAAACCCCTCTGTTCCCTGAATTTTGCGCCTGGCCCTGTTAACCCTCCTGCGAGAAATTTCAACAGACAATTTCTATTTACCTCTGACATGCTTACCAGTCCTTCTGGCTGGACAATTACCATCTACCTCTGCAGGTGTTTACCGGTCCGATTGGGGGAACCTTGCGATGTGTGCACCAGAGAAACCATGCCTTATTCACCGGGCCCATCCGATTTTATTTGATATTGAAGTAGAGTTGAACCAAGCCCTCATGCTTGGGGGCTTGGGCAAGCCTTATTTACCCTTACGTAGGCAAGTTCGATGGCCTCCACTTCACTTGGGAAACCTCTGTTCCCTGGTTTAACCACCGCTTTATTTACCCCATAGGCATGTTCAATGGCCTCTCTGGGAGTGTGAGAACAGATCTCTAATTTAACCTTTTAAGGAAGAAATCCCTATGGTCCCTATGGTCCCCTTTGTGCCAATGGGGCCTTCTTGTTAGGTGTTGCTGAGTCATGTGTCATTACCCCTTATACCCTGTCCCTGGTATAAGATTTGTGATCAATGTAATGGAGGTCTCCTCCAAGGCCATCAGTATAATTGTTAACTGTTATTAATTGTGGCCAGCCCAATACCCTCTACCTGCTGACCTCCGTTATATATGAGAGTACAGCATCGGCCAGAGATTCATAGAAATAAAACTACTGCTCTCCTCTTGACCATGCTTCCGGGTGGTATACTCCATTGTGCACTGTGTACCCTTATGTGCAATTCCATGTGGGGGTTGACTAAGCCCTTGGTTACCACCTTAGTTTGGAAATCCACATTTGGGGGTTCAAGCTGATAACCATAGTGGAAATATGGACCCCCTGGTGAGGGTCATCGGCCAGGGACAGGGGGAGTCTTGTGACGGATGCTGTGGTGCCATGCTTGTGTCCCCACCTGAGTGGTAGGCCACAACCCTGCACAAGATTTTATAGGTACTACTCAAGGATGCACCGAGTTTAACAGAATTCACCCTGTTAGCACATAGTGCTACGCAAGGATCTACTTAGTTTGCTCAGAAATCGTACGCACACATATCAACACCTGGTGCTCCTACGCATCTCAGCCCTGAAGACTAAGCCCTTGTTTTACACCCGTACTTGCTTATTCCCAAACTTAGGGGGTTCACACTCATAACCATGTACTGCACCAGCAGTGGAAGTTTACCTGCTCCTTCCAAATTTGAATTTTCCTGAGTAATTGTCATGCCAAGTATTCTTTAAACATCGTAGCCTTTTAATGCTTTTACCCCTTGTTTCCCCATCATTGGGACAGCAGCACCCTTGTCAGCTGACAACTTCCACATACAGCCTCGCTACTAAGGCTAACAGGGCGGGGATTATTTTGCTTAACTGGAGCAGCCTGTAACCTACCCTTGGTTCCAGGGTGCACATACTTTCCTGAGTTGACTAGGCATTAGCGACGCCCTAAGACGAACCCATTAATGGTATCAAATCCGGTTGAGGGAATGTATGTATTGTGCCCACCAGGCTTGCTTAACTGCAGTCCAATCACAGATGCACACTACCTGCTAACCAAATGTGACCCTTGTTGCTTGCATCGGCAATAGACCTAGTTCACTTAGTTTTCCCTGCAATTGATTGCCCTCAACCGAATCAAAGCTTAGTTCGGCTTCCTTTTAGTCACCTTTTAATTCATGGGGAACCCCACATTGCCAAAGAGTCTTGCGTATTATTAAACCAATGTTAATGTCGGAATCAAGATTCCCAGTTTAATATTTTGCCGCAGCCCACCTTATGTGTGTCCGCTGGGTCCCATCTGCCTCCCTGCAGCTAACCTTGTAACTTAATACAAATACAGCTCCCTTACTGCGCTAGCCTGACTTCAAAGACAACTGGCAACAACATGCCGCCCGCAACTTAGTGAAGAGGATGTTTGGGCCAAACGTACCCGGTCCGTGTTTTCAGCATTTTATACTTATGGAGGCTCCCGTTCGTGTGAAGTGTTTCAAGGTCTTGGCAAGGCATACTTAATCGCCTGTTCAACCTAGGAGACTACCATACTATGCTGTGTACAGGTTAAATTATCCTATGAGCTTAGAAATATGTGATCTTAAGCAAGGGAAACCTTGTACACTTGCTGTGAATCCCTACTTTCTTACAGGAATTTGCCTGTTCGGTTTATGTATGGTGTTAGTCCCTCAGACTTCCAAGGCTGCTTACTATGTGACCAGCTGCTGACGTTAATGATGAAAATCTCCCATTTGCACCTAAACGTGTACACTGCTGCCTTAATGTGCTACGTTCTAAGTGATGAAGTACCTAACTTATGTCGCTTGACCATGGAAAGTACAATTAACCGCATTGTGATGAGAACCGTCATAAGCACCAAATTTTAACCTGGACATACCTCTAAGTGAGAATTGCTCTACCCAGCCATAAGCCCAGAGATACACATGCATTAAACCCACATATACACCTTTGAGTTATGGTAACCTGCCCTAACATCTGCTTCTCCATGCTCCTGGAGTGGGAGCCTGTTGCCTGGAGGTACACTAAGCATGGGCGAATTTTGCGGATCTCGCGTTCGCGGATTTTGCGGATTTGCGAACTCGCAATCCGCAAAATCCGCGAATTCTCGCGAATTTTTTTTATTTTTATGTTTGCACGGGTTTCTGCAAGTTCGCGAGGGTTTTGTACAATTTCGCAAATTGCGAAATTGTACAAAACGCGTGCGAACTTGCAGCAACCCGTGCGAACACAATAATATGAAGAGAAAGAAGCTCCTGGTCACAGGAACAGCACGGGGATTGCGCTCATGAAAGTCAAGGATGCAAAGGCCTCTACCCAGCATCACAGCTGACTTTCCACGGTAGATTTGGGAAGAGGCACACCTGTCCAGCCTCGAAGACGCTCATGATTGTTTTTGGGCTAATGAATGAGTCACTGAATTTGAGCATCAACTAGTTCGAGCGCCCATGTGTGTGTTACTATGCAATCGCCCCGAAGGGCGCAGGGGTCCCTTGAATGAGCTGTCCATCATAGTGGGTGAATGGCGGGAAGACGGTGCAAACCGCGAGTGTGTGCGCGGGGCCAAACGTGCGGGGCTTCCATGCGAGTTCACATGCCTCTTGTCTGCATAAAAGGTCAGAGAAAGATCAGTTCAGCCTGGCCTGTTGTAACTATTTTAGCGCCATCCTAAAATAGTTACTAAGTTAGCTTCAACAGGAAGCTCTAATAGATAAAATCGAGCAACTGCTTTATTTTATCTATTAGAGCTTCCTGTTGAAGCTAACTTAGTAACTATTTTAGGATGGCGCTGGCAGCTTGCCGGCGCCATCCTAAAATAGTTACAACAGGCCAGGCTGCAAGTTTTGAACTTTTGCCCCTGGAAAAATCCGCCGCTCGCGGATTTGCGGATTTTCGGTAAATTCGCGAGAGTTCGCGGATTGCGAATTTACCGAAAATCCGCAAAATCCGCGAGCGGAACGGATTTTCCGCCCATGCTTAAGGTACACCCCCTCTGCCCCTGAAACTCTCAATGATATCAGCTGGCTGAAGCTGCGACTCAATGTATTACATTTGTTTGCCCAGGCCTGTTGAAAGTAAATTGTGTTCCTTTATTCAGAGTCTGGGTGAACTTGAGGTGGCTGGGGGAACTAATATCTGACTTTGCAGTACCATAGTTACAGGGCAATCCAGAGGCTGAATGTTACATAGGGGTGCCCTCTTCAGGAGCACCACAAAGGTGCAAATGCCAAATAGCCACAGGAAGTCCTTACGGCAGGACCATGGAGGAACAACGGCACCCCGTTAGTCCTGCGGGTGGTTGTAAACCTTAGCAACCGAGAGCTTGCCTGAATATGCTCCGCCCCTCCAAGGGGCGTGATAAAATGGATGGACTGGTGGTCCGCGTGATGTATGGGGTAAGCCCCCCTAAATGGTGATTACCGATTGGTTAGGGCCACGGTACAATTTGGCTCATCAGGTGGGCAGGGCAGCTTAGGGGTATCACTGCTGCCTGCCCTTGGATCACCCATAAGTTAAGTCACCATGCTGGCAGATATTTTATTATGCAAATAAACCTGCAGCAATATTTTCTCCAACAATGTGTCATGTATGTTCTTTAATATGATCTTGCTGTGTTTGCAGGAGGAGTATATTGCTGATATTGGCACTAAGGTTACTGCCCTGATCAGATGCTCAGACCCGGTGAAACTCCTCTGGAACATGCCGAGAGCCTTCCTGGAAAGCAGGATACTAGAACACTGTGAGACGAGGACAATTAAGAATAGCAGACATAGCACACATTGTGTCCGAGTCCTTTATAAATGTATCCACCAAAAACACTAAAGCAGTGGATGGCTGCCATTTCCATTTCTATAAACACGGCAGCCATCTTTGAATGGAGCAGAATAGTATAATTATAATATTCCTTTTGAACAATACCACCACTTGCGGCCCTTAACCTCATGTCTTTTGCCACATATTTGAAAATCTTCCTTCCACAGTTTTTTAGAAGATGCTTTGCCGGACGCCATATGGGCATAAGTAACACAACTCATGACAGATGGTATCTGGGTAGCCTAGACAGGTATTACAAGCACATTTATGATAGCAGTAGTAAAGTAGGTCAACTTCTTATGGATACCATTCCTTCTACAGAAACTGTATGTTTTAAATGTCTTAGGCAAAGGCTAGGATTCTGCAAATCTTCAGTTCCCTTTTCAATGCTCAGTTGTTGCAAATACAGAAAACGCTTGTCGCTGTTCCCAGTGGTTCCCGAGGTCAACCCATAAACCTTTGTAAGTCACAGAGCAAGGAAAAAATACATTACTAGAGTTATGCAACATGTTCCCTTTCTAGCTCAACTGACTCCACCACCATGCTCTTCCAGCTTATTTTGGCATTACAGGGAGCCTTATTAAGTTGCATCATTGGATGTTGCTTCGCAGAAAGAGAGAGTTCACCTGTGCCAGTGGGGTCCTCTACTAAAACCTTTTACATTTTCAATAATTTTTTTGTTGGTTTTACAAGCACAACCATAGAATGAAACGACCACTCTCCCAGGCCCAGTCCACCCACAACTTAGACATAACGCTATAATCTTGACGTCCCTTTTGAACAGGAGGTTCCAGAATTTGTCCTTCTCCTCAACTAGAAAACGTTGATGGCTAAGAACAAGCAGAACTGGGTAAGATCATTAAGGGTACCTTTTCAAGGACATTTTGGACCTAAGGTAGTGAAAATGTTTTTCCCTCACAGCCATAGGGAAGAGTAAATGATCATCCTTCACAGCACCAAGGTAGTGAAGCTCGCACCCTAAGGTAGTGAAACATATTCCTCTCATTCAAACCCTCTGTAATGAGTTGGTGGAATTTTTGCTCGATGCAGAACCTTTCCTCTTTGAATTTGTCTCTACCGTGTTGGCTGTAGAGAATGACACTTTCGATTATTAATCTGATGAATGGAATTAAGGCAGGAGTTTATTTTCTCAATAAGAAATAACAAGTGGGAGCAACATGCAAATGGGGCCTTTTCACTATGCTTGGGGCCCATTCTACATTTTCTCAGCCCGTATCTGCCATGCCTCACTTGGCGGACACTGGCAAGAAAAAGGAACGACTCTCGTCTCACACTCAGTAGGACGGGATGACATCACTGTGATCTGGTGGATCTTTGGTGAACAAGCCACAACATTGAAGGTTTACATTGCTTGTACCTCTCTCTGCCTGTACCCTTCCTACCAAAAGTCTATATGCACCTCTCACAGCCCTATGGTCTTCTTGCTTATACATCTACCACCCTGCACACAGGCTGCAACATTCTCCCCTCTCCATTCATACTCTTCTTCCTTGTATCTTTACCTACTAGCACTTCTGCATGCCTGCAACTTTCACAGCCTGCACCTAATCTACATCTTTCCCAGCCCTTACTTTTCCAGCCTCAACAATTCCACTCCGTACCAGCTCGTATGTTTGCCTGCTCATACCTCTCTCATTCACACTCCTCCCTGCCGGTTTATACCCCTGTTTTCACCTTTCAACACCTCCCCCTGATTGTTCCTCTCCCTACCCACATCTCTTCCTGTCTGCATTCCTTCCAGCACACACTTCTTCTTGCTTGCACTACTTCTAGCTGAACCACTCTCTGCCCTATCTCTGCTTGCATTTGCCTTTATCTTCCATATCTCTATGAATACATGATTCCAATTGTCACGTTTGCAAAGCTAACAGGTCTAGTTGTAACCTGAAAATAGAAGGCAGACCTCCTGGCTTTGCTAATGCTTGTGTTATTATTCTCTTCCAGGGGATCCTCATCAATAGTCATAAGCATTAGAATATTCCCGCCCATGCGCGGGACCCCGAAAAACACTATATTATATGTGCCCCACATATATATATATATACATATATATATACATATATATATATATATATATATATATATATATATATATATATATATATAAATCATATATATATAAAAACATGCAATAGCAGCCAAATCACATTAGAGCTGAAATATGCTGTGAAGAATTTCCACCATACATGTAATAATAAGCATTAGAAACATGAGAAACAGCACCAAAGATTGTTTAGAAACTGTTTTAATGCTCATAAAGCAGTAGAAATTTTCATAAGTCACTGGAAGCATAGGAAGCTCCCAGGCTGCATTGCAAACACACAGTCTAAAAATTCTGAAAAGCTAACCTGTAGCTTAATAGCAATAAACTGACACCGTGCCTTTAATGCACTCATGACCCCCTGTATCCCATCATGCCCCAGGGGTGACAGTTAGGTCAGTTGTTCTTTCCGGCTCCTTCAGAGAAGGACCCTGGTTACACAGCTCCACTATTTTTCCGGTTTTTGACAGAAAAATACTTCACATTTGTCAACTTTTACTCTTACTTTGACATTTAACATCTAGTCAAGTAAGATACTGTTTTTTTCAGTCAGTTTGGTGAACATTTTCTTGTGAGAATGCCTTCACTTTTTGACAAGTGCCCTTTTTTTGGCGACAAGAAGGCAAAATCAGACAACCACGACGTCTGCATCTTGTGTCTGCCTGAAGATCATGATCCAGACACCTGTCCTCATTGTGAGCACCTTTCAGGAAGAACTCTCAAAGACAGGGAGAGGATTCGCATTTATGGCCTGGCTCACAGGGCTTCAAGAGGAAGATCACCAGTGAAGAAGGGCTCCAAGAAGGTTCATACATCTTCTAAAAAGAAGTCTTCATACCCTTCAACTTCAGCGTCGGGCTCGGCGCTGAGAAAAGAACCACAGGTGGAGTTTTTCTCTTCAAAACTACCGTCGACGGCGGGCTCGCCGTCGAAGAGAAGACCAGGTACGTCGACGACGTCGAAAGATCCAGCTCCGTCGTCGAAATCCCCTCCGCCGGCGTCAACCGGGCGACGATCGGCGTCGAGGAAGGCAACTCCGCCGCCGTCAACCGGGCGACGGTCGGCGTCGAGATCCATTACCCCTCGCCGTC
Organism: Lissotriton vulgaris; assembly: GCF_964263255.1. Lineage (NCBI taxonomy): Eukaryota > Metazoa > Chordata > Amphibia > Caudata > Salamandridae > Lissotriton > Lissotriton vulgaris. The sequence goes on along the minus strand of NC_141699.1, from coordinate 133,420,119 downwards.
GTCAACCAGGCAACGACCGGCGTCGAGGACCAAGACCCCTCCGCCGTCGACAGTGGATCGTCAATCGGTGTCGAGGACGCAGTCTCCGTCAGTGCATCGTCGGCGCTCGGCGTCGAGGGTGCCCAATACTCCTCCGCCGTCGTCGCACAGGCACTCGATGTCGAGACAGAGGTCTCAGTCGACGGCTAGCCATCGCCGTTCGACGTCGAGGCAGGGAGCTCCGTCGACGACTGGACATCGTCGTTCGACGTCGAGCGAGAAGCCTCCGTCGACGATGGGACATCGTCGTTCGACGTCGAGACAGAAAGCTGCTCCGTCGACGGCCGGTCATCGCCGTTCGACCTCGAGACAGAGGACTCCGTCGATGGCTACTCATCGCCGCTCGACGTCGAGAGACTACAGACCCTCTCATGAACATTCGAGGTCGAGATTGTTTGACCCTCTGACTCCTCGAAGACGTTCGACAGCGAGAGAAGAACGCTCGACGTCGAGGCATTCAGATGCGGTCATGGTGACGGAGTCTGCTTCACGTTATTCATCTTTACGGTCCTCTGGCTCCTCAACTGAACCTTCAAGGTCCAGAAGCCCTGTGCTCAAAATTCCTGAGCGGCGGCCAGATCCTTCGGCCGAGCAAATAAGGTTGTCTCCTAGATGGTACAAATCTTTGAGCCATTGGCGAGAATCGGGGGCTACCAAGTGTATGCAGGAATATGCCAGCCCGCACCACAGGTCTCGCTTCAGGATCTGGTGGAGGAGATGGACAGGCGCAAATCACCTGTGAGACCACCAGCTAAATCGCCCAGAAGATCCCGATCTCCTAGAAGGGAACCTCGGACGGAGGATCGGATCAGGTCTCGCTCTCCTAGACGCAAATCGCCCGTGAGATCACCAGCCAGATCTCCCAGAAGATCCCGATCTCCTAGAAGGGAACATCGGACAGAAGATCGGATCAGGTCTCGCTCTCCTAGACGGAAGGAGCGTTCAAAAAGGTCGCGGGAGCAGAGACACAGTGCCCACCGTAGACGTCGACGTACTCCGTCTACTTCCTCTACCTCTTCTACCAGATCGTCCAAGAGGGACTACTCCCCTACGTTGACGGACAGTCCTACGTCCAGGTCCTCCCCAGTGGATGACATTGGCACGTATCTGGATGTACTACGAAGAGGAGCACTGAAACTGAACATTGAGATGTCTGTCCCTCCAGTAACGACAACAGTCATCTTTGAGACTTTACACAAGAAAGCCATCTCCCGGCCTCTACTACCTTTAGTCCCGGGGATTATGGATCCTGTCAAGGAGGTTTTTCTAACCCCAGCAGCGATCAGAGCGGTACCAGCCCGCATTCAGAAGAAGTACAAACCGGCATCTTCTGACCCGGTGTTTGTAAAATCTGACCCTCCAGCAGACTCTGTGATTGTGGCAGCTGCGAGGAAGACACATGCTGTCGCTGGTTCCTCTTCAGTCCCACCAGATAAGGACAGCAAAACTCAAGACTCCTGGGGTCGAAAGGTTTGCAACTTAGCTGCTTCCACTCTCAAGTTTGCTAGTGCAGCTGCGCTTCTGGGTCGATACGACAGAGCCTTATGGGACTCAATGGAAAGATTCAAAACCAAACTGCCAAAAGAAGACCAGCAGGACTTTGAAGAGACTGTTACAGAGGGGTGTCTGGTGGCGAACCAGATGATAAGCACGGCTGCGGATGGTGCGGTTCTTTCGGCTCATTCCTATTCCCATGGGGTTTGTGCCAGAAGATCGGCCTGGTTGCGCCTTACAAGTCTGAAGCCGGATGCTCAGCATCGGATTCTTAATCTCCCCTTTTCGGGCTCCGCTCTCTTCGGAGAACATGCGGACGAAGAGATGACCCGAATGAAAACAGAACTGGATACGGTGAAGGCAAGCACAGCAGAGGTAGAGGAGGTCACCAACAGTCCTCCAACACCACAAGAGGAGGAATGGCCTGAACAGAGGCTTCCTCTGGCGCCGTTACCCACTCCAGTGGGAGGAAGTGCTTCACAACACCTGGCAGTGTGGGTCAGCATCACAAAGTATCAGTGGGTGCTGAATATACTGCGCAATGGATACAGGCTACGTTTCCGTGCGCCTCCGAAGAACATTCCTCCAAAGAGCTCTTGCCCTCACCAGCTAAGCTTGCTCCGACGAGAAGTGAAAGTCCTACTGCAAAAAAGGGCGATAGAGGAGGTTCCTCTCGCTCTAAGAGGAAAGGGAGTTTACTCCAGATATTTTCTTGTCCCCAAAAAAGATCAGGAGGACAAGTTCAGACCAATACTCGACCTACGACTATTAAACAAAGTCATTGTCAAAGAAAAGTTCCGCATGTTAGCGCTTCACCAAATATGTCCACATCTTCAAGCCGGAGATTGGATGTGTTAGGTGGATCTGCAAGATGCGTATTTTCACATCCCAATTGCACAACAACATCGCAAGTACCTGAGGTTTGTCGTAGGGAACAAACACTACCAGTACATGGTGTTACCCTTTGGTCTCAAGTCCGCACCACGAGTCTTCACCAAATGCATGGCAGTGGTGGCGGCTTTTCTTCACAAGAAGGGTCTCTTCATTTACCCATACCTGGACGACTGGCTCCTAAAAGGTCCATCTCCGGTACAGGTAACGCACGATCTGCATCTGTGCCTGCACCAGCTACACAGGCTAGGCCTCCATGTGAACCTGGAGAAGTCAGTCCAGCGGCCTACACAGTCCATCCACTACCTAGGCTCCGTTCTGGACACAAGCTTGGGAAAAGCGTTTCCTTCGGAGGAGAGACTTTTTTCCATGAATCAGAAATGTGGGATCCTGCTAGAGTCTCGGCTTCCAACAGCCCGACAGGTAGCATCCCTGTTGGGTTCCATGGCGTCCTGCATTTTCCTCATCCCAAACGCCATGCTGAGAATGCGTCCTCTACAACAGGCTCTGGAGGATCAGTGGGACCAAGCGACAGGGCGCTGGGAAGATCGAATCACTCTTTCCCAGGCGACGAAAGAGGCCATCAAATGGTGGACTCGGAGAAAGAATGTGCTGGTGGGGGTACCGTTTCACCAACCCGTTCCTTCCCAGTCTATAGTGACGGATGCCTCCCTGCAAGGCTGAGGAGCACACATGGGTCCGCTTCAGATTCAAGGCCAGTGGTCTGCGCAGGAGCAGACATACCACATCAACATGCTGGAACTCAGAGCGGTATTCCTGGCTCTCAAAGCTTTCTTTCCAGCGATCGAATCCAACTGGTTCAGACGGACAATACAACCACCATGTTCTATCTGAACAAACAAGGAGGCACAAGATCTCGCCCACTCTCTCGAGAGGCTCAGGCAATCTGGCATTGGCTTCTCTCTCGAGGCCTCACAGTAGTGGCAGTGCACCTTCCAGGCGAGTTGAACGTAAAAGCAGATGCTCTCAGCAGGCACTTTGAAGATCAGCCAGACTGGGTGCTAAACGAAGAAGTAGTAGAAGAGCTTTTTCGTTGCTGGGGTCGTCCATCCATAGACTTGTTTGCAGACGACGAAAACACCAAATGCCACGCCTTCGCGTCCAGGTTCCACCGGCCAGGAACGCAGGGGAACGCTCCACTGATGGATTGGGCAGGGATGTTCGCATACGCGTTTCCTCCCCTAGCGCTGATTCCGAAAGTAGTTTCCAAGCTCATCAGGTCGGACATGGAAATGATCCTGATTGCTCCGGATTGGCCTCGGCAGTGGTGGTATCCGGACCTTCTACATCTGTCTGTGTGTCAACACAAACGGCTCCTTTGTAGGCAAACCTGTTGAGCAAGATGAACGGGAGGATAATGCATCCCAACCTCCCATCATTGAACCTAACAGCATGGCTCCTGAGGTCCTGCAATATGGACATTTAAACTTGCCTCCCGAATGAATGAACATTTTAAAGGAGGCTAAGGGACCTTCCACGAGAGCGTCCTAGGCGTTCAAGTGGAAAAGATTTTACTTGTGGTGTAGGGATCATCACTTGGATCCGACCAAGGGGCAGGAGGACGTCATCTTACCATACCTCCTTTCCCTGGCAACTGCTGGTTTAAAGTACACTTCTATTAGAGTGCATTTGTCAGCTATTGTAGCATATAGAAAATCACCTTTTCAGATGTCTTTCTTTCAGGTTCCAGTGGTTAAGGACTTCCTCCAGGGGTTGAAGAAAGTGTATCCCCCTGTGCGAAATCCTTCTCCTCCTTGGGAATTAAACCTGGTTCTATCCAGGTTAATGTCACCTCCTTTCGAGCCCATCCACAAAGCTTCCTTACAACATCTCTCTTGGAAGGCAGCTTTTTTGGTGGCGATTACCTCTGCGCGCAGAGTAAGTGAGATACAAGCGCTCTGTGCGAAGGAACCATATACTGTTTTCCACCACAACAGAGTAGTCCTAAGGGCTCATCCATCTTTCTTGCCTAAGGTCATCTCTGATTTTCATATAAATCAGTCTATTTCCCTCCCTTCCTTTTTTCCAAACCCTACGACCCCAGCCGAGCGGTCACTTCACTCCTTAGACCTTAAGAGAGTGCTAAAGTTTTATTTGGAAAAGACTAAAGGGATTAGGAAAACAGACCACCTGGTTGTAAACTATGGCTCAATGAGAACAGGTTTTCCAGCGGCCAAGAGGTCCATCTCCAGATGGATTGTTTCTTGCATTAAATTGGCCTATCAACTTGCAGGCAAGCCTTTGTTGATGTCACCAAAAGCGCATTCCACTAGAGGGAAAGCCGCTACAGTAGCCTTCTTACATGACATTCCAATGTCGGAAATATGCAAGGCTGCAACCTGGAAATCGGTGCATACCTTTACGAGGCATTACTGCCTCGAATCTGATTCCAGGGCCGATACTCAAGTAGGGCAAGCCTCCTTGAGGAATCTGTTTGGGTAGTCTATAGTCTACTCAGACTTATTGATGAGATTACTGTCTTATCATTCCTTTGCCCGCAGGGATGAGGAGAGGCTCGCTACTCTATTCTAATGCTTATGACTATTGATGAGGATCCCCTGGAAGAGAAGGATTAGTTACTTACCTGTAATCCTAGTTCTCTTCCAGGGGTATCCTCATCAAAGTCATAAGCAACCCTCCCGCCTCCCCGGGCAAAGGATACTCTTTAATAAAGAGATATTGTTAACCTATTTGTTATTGGGTTTGTTTTTCAGTCTCCGAAAAGAACAACTGACCTAACTGTCACCCCTGGGGCATGATGGGATACAGGGGGTCATGAGTGCCTTAAAGGCACGGTGTCAGTTTATTGCTATTCAGCTACAGGTTAGCTTTTCAGTCTTTTTAGACTGTGTGTTTGCAATGCAGCCTGGGAGCTTCCTATGCTTTCAGTGACTTGTGAGAATTTCTACTGCTTTATGAGCATTAAAACAGTTTCTAAACAATCTTTGGTGTTGTTTCTCATGTTTCTAATGCTTATTATTACATGTATGGTGGAAATTCTTCACAGCATATTTCAGCTCTAATGTGATTTGGCTGCTATTGCATGTTTTTATATATATATATGATTTATATATATATATATGTATATATATATGTGGGGCACATATAATATAGTGTTTCCGGGGGCCCGCGCATGAGCGGGAATATTCTAATGCTTATGACTTTGATGAGGATACCCCTGGAAGAGAACTAGGATTACAGGTAAGTAACTAATCCATCTGTGCACTTAGTCTGATGAATTAAGTAATGTGCAGTTGTGGGTTTTATCTAAAAAAGCTGAAAGACTGAAAGGAAAAAGATCATTTAACAGATGTGGTGCTATGGTTGCTCCTGTCAAGATTGGAAAATAAGTCTCCTGTTTTTGGTAAATGGAATAACAGTTTTTCAAAATCATCCACACGCAGCATCATATTTTCCCCACTTTCTGCAGTGCTTCATTATTTTTATAAAATGTATTAAAAAGTTCAATAAAGTTTAATTAAACGTTTTCTGACTATTTCTTACATGTTTTGGTTGCCGTTGTAGATGTTAGAATCATGTGGTGGCTTTGAACACTGCAGTGCATATTTGTGTATCACTTTAACAAGAGTTTTTGAAATATGATGAGATATTTGTCTGGTTCTTGTAGGGTTGGACAGGCTTTTAATATATGAAAAAGAGCTGGCAAGACATGAAAAAAGACGCCAGGAATTGGTAAATGCAGAAAAGTTGTTTGATCTTCCAATCACCATGTATCCAGACCTTCAACAGGTGCAGAAGGAAATGAAGGGACTCAGAGAAATATATAACATTTACAAGGCGCAAAAGGTAAGCTATGATTGCCTTTTTGCAAATTCTTAGCAAAGTGATCATGCCCATGAAAACAATTTAGGAAACTGAAACTAAATATGATAACAATCTGGCCTCATGATCCTGGGCACTTTTGGTTGATTTGCTGAGGGTTTCATGTCTTAAGACAGTTCTCACACTGTTTCAAGACAGGAAAATGGACCTTGTTTATACAGGGTTCATGACTTTCTTATCACAATCTTAGAGGGAAAATTACATCCAACACTTTTATTGGGCATCCTAAAAATGTTAGACCTTAACGAATCCTGCATACTAATCCTCCTTGATCTTTCCTCTGCATTCGACACAGTTAATTACGATATCCTCTGAGCCATTTTGGAGCACAGGATGGGCCTCTCCGGTCGGGTACTGCAATGGCTCGCGTCTTTCCTTCACAGTAGATCCCAAAGTCACTGAGAAGACCGTCAATAAACAGCTGACTCGAGGCAAACAACTCGCTCGACCCGTCCCAGCCTGGATTTCAGGCCAACCGCAGCACCAAGACCGCCCTCATCGCAGCCACCGTCGACATCAGGACCCTGATGGACAACGTAGAAACAACCGCCCTCATCCTCCGAGACCTCTCGGCAGCCTTTGACACTGTATGCCACCGCACCCTAACGACCCGCCTCCTCAACACTGGGATCCAAGGAAAGGCCCTGGACTGGATCACCTCGTTCCTCTCCGACAGAACCCAAAGAGTCCGCCTCCCTCCCTTCCCCTAAGCGGCCACAAGATCATCTGCGGAGTACCCCAAGGCTCCTCGCTCAGCCCTACCCTCTTCAATATCTACATGAGCCCCCTCGCCGCCATCGCACGCAAACACAACATCAACATCATCTCCTAAGCCGACGACACCCAACTGATACTCTCCCTCACCAAAGACCCGGACACAGCCAAAACCAACCTCCAGGAAGGAATGAAAGACGTCGCAGAATGGATGAAGCTCAGTCGCCTGAAGCTTAACTCAGACAAAACGGAGGCCCTCATCCTCGGACAATCCCCATCCCTATCCGCCTGGAATGACTACTGGTGGCCCACAGCACTAGGCTCCGCGCCAACACCCACGGACCACGCACGCAACCTGCGATTCATCCTGGACTCCTCCCTCACGATGACCAAGCAAGTCAACGCTGTCTCGTCATCTTGCTTCAACACCCTGCGCATGCTCCGAAAAATCTTCAGATGGATCCCCACCGAAACCAGAAAAACCATCATCCAGGCCCTCGTCACCAGCCAACTGGACTACGGAAACGCCCTATACGCAGGAACCACAGCCAAACATCAGACACAACTTCAACACATACAGAACACCTCAGCACGACTCATCCTCTACATCCCTCGCCACAGCCACATATCCGCCCACCTGAGAAACCTGCACTGGCTCCCCGTCTGTAAGAGGATTACACGACAAGGGCCCCGAATACCTCAACAACCGCCTCTCATTCTACATCCCCTCCCGCCAGCTCCGCCACCGTCCCACGAATTCGCAGAACCACCACCGGAGGAAGATCCTTCTCCTACCTAGCAGCCAAAACATGGAACTCCCTCCCCACGCACCTACAACTGACCCAGGACCATCTCACCTTCAGAAAACAACTCAAGACCTGGCTATTCGAGCAGTAGCGACACCCCCCCTCCCTTCAGCGCCTTGAGACCCTCACGGGTGAGTAGCGCGCTCTATAAATGTATTGATTGATTGATTGATTGAACCATACACTATCCCAACCATCTACAGTCTCCATGGGGGTCCGCAAAGGTCTGCACTCTCACCCATACTCTTTAATATTTTCCTAGAATCGCTAGCGAACGCTCTTAAATCCATGAACATTCTTTTTCATATGTATGCAGATGACATGCAACTTTACCTGAAAATCAATTCTTCAGAAGACTTCATCTCACTCATTTCCTCCTTGATGGTTATCCAAAACTGGCTAACTTAGAACCATCTCCTGCTCAACACCGCCAAAACAGAATTCCTTCTCATATCTCCTCCTGAGCACACCCCCAAGATTGACCTCTGGATGAAGCACATCACTACCTTCAACTGCTCCCCTGTCATCATTGACTCAGCCAAATATCTTGGAATCACCGTAGACTCACTTGAACGTGAACAAAAACATTAGTATGATGTGTAAGGGCGCAAACTACCAAATGAGACTTCTTAGAAACCTAAAACCATTCCTCCCTCAAGAGGACTTAAAACAGGTGGTTCAAGTGCTTGTCCTGCAGAGACTAGACTGGTAGTGCAACACTGTGTGGCCTCCCCAAACATACATTGGCCCCACTCAGTGCTTCGTTGAATGCAGCTGCCAGACTGATCATTGATACAAAAAGAACTGATCACATCTCCCCAGCCCTAAGATTTCTAAAATGGTTACCCTACGAAGCAAGAATACAACTAAAGATTGCATGTCTGACGCACAAAGCCTACACCTCCAAACCCCTGGTTACCTGACTCAAAAACTTGAATTATCAGGTGGGGGCAGACCATCAAGAAGTGCAAATTCTCTACTACTGAAACCCCAGATTTTTCGTAAAAAGAGAACAAGGCTCCGAGCCTTCTCTGTCTCAGCAACAAAGATCTGGAACACGTTCCCTCCGGAAATCCGCAGAATTTCCTACACGGCTGCTTGCAAACATGAAGTAAAAACAATCCTAATGAACAGGTTCCTGCCTTAAATGACCATTGGTCGTCTGCTTTCTCGAATTTTTTTTTCTGGCCTAACTGTAACATCCAGTATTGTCTACCTTACCATACCAAGCAATGTTTGTGCGTATCCTTGTACATTTTTATTAGTCTTACCTCCTCAACAATGTTCCCCTTTTATCTTGTTCTCCCCTTTCATTTTTGTGAAGCACTCTGATACCCATCGGGGTCTTGTTCGCGCTATACAAAACTTTAAATAAATAAATGCCAGTAGGTGGAAAAATGATAAATTAAGGTTTTGCTTTGTATCTCCTAGGCTGCTGCTTTTTAACGAATGGGATTGCTACTCTGTTCATTGTTTATGAGTACCAATGGGGTGCCCCTGAAGAAGAAGGAAAAGTTACTTATCTATAATCCTGATTGACCTTCAAGAGTATCACCATTGCAATCATATACAGTCCACCCTTTTCGTGCCAGAGGGGGGGATATTGATTGCCTCTAGGGCAGAATGCTAAGTCTTCTTACAAAATAGCTGGGGGAAAAGTGCAGGGTCACAAATCTTTTCATAAACACTTGTTGCACTGTGGAATGACAGGGTTTCCTAGTGCCAACACTGCCTAGATTGATTCCACAATATGCCTCTTTCTTCCACAACCTTACACTTCCTGTCAACTCTAGCAAGTACTTTTTTCATCCTCACTTTCTTCCTTTGACACTTTTTTTAAAGCAGTAATATAGACTAAAAGCATAACGCATAACCTTTCCCATTTTCCCCAGTTTTGATGTTCATGGTTATGTTGGGGATTTTGTTTGTTATTAAAGGAGTTCCATCCTAGTTCTCCACAAAACTGGGCCTGCCTTCAGGGATCATTCTATCACTTTACAAGCACCAGTACTAACTCTTAGTGCATTATGTGGAAGATTCTGCAAATCCCCTTGTGTATCATCTAACTTCTGTTCCTTCAGTCACTAGAACCATTTTATTTCCGGCCATATTCAGATATAATCTCTCAATAACAATTTTCATCAAGGCGTATCCTCCAGTCCTTAAGTCTGTTTGCCAAAGTAGTCTTCCTCCACCGTGACACCACCGACTTTTCTGTGATGTTTTCCACTTACTGTTCCCACACCACATTGCAAATCCTCCACCAACCCTAGCCGTATGCTGTGCAACCATTTACCAGAGCGATGTACATCAGTTCTGTTTGACATGCGTTTTTGACGGGTAGGTTACTACAGAAATAAAATGAAACTGCACTTGCTTTTTTCTGTAGTCCAAATTAAATATAGAAGTATAGTTCAAGTTCAAGTTCAAGTTCCAGAATTTGTATAGCGCACTACTCACCCAGAGGGTCTCAAGGCGCTTGAGGGGGGGGGGGGGGGGGGGTGCATTACTTATCGAATAGCCAGGTTTTTAGCTGCTTTCTGACGGAGTGGTGGTTCTGTGTAAGGCGGAGGTGAGTGGGGAGAGAATTCCAGGTTTTGGCCGCTAAGTAGGAGAAGGATCTTCCTCCCATGGTGGATCTATGGATGCGCGGAATTGCGGCGAGGGCTTGATTGGATTATTGTAGTTGGCGGGTGGGTGTGTAGAAGGACAGTCGCGTGTTGAGGCATTCGGGTCCTAGGTCCTAGAGGGCCTTGTGTGCGTGGATAAGGAGACGGAACGTTATTCTCTTGTTGACAGGGAGCCAGTGGAGGTCTTTCAGGTGACCGGAAATGTGAGCTTGACGGGGGATGTCCAGTATGAGTCTGGCTGAGGCGTTTTGGATGCGTTGGAGTTTTTTCTGAAGTTTGGCTGTGGTTCCGGCGTAGAGGGTATTTCCATAATCCAGTCGGCTAGTGACCAGTGCGTGGGTGACTGTCTTTCTTGTTTCGGTGGGGATCCAACTGAAGATTTTTTGAGCATGCGTAGGATGTTGAAGCATGAAGATGAGACGGCGTTGACTTGTCTGGTCATCGAGAGGGAAGAGTCTAGGATGAAGCCCAGGTTACGTGCGTGATCTGTAGGTATGGGTGCTGTACCCAGGGCCGGTGGCCACCATCAGTCGTCCCAGGCAGAGGGGGATGATCCTAAGATGAGGACTTCCGTTTTGTCCGAGTTTAGTTTTAAACGGCTGTTCTTCATCCACTCGGCTACTTCTTTCATTCCTTCGTGTAGATTGGTTTTGGCGGTGCTTGGGTCTTTGGTGAGGGAGAGGATCAGCTGGGTGTCGTCTGCGTAGGAGATGATGTTGAGGTTGTGTTGTCGCACGATGGATGCGAGGGGACTCATGTAAACGTTGAAGAGGGTGGGGACTGAGTGATGATCCTTGTGGTACGCCGCAGATGACTTCGGTGGCCTCTGATTTGAATGGGGGGAGGCGGACTCTCTAGGTTCTTCCAGCGAGGAACGAGATGATCCAGTCCAGAGCTTTTCCTTGTATTCCGACGTTGCTGAGGCGTTGAATGAGGGTGCTATGACAGACTGTGTCGAAGGCGGCGGAGAGGTCAAGTAGGTTGAGGGAAACTGTTTCTCCATTGTCTAGTAGCGTTCGGATGTCGTCTGTAGCAGCGATGAGGGCGGTTTCGGTGCTGTGTTTGGCTCAGAAGCCAGACTGTGAGGGGTCGAGGGAATTGTTGGATTCAAGGAAGGCGGCGAGCTGACTATTGGCGGCTTTCTCAATGACTTTGGCGGGGAGTGGGAGGAGTGAGATGGGGCGGTAGTTCTTAAGTTCAGAGGGGTCTTCTGTGGGTTTCTTCAGAAGGGCGCTGAGTTCGGCATGTTTCCAGCTTTCTGGGAAGGTAGCGGAGTTGAAGGAACAGTTGATGACATCGCGGCGATGGGGTGCGATGATGGAGTCTGCTTTGTTGAAGATGTGGTGGGTACATGGGTCGGTTGGTGAACCTGAGTGGATGGAGTTCATCAGGCGGATGGTATCTTCAATAGTGATTGGGTTCCAGGCGCAAAGGTTGTGAGAGTGCTGTTTTGGTTCGGGGTGGGTGGAGTGGACTGTTCTTCGGACTGGTTTTCAAAGCTGTTATGCATGTCGGCGATTTTGTTGTGGAAGAAAGAGGATAAAGAGTCGCAGAGGTCTTGGGAGGGAGTGATGTCGTTGGTGCCGGCGGTGGGGTTGGTAAATTCTTTGACGATGTTGAATAGTTCCTTGCTGTTGTGGGCATTGTTGTCGAGTCGATCCTTGAATGCTGATTTCTTGGTGGATCGGATCAATTGGTGGTGTTTGCGGGTGGCGACCTTGAAGGTGGTCAGGTTGTCAGTGGTTGGGTGTTTTCTCCAGGTTTTCTCGAGGGTACGACATAACTTCTTGGATTTCTTAAGGTCATCGTTGAACCAGGGGGCCTTTTTGCTACCTTGTTTGATCTGGTGGTTTTTTAAGGGTGCTAATTCGTCAGCGCTGTGGGTGATCCGTTGTGTGAGTTTGGTGGCAGCTTGGTTTGGGTTCGATGATATGGCAGGAGGGTTTTTGTTAAGTGATGTGAAGAGTTGGTCGGTGGTGATTTTGTTCCAGTTTCTTCGAGGAATAGGATGTGGGGGATTGTGGGTCATGGCTGCTCCCTTACACACACTGGGAGTTATGCTGCACACCCCACTGCTCTAGCGAGTTCTCACTTGTTTTTAAAAAAGACTTGTTTCGCTTTTTATAAAAAATTTAATTTCTTCATTGTAAATGTAACATTTGTAGTGCGCTTGCTGCTCTTACTTGTGGGGACATTTGGGGGCATCTTAGAGCCGTTTTAGGGCTCCTGTTTTACCGTCGGGCTGCCGACTAGCGTCACCGGCTGCAACCGCCATCTTGGGTAGGCTTTCGGACTGTTAGCGGTCTAGAGCGAGGGCGTTTCCTGCACCTCGCGCTTCATAAATGAAGGCTCTTCGTCGCCCGCGCAGCGGGCGTGCGCAGCGGGCGCACCGATGGCGCGCCAGAGGCAAGCCCGTCTGTGCCCATCCGGGCCAGGACGGACCTAGTGCCAGAGACCCTGCCTGTTGCGGATGACACTTTCACCACATATACGAAAGAGGAATTACTCCTTCTACAGCCGTCAAACTCGTGAAATTGCCATCACGGAGTCAGATCCGATGTTCTTTTCACGCCATGTGATTATTGTCCTTCCAGGGACCAGGTTGGTGGAAACAAAGTACCTGTTAAAGAGCCCCTTAGGTTAGGACTCCTGAATTGTAGGTCCCTGCCTAAACACTCTTTACAAATTCTACACTTGATTCAAGACAACAACCTAGATAGCTTGTTTCTGACAGAAACCTGGACGTCGGCCTGCTCAGACTTTGACCTTGTCAATGCCCTTCCATCCGGCTTTCTTATTCAGTCCTTCCATAGTTCGCAAGGAAAGGGAGGTGGCTTAGCTATAATCCACTGGGAGAAGTTGTCTTGTAGAATAGATAAGGGGCCCATTCAAGACGCAGAAAGCTGTTATTTTCGGATTCAGCTGTCGCCGAATCATTCCTTATCGGGACTTCTGGTCTATCGCCCCCAGGGCACGATAAAACCGTTTTCCACCTCCATTCTGGACCATGTTCCCGTCTTAGCAGCATCCTCTCCTAATTTTGTTTTACTAGGGGATTTGAATCTTCATTTCGACCTGCAGGAGGAAAATAGCATCTGACCTTAGATCTGAACTCATGACAGCCAACCTCAGGTTACATAATCTGGAACCTACACATGTGAAGGGCCATTTGTTGGATTGCGTGTTTTCTAATATCTCGCATCTTCAGACGAGCCCTCCCCTCCCCATGCCCTGGTCTGATCACTTTCTGGTGCCGTTTGAACTGAACTTCACTATGGACCCTTTTTCTCCTCCAGGTCCTAGGGCACCACGCACCTACAAGAGAATTTGGTCTCAATTATCCGCCGAGAATCTCCCCCGTACCCTTGAACAATCAGTTCCCCCATCCGGATGTGATCCTTTGGTAGCCGATGTCGCATTCCATGATTGGCTCTGCAAAGCATTAGATACTGTTCTACCTCTTAAAGCCACTTCAAACATAAGGAGTGGCCCCAAGTCCTCTTGTTACACCCCTGAATTGGGATGTATGAGAAAGAAATGTAAAAAACTGGAGCGGGAATGGTGGAAGAACTGGGCGGCTAACAACAAAGATAACTATCGCGAAGCGATGAGAGCATACAAGGCGGCCCGCAATTTGACCAAAGCCGCCCATTTTGAGGAAAGAATAAGAATGGCAGGTAACTCTTCTAGAGAAACATATCAGATCCTTAAAGAGCTTCTCACTGACCCACTCCCCCGGTAACCCAAGAGGTTAACTCTGACAAATGCAATCTACTGGCTCAGTTTTTTGACATCAAAATACAGAACATCTTAGCCAGTCTTCCTCCGAGTACCGGGAGGATTCACAAAGCAGTCCTGGAGGCCGCTTCGGATGAGAAGGTGTTTGACAGCTTTTCCCCCATTTCAAGGGAGGCCTTCTGTGTGGAGCTCTCAGCTCTGAAGAGTGGTTCCCCTTCGGACCCCATGCCCATTCGGATCCTCAAACAATTCACGAATATCATTGCAGGCCCAGCAATCGATCTTTTGAATGCCTCATTCACCTATGGCATCGTACCACCCAGCTGGAAGCAAGCCATTGTCAAGGCCCTTCTGAAAAAGCCAGGCCTTGACCCGGCTGATCTGGCTAACTACCGCCCTATCTCGCTCCTGCCTGGGCTGAATAAGATTGCCGAGAAGTTTGCTAATCGCCAGCTTTCGCACTTCTTGGAATCCAACGATCTACTAGGTCAGACGCAGACGGGCTTTCGTCCTGGCCAGGGAACCGACTCGGCCCTGATCTCGATGGTGGAGGAAGGCAGATGCATCTTGGATTCGGGAGGATCCGCTGCGGTGGTCCTCCTGGATCTAAGCGCTGCATTTGACACGGTGGATCATAATATTCTGATCCACCGTTTGGGGAAGATTGGAGTGAGAGGATCTGCCCTTAAATGGCTCTCGTCGTACTTGAGTGACCGGACATATCAGGTTTGCGAAGGCAATCTCAGATCTTTGCCTACCCCCCTTCAGTGCGGAGTACTGTAGGACTCTTCATTGAGCCCTACGCTCTTTAACGTCTATATGGCCCCACTGGAGGCGGTGGTTTCACCCTTCGGGGTGAAAATCGCAACCTATGCAGACACCCAACTGATCGTCTCGCTGTCCCTATTGGAAAGCCAGGGGGAAAATTTCGCATCTTGTTTAATTAACATCATGTCATGGATGTCGGATTCCCGGCTTAAACTAAATGGGACTAAAACGGAGCTGATGCTCCTTGGCAAACTGTGTACGACACTTCCTAAATCCATGTAGCCGGCCAGTCTAGGTGCCCCCCCAGCTCCCAAAGAAGCAATAAAAAGTCTTGGGGTTTGGCTGGAACCTGAGCTGTCAATGAGTACTCAAGCTAAACGAGTGGCAGGGACCTGCTACGGACTGCTCCGGTCGGTGCGGAAGATCCTCCCGCTACTCCCTGAAAATTCCCGGAAACTACTGGTGCAAGGATTAGTTTTATCAAGGCTGGATTATAGCAATGCCCTATTCCTTGCTTCACCAGAATCCACTTTGAATGTGCTCCAAAGAGCTCAGAATGCGGCAGCACGAATGCTCACTGGTACTGCCAAAAGATTCTCAGCCAAGCCTGCACTTAAGGCTTGCATTGGCTTCCAATCCGAGCTCGCATAAAATTAAAATCCCTCTGCATTGTGTTTAAAGGTTTGCAAGGATCGGGCCCTCCAATTCTTAGGGACCTGGTTCGCCCTTATAAACCAACGCGAGCCCTTCGCTCGGATGATGGTAACTTTGTGGTGATACCCAGAGCAAAAAAGGTGAGGTCCGGCAGCCGCCGGTTCTCCATTAACGCAGGCCAATTATGGAATGCTCTACCGCTGGCCCTGCGGAAAGAACCTAACCTAGCGAGATTCCGCAAAGCATTGAAGACTCACCTTTTCCCCCTGTAGGCTTTCTCTTCAGTTACATTTGGTGGTGGTCCTGTGTTTCGTTTTAGCGCTGGGACGCTCGAGGGCAGCCATGCGTTTTATAAATTCCTTTTCATTTCATTCATTCATGGTCTTTTTGTAGCTGAAGTGAACGCATCTGTGGTCCGTCCAATGGAGAGCTGTGGTGTGATCGAAGGAGATGTGTTTGCTGGAGGTGAAGATAGGGTCGAGCGTGTGTCCGGCTAAGTGGGTGGGGGTGTTAACAAGTTGTTTGAGTCCGAGATTGGCCAGGTTGTCCAGAAGGGTGGTGGTGTTGCTGTCGTTTTTCTTTTCCAGGTGGAAGTTGAGGTCTCCCAGTAGAATGTAGTTCTCGAAGGTGAGGGCATGTGGGCTGATGAAGTCAGTGATGTCTTCGTTGAATTGTGTGCGGGTTCCTGGTGGTCTGTAGATGAGGGTGCCTCTAAGTGTGGTCCTGGTGTCGGTGTGGATCTGGAAGTGAAGGTGTTCGGCGGTCGTGAGGTTATCGTCGGAGCTGGTCGTGATTCGGATGGTGTTCTTATGGACGATGGCGATGCCTCCTCCTGTTTGTTCTCAAATCTTTACTTGCTGACTGTATGTATAAAATCAAGGATTGTGGTGTGCTTCTATGTGGACTCCTAAACTTCCCCAGTGAAAATTTACCAGTATTGCCCCATAGAATTCTTCTGGACAGAACACTGGGGCTATTCCTTCTCATGTGCAGAAGCTGTCATCTGGACCTCCCATCCATCAAAAGTTGGAAATGAAGCAGTTCAACCGCTGCTCTTTCTTCATGGTCTTCACCCCCTTTGTACTAGTGTTACAAAGCCATATATTTTTCACTTTGCAGTGGGCCAGATTTTGCACGTGAATTCCAGTGTCTAAATGGTATAAACTATAGGATCAACCCATCTAAAGATGTGTAGGTATAAAGGCACATGGTCTAGGCATGCTCTAAGTGGGTTGTTACTTCACATCACTAGATTCAAATGTTTTGTGACCCTATAACTATTCACCCACCCAATAATTCATCTGGTTTCACTAGCATTAACCCAAATACTGGGCCAGGCCCGCCTCGATATAGGTCTACAAGAAACATTGTCATATTTGTAGACTCAACTCAACTTTGTTATTAGAATTCAATATCATCATGAAATTTAGACCTACAAATGTTGTCAGGGTATAGAATTCGGAACCTAAAACATTATATCAATTAATACGTGGTTACCAGCCAGTCAGGGAACTTTATTCGGCAAGATAGCCATAATAGCATACAGAAAATACATAGGCAATTACAAAAGTTAAAACATAACCCTAACAAAAAATCACTATCCTATAAAATTCTTGTCATCCAAAAATCATAAACCATATATTTTCCAAATGTTCAGCCAACTCTGTTAAAACACCATAACCGATATCAGGGTTTGCTAACTGTTGTAAAACAGATAATGCATGTTGGAATTGGGTAATCTTGCTTATAAGCATGGGATAAGAAAAGGTTTACGGCAGGATAGAGTAAAGTGGGCAAAAAAGAATGAAGTGACTAGTGCTTCATTACTTTCGGTGATCACAGGGGCAGATAGCGAGTTGATCAACCCATGCACCTTTACATGGAAAAGCGACCAAAAAATGAAAAACGCTTAAGCAGAAACAAGTGCGATAAAATCTATACTCAGGATTTGTAAGAAGGATCAGATAGGCTTCAGTCTCCCTGGAAATGCACAGTACCAAATGAGCAACAACCATCTACATAGGTTAAGCATTCTGGGCCCGCAATTCTCTTTTGTGACTAACATTTTTTTTTTTTAGCACCTGTTTGGATGCAATTTCCAGCAATTCAAGGGCTTTGTAATACTCTGGGCCCCCCATCTTTGTGTGCATAAACCAAGGAATTTTGGTAACCTGATCAAGTGCTAGAGAATCCTATAGCAGCGATCTTGGAAATTTTGCATCTGGAGAGTGCCATATTTTGTGCCATAGAGACAAGGGGACCACACCTATTAGGTCTTTGAGGTATTTCACTCCTGTATCATCGTGACAGATGATATTTGGAGAAGTGTGGCTCAATCATTAGAGCGGCAGACCCTGATGCAGAGGACTTGCCCGGGACCAGGGTTCAATTCCCCGCCTCGGCGGGTCTTGGGCTCAAAAATTCCACGGACCTGATAATCCTCGCCTCAGTGCCTATTCCAATCATGGAGTCCCACTCTACAACTCTGGGCAATAGCTTGCTTAATCTCCACAATGGCCCCCACAACGCTAGGGATGCCTGGCCTCCACCTTGGGGGTGCCCAGGAGTGGACGCCTCACAGGGAAAGCCAGGATGGGTTCCACAGCGGTATTCGTACAAGCGCCTTGAGACCCTTGCGGGTGAGTAGTGCGCTATACAAGTATCAATTTTATTTGCTGTAATCGTGGGAACAGAGAGTAGACTGTGTAAAAATCTATCCTCAACTCTCTGAAGCAATAAAGGATTTATATAGCCCTATACTCCAGCACCGTATAAGGCAATCAATCAATCAATCAATCAATCAAGAAATTTGTATAGCGCGCTACTCACCCGGAGGATCTCAAGGCGGTTGGGGGAAAGGGGTCTGCTACTGCTCGAACAGCCAGGTCTTGAGTTGCTTCTTGAAGGAGAGGTGGTCTTGGGTACGGCGGAGGTGGATGGGGAGGGAGTTCCAAGTCTTGGCTGCCAGGTAGGAAAGGATCTTCCTCCCATGGTGGCTCTTCGAATGCGCGGAACGGCAGCGAGGGCGTGGCTAGTCGATCGTAGCTGGCGGGTGGGAGTGTAGAAGACCGCCTGGACCCTCATTCAGCCCGGTTGCTCCTCCACGCTCCAGCTGACCCTCACGCTGGTATCGTTCTGCTTTACCAATTCTCTGCTCCCAACGCTGCATTGCCCTGCATTCATTCATTTGCTAGCGCTGCACTATCGCTCCATAGCGCTGTATTGCCGATTTAATCTGTACCTCGTGAATAGCGCTGCTCTGCTGATTTAATTATTTTATTGTGCCGCACTGTCGCCTTATTTATTTCATTAGCAGCGCGACGTCGCTGAGGCAGTAACTCTGAATTGCTCAGCTGTCTCGTGCGTGTAAGGCTTTCATTACGCTGTGCATTTGCTGGCCCTGGCTGTGCTCGCCTTTGACCCTCCATTTTGTGCATTTGTTTATCCCCTGGTCCGCCCCTCCTCCCGCCACCGCCTCCTCCCAGCTGCTGCCCCTCCCACCCACGAGTTATACCCTTCCTCGCTCCCGAGCTCCCTGTGACCGCCTGGACCCTCATTCAGCCCGGTTGCTCCTCCACGCTCCAGCTGACCCTCACGCTGGTATCGTTCTGCTTTACCAATTCTCTTCTCCCAACGCTGCATTGCCCTGCATTCATTCATTTGCTAGCGCTGCACTATCGCTCCATAGCGCTGTATTGCCGATTTAATCTGTACCTCGTGAATAGCGCTGCTCTGCTGATTTAATTATTTTATTGTGCCGCACTGTCGCCTTATTTATTTCATTAGCAGCGCGACGTCGCTGAGGCAGTAACTCTGAATTGCTCAGCTGTCTCGTGCGTGTAAGGCTTTCATTACGCTGTGCATTTGCTGGCCCTGGCTGTGCTCGCCTTTGACCCTCCATTTTGTGCATTTGTTTATCCCCTGGTCCGCCCCTCCTCCCGCCACCGCCTCCTCCCAGCTGCTGCCCCTCCCACGCTCCGCCCCCTCCACCATCCATTTATGACCAATGCCCAAACGCGCAGCGTTTACGCGCAGCGACCGCGCCCAACCCGCGCCGAAGGTGCGCCAAAGGTAAGCCCGTCTACGCCCGTCCGCGCCTGGACCGCGCCCAGCGCCAGACCCCCTGCCCCTCGCGCTGCCCAGCCCTCCCGCATTATCTACGATGCCGCCACCCTCCTAGCCCTTAACCCCGGTCGCGCCCCCAACTGCGTCCAAGCCGCCCCTGGACAAACCCATGGATCTTTCTCCTGCCTCTCCTGCAAATTCAGCGGCACCGACAACATCTCCGCTACGACCACACCACAGATTCCCGACCCCAACCACCTTCAATGCATCCTTCTCAACACCCGATCAGTCCACAGGCACGCCATTGACCTATGGAATCTACTAGACACCACTTCTCCGGACATCGCCTTCCTTACGGAAACATGGATGAATGCTTCCTCCGCACCAGACATCACCATTGCCATCCCGGAAGACTATAAGAGCACTCGCAAAGACCGTACCAGCCACACAGGAGGAGGAATCGCTATCGTCCATAAGAAATCAATCCGCATATCAACCAGCTCTGACGCCAACCTCGCCAACTCCGAACACCTTCACTTCCAGATCCACATTGACCCCAAAACCACACTCAGAGGCACCCTCCTCTACAGACCACCAGGACCCCGCGCAAAATTCAGTGAAGACATCACGGACTTCATCACCCCACACGCGCTCCCCTCCAAAGACTACATCCTTCTGGGAGACCTCAACTTTCACCTTGAAAAGATCAACGACCGCAACACCGCCACCCTCGTGGACAACCTCGCCAACCTCGGACTTAAACAACTAGTCACTTCCCCCACCCACATCGCAGGCCACACACTCGACCCCATCTTCACATCCAGCAACCATGTCTCCTTCAGCCACACTACGGACCTCCTCTGGACTGACCACAGCTGCGTTCACTTCACCTACAACAAACCAAAACCCAACATCCACCTCCAACCTACCCTGCAAAGGAACTGGAACAAAATCACCACGGACCAAATCTCCGCATCGCTCCTTCAAAACACCCCAGCCCTCTCTTCTAACGCTAACGAAGCC
The DNA here is from genome assembly GCF_964263255.1 of Lissotriton vulgaris. Taxonomy (NCBI): domain Eukaryota; kingdom Metazoa; phylum Chordata; class Amphibia; order Caudata; family Salamandridae; genus Lissotriton; species Lissotriton vulgaris. The sequence goes on along the minus strand of NC_141699.1, from coordinate 133,399,433 downwards.
GCCGCCAACCTCACCCTATGGTTATCCAACACCGCTGACACCTTAGCACCACTGAAAAAACGTCAAAACAAACCTGGCAGCAAGAAGGCCTCATGGTTCAACGATGATCTCAAGAAGTCCAAGAAACTCTGCCGCTCACTTGAAAAGGCCTGGAAAAAAGACCCAACCACCAGCACCAAGGACGCCTTCAAAAACGCCACCCGCACTCACCACCAACTAATCCGAAAAGCCAAGAAAACAGCATTCAAGGATCGACTTGACAACAACGCTCACAACAGCAAGGAACTTTTCAACATCGTCAAGGAATTTTCCAATCCCTCGGCCAACTCCAACGACATCACCCCCTCTCAAACCCTCTGCGACTCCCTAGCCTCATTTTTCCACAACAAGATTGCAGACATCCACAACAGCTTTGACAACCAATCCGGAAACCAACCCACCCTACCATTTGCTGATCATCTTCCCCCCGTGAACACCCTTAACGACTGGAACCCAATCTCCACTGAGGACACCATCCGCCTGATGAATTCCATCCACTCAGGATCCCCCACAGACCCATGTCCTCACCACATCTTCAACAAAGTAGACTCCATCATAGCACCGCACCTCCGAGACGTCATCAACTGCTCCTTCAACTCCGCCACCTTCCCGGAAAACTGGAAACACGCTGAACTCACCGCCCTTCTGAAAAAACCCACAGCGGACCCCACCGAACTCAAAAATTACCGCCCCATCTCGCTTCTTCCATTCCCGGCCAAAGTCATCGAGAAAGCTGTCAACAACCAGCTCGCCGCCTTCCTCGAAGCCAACAAATCCCTCGACCCCTCACAATCTGGCTTCCGAGCAAAACACAGCACTGAGACCGCCCTCATCGCAGCAACAGACGACATTCAAACTCTACTGGATAATGGAGACACAGTCGCCCTCATCCTCCTCGACCTCTCTGCAGCATTCGACACAGTCTGCCACAGCACCCTTTTACAACGCCTCAATAACATCGGAATCCAAGGAAAAGCACTTAAATGGATCACCTCGTTCCTCACCGGAAGAACCCAGAGAGTCCGCCTTCCACCATTCAAGTCCGAGGCCTCTGAAGTCATCTGCGGCGTACCACAAGGATCCTCACTCAGTCCCACCCTCTTCAACGTATACATGAGCCCCCTCGCGGCCATAGCACGCCAACACAACCTCAACATCATCTCGTACGCGGATGACACTCAACTGATCCTTTCCCTCACCAATGACCCCAGCACCGCCAAAACCAACCTACACGAAGGAATGAAAGAAGTTGCCGAATGGATGAAACAAAGCCGTCTGAAACTGAACTCAGACAAAACAGAAGTCCTCATCTTAGGTACATCCCCCTCGGCATGGGACGACTCTTGGTGGCCGGTAGCCCTTGGAAAAGCACCCATCCCGACAGACCACGCACGGAACCTAGGCGTCATCCTGGATTCTTCACTCTCAATGAACAGACAAGTCAGCGCCGTATCCTCTTCCTGCTTCAACATTCTTCGCATGCTCAGAAAAACATTTCGCTGGATCCCCTCCGAAACAAGGAAAACAGTCACCCACGCTCTGGTCACGAGCCGACTCGACTACGGTAACACCCTCTACGCAGGTACCACCGCAAAACTCCAGAAGAAACTCCAACGAATCCAAAACGCCTCAGCAAGACTCATATTAGACATTCCACGCAACGAACACATCTCTGGTCACCTTAAAGACCTCCACTGGCTACCCGTCAATAAGAGGATCACCTTCCGACTGCTTACCCACGCACACAAATCACTCTACGACATCGGTCCAGAATGCCTCAACTCACGACTGTCCTTCTACACCCCCTCCCGCCAACTACGTTCTTCCAGCCAAGCCCTCGCCACTGTACCTCGCATCAACAAGACCACCATGGGAGGCAGATCCTTTTCATACCTGGCTGCTAAAACATGGAACTCACTCCCCGCTTACCTTCGCCTTACCCAGAACCACCTAGCATTCAGAAAGCAACTTAAAACGTGGATATTTGACAAGTAATCCTCCTCCCCTTCCTAAGCGCCTTGAAACCCTCCGGGTATGTAGTGCGCTATATAAATTCTATGACTTGACTTGACTTGACTTGAAGGTCAGGCGGTTGTTGAGGTACTTGGGGCCCAGGTCGTGGAGGGTCTTGTGTGCGTGGGTGAGGAGTCGGAACGTGATTCTCTTGCTGACGGGGAGGCAGCGCAGGTCTCTCAGGTGTCCGGCGATGTGGCTGTGTCGGGGATGTCCAGGATGAGTCGTGCGGAGGCGTTCTGGATGCGTTGGAGTCTTTTCTGCAGTTTGGCTGTGGTTCCGGTGTAGAGGGTGTTTCCGTAGTCCAGTCGGCTGGTGACGAGTGCCTGGGTGACTGTCTTCCCGGTTTCGGTGGGATCCATCGGAAGATCTTTCTAAGCATGCGTAGGATGTTGAAACATGATGATGAGACGGCGTTGACTTGTCTGGTCATCGAGAGGGAGGAGTCCAGGATGAAGCCCAGGTTGCGTGCGTGGTCCGTTGGTTTGGGTTCGCTGCCCAGGGCAGGGGGCCACCAGGAGTCATCCCAGGCAGAGGTAGGCGTGGGCGGAAAATCCGTTCCGCTCGCGGATTTTGCGGATTTTCGGGAAATCCGCAATCCGCGAGATTTGCGAATTTCCCGCAAAATCCGCAAATCCGCGAGCAGCGGATTTTGCTCGCACTGCTCGCACTGTTCGCGTGAGTTCGCGCCCCGCGAATAAGTGCAAAATTGCAGAAATACGATCTTAGCAAAACTGAAAGTAACTACTTACCAGGTTCAAAAGTTCAGGCTCATCATTAGTAGCCATTTCCTGGAGTGCTTCCTGAGGGGCCCCTCCAGAGTTCAGTTGCCAGTTGAAACTATTATGTGACCCTGCTCTGAACCTCAGAATAGTTACACATATGCCACAAAGGTCCTGAATTACAGCTAAGGGAGACAAGCAGGAGCCAGGCTGGAAGTTAAAATCCATTAATCAGCCCCTAATTCATTATTGTCAGTTGGGGCAGGGCAGGTGTTGTAACTAATTTTGCAACAATGAAAGCAGTTAGCAAGTGCAAAAGATCACTAATCAGGGCGCACTAAGGAAGCAGGTGCCAGCTAAAAAAATATTCTGTGACACATGAATCAGCCCCAAATTAATTCAGGTCACTTGAGGCAGGGAAGGTGTGCTTTGCTTTGCCGAAAATAATGTACACTGGACAACCAGAGGGTGTGGTGATGAAACAGAGGGTGGCATGGGTGGGCCAGAGGGTGGCATGAGTAGTCAGAGAGTGGCAGTGGTGACAGAGAGTGGCAGTGATGAAGAAGAGTGTCCCAAACAGGCTGGACACGTAGAAACAACAAGTTCGCGAAACTTGCGACCCGACAGGTAAGTTCGCAATTTGCGAAAGTGTACAAAACCCTCGCGAACTGGCAGAAACACGGGCGAACACAAAAAAAAAAAAAATCCGCAAATTCGCGGGAATTCGCGGATTTTGCGGATTGCGAATCCGCAAATCCGCAAAATTCGCGAACGCGAGATCCGCAAAATTCGCTCATGCTTAGGCAGAGGGCGATGATCCAAGGATGAGGACTTCCGACTTGTCTGAGTTCAGTTTCAGGCGGCTGTTCATCATCCCTTCGTGTAGGTTGGTTCTGGCGGTGGTAGGGTCGTTGGTGAGGGAGAGGATCAGCTGGGTGTCGTCGGCGTAGGAGATGATGTTGAGATTGTGTTGGCGTGAGATGGCTGCGAGGGGGCTCATGTAGACGTTAAAGAGGGTGGGGCTGAGTGATGATCCTTGTGGTACGCCGCAGATGACTACGGTGGCCTCGGATCAATCGATATGTATGCATTTAGATGTGCAAATTTGAATGAGTTCCCAGGTTTATGAAACAAATGACTCACGAGTCGCAAACCTCCAAACCCCTTCAATCACTCTCTGTAGCTGCATACATCTTTGTTAGATTAAATTCCCTATTGCATTTCATCATTAAAAGTAATACCTAAATAGATCAAATGTCTGTCCCAATCAATCTATTCCTCCCCTATCCTGCGCATTTTAACCTCAGTCTTTGGCTGCCCTTGAACCATAGTAATTGATTTAGTCATGTTAATTTTTAAATATACTTCACTCATAAACAGGGCAAAAGAGTCCATAAAAAGTTGTAGACCGTTAGCTGTTCTCGCTATGAGAACAGCTGCGTCCGCATGCGAAAGAACTGTGATTGACCGCCTTCCTATTTGTGGCATTAGTTACCTTTACAAACTAGAAAATTCTTCAAACCATTTACATAAATAAAAACTAAAAAGTAAGCCAGGATATACCCCTGATGAACTTCCCAGGTTGACTTGATTGGTGAGGTGCATTACCCGTCTTGACTAACGCGGACTTTAACATATGTGTCCCAATGTAGGCAACAGAGGAGGTCTACATCATGTCTTCAGCTTTGACCTAATAATAGTATTGAAAGCACATGAGACATCCATAAAATCCATGTGAATGGCTCCTCTCCTGGCCTTCGCACACTTCCCTGCTGCTCAACCCTCCCCATTGATTGGTAAAAGCCGAACTGGATATCGGAAAAGAAGTTTTTTCATTGGCCCATGACTCCAACCTAGATATCCAAACCTGTCCCAATAATTTGGAGGTTGAGTCAAGTAAAGATATGGGGCAATAATATAATGGTTGATTTTAAATATAGGCACAATACCTGCAACTTTCCATGATTCCGGTGGAGGGGCGTTAATAGCTGTACGTACTACATTTGTGATTAAATGACGGTGCCCAGAGGTTAATATTGACTTTAAAAATATCTATTGGCATATCTGTAAACCACCGGAGGAGCAGGATGATGAAGGCTTGGGAGATGATCTTTAGGGAGGGTGGCGTACATGACATGCGGGGTTCTGTTTACGAATATGATGTTTTGATGATCAATGTGACAATGTACTGGGACTGTAATTTGCTAGATTTTAATGAGTATATATACCATCTGGAAGAATTATGCCTTGTTGATGTTGATTATAATATAAAGAATTAAAAAAAATATATATATATCTATTGGCACACCATGATTGGCTAGAGCTTTACCCGAGGCACCCTGGCTGATAACGTTACCACCTCATCAATAGCAATAAATGGACTCAAGACATTTGTGGCCGTGGTATTAGGAACACAACCCCTTGCCTCTTCTCCTACTTTACCAATAGAAAAGACCTTGCTGAAGTGTTCCTGCAAACTTTCTGCACAAATGTGTCACACAAGTTTAAACACTGCACAATCTGAGAAGAAAAGCTCTGTTCACAACCTTGTAGAAACTCCAAGTGTCCCTTGCTGCACGAGCTGCTTCTAAAACATCCCAAGCTTTCCATCTGATCTCCTCTTAACGAGTTTCTAAAATTTATTTGTAAGCATGCATAGCTTAGTTCCACCTCTTCTTTACACCTGGGACTTGCTTCAAGTCCAGCTTTAACAATGTGGGGCAACTAAGCAGGCCTCATTAAACCATCTACAGTTATGGGAAGGACCAGCCTTTTTTGTCACTGAAAGGGTGCCCAAGATATTATGGCACTGGGAACTAAACCCTTTTAAAGTGGAGCATTGACCAACTCTTGGGTTCAAACAAACATTGAAGGCAGGCTCACAAGTTTAAACTAGATCGGACAAAAATACATTGGGATTAATGTTGGCCATTTAATGTGTAGACTTTTGGTTGCTATTAAAGATCATCGATTTCATGTCTTCTGACCCATGTTCCTTATTCACAACCATATTCAGAGTAAAAATTAATTGATTACAATGACTAATGCAACTAGCAGAAATTTAAATAAAATTTGTATAGAGGACCTGATCTCTTGAAAACAGGATAATATCTTTTGTACCACATGCACCCTTTCCATTAAATGTAGGTAATTGAAGATTAACTGGCAAACCCATGTCCCGGGCAAAAAACATTTTTTAACAATTATGCTGTTTAAAGCATCCTCATAAACTGAATGTTTTAAATGTTTTAAATGAGTATCATTCTTATTACCCGTACTAGATAAACCATTGGCCACTGAATTTACATGTAGGGCTAGTACAATTGGCAAACTAAATAAAAAATGGTTGGGTCATACAATTCTCACTGTAGTTTGTAATAAAAACATCAAGTTGCTCGACCATTTCCAAGGTCCAATGATCAAAAATATTACAATATTAGTTCATTAAAATCATACGAACCAGTGCAAGAGAAAGACAAGATCTGATACCAACTGGTGGAGTCAATTACTTCAATCTTAATAGAGGATAATTTGACTGACACTAGAACTGCTAGACCACCTTTTCCTGCCCTGCCACAGAAGGAATTGCGGAGGCATATAAAAATGGAAAACTATCCAATACAAAGTTCTACATCATCCAAGTTTCCTAACAATCTAGGTCAAATTCAGAAATTATACTCAGCCATTCTATATATATTAGCTTAGAACGGGCCCCAGCAATATTCCAGGAAAACACTTTTAGACCCAAAGACTCTTGGGACTTTGTATTTACTATGGGGAGTAAATTGGGTCTTACAGGATGAGAACAAGACACTACACTTGGATCCCTAGACACAGTTGGGGGAAGCGTAGTTTGATCTCTGGAAGTGCAAGGCGAGAGTTAGTCAGGAGCGACCTGTGAGAAGTTGGCCTGGTATATAATGCTCACTAATTCTTAGTGATCACTTTGTACCATGCCAAGCAACCCTTATGATGATGGTTGTAATTCAACCTTGTAGACCAGTTATCCTAGTGGTAACGTGGACAAAGCAGTCTTAGGCTAAACTCTGAAAGGCATGTGAAGCCAGCTGTTATACCATACACAACCCCCTTGAATACCAAATGAAAGGGACACCACACAGATATATATTGAAAATATATATTGATTTATTAACTATAAAATCCCCTGGACTCTTTATGAATACAGAAGCACAAGCGTTAAATCACAAGACCGTTTAAAATACACAAAAGTTGCACAATATGGATGAGCCCTAGGGGCCACCTAAACCATATACTAAGAAAGTGGTATAAGAGATACCAATAGGAAAGTGAACAGGCCGAGGGCCTTGGGAATCGCTGGAGCTATTCGAGACTAGCAGTGACTAAGTCGGGAGAGGCCCATGGGACTCGGGTGCAGTGTTCAAAGTGCACGCACTTTCCAATGTAAAGTCTATGGTGCGTAAAAAGTACAAAGTTAGAAAGTTAGGAACCTTCCGAGTGACCTACGGAGCTGAAACTTAAGACACAGGCCCTTGAGATGTGTACCAGTGCAGGAGCACTGGCGGAGCTGAGTTACCTCACCCACAGGAAGCGGGTGCACAGGGTCGAAGTAGTGTTGGGTTTCGTCACGCCGGTCGATGGTGCTTGGAGCTGAAGATGCTGCAGGCGGCTCGATGTGAAGAGTTCCGGTGGATCCAAGGGTGGATCTGAAGATGTGAAGACCTGAAAGCAGAGGGGACAGTGTTCAAAGTCACTAGCCAGTGACTACCGTGGAACCAGATTGGAACCAGGCGATGTCGGGTGCAAACAGGCGTTGTCGGGTAGCTTCTTTCTGCAGCCACGTGGATACCCGGGGTCGAGGACGTCCAGGAGTCGGTCACGAGCTGTCCCACGCAGGCTTCTCGCTGTTGGCGGTGTCGGCAACTTGATCGGAGCAAACAGGCCTTGGCAAAGGCAAGCCAGGCAGAAGTTGAAAGATGCTTAACACTCGGACCAGCAAGGTCAGAGCGGGTGCTCCTTTTTACAGGAGCTTGGGTAGGTCTGGAGCAACCAGACCTGCTGTGTAAATCGTCGGTTTCGTCGCCAAGATGGCCGCTGACCACGTGGCTAGTGGCCGGGATGGCGCGTCGAGTGGCACAATGCAAAAGGGCCCCACGCAGATCGTGGAGATGCTGGAGGGCTGATCTTCGGTGCAAGGGCTGCTCAGTGGTGGGGGTTCTCAGTCCCCAAAGCACAACGTCGAGGATGCCTCAGAAGCTGCGCAGTCAGCTTTTCGAGTGTCTTCCAAGAGGTCCGGTCCCACGTCACTGGGTGCCTCCACGGGTCCCTTCTTTTTTTAGGGACTGTGGATCGGGCTCTGAGAGGTCTGGGAGTCTGGTTCTTGTCGGGCTCTGGGCTCGGGCTCCGGCGGGAGGCGGCGGCAAAGCAGACGTCGAGTTGCTGGTTGGTACCTGTGTTCACAGGGTGGCCACTCCTAGGCCACAAGGGAGATTCTCTTCAGTCTTCTGTGCAGCAGAATGTCGAAGTCCAGTCTTCTTCTACGTGTAAAGTTGATTCAGGATGATCTGCTGTGCAATGGCACTGCTCCCACTCTTATTCCCAATCTGAGGGGTGGATCACCTACTAGGTCCCTCCTCTGGGAGGAACCAGGAAGGGGGGCGGTTACACCCCCTTTCCTTTGTCCAGTTCCGCGCCAAGCCTGGGTCTGGAAAGTCCCAGGACCGGTTTGGACTGGCCTATGCACGGGGACACCTTGTGTGCCCCGGGCATGTCTGATTCTATTCAGCCCTGTCCTACCCAATACACAAAACCCTGTCTGGGGTGGTGCTCGCACCTCCCAAGGCAGGAAACCCTTTGTCCAGGCCACCATCTGCCGAGTTTCGGTCAGCAGCAGGAGGCCAGACTCGTGTCTGTGGTGGCAGCATCCATTTTGTGATGCTGAGGCTCTGTTTAACTTTAACCGGGGTTAAGGCTACACACATGTCGTGTCCCTCTAGAAGGGTGGAATGCTATCCCCGTCGCCAGAATTGGCGAGGGGATAGTATTCCAATTCGTATGACACCTTACTCGACATGTTTTGATAAAGCCAAACCAAAGATAGCAAATAACCGCGAGGATTATAATGCACTAAGAGTATATGGTATGGCAATATCCCGGAACAGCTTAGGGAGGGGTTCCCGACAGCTGCAGACAGGCTCAGCTCATGCTAGAGCACCATCTCACATATTTCCAAGCACTCTGCCTCCAGGATTGATGAGGCCTTCCATAGGAGTGGCTGATAGGAACATATGTGTCCAGTTTAGGGTTAGGCACAGGCATACTGTACCTAAGTAAGAGGTGGTTACACCAACTTACCCCAGCTGAGTGATCAGCCAGTTGTGTCAAATATGGAGGCCAGGCCAGGGGTGGCATAATACATGCTGCAGCCCCTGGTAGGCCTTGGATACACCTATGCCCTGGGTACCTAGGGTACACTACTACAGGGGCTCATAAGGTGAACCAATTCCAATTGTTTTATGCACCTAAGGTACATGGAGTCCATTTTAAGGAGAGAGCAATCGGCCTGGGGCCCTGAATAGCAGGATCCCAGGCCAACTAAGTCAAAAACCAGCTAAACACCAGGCAAAAAGTTTGGGGGTAACCATAGTCAGATATCCACCTTCCTACATAACCCCCCCCCAAACGAAATGAGATAAGGCTATCCTTGACCAGGTAAGCCTATATTGCCTAAGTGGCCATATAAGGAAGTACCAGCTCTGGCTTGGTAACCCCCTGTCTCATGGTCCACTAAGCAATCCCTCACCCTAAGGGTATCTGAGGGTCTCCACTATAGGGAATCTCTACCTGTGGTGTGTCTTTGAAAAGTCAAAGGCTGGTGTTGAGATGGAGTACTGAAGTGAGTCTCCTCTGTAGGGCTCAGCTTCCTCCAATCACTCTCCGCCATGTGTGCCTTTCTTTCTTTGACTGAGTTGCACTGTGCTCTCAGGGTCAACCTCTGGCTACCTAAAGCTGGAGGCTGAGTCCCTCTGTTTGGCTTACTGGAGGGACAGTTCAGGTTTGGGCCCTTAGGGTCCCAGGTTTGGCTGTGCCCAACAATATCCATCTGGGGGAGGTCCCTAACTACTTTTAAGGGGGATCCCTCAGGAGTTTTTAAAGTTTGCACCTCACTAGGGCTACTAGTTTCGGTGCCCCTAATCTGTTGATGGGGGTGCTTTATTTGACAGGGGGCCCTTTGGGTCTCACTGTCCTTCTTGTCCTCTGCAGCCCTGGGCTGAGTAAGGCAAGGTAGAGAGGGGCAGGTTACCTGCTTCAGACTGGGTCCCACCTGAGAAGGGTCCACTGCCATCAGAGGCTCTGTTAGGCCAGGCCTAACAACCTCTGGGACAGTTCCTTCATCAGGGGTAAGATCAGTTCCCTGAGGAGGCTGATCCTTTCCTAAAGTCTGGTGGGAGGGAGATTTCTCTTCCTCCTCAATGCTCTCTGTTTGGGTGGAGTGATCCATCATTTCAGGCTTCACTACCCATGTATCAGTTTGAGTTTGGGCTGTGGCCATCACAGCCCCACCAACCTTTTCAGGAGGAGACTCAGTTTGGGTATGGGCTGTTACTAGTACAGCCCTGCTACTCTTTCCAGGAGGGAAGTTATCTAAAGATGGGGCTGAGGTTTGCTCAGCCCTCCCAACCTTTTCAGGAAGGACATCTTGAATTGGGGCTGTAGCCATTACAGCCCCACTAACCTTTCCATGGAGATTTACCATTCTAGAATGGGTTTGCTGTTCAACCTCAGCCCAGGCTGAGATTTCCAAATCATTACCCAGTAGGCAATCTACAGGCAAGTTTGCTGACACTGCCACTCTCTTTGGGCCAGTGACACCTCCCCAGCTAAGATTGACTACTGCCATGGGATGATTGGTTTCTATGCCATCAATGTTTGTCACCTGATATCTGGCATCAGGTAAAAGTTGCCTTGAGGGGACTAGACATTCAGCCACCATGGTGATGCTAGCCCCTGTGTCTCTGAAGGCCTCAACTTTCAAGCCATTGATGAGGGGCTCCTGTCTATACTTGCTCAAAGTGTTTGGGCAAGCTGTGAAATTGGCAAACCCCATGCCAGTCTCATAGACAAGAGTATCTGAGTTAGGGGACCTGGATAGGCCAGAGTCCACCTGTCCTCCAAAAGTAAACCCACCCAAATTCTTGGGGGTGCTCCCACCACCTGGGGGACCACTGCTAACAGTGACAGGAGGTGTTGGAGCCTTACCTGGAGGTATATTCTCCTTATTGCCATTCTTGGGACAACAGCTATCTGTTTTGTAATGCCCCACCTGTTTACAGGTATGACAATAAGGCTTTTTCTGGGATGTAGAAGTGTCTTGGGACCCACCCCCATTCTTGGAGTTTTGGGGCCCTGGGGAAGTCTTTTCCTTACTTTTATCCCCACCCTTCTCTTGAGGCTTGGTAGTCTCTTTCTTTTGGTCACCACCTTGGTTCTTAGGCCTGATCCTGGTTCTGACCCATTTGTCTGCCCTCCTACCCAATTCTTGTGGGGAGGTCAGATCAGAGTCAACCAGGTGCTGATGTAGAAGCTGATTTTGACAATTACTTAAGATTTGCTCTCTCATAATTAAATTATACAATCCTGTATAGTCAGTAACCTTACTTCCCAGCAACCAGCCCTCCAGAGCCTTAGTGGCACACTCAACAAATTCAGACCAGTCCTGAGTCTGTGTCTTCTGGGTATCTCTGAACATTAACCTGTACTGTTCAGTGGTTAAGCCTAACCCATCAATCAGAGCACTCTTCAGGACCATGTAGTTTCTAGAATCCCCATCACTAACTGTGAGGAGTCTGTCTCTGCCTCTACCTTCAAAGGAGAGCCACAAGGTTGCTGCCCACTGCTCCTGAGGGATCTGCTGTACCATGCGGGCTCTCTCAAGTGCAGTCATCCATTTGTGGATATCATCCCCAGCTTTGAAGGGGGGCACAATCTTACTCGGGTTTCTTGTATCAAAGGACCTGTCTTTATCCTTCTGGATAGTGCTGCCACCAGTGGATCCTAATCCACTCTCTCTAGGCTGTCTTGCTCTAGCAAGTTTCTCTTGGGCCAGGGCAACTTCTAATTCTTGTCTCTGGATCCTCAATTCAGCCTCTCTAATTTGAGATTCTCTCAATTTGGCCTCATGTTCCCTTCTCTGAGGGCTAGTCATCACCCTTCTGGAGTGACCATGAGAGCCTCTAGAAGCATGGGAGTTGTCAGAGTCACCTGAGTGAGTCCTTCTCCTCCTAGGCTTCTGGTTAAGTCCACCTGGGGGTCTGAATGGGTTGTTACCTGATTCATTCCCAAGTAAGCTTAAGTTAGCCTAGTTCAGTCTACTGACCAGCACCTGACTATTTCTGTCATCATCTGACTCACTGCTTTCCACCTCTTCCTCTTCTTCCTCTTCCTCTTCCTCCTCATCTACCTGAGGAACTCCACTGGTGGAGGCTTCCTCATCTACCAGGATGATAGGGGCAGGGGTGTCTACAGTGTCATCCTCTGAAGGATGGCCTCCTTCAGCATTCCCTGTGGGGTTTGCCTTAGAGGGCTTTAGAGTCTCAGACTGGTCTAAGAGCTCTCTTAGGTAGTCTGTAGTAGGGGAAGGCCCTGTCTTCAGACCCCTTAAGACACAAAGCTGTCTTAATTCCTTAAAGGAAAAAATAGCAAATTTGGATGGTGCCCTCGGAGGGTCACTCTCAACAGGAGTAAGTCCACTGGACCCCTCTGCTCCAGACATTGCTCTAGTGTGGGTGGATGTGTTGCAATCTACCTACACTGGTGTTTACCTACTAAACCTATCTAGTAGTTGTAGCTAGGGTGTGCTACTCCCTTTGCTCTACAACAACTAAGTTCAGTAGAACTTAAGTATACTAGTCTTGTTTTATATGTACCTAGCAGGTACCTGTTTGATCTTTCAAATGATAATCTCAAAGATTGTAATGGTAAAACAACAGCAAGCTCAGATCCCAATCCGCTGCTCACCAATGTGAGAAGTTGGCCTGGTATATAATGCTCACTAATTCTTAGTGATCACTTTGTACCATGCCAAGCAACCCTTCTGATGATGGTTGTAATTCAACCTTGTAGACCAGTTATCCTAGTGGTAACGTGGACAAAGCAGTCTTAGGCTAAACTCTGAAAGGCATGTGAAGCCAGCTGTTATACCATACACAACCCCCTTGAATACCAAATGAAAGGGACACCACACAGATATATATTGAAAATATATATTGATTTATTAACTATAAAATCCCCTGGACTCTTTATGAGCACAGAAGCACAAGCGTTAAATCACAAGACAGTTTAAAATACACAAAAGTTGCACAATATGGATGAGCCCTAGGGGCCACCTAAACCATATACTAAGAAAGTGGTATAAGAGATACCAATAGGAAAGTGAACAGGCCTAGGGCCTTGGGAATCGCTGGAGCTATTCGAGACTAGCAGTGACTAAGTCGGGAGAGGCCCACGGGACTCGGGTGCAGTGTTCAAAGTGCACGCACTTTCCAATGTAAAGTCTATGGTGCGTAAAAAGTAGAAAGTTAGGAACTTTCCGAGTGCCCTACGGAGCTGAAACTTAAGACACAGGCCCTTGAGATGTGTACCAGTGCAGGAGCACTGGCGGAGCTGAGTTACCTCACCCACAGGAAGCGGGTGCACAGGGTCGAAGTAGTGTCGGGTTTCGTCACGCCGGTCGATGGTGCTTGGAGCTGAAGATGCTGCAGGCTGCTCGATGTGAAGAGTTCCGGTGGATCCAAGGGTGGATCTGAAGATGTGAAGACCTGAAAGCAGAGGGGACAGTGTTCAAAGTCACTAGCCAGTGACTACCGTGGAACCAGATTGGAACCAGGCGATGTCGGGTGCAAACAGGCGTTGTCGGGTAGCTGCTTTCTGCAGCCACGTGGATACCCGGGGTTGAGGACGTCCAGGAGTCGGTCACGAGCTGTCCCACGCAGGCTTCTCGCTGTTGGCGGTGTCGGCAACTTGATCGGAGCAAACAGGCCTTGGCAAAGGCAAGCCAGGCAGAAGTTGAAAGATGCTTAACACTCGGACCAGCAAGGTCAGAGCGGGTGCTCCTTTTTACAGGAGCTTGGGTAGGTCTGGAGCAACCAGACCTGCTGTGTAAATCGTCGGTTTCGTCGCCAAGATGGCCGCTGACCACGTGGCTAGTGGCCGGGATGGCGCGTCAAGTGGCACAATGCAAAAGGGCCCCACGCAGATCGTGGAGATGCTGGAGGGCTGATCTTCGGTGCAAGGGCTGCTCGGTGGTGGGGGTTCTCAGTCCCCAAAGCACAACGTCGAGGATGCCTCAGAAGCTGCGCAGTCAGCTTTTCGAGTGTCTTCCAAGAGGTCCGGTCCCACGTCACTTGGTGCCTCCACGGGTCCCTTCTTTGCAGGGACTGTGGATCGGGCTCTGAGAGGTCTGGGAGTCTGGTTCTTGTCGGGCTCTGGGCTCGGGCTCCGGCGGGAGGCGGCGGCAAAGCAGACGTCGAGTTGCTGGTTGGTACCTGTGTTCACAGGGTGGCCACTCCTAGGCCACAAGGGAGATTCTCTTCAGTCTTCTGTGCAGCAGAATGTCGAAGTCCAGTCTTCTTCTTCGTTTAAAGTTGATTCAGGATGATCTGCTGTGCAATGGCACTGCTCCCACGCTTATTCCCAATCTGAGGGGTGGATCACCTACTAGGTCCCTCCTCTGGGAGGAACCAGGAAGGGGGGCGGTTACACCCCCTTTCCTTTGTCCAGTTCCGCGCCAAGCCTGGGTCTGGAAAGTCCCAGGACCGGTTTGGACTGGCCTATGCACGGGGACACCTTGTGTGCCTCGGGCATGTCTGATTCTATTCAGCCCTGTCCTACCCAATACACAAAACCCTGTCTGGGGTGGTGCTCGCACCTCCCAAGGCAGGAAACCCTTTGTCCAGGCCACCATCTGCCGAGTTTCGGTCAGCAGCAGGAGGCCAGACTCGTGTCTGTGGTGGCAGCATCCATTTTGTGATGCTGAGGCTCTGTTTAACTTTAACCGGGGTTAAGGCTACACACATGTCGTGTCCCTCTAGAAGGGTGGAATGCTATCCCCGTCGCCAGAATTGGTGAGGGGATAGTATTCCAATTCGTATGACACCTTACTCGACATGTTTTGATAAAGCCAAACCAAAGATAGCAAATAACAGCGAGGATTATAATGCACTTAAGAGTATATGGTATGGCAATATCCCGGAACAGCTTAGGGAGGGGTTCCCGACCGCTGCAGACAGGCTCAGCTCATGCTAGAGCACCATCTCACATATTTCCAAGCACTCTGCCTCCAGGATTGATGAGGCCTTCCATAGGAGTGGCTGATAGGAACATATGTGTCCAGTTTAGGGTTAGGCACAGGCATACTGTACCTAAGTAAGAGGTGGTTACACCAACTTACCCCAGCTGAGTGATCAGCCAGTTGTGTCAAATATGGAGGCCAGGCCAGGGGTGGCATAATACATGCTGCAGCCCCTGGTAGGCCTTGGATACACCTATGCCCTGGGTACCTAGGGTACACTACTACAGGGGCTCATAAGGTGAACCAATTCCAATTGTTTTATGCACCTAAGGTACATGGAGTCCATTTTAAGGAGAGAGCAATCGGCCTGGGGCCCTGAATATCAGGATCCAAGGCCAACTAAGTCAAAAACCAGCTATACACCAGGCAAAAAGTTTGGGGGTAACCATAGTCAGATATCCACCTTCCTACACGACCTATGACCCTGCTCGCAGGCAGGTCGCTCCCCACGCTGCTGCATGGCTCTGCCTGCATTGTTTTTGCCTAATCTTGTATTTTTCCCCTGTGCCTAACTTGCTTTCCTGCCCAGACTTGTTTTTATTCCCCTGTGCCTGTACTTGCTTTCTTGCCCAGACTTTTTTATTCCCCTGTGCCTGTACTTGCTTTCTTTCCCAGACTTGTTTTTATTCCCCTGCCCCGCCCACCTGCAATCTCATTAGCCGCCCCGCTCCCAGCTGCTCCTCCCTCCCACATCCCCTCATATGGAAGCCGCTATGCGGCCGTGCTCAGCGGGCGCGCCGCTTGCGCACCTAAGGCATGCCTGTCTGTACCCCTGGACACTACGAACGCCACGACGCCCGACACCGCTACGATGCCAGAATCCTCCACGCACTCAACACCGGACGATCACACACCTGCTTCTTGGCTGCCCAAAGCGCACCCACGGAGCTTTCACCTGCCAGAACTGCAGCTTCACAAGCATCCGCCCCACCATGCTGCCGACCAGGAAAGAACCCAACCACCTCAGATGCATCCTTCTCAACACCCGCTCCACCCAAAAACATGCGGTTGAACTCTGGGACCTACTCGACTCAACCTCCCCAGACGTCCCCTTCCTGACGGAGACCTGGCTGAACCCTGATGGACAACCTAGCCAACCTCGGACTCAGACAACTCGTCACAACACCCACCCACTCCGCCGGTCACACGCCTGACCCCATCTTCTCCGCAAGCCCCCACGTCTCCTTCAACCATACCACCGAACCCCACTGGACCGACCACCGCTGCATCCACTTCACCTTCAAGAAACTCACCACGCACCACCGCACCCAACAGATGCCTCACCGCTGCTGGAGCAAAGTCACCAAAGGCCAGCTAACCACCACCCTTGCCCAGAGCCCACCCGCCGACCATACCGACCCCGACACCGCCGCCCACAACCTCAGACAGTGGATCAACGACTGCGCCAACACCCTCGCCCCGATCAAGAAACCCTCCAACAATCATACCAACAAGAAAGCCAGCTGGTTCACTGAAGACCTCCGGGCCTCCAAGCAAACCTGCTGGAGATCTGGCTCCGTGAATGAACACCAGACAGCCACGCCGCCCACAAGAATGCCACCCGCAGACACCATCACCTTATCCGATCCGCCAAAAGGGCCTCTTTCAAAGACCACCTAGACAACAACGCGCACAACAGCAAAGAGCTCTTCAACATCGTGAAGGAACTATCCAACCCCAGCTCCAACAACAACGACGTACCACCCTCGCAAGACCTGTGCGACTCGCTGGCCACCTTCTTCCACCGCAAGATCACTGACATCCATGACAGTTTTAACGCCATGACCACTGAGACCGCCGCCCCCACGACCACCATCCGCACCAACCGCCTGCTCGACTGGACCAAAATCAACGACGATGACACCATCAAGATCATGAACACCATCCACTCCGGATCTCCGTCAGATCCATGCCCATACCACATCTTCAACAAAGCCAGCACATCCATCGCACCCCATATCCGGAAAGTCAACAACACCTCCTTTGAGACAGCAACCTTCCCTGAGAGCTGGAAGCACGCCGAGATCAACACCTTCCTCAAGAAACCCAAGGCGGACCCCAAGGACCTCAAGAACTTCCGGCCCATCTCCCTGCTCCCGTTCCCGGCAAAGTTCATCGAGAAGACCGTCAACAAACAACTGACACGCTACCTCGAGGAAAACAACATCCTGGACCCTTCCCAGTCCGGGTTCCGCAGCAACCACAGCACCGAGACCACCCTCATCGCCGCCACCGATGACATCAAGTCCCTGCTGGACAATGGAGAAACGGCGGCCCTCATCCTCCTGGACCTGTCAGCCGCATTGGACACGGTCCGTCACCACACACTACGAACACACCTCCACAACGCTGGGATCCAAGAGAAGGCCCTGGACTGGACCACCTCCTTCCTCTCCGGTAGAAAACAGAGCGTCCGCCTTCCCCCCTTCCGCTCCGAAGCCACCGAGATCATCTGCGGCGTACCCCAGGGCTCATCCCTCAGCCCAACCCTGTTTAACATCTACATGGCACCGCTCGCCCAAGTCGCCCGTCGGCACGACCTCAACATCCTCTCCTACGCTGATGACACCCAGCTGATACTCTCCCTCACCAAGGACCCCCACACCGCCAAAACCAACCTTCACAAAGGAATGAAGGCCGTTGCTGAATGGATGAGGAACAGCCGACTGAAGCTGAACTTGGACGAGGTCCTCATCCTCGGATCCAACCCTTTGGCCTGGGACGACGCCTGGTGGCCGACCACACTGGGAACCGCTCCAGCACTCACCGACCACGCACGCAACCTAGGGGTCATCCTCGACTCCACCCTCTCCATGACTAAACAGGTCAACGCCGTCTCCTCCTCCTGTTTCAACACCCTCTGCATGCTCCGCAGGATCTACAAGTGGATCCCCACTGAAACGAGAAGAACAGTCACCCAGGCCCTTGTCAGCAGCAGGTTGGACTATGGAAAGGCCCTCTACACAGGAGCATCGGCCAAACACCTGAGACGGCTCCAACGCATCCAGAACGCCTCTGCACGCCTGATCCTCGACATCCCTCGCTGCAGCCACATCACACCCCACTTGAGAGACCTGCACTGGCTCCCGGTCAACAAGAAGATAACCTTCAAGCTCCTCACCCATGCACACAAGGCACTACACGACACCGGACCAACGTACCTCAACAGACGACTCAGCTTCTACACCCCCACCCGCCAGCTCTGCTCTGCCGACCTCGCCCTCGCTACAGTTCCCCGCTTCCGAAGAGCGATCTTAGGCGGCAGATCGTTCTCCCACCTCGCCACCAAGACCTGGAACACCATCCCCATCCACCTACGGCAGACCCAAGACCTGCTGACCTTGAAAACTCCTCAAGGCCTGGCTTTTTGAGCAGTAGCGGCATTCCCCACCCCAGCGCCTTGAGACCTTCATGGGTGAGTAGTGCGCTTTACAAATGATATGATTGATTGATTGAGTCAATGTTAGTAAAAGAGGTGCTGAATGGGTCGCTGTTTGGACCCTAATAATATAACTCGGCTTTTGGGAAATAGTTGTATTGCTAACAGAAAACAAAGGAGAGGGGTGATAAAAAAAATAACCCAAGGGATGTGCCTGAATTCTCCCCAAAAATGTAACCGGAGGCACATATACCGAGACTATGTTCAAAAGTTTCCCCTCCCATTGGCCTTGAACTGCAGCAAAGCGACCCTGGTCATCTGTCTTAGTCTGTAGTATTATAAATGATGAGGTCTTTTTGATTAGGACACACGTCCCTCTTGAGCCTGAAGTAAACTCAGCATGCGCTGCCATTCTGTACCCTCGTCTGTTCAACGCTTGGCAAGCCTTCCCTGTGAGATGAGTCTCTTGCATAAGGACTACTGTTGGGTTATATCTTTTCAAGGCCTGCAGTACCAGACCTCTCTTTATTTTATTCCCCAGACCTCTTACATTCCATGACAGTATTCTCAGGGGAGGTACAGGAGTCTTTTGTGTCGTATCGTAAAGGATACTACCTTGTAGAGTGCCCGTCAGGGAGGGCCTACCGGATGTTGCGGAATCGCCGTCGTGTATTGACATCAAAGCGTTTGTGGTGTAGTCGCGGACCCACCATGTGTGTCTCCTCTACCTCAATCGTGATGCAACTGCTCTCTCCTCGTGCCCTCAGTGTGTATCTGCCAACAAACCTTGCCATAACACTTAAACATAAACAAATCAGAACTAACCCTACCCACTCCTCCCCCTCCCTGCCTCCCTGCTCAACGGACTTTAAACCGCCCGCCACCCCAGATTAGCAGAGTGCTTTACCCCAACCCAAACCATTGTACTTGCTTGTCCGGGTACAAGGACCGTAGAGGCGGCAGCCCTTGCTGCCCCTCCGGGCTCGCCTCAGTCCAGAATACAGAGCTTGGCCACAATTCACTAGTTGGTACAATATTAATGTCGGTCGGAGCCGAGAGGTCAATGTTCTTGGTCCAGTTCATTTCCTTCCATCCCTGGTTGTGGTGAGCAGTTCGATCCCTCTCGTCTCTGTTCCTAAGATCCCACGTGGTCCTCCTCTTGTTGTTGGCGGTGATTCTTGTTGGTGCGCCGCTGTGCTCCTACTTGCCGCCAACCTTCCAACCAGTCGTGAGCAGCTTCTGGCGTGTCGAAGAACCACGTCTTACTGTCGGCTACTACTCGGAGCCGGGCCGGGAATAACATGGAGTAGGGCAATTCTCGCGCCCTCAACTCTTTCTTGACCTCCATGAAGCTTTTTCTGCGACGTGCCACCTCTGCGGTGTAATCTGGAAAGAATGCAAGTGTGGAGTTGTGGGCACGGATCGGTTGGGATGTTCTTGCCGCTTGTAGTATTGTGTCCCTGTCGCAAAAGTTGAATAATCTGGCAAGTACCGGCCGTGGGGGCACCCCCGGCTTTGGTTTGCCACCAGAGACTCTATGGGCCCTTTCAATCGAAAAGAAGTGGGATAATCCCTTTGGTTGCAGTTTGGTTTTGATTAAGTCTTCTATGTATAAGTCCATAGCCTGGGCCCCTCCGTTTCAGGAAGACCGAGAATTTGCACATTATTGCACCTTGAGCGCCCTTCTTGGCCAACCAGCTTCTCTTTTAGGAGTTTATTTTCCCTCTCAATTCGTGCCACTGCTCTCTGTAGTTCCGACGTGTCCTCCACCAGTGACTTCGTAACTATTTCTACTTCCCTGACCCGCTCTGTCATTTTGTGAAAGTCCGCCCGTAGTACAGAAACGTCTGTTGAGATCGTCCCCACCGTCGTCTGAACAGCTGATAACGCTTTCATTATGTCGTCTAATGTGACCTTTTTTGTCCTATCTCCGTCAGATGTTTTCCCCGTGGATGAACGTCCCTCCGGTGGTTGCGAGTTGTTCTTCTCATATGCATACTTGTCCAACTTCGTCTGCGCTGATTGGTTCCTTGGACCTGTGCCCGCCATGGTGCCTCTTCCAGAAGGTTTTCTGTTGTAAGGCTGGTGTGGGGGGAGACAGGCCACCAAGCCGTATCTATATGAAGGACGGTATGGGCCGGCAGTCACGGCAGTGGTCCACCCGCAGCTTCCGGTGGATGTTCGTGTTCTTTTGAGGGTGCGCTACGTTCCAGTGACCCGTTGCAGGCGTCTGCATGGGTCGGCAACAGGGCAATGATAGTGTTATTGCTGGCAACAATAGAGCTTGATCAGGTCGTGACGCAGTTTATATCAGGTCTCCGCGTTCATAGAGTTATGTGGGGCAGAAAGGCAGAGCGGGAGGGGGCTTTCGATCATACTCCCGCCACCGTCACCACTCGCCAACCTGCTCGTCACTATATGTGCCACTGGACTGTCTGATGGGTGGTTCAACTGCTGGCAATGCACTTTATGCGCCCTCACGCTTGGAATGGACAGGTATTCTTTCCCGCTTCGTTGTTGTGTGGGGTTGCCGGTGTGGTTTGTGCTCGCGTTGCTGCCCCTCACTCTTCCAACCTGATGTCACCGGCCGGCGAGCTGTCGCAGTTTCGAGTCCTGTGAGGTGGGGCCGGTGAACGCCGTGTCCTCTACTGGCGCCACTTCGCTGCCGGGGGGGGGGCACAATGGAATCAAGAGGCGCTGGATATATTTGTGCGGGCGCCAATGGGCGCAGCCCACGCCAGAGTTCAATGGCTCCGATGGTCGACTCCGGGACCGCCGCGCCCCCCCCCCGTGATCTCCGGGAACATAAAGCGTTCAGCTGCTGCTTTCTTCTTGCTGTCGGAGGTATTTCAGGTGGCCGTCTCCCAAGTCGGTTGGGGCAGGGGGTCCTTCCGGTGCTGCGGTGCCCAGATTGCAGTCACTTCCGCCCGGCTCTAGAAATGCGGCAGGTCGCGGCTTGTTGCTGCTGTACAGGCCCGCAGGTCTCGTCGCTCGCCACCTTTGCCACATCCACCGGAAGCTGCGGGTGGACCACTGCAGTGACTGCCGGCCCATACCGTCCTTCATATAGATGTGGGGGTGGCCTGTCTCCCCCCACACCAGCCTTACAACAGCAAACCACATCAGAGCGCCTCCCGACTCCGCGGGTACATGCAGTTCCGCTCCGGACTTCGGCTCTTGCCTCTGGGGGCTTCGCTACAGAACGGATGGTTGAACGGATTAATGATAAAGCGTGCCTCTCACACGGAGCTCAGTGACTACGCCGCTATTACCATCTGCTGCTAGCCACGACCCCCGAAAATGACACTTTTAGAAAGTTAGCATTTTACTGCCTAAACCAAATGTGACCTATTTCTCAGTGTCCAGGGTCACATGATTGTGAATGACTCTCCTGTGGTGTGTTCTGTATTCCTTCTAGACATGAGCACAAAAAGAGCATGGGTTTAGAGGGAGTGGGTCTTCCTAACTGGGTGGCTGGGGAGAAGTTGTGCCCTAACCTGGTTGTACATCCAAGGACCCTGACTACAGCCCACATAATTGAGCCTCACAACCAGGAGCGGCTCATCCATTAGGGCAGAGGAGCGTAGTCCTACTGCTTTCTAGCGGTGCGAGAAGCAGAAACATAAAATGGCATTTTAAATACCATTTTATGTTTCTGCTTCTTGCACTGCGAGAAAGCAGAAGGGTATGCCTGGTTGGGGGCGGGTCGGGGAGGAGTGGCTTGCCCACTGTTGTGGGACCTGACTGTTTGGTCGGCACTCTAGGGCCGGCCGAACCAGTCATGCGTACTCTGGATTTTCTCAATGTAGGCTGCAGCCTACATAGAAAAAATGTCCTCCTCATAGGCGCCGTCCTCACCAATCACAATGCTGCCATTGCAGCGTTATGATTGGCTTAGGAGGGGGAGGGAGGCTGCCTTCTTCCTGATCCTGAGCAGGAAAGCAGCAGTAAAATGTGGAACCCTGCCAGGAACGGAGGCGGCGCGGGACCCGGTGAAGAATTATTTTTATCCCCCTGCGCAAACCCCTGCGCGACCTCCAACCCCCACCCGCCCGCCAGTCATGCTGACCGCAACTTATGACACCAGGCCTGACTCTGCATTTGTCCCTCTAGACAGTTTTGAGCCACACTCAGAGGAAGGGGAAGAACTGACCAAAACCAGTTTGGGAGTGGGCCAGGGATTGTCTCCTGTACAAAGACTGGCACTAAATATAAATGTGGCACTTTCAGAACCTCTCATTGGAACAGTCCTGGACCTGTGAAAGATTCAGAAGGACTTCCTGCTGTCTGAAAAAGGAAGACTGGGTCTGTTTGCTTTGAACCCAGGATGCCCAATAGTGACTTCAAGGGTCAGTTGGTTGACCACCTGTTTGAGCCACGGGGACCCGCACATCCTGGACCTGCCTGAGAACTGCTGCTGGCCTTTGCCGGAGTAAGTCCTGAGCCTCCAAGAGGACCCTTAGTTGGCACAGAGTCTACTTCTCCTGCTTCAGATCTACAAAATCTGCACGCCAGGTGACAATCCAGAAGTTTGGGTTTCTTTACGACTGTGAGTGGGCTCCTCACATCAGCGACCATCATTGCATCTCCTGCCAACATGATGTTATGACGGCAAACTACCCACATCTTCCACCAATGCGAAGCTCCAGCGATTGCTGCTCATTGTGTCAACGACTTCCTCGCAGCCCCAACCAATCGAATCTCCAGCCGAGGCTCCTCGCATGGACTTGGACATTGAGACAGTAAACTCTCTACTGGGGCGAACCAGTATCTGAACCACACTCCATTGCGGTGGGCCTCAACTTGTGACGTTGACTCAGTTCAGCACAATAATCTAACTGAGCGTGGCGCTTTGTGCTTTTAGAGCTAGTTTTACCTAAAACTTTCAAAATTCCTATTTCTTCTTATTGACTTTATGTCGTTTTGGTATCTTTGTTTTTTTAATTGTACCTAATTTTTTTTTGATTGATTTGGGATTTTTCATGTGATGTATTTTTACTTCATTACTTTTTGAATGTTGCATAAATACTTTACACATTGCCTCCAAGTTAAGGCTGACTGCTGTTGTGCCAGGCTACGAGAGGGTTAAACACAGCTTACCTTTTCTACTTCATTCTTACAAAGATTGTGTTTATTACTTGAGTTGGGCTCTTAACCCCCTCAAAATGTAACCCACTATCTTGCAAATGCCATTTATTTTACACTACACAATTAGATTGTGCGTTAGATCGGAAATCAGATTAAGAAATAAACTTAAAACCGCTCACCCCTCACAGCAACATTCTATTAATTTGTACTTGGAAAGTTAACAGGGTACTATTTTTTTAAATTTTAAAAAACAATTTATTTTCATTGCTTGGTGACACAACGGGGTGTTATGTTTCAGCAGTAGCGGCTTGCATAGGGCGTGCTGTGGGCGATGGGGCGGGGGAGGGACAGGGTGGTGGGGGTAGTAAACTCAGACATACGGAGGATAGTATTCATCACTATCCTCCATTCCGTCATATGTCCGAGTTTACTAACCCCGCACCCCACCGGGCCTTACCACCCTGCAACACGCCCTGTGGGAGCCGCCACTGTGTTTCAGAGTGTCCCATGCAGTTAGTTTGTATTTTAAATTGTGTTACATTTATCTTTATAATCTGCTTGTTCTGTTTTGCTGTTACTACTCTACTGGACAGGTCATCAGTACATATAACTCCGCAGTTTTGAGGAGCACAATAGAACTTTTCATGAAAGAGTCTAAAGGGATCTTTTTATAAATCACAGAATGTATACACTGTTTGTTTTCTGTGCCAATTATCAAGTGAGTCATCCAAATGTAATAGGAATGAGGTACTTACACATCTTCTACCGATGAGTATCTATGGACACTGTGTTCAAACAATGAACAAATAATGCCCAGTTGCCGTCCTAAGACAAGGTGTATAACACTAGCACAAATTGCCATTGGAAGGGTGTTCCAATTTTTGGGACCCATCACAGAGTAACTTTTAATGCTATCTCCTGATTCCTTTGTGATTAATAGATCCTGGGTATAGTCACACATTGTGGCATTACTTGTCTTAAGGACGTTGATGTATATGCTGACTTTATTTCAATTGTGTAAAGGTGTATTTGATGCCTTTATGATTTCAAACCTTGTGTATGTTCAATAGGTGAGTTCTAGTATTCTATGCGAGAGGTTACATTAGAGAGATTTTAATTACATTTCCAAAATACTTTTTTTTCATTTCAGGAGGCGAAGAATGAATGGTCTACGACTCTGTGGGCGAATCTTAATGTTCAGGTTCTACTCGATGGAATTGAAGGATTCCTTAAAAGTCTCCGTAAGCTTTCCAAAGAAACCCGAAGCATGCCAGTGGCCTTTTATTTGGAGTCGAAAATGAAGGAATTCAAGGAATCCATCCCTCTACTTCTCGACTTGAAGAATGAAGCCTTGCGTGACAGGTTAACAATTCAACCATTTGTCGTTTCCATGTGTGGTGTATATCCAGTGGCGAACCAGCTGTCTCATAGACTCCTAAGTGACATATGTGATATGAGTGGCAGATCCCAAGTCTGATATTTGTCCCTTAGTACTATCTTGTGGATTTCTCTGTAGAACAGGGAAATTGGATGTATTGTTTTACAATATATGCATTTATGTTGTACTGCATGTGACCTAACTACCCTATGTGATACCAACCACTATATACATTTAACCTCTTGTAGTGTAGTTCCTATATCCCTAATAGGCTCTGTGCATTGGAATAACATACACTACAGATTTGACATAGGACTGAGGTCAATATGTCTCTATCGAGTATATTAAACTTAATTGTGTGTGTGCCAGCTAACTCAGAGGTCACTAGAAACTTTCTTGAATAAACAAGAAGGGATTAGTCTCTGACAACCGCATAAACATGACAACTTTGTTTCCCCTAGAATCGGAACAATATCTTCAGAGTCGTGGAAACCATAGATAACTAGTTCACTCAGTCAATCGTGCATGCTTCGTTTCTACAGAGTTGCATAGAAATAGAGAGACGGGCGTTTCAATAAAAAGGGTTTATTGAACAGTGTTATTTCTCATGCAAGAGATATGAACTGCTACAATCGTTAGACAGAATGCAAAGTACAATGCGTACAGCGTAAACAGTAATCTAAAATAATACTGTAATAGCATGGTCTGTTGCTATGACATATATAAAAATACATACATAAATAACACAGGCTAAAATACACAACTGGTGCTTCTAAAATGCTCCTACCCCAGTGTACCTAACCTAGGTCTAGTACGAGGGAAGAAGTAGATGCTGTTTTAGCTAAGTTTAGTTTTGCCAAGAATCTGCCAAAGGTTTCTCTAGGTTCTAATCAGCTCCATACCTTAGAATGAGAGAGGTTGGTATCTCTTTGCCGGGACTTGATTTCCCAACACCCCGCAAGGGGAGTCAGAAACACTGGAGCTGGATTCTCGGCAGGAGGATGACAGCGCCTAGTCAGTGCATCAGCTGGAGAGTTGGCTACTTTCGGGACTTGCTGTGGCGAGCTGCGTCGTGCAAGTAGATAGTCGAACTACACCAAGCCACACTGTGCTTTGCCATAGCAATTTAAGGTATATTTATACCTTAAAGGTGTTTAGGAATGCCAGTATTGACGTAAAGTCGGGCATATGAACATCGCCGCAGCCAGGGCGACTGACGCTGGAATCTGAGGATCACGGTTCGATCCCCTGCGGCAGGTTAGCCCAGCACCATGTGACTCTGGGCAATAGCTTGCTTAATCTTCCTGATGGCCCCCAGCGCCTAGAGACCCTTACGGGTGATTGTTTGCGCTTTACAAATGTGGATTATTATTATGAATGAACCCCTAAGGAATAGATGTTCATGCATAATAAATAAGTTCTTGGAGAAATCAATATCCAAGCAAGGGGAAGTCCCTAACGGCTTAAGAGTCCGGTTTTCCAAGAAATCGTTTTGACGTAGATTAACGGATGGAAGTAGCCATGCCTGTCTTTAGGTAGCCTGGGCTATGCCTAAATAAAGACTGGATTTCTATGCCTATATAAGGGCAATATGAATTGTACCTATATAAGGGCATGAATCGAGACATTCATAGGGAATCTAAATCGATACACAACACTCTAATGCAAATGACATTAGGGCTCATTTAATGGACATATTTTACATGCACTGTATGTATCATGTGCTGTTCCTTACGTCAAGATGACTTATTTTGTGCGACTTCCTGTAATCCTGAAAAGGTGTTGCAGCACAGAGGGAGAGGGAAAGGAATTTAGACTATATGGATAGTACTTTTTAGGGCTCCGCTGGCGTTGCAGCGCGAAGCGCTGCCACCAGCGAGCCTTATTGTCGCTGTGTTGCCTCCCCCAGTGGCACAGACCGGTGCACGAGCAGACACCGGTCTGTGAACGCGCTTCTTAGACGCGCGAAACGGACGAAGACTGCAGGCGCCGCCACTGGCACGAGCCGCAGGGAACGCCAACGTGCACGCTCACGGCGTCACGCTCCTGCGTCTATTCTGTTCTGCGCTCCAGGCCGACTTGTCTTGTTATTAGCTGTTTTGCGGCCATCACGTGCACTTCATCCTCCTTGGACGATATGCGCTGTTTCGCCATGTTCAAACATGAGGCATGTTTTCGTAGCTTGCATGCCAGAGTCTATTCTGCGATTCAGAGCAGCGATTTTGCCATTGATAGATTACAGGCTGTTTTGCATTGCGAGCAATGTATCCTCCAGCATGGTTGTAGATTGGGTCGACAGAGTCTCAATGGGCATGCTGCTGTACTCTAGGTGTGTGCCACAATTCGATTGTGATATTTGCAGGGTTAGGGAGCACTCCGTTCACCGTATTTGTTCTGTTTTTCAAAATGGTGCTACGGTTCCAGGGTTTGTCAGTCCCTTGTTAGGAAAATCTTGTTTATGTTGGGTATGTCGGCCCAACGAACCGTGCACTGTTCACTTGGTGCTATGCACCTAAACTAATTTTATTTGTTCAACAAATAATAAACCTTATATGATCTCAGTTTCTTCTTTTTATTTTAACTTTTTTATCTCTTTTTATCATGTGTGTATTTTACCACATAGTATTATTATGCAATTATTCATATTCCATTCGCAGTCCGAAAAACAATCAAAATAACAACAACATTTCTATTCATGTTATAATTTACAGTGCCATATGATATACATTTTTTGGAAGAGCCCAATGCATTTCGGCACTACCAAAGTGCCTTCATCAGGGGCGAACCTTAGTACGTTGTACTCAATGCTCTAACCGCTAATGTTGTAGCTTCAAAACTCCCTGATTGTTCAGCACTATGACGTTCTGTTAAATCCGACTGTCGTACGTTCTCTGTAATGGATACACAAAAGACAAAATCCGCTCTCAGTATCTCACCTAACTACCAATCACAGGCTCACTACTTTGTATCTCACTGTAATTTTGTGTATCCATTACAGAGAACGCACGACAGTCGGATTTAACAGAACGTCATAGTGCTGAACAATCAGGGAGTTTTGAAGCTACAACATTAGCGGTTAGAGCATTGAGTACAACGTACTAAGGTTCGCCCCTGATGAAGGCACTTTGGTAGTGCCGAAATGCATTGGGCTCTTCCAAAAAATGTATATCATATGGCACTGTAAATTATAACATGAATAGAAATGTTGTTGTTATTTTGATTGTTATTCGGACTGCGAATGGAATATGAATAATTGCATAATAATACTATGTGGTAAAATACACACATGATAAAAAGAGATAAAAAAAGTTAAAATAAAAAGAAGAAACTGAGATCATATAAGGTTTATTATTTGTTGAACAAATGAAATTAGTTTAGGTGCATAGCACCAAGTGAACAGTGCACGATTCGTTGGGCCGACATGCCCAACATAAACAAGCAATTCGATTGTGAGCCAGGCCTGCTGCTTATCGCTTTTCGCCATGGGTTTTGTAGGTACGTACTACCAAGAGCACTCTGGTGGTATATCCAGCTATTCGTCACCTTAAGGTTTGGCAGCGAGAAGAGGCCCAGCCAACGCCCGAGCAACACTGATCTCTTTGACCCACAAGAGGATAACAGGGGCCCTGTTGAAGGAACAACGTGCTTCGTCCCTCAAACCAATTGGTGCTGTACTGGACATTTACAGGGCAAGGGTGGTGAGTGCAGCTCTGTATGGGTCTGAATTGTGGGGCGTGCAGAATGCTGACTTCCTGAGGCGCCTAGAAAATAAATTCCACAAAGACCTCATGAGGCTACCACATAGCACCCCTTCCCTTCCACTCTTATTAGATGCGGGCACACGCCCAATAAGCGAGCAAGCAAGGCTACGTCCCCTTCTCCTGTGGGCACGAATATGGAGGGTACCAGAATTATCCAGTTATGCTGAAGGCCTAAGGGAACTCCTCTTAACATCCGGCTGGCACAAGGTCCGTTGGCTTAAAGAAGTTAAGCGGCTTCTTTATGACCTAGGCCTTGAAGACGCCTGGGCTAATAGAACTGCCCCCCCCAAAACAGACACTAAAGAAGCTATATTGGTCTTGGGTGGTAAATGAGCGAAACAGTAATTCTAAACTATGTAGATCCACCGTAGAATTTCTGATGGTTAAGGAGCTCCCCCTTAGAGAGCCATACTTAGACATGATCCACAAACCTGGGGACAGGGCATTATATTTTAAATTTAGGGTGGGTGTATTGCCACTAGGGCAGTTAACAGCAAGTTGGAAACCACCGCTGCAAACCACACCACATTGCCCTTTTTGTGACAATAGGCAGGAGTCAGTTGCCCACCTAATGTTTGAGTGCCTAGCCTATGCAGCCCCGCGTCGCATGTGGCTGAAACCTTTATGTAGGAATCTTGGCACTAGATCTCATTTGGATGAGTTATGCATTTTAAGATCTGATGCCCGTCCCTTGTTTGCTTGTTGTTTGGCGCAATTCTTGGGTTGGGCTTGGCGGATTAGATCCGCCAGACAATTGAGTCTCCATTAATATGAACTGTAATGGCACTATTGCTACTCTTTTTGCTGTTATCAAATTCTTTCCATGAATGAGCTTTCCCTTAAACCACATTGTGTTGGTTTTCCTTTTAATATTTTTAACTGAGGAACATAATCCTAAAATGTATTGTTCTTTTATTCTTCTTGTATTGTAATGTCAGTACTGTGGTTTTTATATTTCTTGTTTGTAATGCTTTTATGATATGATTAATATATCGAAATAAAGCTACTACTACTACTACACTGGGACTGGGGCCCAAGCATACTCCGCGCTCCCTTGATGCGTGTTTATGATGGGGTCAGGCTCCAGCCCACAGTGAGTCATCGCCGCCTCTCACTTGCCTAAAGAACCACAATAGGAGACTATTCAAGTTCCTGGTGGCCGCCGGGTCACCTCAGGTGGCACTGCTCCAGCCTGGCCCCAGCAAGTTGAGTAAACCCGGGAGGCGGGCCCCTGTCAGCTGCCGATCTGAGCCCGGGCGGTACACTGTTACGCACTCCTGGTGTGATTTATTTATTTATTTATTTCTGCTACAGGTCTCCGTTCACAAAGTCTAGGCCCGTTTTCAGCCCGCAGGGGGCCAGCCCCCGAATAGCACAGCGTGGCAGAGCTCTGACCCTGCCACACCGCAGGATGCCACAGGCCATGCTGCCAGGCCGGGCAGAACCAGGCTGTACCTTCCCCGTCAACTTGACCCGACGTATAGCCCACACCCCGGTCGGTTCGTGGGTCTATCGTGGTCCGGCAGGCTGGGCAGCCTCAGGGGTAAAGCAGCCTATGTTAGAGCACCCGCCCCATACCCCCCTTCTTTAAAAAGTGAACCTCCGTTTTTCCGAGTTCAGCAGACTCAGGAGGTGTTCCCCATGGAGACCATGCGGAAGGCAGCACAGCTGGGGTTTGGAGGGATCTACGTGCGACCTGAGGTGGGGGGATCGGGACTGAGGCGACTGGACACCTCGATCATCTTCGAGGCCCTGTCGACGGGCTGCAGCAGCACCACAGCTTACATCAGCATTCACAAGTGAGTGTATGTGCATCACAGGCTTCATCCCTACCCATGCTGCATATATGTGCTCAGGGAATAAATCATCAGGCTTTTGGTTCACATTGTACAAGTACGCCTAGTGTAAATTGTGTGGTTCCAGAAAGGACTTTGAGGTGGAATATTTGTGCACTTCTTTTGAAAGGTTGGCGTTAACTTAATTTTAGGGAATAGAGAAATACTTATCATTCAAAGAGTGAATTCGTGTTTGTAATATAGCCAAATGAAAATGTATATCACTAAAGAACCAAATACTTTATTTCATAGAATCAAATGTGTGACTTTCTTCGCAGTGCCATTTCCCCATTGATGCTCCTTGACTCTTCTCACATTCTGTGCCGAGCTAGACTGCACTGTCTTTGCAATGCTGCATTGTGCTACCAACTTGGTTTCTGCAAAGACTTAGTTGTCAGGGTGATTCATACTGCACCGTGCACTTGGTCTGCGTAGCACATCTTGTGCTACTCTGCGCGGTACCAAGGCGCTATTTGGTCAAAGGGTGGTGATTAGTCGGCTCCGGAATTAGTGCATCTGTGCTTACTGCACTTAATGTAAACCTGTGTCCCCTCAGTACCCCTCACAATACGAGGGTATGAGCTGTCATAGTATATTGGTAGAAGGCTTGCCCCTGCTCGCACACAGGCAGGAAAAATTCGAGAGACTGATTTTGTTATAAAACCTACACTTAAAGCACACTCCGATGCACTACTAGAATCCTTTTACTCGTCCTGATGGTACTCATCACATCGACGTTAGAAGGATGAGAAGTGAGTACACGATAATAGCATTTGAACAGGTGACGTTCATTGTACACACAGATTCTTTACAAGGACGTTAACTGACTAATGGAGGTATTTGGAAAACGTATTATATATGGTATTGCACATAGACCATGACACACATTGACATTCGCATGCAAGTACACTCTCTTCCCTAGGTATCCTGAATTCACAAGAGTAAATGCAGTAGGATAGCATTCACCAGTGAAAAGTGCATTGTGTTCTTGCACTAAGTGCCTATTTCAACAGTCGCAAGTGCTTGTTTTAATATAAAGGCCCGAAAGCACTTGGGCTTGGTTGAGGGCAGAGTGTCTCTTACGGAGCTCTCGCCACAAAGCTCCGCCCCCACCGCCGAGCCTTCCTACTCACACAGTGATTTGAGATCTCTATGAAATATTAGCAAAGCATTGCTGCCCGTGCTTTCCTGGAACTCACTAGCATTCAGAAGGGAGGTGGCTTCCGAGTTTCGAAAAGCAGTTGGCGCTGCAGGAGGTCAATGACACAGTCATTGGTCAGCCCACTCCCGAGCAGACTGACCGGACTCCGCCCAGACCATTGTTATTTCCAAACACCGGGGCTTTAAGTGGGATGAAAAAACGAAGAGGTTTCTTATCATAGCGTGGCCGATGTAATAACACTTTAAGTAAGCAAGCATTGGGACCTTGTAAGTAAAAAAAAAAAAAACTGATGTTTAAGACTTTACGTTTACATTAACTTCGTATTTAGGATGCAGTAAATGTAAACGTGAAATCTTACACTTCAGGTTTTTTTTTTATTACAAGGTCCCAAAGGCGAGGCCTATTGGCTATGCTAATGCTTTTTAAATTACTGCTGATGCTCAGACCCGGCTGAACCCTGGCCACTTAAAGCCCTGCCCCACCCCCCTCTCTGTGACCGTCTCTTCCATGGCCTAAGCTCCTTAACAGCCTCCAATTGCTGCTGAGGGATTGGGAAAAGTGAATGGAGTGGAAACTGGAGCAGGACTTTCTATTCCTGCAGCTGCTTTCGTGGCCTCTGAAAAGCGACGTAGCAAAACCGTGCCAGTTGCAGCTAAAAACAAGAATGAATTGATATCCATATAGCTTCTGCTAGCCCCTGATGGTTTCAGAGAGGGCACACCTATGACATTTCATAATAGCAGAAGGGTTCCTCAGGAGAAGAGAATCACAGTGCCACTGATTCAACTGTGTCAAGTACATATTTATAATGACAAAATGTGTTCAGTGAGATAAAAAAATGGGACTCTGCATATATGTACACACAGCTTTAAGTGGGATGAAAAAACTGGGGGAGCGGTCTCTCAAAGGGGCATGGCCGATGTAATTGGGGGATGGCTGAAAGCACATACATTTATAATCTGTGCCCAGCAGAATGTGCCGCCTGGCTGGTAATTTGCTGCTTGTCATTGTATCCAGATATATAATACAACCGGGGCACAAGTCGGGGGTACACGCAGGTACACAGTGTTCACCCACTCTTTTCACTGGGTGGACGCTGTCCCCCCTGCCAAGAAGTTGGGCCCCACAGAAATATGCAGATCTTGTCCTGGTGTAATTTTCAGACACCGGGACACGTTCAGCAGCACCTGCAGGTTATCTGCTTTTGATACCCAGGAGAAATGTGAAGGCAGCGACAGAGCTTTTTTAGGTCTCGCCTGGGCAGCGCTTGCGCGGTCTCTGCAAGACATGCTGTATTCAGGATCTGGGATTAAAAAACTCTGCCCATTTTCAAGAACTGCCCCTGTTACATGTGTTGTTACTCAGAGCTTGAGAGCACTATTTCTTTCTTTAACATGAAGCACTCGAGACCAGTGATTGTGGCTTACAGAGCTCTGTTGTAAACAGGGCTGTACATTATTATCTTATCTTTTAATTTGCTGTGCAAATCTTTCCATATTTAGCTGCAGCTGCCTCCTCCCTTCTGCTCTTGAAACACAGGGCCTGGCATCATGGTCCCTGCCTTCCTATGGCTGCTGCCTCCTCCACCTCAGAGCTCAACAAGCATTTGCAATGCAATATGTCTCACATTTGTGAGAGTTTAAGCAATTGGCATTGTAAATGATAATGGCTTTTATTTAGATGTTTGAAAACCTGCAAGCGGCGACTACAAACGCACTTTGAAGTTTTAGCAATGCTTACGGGAAGCAAGGCTGGCAGTACAAGAGGCGTAGTTACTGCCAACCTGGCTTCTCATAAGCAACGAGTATAAGTACAAAGTGCTTGTTTATGCACCGCTTGTAGGTTTTCAAAACACATAAATAAAAGGCATCGTCATTTACAATGCCAATAGCTCAAACCCTTGCAAATGCGAGACCTATTGCATTGCAAATGCTTGTGGTAATTTTTCTTCTTTGCCCGACATCATCCATTTTTGTATGCTTTGTGCCTTAACCTCATTATTTAAATACTCTAATGTCCTGGAATACTGTTTAGTGGTTCTTACATCAAAGTGCTGGTGTGACAGAGTCACCACTTCCACTACACTAGCCATGGATGGAATGGTACATTTTAAGATGGCCACCTGGCCAATGGGGTAGTTTCCTTGAAGCGGTGACCCCATTCATTACACACTCCTGACCCATTCCATGCAGTCCCCCCTCACCTCACTATCTCTTACCGCTGCCACCCGCTTCCAAACTGATTTGCGCCCTCAAAATGTACACAATTGGTGTTTTGGGGGGAGGAGGCGTGGGTACACATCTAGGACCTATAGTCAAAAGTGTTTCTGAGTTGCTACGAGGTTTTCACCCTTATAGTCAGGGCCATATTCATAGCTTGCAGTGCAAGAGTGCCATGGTTTCAACTGCAGTCTCACACAGAGGAGATGTTGTTAAACAGTCAATTACTATTTCTGACAGCATCTTTCATAGCTGCCAAACAGGTATCCATGTGGCAGAGCAAGTGGCATCTCCACTATAAGGAACCATGGCAGAACCTCATAATACCCAAACTATTCACTACTCTAGGGCCGATCTTATGAAGTATAATATTAATAACGACCTTTTCCTTTTATCAAAGGACACACTCCAGGAGCTCTGCAAGTATGGCATTTTGAGCCATGGCTGTCACCTTTCCACCCGTGCAGCATGTCTGGCCTCGCCTAATTCACCCACTAATGAACTCGCCATCTTGTATCTCAACACCCGCTCTCTTGTCAAGCATCAGATGGACATCTTCCTTTTATTAGACACGGAAAAGCCAGATATCCTCCTTCTAACAGAAACTTGGCTAACTCCTACTTCTGCACCCGATATCATAGCAGCACTGCCACCTGACTATTATATTATTCAGGCCGACCGTGCCACCGGAAAAGGAGGAGGTGGAGTCGCGGCGATCATCCATTCTAGTTTGGAGGTCACCACTCTCACCTGCTTAACGTTAGTCAACACAGATAACCTGGTACTAAAAATTATCACTCCTCATATGTCCATAGCATGTGTTCTTTTGTATAGACCACCTACCTCAATGCCACTGTTTCCTATGTCTTTCAGTGAACAAATTGCTAATCTGGCTTTGGATCACACCAGGGTCGTGTTAGTAGGCGATTTTAACTACTGGTACAAAGACCCAGCAGAGGGTTCTCAATCGGCAGAACTGACTGACCTTTTGCTTAACCTCAATTTTAAACAACTGGTGCTCTCCCCTACCCATGTTAAAGGACACATTTTAGACCAAGTGTGGTCTAATACTACATGTGTGTCCTCCCCGTTAACCCTGCCTTGCCTTTGGTCAGATCATCTCATTCTCAGATTTAAGATCTGTGTTAAGAATATCAGAACCACGGTGCCAACTACTGGCAAATTAGCCAGAAACTGGAACGCTATGGACAAGGACGCCTTCTTACAGTCACTAGCTAATGACGTCCCCTCCTTGGACAATGACATAAACTTGTCAGTATCCACTTTAAACAACTGGCTACAAACGGCCAGCAATTTTCATGCTCCCTATAAAACAATTAAATTAGCACGGCACACGGATGCCAACAGGTGGTTCTCAGCCGACTTGAAAAACAGGAAACAGGCCCTCCGGCACCTTGAACGCCTGTGGCGCTGTGACTACGATATTGAGAAAAAAACTAAATATACTCGGGCGAGGAAGGAATACATGAACGCCATCGCTGCAGCGAAGACAGAGTATTTCTCTTCCCGTATCCTAGAATCAACAAACAAATCCAAAGACATCTTTTCGGTTTTTAACGAACTGACCAACTTGGAGAATGTCCGTCCTAAAGTAATTTCTACCCAGTGTTTGTGTGACTCACTCAACACCTACTTTAGTGACAAAATTACAGATATAAAAGCTAGCATTCTCCAACCAAAGACGCCAATCACGACCGGCATGGCAATCAAGACCGGTTCTGCCACTCTTACCAACTTTCC
Organism: Lissotriton vulgaris; assembly: GCF_964263255.1. Taxonomy (NCBI): domain Eukaryota; kingdom Metazoa; phylum Chordata; class Amphibia; order Caudata; family Salamandridae; genus Lissotriton; species Lissotriton vulgaris. The sequence continues at coordinate 133,363,748 of NC_141699.1, read as the reverse complement.
ATCCATAACTCATGGCCAGCTTTCGGAACTTCTGATGAGAGTTAAATCCGGCTCACCACTGGATATCTGCCCTCCCCGTATCCTGAAAGAATGCTTCTCCGCCTACCCTACCCCAGTTCTTGCCCTCCTTAATGACTCCCTCCTGTCGGGCATAGTCCCGTCTGCCTTCAAAGAAGCCACGGTTATACCTCTACTAAAAAAACCGGGGACTGACCCGGCATGTAAGGCAAACTATAGGCCCATCTCCTTGTTGCCTTACTTGGCAAAAATTCTAGAGGCACACGTGGCGAAAACCTTGTCTAACTTCCTGGAGGAGTCCACCTGCTTTGACCCCCATCAGGCTGGTTTTCGGCCTGCACATTCAACGGAGGCAGTGGTCACCGCAGTGCTGGACACCCTCCGAGACTGTGCAGACAGACGCTCTCCCCAGGCACTGGTGCTCCTGGATCTGTCGGCCGCGTTCGACACGGTCGACCATAATATTTTGGTCGACCGTGTCGGACAGGCCGGCATCCGGGGCACGGCGGCCTGTTGGTTGAGATCCTTCTTGGAGGACCGCTCTCAAGCGGTGCGCCTAGGGGACCTAACCGGTGTTAAACAACTTACCCCATGCGGAGTGCCACAGGGCTCCTCCCTGTCACCTCACCTCTTTAATATTTACATACTCCCCCCTTATACAAACCTTGAGGGATAGACAGGTGAGAGTATTTAATTACGCAGATGATCTGCAGTTACTCTTCACCATTGACAACTCCGCAAAATCCGTCAGTCACTTCCAGTCGACCATGAGGTTTATTAAATCCTGGATGGACCAAAATCAATTAAAATTAAACCCAGGTAAAACTGAACTGGTATTGACCGGGGATAGTGCCAAACACTGGGGCCCCCAATACTGGCCCCCAGACCTGGGTCAAGCTCCACAACCATCACCATCGGCTAAAACATTGGGAGTCATTGTGGACACTGACCTCTCTCTTAAGGCACAAGTGGGTCAGGTGGTCTCCAAGTGGTTTTTACCAACTAAAAAAAATCAGGAAGGTTCGGCGTTTACTTACGCCGGAGGCTACTACCCAGGTTGTGATTGCCACTGTTCTGTCCCATCTGGATTACGCCAATGCCATCTATTTGGGTCTTCCAGGCTATCTACTCAAGCGTCTCCAGATGGTACAGAACTATGCTGCCAGGATGATTCTGAAGCAACCAAGGTGGCAAGCAGCGACCCCCCCTTCTCATTAAATTGCATTGGCTTCCGATCACACAACGCTGTGCCTTTAAGGCAGGCTGTATGATGTTTAAATCACTGCATGGCAGAAGTCCTGAATTTATTAATCAATTAATCACCAGTTATGTTCCCCTACGCAACCTTTGCTCTCTCCACCTAGGTCTTCTTCAGATCCCCCCGTTCAAGCTTAAACGTTCTGGCGGACGGAGGTTTGCAACACTTGCTCCCTATTTATGGAATACCTTTCCACTGGAAATACGGCTCTGTCAAGATCTTCTACCTTTTCTGAAGGCTCTGAAGACATGGCTTTTCAGACAAGCTTTTTAACCTATCTTTTCTTACCCCTGTTGTGTTACTGTCAAATTAGCGCCAAGAAACTAATCAGTGTTAGTGCGCTCAATAAATAATTTAATAACATAACATAACATAACAGTAGGTGGACCTGGCATGTGACTTTTTGTCTGTTATCCTTTTACTGCCCTGCTCTTAATCTGCTCCTCTTTTTTTTCTTGAAACTTACCCTTTGTGGGAACCCCAATGAGAGGGGGCTTATGGTACACTAACACAATGACTAAAATAATTTCTCTAGGTTATGTTAAATCGCATACGCAACATATTTCCACCCAATATGTTGGAAGATCCCTCTACAAAGAGGACAAACAAGAAATAACTAATCTCCACATTAAATAAAATACTATGCACAAATAAGATTTGTGCTATGGAATGTGTCTCAATAGCTGTCTTCGCTCTCAATCCTAAGGTCAGGGAAATTTGGGAGACTGGCAGCTGTCAGTCAAACTTGGGCCCCAGAATATTTTAAAAGAATGACTCAAAAAGCAATGCCTAATAGAAAATCCTTTTAAGATGTAATTTGACCAAAAGCAAGACACTTTCCAGGGTACCATTGAAATCCGCCATTCATCTTGCGCCTCTGCTTTTTAGCTAAGATTCTGATAAACAAATCCCTCAATACATACATACATAGATCCGTCAGAAGCAACTTAATATTTTCAAAAGAGTTGCCTCAGCAACACATGATATGGTAGATGAAGCCAAGTTCTAGGTCCATTCCAAGACTGAGCCCTCATGTAACATGCACCACACAGACTCCATTCTCTGTCTTAAGCACCCAACTCCTAAACACTTTGCCAACTTCTCTAATAAAGATGGACTACTCAGAAGGGAATTCAACTTCTCCAGGAGCAGGCTCCATGCATTACAGAGGGGGACTGTGTATGACAAGTAGAAGAAGGGGACAGAAAAAAGGGAACATGTCGTGATGTAACATCTGAGCGGATGTTGGCGGTACTGAGGATAAATGTGTGAGTATTTGAACATAAGAGTGAGCGTCTTGTATCATACTTTGTTTTTATCAATCATTTTACTTTGTTTTATTAAGATAAATTTGGTGTACACTTGTGCAGGTTAAAGTGTGTCCTGCTGATAAGCCTATTAATCTTGTTGCAGGGCATAAATTCAACCCGAGGTAGGCCCACAAGTGAGTTGTTGGCTTAGACCAACTTGCTCAGTGCCATTGTGTTGATCAGCAACTTAAATGTGTGTGCTGGGGAAGGTGTTGGCAGATAATCCTAAAATTCATTGATTGGATCCTGACCGCTATGGTTGTGGATGAAATGAATAAGCATGGGCGGAAAATCCGTTCCGCTCGCGGATTTTCGGTAAATTCGCAATCCCCGAACGCTCGCGAATTACCGAAAATTCGCACGCAGCGGATTTTTTTTTCTTGGTGATACAATTTTGCGGCGTTCAGCGTTCACTTACCGTCATTCAGCGTTTGCCGAGTTGTTTTTCTCGATATTTTGCGAGTGCTGCGCCATTTTGGATCTTGCTGCGGGATCCCGCTGGAGTTTGGCGACGCATCGCGAGAGTTCGCAATTGCGAACATGTAGGTGGGACGGGCAGCAACAATCTCGCACTCGTGAAATTACAAAATTTGCAATTCTGCACAAGAAATCCACTAGCAAGCAGCATAGACCTTCTGAAAATGATGATTTTTATCAGAATAACTCCTCAGGTTGACATTTGCCTGCACCTTTCTGGATTTGAGGCCTTTTGACTCTCTTTGGATCACTTTTGGATTAGAAATCAACTTTCATAAGTATGTTTGTGTGGGGCATTACAGGTACTGTTCTGCAAAAAGCACTCAGCAGGTGCAAAAGGTCACTCATCATTAGTAACCATTCCCTGTAGTACTTCCTGAGGGCTCCCTCCAGAGTTCAGTTGCCTATGTTTGTTTGGGGCATGACAGTTGCTGTTCTGCAGAAAAACGAATTTTGCAAAACTGAAAGCCCTCAGCAGGTGCAAAAGTTCAAACTCATCATTAGTAATAGTAACCATTCCCTGTAGTGCTTCCTGACTGGGGCCCCTCCAGAGTTCAGTTGCTAGTTGCAACAATTGTATGACACTGCTCTGACCCTCACAGCAGGCTTATGGAATAGCTACAAGTAGGCCACAAAGGTCCTGGAAAAAAAATTGCACTGCAACAGAAAGCAAATTACAGATAAGGAAGCAGGTGCCAGACTGGAATTTTAAAACAGTGACACATTAAAAAATCAACCCCAAATTAATTTATGTCAGTTGAAGCAGGGCAGGTGTGCTTGCTCCCCCCCCCCATAATCTACAGTGATGATGAACCAGAGGGTGGCATTGATGTACCAGAGGGTGGCATGGGTGAAACAGAGGGTGGCAGTGGTGAAACAGAGGGTGCTGGGAACCTGTGATGATGAACCAGACGTAGAAACAACATAGTCGCGACCGTTGCGAGCCGACAAGTAAGTTCGCAATTGCGAACTGGTACAAAACCCTCGTGAACACAAAAAAAAATTAAAATCCGCAAATTCGCAGATTTTGCGGATTGCGAGTTCGGAAATACGCAAATTCGCGAATGCCAGATTCGCAAAATTCGCCCATGCTTAGAAATGAAGGCTTCAAACTGTATTGTGGTGTTCAAAAGTAGCCCTTGCTTCCTAGATGTAGGCAAAGGTGATAGGCAGTGCATAATGTGTAAAAGACTAAGTGGATGTGCCCAAAGTTTTGTTCAGGAGCATGTGGTCAGTGATATCAAATGTCGGGGTGCCAAACACCAAAGCTGTGTAGTCCTGATTCCAACTGATGCCTCTTTCATCCACCACTTTCTGTCTCCCTTTTTAAACACTTCTAGGTTATCTATCACTCTTGCTTTCTTTCTTGACACTGCTTTTTTGTTTTTCTTAAATTACTTTTCAATTTTTGGTTTTCTCTCTCCTGCTCTGGGTCAAAATCTAATGAGGAAAAATAAGTGACAGGCCCTAAAAATGAGTGCGTGTGAACGCCACCTGCAAACATCTTTTCAAATAAAGCACTGGTTATAGGACATCTGTGAGACAAAATATAGTTGGCGGCATATAGGAACTAGCAGCGGAGACCACAAAAGGATTATTTCTATTTATGAAGTCTTCAGCATTAAAGTATGGATAGCACTGCAATGCCTTATGGATGGTCAAAGATTTTGGATTGGAGAAGATCTGTGTGGTAGGAATAGGAGGAAAGGATTTGGATGTTATCAGCTTTGTTGTAGTATGAGAAGCCAAAGGAAGAGATTATGTGAATGAGTGAGGCAGGATAGAAGGCAAATAGGAGTGGTTCCAGAAACAAGCTTTGAGGAACACCCACTGGTATGATGTTCAGTGTTGAGAATGAGGATTACCAAAAGATAGAGTTAAATCAGTTTGGTATAATGCACTAATGGCCAGATATACCCAAAAATATGCAACTGTGAACAATGCAATTTTCAAAATCACTGGGTTTGTTACCGCATAATTCCTTTTTGTAAGGGAAAGGAAAATTGCAGCCTACCTAAATAATATTCTTAAGGCAGGCCATTCTATAGCCCACTGCAAGCAGTGATTTTTCGAAGCAACTGAATAGTACATATATTGTTTCACAAAATCAGCGGCCATGTGCAAGAAGTCAATGCAAAATTTGCATCCACTTTTTGTGAATGGACTATACATCCGCCTTATATGCTATGGCATTTGTGGACTCTGGTCTAATCATGATTGGTGGCAAACAAGGTGATGGGGAGTAGTGTCACCCTGATGCTGTGAATCTACTTACAGAAAGTTCAAGACATAAGACCACCAACAGACAATTCTAGACCTTTGCTTCCTGTGTTCTTCTTCCGACAGGGGTGAGGCAAGAGGGGGCCTGATGGAGGAGAGTTCTGTTTGCTAGGAGAAATAGGTTGATGTGTTGTCAAGAGGTATCTTGGACGATTTACTACTGATACTAGTTGAGGGTTCATATACATGTAACTACTGGAATATGATCTTTAAATGGGTGCATTCACTGGACCCAGAATTGCTTACATATCTGGAACAAATGGCAGAAGAATATTTTGCTTCAAACAAGGATTTTTGTTCAAAGCCAATGGAAGGCTTTTAAACTGGACCCAAGGGATCACACACCACTCTTCCTTAAGGGTAAAGGTGAAGAGAGAAGGGAAGAGAGCAGATGGCTTGAGCATCAGTTGCATAATCTGGAGAGAGGTAAATTTGATAGACTGGTTGCCAGGACCTGAGAGCACAATAATGATATAATGTGCACAAAAGCAGTACAACAACTTGATGAGTATAGAAAAAATCCAGTACCTAGCTAACAGCATCAGATTTTTTAACATAGTGCTAAAAGTGTGAAAACAACAATCTAGTTAATTAAAAGGAATACATCTCAGAAATATGAGAACTATATCTGAAAGAAACACGTTAGTGATAGATTCCTTAACTTAGAATTACCCGCAGGCCTCAGACTGGATCCGGAAAGTTTTCGTCAGCAGTACCCCTGCATGCCGGAAGGTGGCGGTGTGCGGCTCCGCATCCGTCATTGGCATTGTGGGCGCCGAGATGACATCGCGGCAGCAAATTAGACTCGGTCCTTGCGCGCTGACGTCAGTTCTTTCTTTTTCCGCACCAGCAAGCGCAGATCTGGAGAAAGTGGTACCTCCAGTCACTTTTTGACTGAGTTGTTTTTCGAGGCCTTTTGCCTCTATTTTTCCTGGTGCAGTAGGGATGCCCGGCTTCAAAACCTGCGGGGACTGTCATCGCATGATGTCGGTGACGAACCCATACCGCGTGTGTCTTTACTGCCTGAAGCGCGACCACGACCCCAAGTCGTGCTCCGACTGCTAGGCCATGGCACCGAAGACTTTGAGGTGGCGGTCCTGAAAGTTGCTTGAAGTCCAGCAGTCGGCTCCGAGACACTCAAGGTCCCGGTCCCGTGGGAGGTTGAGGGACTGGTCGCGGAGCCGCAACCACCCTTTATCGGTATCGAAGCCTTCACACTCTGAGTCAGGTAATACGAAGCTTTCCAAGAAGTCAAAGAAGCACCATTGCTCTCCCACTTCCCCTCGGCCGTCGGCGACGCGGCTGAGGGTGTGTGGTGCCTCCCCCACGGCTCCGGCAGAGCCTATGCAGTCGCCACCGGCCCATCCGCCCTTCCTGGGTCCGTCGGCGACTCCTGCCCAGCTGCAGGAATTTCTGTCAGCCATGGCTCGCCTCTTTGGGCCGTCGGGCCCCGCCGGTGCGCCTTCGGCGGCGTTGACTCCAAGCCTGGATCCCGATCGACGCTGGTTGACCTTGTGACACCTCCACCGACATCGACCCCTCCGGCACCACCTCTGACGTCACCCAGCCCACTGGATGACGTTGCCCCCGGTTTCAGCCCCGATGTGGATACAGCCCCGGACCGACTTTGCTCGACGCCATTTCCGACACCGATGGGGGATTTCTATCCCTTCTTATTTTCGGCCTGTTTATCAGTCTTCGGAGGAAGGTGAGAACTGGGAGGGGTCTGAGCACTCTCTCACAGCACAATGTGAGATTGACTCGGACTGGGCAGAGGAGTTGGGGATGTCAGTGATACCTCTCTTGACCTTGGCATGCTGCCTCCTATTATTGTGGCTACGGAGGAGGGTGCACGTTACGTCGTGGTGTTGCGTAGGGTCACCGGGGCCCTTCACCTCGAGCTCCCTACAGAGGTCCTGACAGCAGTGCTTCCGCCTGCAGATACCTCTTTGGAGCCACTGCTGCCTTTTAATGATGCACTTTCGGATGTTCTTTGGGGCACCTGGTCCAGGGCCAACACAGGGGCTCATGGGGATAGGAATGTGGCCCGACGCCATCGCCCGGCCACGGGCGACCCCACTTTCCTTTCCCAACACCCCACCCCACCCCACCCCTGGGTGCTTGGTTGTCCAATCCTCTGTGTCCCCAAGCGCATTCCATACCACACCACTGGACAGGGAATCCAAGAAACTGGAGCAATTTGGTAAGAAGATTTTTTTCTTCCGCCAGTTCAGGGCTGCGGTCTGTGAACACTGCATGCCTCTTGGGATGGTATTCCCACTCTGTGTTGGATACTGTGGCGCGCGTGCTGCCTCAATGTCCGGAGGAGGCCCGAACAGTGCTCTCTCAAGCTATTGCTGAAGGGAGGGATGCAGCCAAGTTCACTATTCGTTTTGGCCTTGACACCGCCGACTCGCTGGGCAGGGCGCTCTGTCGCCACGCCTGGCTGAGGACAACTGTTTTTTCTGGGGATGTCCAGAACACGTTGATGGACATGCCCTTTGATGGCTATCGCCTTTTCGGCAACAAATCGGATAGTGCGTTGGAGCACTTTAAGGACTCACGGGCTACTGCCTAGACCCTGGGCCTTACCATCATCATACACCCTCCTCCGCATTCTGCTTTTCGCTCCATTCGTGGCCACGGAAGGGCCGCCCGACATGTTGGTTTCAGAGCCATAGGCCTGCGCAGCAACAGTCTCAGCGTGGACGTGGAACTCGCTGAGCCGGTTCAGGGGGCCAGCGGGTGGGTCAGTCCACCTCCACCACAGCCACCACTGCCTCCTCACCGTCCTAGTCCGGTTTTTCAGGCCCATCAAACGCCAGTGGGCAGCAGGATTGCCATCACCTCCCCCACTGTCGCACCATCACTTCGGACAGGTGGGTTTTGTAAATTGTCCAAAGGGGCAACTCCCTCCCCATCGAGACAACCCCTCCAGCCATGCTACCCCAGTACCACCGCATGTCGGAATCACTTGGCACTTCTTCAACAGGAAGTCGCGGCCCTCTTGGCCAAGGGGGCCATCAAACATGTTCCTGCACCTGAAGTAGGACGTGGTTGTTACTCCCACTACTTTCTGGTGCCCAAGAAAGACAAGGGCCAGCATCCTATCTTGGACCTCAGGGACGTCAATCTCTTCCTCCGGAAGGAGAAGTTCAAGATGTTAACTGTGGCTCAGGTCTTTTCTGCCCCTGGAGACTGTATGGTAGCGTTGGACCTACAGGACGCATATTTCCACATTCCCGTCCTGCCGGCCCACCGGCGTTACCTGCGGTTTATTGTAGGCCACGAGCACTTTCAGTTTACGTGCTCCCCTTTGGCCTTACCACTACCCCTCTGGTGCTCACGAAAGTGATGGCGGTGGTCGCAGCTCATCTGCGCAGATCAGGGGTTCCAGTCTTCCCCTATCTCAACGACTGGCTGTTGAAGGCGGGCTCGCTCCACACAGTCGTTTCCCACCACCAGACTACGGCTGACCTCCTGCATTTGCTGGGGTTCTCCATCAATGTGCCGAAGTCGCACCTGATTCCCTCTCAGAAGCTCCTCTTCATCGGAGCGGTTCTGGATACAATGCCCTTTTGGGTCTATCCTCCCGCACGGTGAGTCCAGGTAATTCAGGCTCTGATTCTGATCTTTCAGCCTCTATCCTGGGTTTCGGTCAGGATGACCATGAGGCTTCTGGGCCTCATGGCCTCCTGGATCTTGCTGGTCGATCATGCCAGATGGCATATGTAGGCTCTGCAGTGGGACCCGAAGTTCCTATGGGCGCAGCATCAGGGGAACCTGTCCGATTATGTCCAGATCTCGGAGGGCACAGCACAACAATTGCAGTGGTGGTACATGAACCGGCATTGGGTCAATGGCAGATCCCTCTCCCTTCCCCAACCGGAGCACACAGTAGTGACGCATTGTGTCCCTCCTGGGATGGGGTGGCCACATGGGAGAGGCGGAGACAAGAGGTCTCTGGTCTCCGGCGGAGTCCAGGCTCCATCTCAGCCTGTTGGAGCTTCGGGTGATCCGACTTGCACTAAAGGCGTTCCTTCCCTTTGTCGAGGGAAGAGTAGTGCAGGTTTTCACAGACAACACCACCGCCATATGATACTGCAACAAACAGGGCGGGGTGGGGTCGTGTACCCTATGTCGAGCGGCCCTGCACCTCTGGACATGGCTAGAACGCCAGGGAATTTCCCTGGTGGTTCAACACCCGGCAGGTTCACTGAATGCCAAAGCGGAAAAACTCAGCCCCAGGTGCATGATGGATCACGAACGGTGTCTTCACTCGGAGGTGACGGAAGGTCTCTTTCAAAAGTGGGGAGAGCCTTGGTTAGATCCATTTGCCACGGAAGAGAACGCGCAATCTCAGCAGTTGGAATTTCCAATGGGGCACTCGCCAGGCAACGCTTTTAGTCGCGAGTGGAGTTGAGGTCTGTTATACAACTTTCCATCTATGTCACTTCTGCCCGGAGTGCTGAAGAAAATCAGGTGCGACTGGCCCAAGTCATTCTTGTGGCTCCGGACTGGGCTTAAAGAGTTTGATATCCCGAGCTACTCAGTATGACCATCGATCCCACGATCCGACTGCCTCTTCGGGAGGATCTTCTGTCGCAGCAGCAGGGGATAGCCCACCACCCGAACCTGTCCTGATCAACCTCCTTACGTGGAGATTGAGCAGCGGCAGTTGATTCCTTTCAACTTTCCTCCTGAAGTCTGTGATGTCGTTCTGGCAGCCAGGCGTCCCTCCACTAAGTTGGAATACGCCTGCAGGTGGAACAAGTTTGTGGCATGGTGCACAGCAAAGGCTGTGGATCCCTTTCTGCCCCTCTTTCTGAAGTCCTTCTGTTCCTTCTTTCTTTGGCCCGGCAAGGTTCTGCTTTGGGCACTATCAAGGGCTACCTTTCTGCTATTTCAGCCTTTCTTAGGCTTCCTGATCAGCCCTCTCTTTTCAAGTCCCCACTTGTAAATAGATTCCTCAAAGGCATTACTCGCCTTTTCCCTCCTATTCCCTTCGTAATGCCACAGTGGGACTTAAACCTGGTTGTCACATATTTAATGTGCGCTCCCTTTGAGCCTCTTCACAACTGTCCTCTTCATCTGTTAACTTTGAAGACTGCTTTCCTGGTTGCCATCCCCTCTGCTAGAAGAGTGGGTGAAATCCAGGCTCTCTCTTGCAAACCTCCTTTTTTGTCTGTCCATCCAGACACGGTTGTGCTCAGATCACGTCCATCCTTTCTGCCAAAGGTTGTCACTGCCTTTCGCTTCGGGCAGACCATTACTTTGCCCATCCTCTTTTCGCCTACGCATCCTTCCAGATAGGAAGAGAGGCTCTACCGTCTGGACCCAAAACATGTACTCTCATTTTACCTGAATCGCACACAACAGTTCAAGGTGGATGAACAGCTCTTTGTTGGCTACGTGGGCACCGAGAAAGGTCGGGCTGTACACAAGCAGACTATCTCCTGATGGGTTGTCTTATGTTTTAAAGCCTGTTATTCTCTGGTGAAAAAGGAGCCTCCGGTGGGGCTGAGCGCCCATTCCACCCGGGCGACAGCTGCCACTACGGCATTGGGATGTGGTGTCCCCTTACAAGACATCTGTCAGGCAGCTACGTGGGCCTCGTTGCACACTTTTACTAAGCACTATTGCCTGGACAGCCATGTCCGGAGAGGCGGCTTCATTGGCTGTTCTGTTCTCCAGGACTTCCTGGTGTGATCTTGGTTCGCAGACCCACCACCGGGGTAGATATTGCTGAGGTATCTATTCTAAGGTAAGGAATCTATCACTAACATGTTTCTTTCAGATGAATGAGTTACTTACCTTCGGTAACGATATATCTGTAAGAAACATTAGTTAGGTTAGTGATAGATTCCTTACCACCCCACCCATCCTCCCAGTTCTGCAAGCTGATTTCTAGGGTTAAGGCCATCCCTTTCAGGGCCCTAGTTTCAATGCACCAGTGGTCAGTATCTTGTATGGCTCTGCTTTCCTGGCGTGGAAAGTCGTGTACAGAACTGATGTCAGTGCGAGAGGTCGGAGTCTAAGTAGCTGCTGTGACGTCATCTCTGCGACCTTCGGACGCGCAGGGGTATTGCTGACTAAAACTTTCCGGATCCAGTCTGACGACTGGGGGTAATTCTAAGGTAAGGAATCTATAACAAACTAATGTTTCTTACAGATATATCGGTACTGAAGGTAAGTAACTTGTTTGCTAAAGGGATCTATGGGGAAATTACACAGGTGAACAAATCTTGTTCTAGACATTCACAGCTTACTATAGGGACTTCTATCGATCTTCAGTGAAGGGGAATTGATGCTCCCCATCCTGCATCGTACCGGCTGTGTTTGGCTGGAAGAGGACATTACTTGTGCAAGAGACAGTTAAGGTGATTGAACAGGCCGAATAGATGCCAATTGCTTAGATCTTGGGGCTTAATGACCTCTCACTCATGGTCTTCAAAAGATTTGAGTTATACCAGGGAGGGCCTCACTGACCATTCTACCATTTTGGGGTTCTTCCCTGTGAGCTACATGTAAGAGGGCTGCTTTTGAACAGTATGGGCTGCATTTGCCAGGTCTTTCTTCAGTAACAGACTGGTTTTAACATTTTGGCATGGCAAATTTTGGTTTCCACCCCCGTCTTGGCCCTGACAATATATGCTAATGAGGTGTGAGAACGAAGAGAGCTTCTGGGTGACGTATAATAAGTCCTCCTAGTTTTCATCCCAGAGGATCTAAAAGCTTGGGAAATGTGGATTATGACCCCCAGAGGATGCCATTCAAATTGTTAGAGGGGGAAGTGGTCTTCGTCCACACAAGATCGAGCAATAAACCAGAAGATACCAAGTTACACAAGCACCCTCTCACAAGTCAAATATCAGGAAAATTTCCGTAGAGCATTAATTCTTTCAAAAAGTTTTTTTCAAAACAATATCAAACATGAATTCATCTGGAATCGGGAAGTTTCAAAGTATGGATCCAAGACAGTTGTTATACTTCAAGATCTTTATTTTAGACACATTAAAAGTTTTCCAGCTTTGCACTGCCGACACGTGTTTCGCCCACTCAGGGGCTTTTTCAAGGCAATCTTAGTCCGAATGGAGATGTCTGGTGGTCGGGAAGTTCTTATGGGTCAAAGGATGTAAGATGTGTCAGTACTAGGAATGCTATTAATAATAATGATCCCGGCAAGCTGTTTAGGGTGTAGGTTCCACCTTGCTAGTTTCCAGATGTTGAGTCCCACACAGAATTGGGTAAGAAATATGAATAGTCAAGGACGTATGTCTTTGCGTGGTAGCGCGAGTCACTGCATGGAGATAAGTCTTTATTTTATGTAGTCAAAACACCAACGGAACTTGATAAGTCTTCACGTCGTTTACGCGGGCCAAATCTCCACTGCTGAGCCCATTCTGACTAAGATTGCCTTGAAAAAGCCCCTGAGTGGGCGAAACACGTGTCGGCAGTGCAAAGCTGGAAAACTTTTAATGTGTCTAAAATAAAGATCTTGAAGTATAACAACTGTCTTGGATCCATACTTTGAAACTTCCCGATTCCAGATGAATTCATGTTTGATATTGTTTTGAAAAAAACTTTTTGAAAGGATTAATGCTCTACGGAAATTTTCCTGATATTTGACTTGTGAGAGGGTGCTTGTGTAACTTGGTATCTTCTGGTTTCTTGTTACTAGCATTAAGTTGCTTTGTTTCACACCCCTGGTGGTGGGTGTCTTACCAGGTTCCCAGTGCACCTCTTTTTGATATTACACGTAGACTGTGCCCATTGAAAATATTCATCAACAGAAGGTGCGGACGTTTTCTCTTTTTGAGAAGCACTACCACCAGTATTACTGTACAAGATCGAGCAATAACAGGTCTGTGATGCCTTAGATGACCGGGGCTGCACAAGCTGTATACTGAACGGATCATCATGTGTGCACCCGTCACCAGCAGGTGCGGGTAACCCGCAGAGAACCATTCATGATAGGGGTTAGAGATTGCCCATGAATGAGGGTTTCTTAGTGAATGTGGGTATAAGATTGTCTTCAATAAGTACCCACTCTTTCTACATACCTCCCTTTGCTACTATGGATTGGATGGTTTAGTGAGGTTCTCGGATCAGGAATGGGTGGGGGTCAAAACTCTACTATTTAATGTCTGTAAAAAGCACTAAAACGCTTCCACTAAACTGTAACCGAATACAATACTGGTCCACTAATGACCACTACTTGGAAGCCATAGGGCCGGATCTAGACTTTATCGGACAGGGTACTCTGTCACACACATGTCTAAATACCTTGCAGGCCAAACTCTAGGTCCACCCACTCTATTCTGAGTCATGTTTCATATGGTGGTGCTCCAGCTGGCTGCACCATTGGAAAACTAGTGGTTGTCAGATTAAGGACATCAGGCCTCCCCCCCTATGTAGAGGAGGCGGGCTGATGTTCTGTGTTTCCTGTTCAGCACCATGAGAAAAACCTGACAGTCATGGAAAGAAAAGAAACATAATGAGCTGCCCACACCCTGTGAGAAAACTCTCACAGGGTGTGGGGGTCAGTAGTATTGTACTTTTTAGAAACAAAGTTTGTGAAAAACCAAAAGGTTTGTTGTATGCCTCATAAAAGATGACGACCACACACCAAACTTTCAGTGCCTTCAGAGGAGCCGCCACGATAGCAGCTGTTTTGGTGGCAGAGAAATAACTGCAAGGACAGCATTAATCTTGAAATTTGTCGGATGGTAGATAGAGAGGACCTCCAATTGGTATTGGTATTGGTGTTGGTATTTGTAAAGCGCGACTGTCGCTCCGGAAGGAGCATCCTGGCGCTAACTGGAAAGTGTGCAGGAGGTTGAATTTAGGCAGGATTAGATGACGTCCAGCACATACTCGTCTGATAGGCTGAAGATCCATGTTTTTAGTTGTTTCCTGAAGTGGATTTCCTTGGTCAGGGATCTCAGGTGCTGGGGCATGGAGTTCCATGCTCTGGAGGATAGGTGGGTGAGTGTTTTACCCCCTTTAGTTTTTAAGTTGAAGTTAGCTAGTTTTAGTAGGTTATTGTTGGAGGATCTCAGAGTCCTCTGGCGGTTGTAGTGGGGGTAGCGTCTAATTAGGTATTTGGGGCCAGTGTGGTTAAATGCCCGGAATGCAACAATTAGGATCTTGAAAAGGATCCTTTTGTGCAAGGGCAACCAGTGGAGGGTTCTCAGAGCAGTAGAAGCTGAAGACCTCCGGGGGAGTTTGAGCATCAGCCTGGCAGCCGAATGCTGAATGCTCTGCAGTTTTTTGAGTGTGACTTTTTTCACACCTGCCATTAGACTGTTACAGTAATCTAGGCGCAAAAGGATTAGCGCCACAGCTACCGCCTTTCTAGCTTCGGTTGGTAGGAAATCAAACATTTTTTGAGGGATTTAATGATTCCGAAGCAGCTTCCTGCCACCTTCCTGACGTGTTGGTCAAAGGATAGGTCAGTATCGAAGGTGACTCGAAGGTTTCTTGCTGTTGTGACGGTCTGGGGGGGGGGGGGGGGCTGTGGAATCCTCTGGCCACCAAAGATGAGGACAGAAGTTGACATTTTTCCCCATGGGGAGGATTTCTGTCTTACTTGTGTTGCACTTGAGGTGGTTTGTTTCCATCCACAGAAAGACGTCTTTCAGGCAGTTTTTTAGATTTTGTTCGGCAGTCGTAGAGTTCTCCTCTAGCGGGACTATGAGTTGGGTATCGTCGGCATACGATGTAACAGTGATGCCGAATGATTCGATCAGGGAGATAAGGGGAATAAGGTAGACGTTAAAAAGCAAGGGGCTTAGGATGGAGCCTTGTGGGACTCCCGATCGAATCTTTTTCTCTGCAGAACTGAAAGGTCCTAGTGTGATGGATTGGGATCTTTCTGTTAGGAAAGATGTTATCCAGTCCAATGCCAGGTCGGAGATGCCGATGTCCCTAAGTCTGTCCAGGAGTATAAGGTGGGAGATGGTGTCGAACGCTGCTGTGAGGTCCAACAAGATCAATACGGCGTTCTTTTTTTGGTCCTGTAATAGTTTTATGGAGTCAGTCAATTCGATCAAGGCTGTTTCTGTCGAGTGCTGGGGGCGGAAGCCTGATTGTTGGGGGTGGAGGATATTGTTCGTTTCTAGATGGTTTTTGAGTTCCCTGTAGACTATTTGTTCCGTGATTTTTCCCAAAACTGGGAGAAGGGAGATTGGGCGGAGGTTGGTCAGGTCAGAAGGGAACATGTTCGTTTTTTTCATTAAGGGCTTAACAATGCCTTGTTTCCATGCACTAGGGACGATGCCAGTGCTGAGGGAGGTATTTACTATTTTGTTTATGATGGGATTAACAGTTTCAATCAATTGGTGAAGGATTCTGGGAGGGCAGGAATCGGAGGGGGCTCCTGACTTGCATGCTAGAATGACTTCCCTAGTTTGTGCTAGGGTGACCTGTGAGAAGGTCTTTAGGTATCCAGTTATTTTTCCTTCTTGTTCCGGAGTGAAGGGGGACTAGAGGTTTTGGTATGGGGGAAAGTCTTTCTGAATGAGGTTGATTTTCTCTTCAAAGAAGTCTGCTATTTGATCGCAGAGATCTTGAGAGGGAGGTATTTCGGGCTGTAAGGCTTATGAGTGAAAGATTTCACTATTGCAAACAGGGTTTTTTGCTTTTGCTTAGCCTCATTAATGGCTTTGGTGTAGAATTCTTTTTTGGCGCTTTTTATAATGGAGTAATAGCTTTTCCTTAGTTGGACATAGGAGTTTCTGTCCGTACTATCATATGTTTTTCGCCATTTGCGTTCACCTTTTTTGCAAAGCAGATGGGCCTTGGCTACTTCTGGCGTGAACCAGGGGGGTTTGTTTTGCCTTTAGTGTCCGTTTTCCTAATGCGTTTGGGTGGAGCACGTACTTTGATTTCGTGTAGTATCCAGTTGTGGAAGGATTGGGAGTCTTGTTCCACGTTACCAGTCATGCTGGGGATCTGAGTCTCAAAGGTATGTTTAAGTTTAAAGGTGTCTTCTACCTTTTTCCAGTTGACATGGTTCTCTGGAGATGAACTAGGTTTGATTGCGTTTTTAGACTGCGGGGTTCTAATGAGGAATGGGATCAGGTTATGGTCTGTCCAGATTTGTGGGACTGGGGTGTGGGTTTCTAGAGTGGGCAGGTTGGTACAGACCCCATCTAGAGTGTGTCCCGCTAGGTGGGTGGGTTGCTTGACCCTTTGCTGAAGGTTGAAGATTTCCAACGTTTGGTGGAAGTTAAGTGTCTGCGCGTCCTCTGTGGAGTCGAGGTGCAGATTGAAGTCACCCAGCAGGGTGACATGTGGGTATCTGGTTAGGAGCTGACCAAGGGTATCACTGAGAGTGTCTAAGAATTTGGTAGCGGTACCTGGGGGGCGATAGACAAGTCCTCCTGAGAAGGAGGTGGACTCATTAAGTTTAATAGAGAATCCGAGGGATTCGGCTCCTTTTAGTGAGTCAAGGGTGAAGGTGTGGCATTTGAAGGAGTTGCGCAGCAGCAGGGCTACTCCTCCGCCTCTCCCCTTCAATCTGTCTAACCTGAATATGGAGTATCCTTGTGGAAGAGCAGTGGCTAAGTCAGGATTACTGTTGTCCGTGAGCCAGGTCTCCGTTATGAGAAGACAGTCAAGGTTTAATTCCTGGATGAGGTCTTTAATGTCTTGGTTATGGCAGGCCATGGATCGTGCATTAATCAACCCTCCAATAAAAGGTGGATTGCCGTCCCTAGAGTTTATTTGAGGGGCTGGAGTCTTGACAGGGGAGGAGGTCCATCTGCATAGCCTGCAGCTGAAAGGCCCCTTGATGGTATTAATGTCGACTCTGCAGGCACAGTTTGTACCGCCGCGTAGGTTTGATAGAGAGTTGGCTTGGTAACTTATAGTGGGGGGCTAGGGTCCAGAGTTTCCTGCGCCTGTCGCGGTCTTGGCGCGGACGGGCGCAGACGGGCTTGCCTTAGGCGCTCCCGCTGCGCTCGTCCGCTGCGCTTGCGCTGGTGGCACATTTGGGGAGAGGTGTTGTGGGCGTGGCCTGACAGGGGGCATGGCCTCGCGTCTGCAGCGATGGCGGCCGTGAGCCAAAAATGACACCAAGCAGCGCTAGTTCCACTGAAGGTGAAGAGCCTGCCTGGCAGTTTTGCCCAGAGAAGGCTTCTGATGCAGGTGCAAAGTTTAAAAAAATGACAAACAGAGAAAATACAATTTTAAAAAGAGCGAGCCTCAGAGGGTGTAGTTTCCAGTAAACACGCTATTGGTCTGCGCTGTTTTATAGGCGGGGGTTGTGGGCATGGCCTGACAGGGGGCGTGGCCTCGCGTCTGCAGCGATGGCGGCCGTGAGCCAAAAATGACACCAAGCAGCGCTAGTTCCGCTGAAGGTGAAGAGCCTGCCTGGCGGTTTTGCCCAGAGAAGGCTTCTGATGCAGGTGCAAAGTTTTAAAAAATGACAAACAGAGAAAATACAATTTTAAAAAGAGCGAGTAGGGGGCGTGGCTTGGCGGGCGAAGATGGCGGTCGCAGCCTTGTAGAGCTCCCGCCGGCCCGGACTTACTTCGATCATTTATCCTGACCCCCGAGCCCACTGTTGGTGCCCAGTGCCTGTACTCGATCTGGTGAAGTCTCCAGTCTGCATTGGTGTGTAGATCCTGTGATTCCTCCCTTCCTGTGATCGAGGGGAGTCGGCGGCAGAGTGCGGCCTGGTGGCCGGCCGGAGACCGGGGTCCTCGAGTTTCGCGACGCCTGGTGGCGGCTGTGACCTGGCGGGTGCGGGTGGCATCCGCTACGCCGTCCTGGGCTCATCTCTCCGCCCGCGATCGCCTGGAGTTTGAGGCGGAACCAGCGACTCCTACCTATCGGCTCTTCCCCTGCACGACTGGCGGTTGGTGGCGGCGTGGCTGGGCCCTGCGACAGTCTGGTGGCGAGACTCCTTGGGCCCGGAGGCGACCGGGGCTGGACTGGTGGTCGGCTGGCCCCCCTGATCCGCTTCCCCTGGCTAAGCCCGCTGGATACGGCGACCCATAGACCGCGGACCTGCTGATTCTTCCTGATATATCCTGGACGGCTGCCTGTGGGGACGAGTGTGGGTGCGGCCTGTCCTGCTGGGGTGACGCCGGGGCCTCGATTTCCGCGACATCCGATCGCAGCGTCCCTCCCTGGGGGCCTCCTCTGGGCCGCCCCGTTCCAGTTCTTGCGACAGTGCCCGAGAGTGGTGTTGGCCCTGCCCGGCGCTTGCCATGACCAGGGACAGAGGAGGTGGCCCGCCCAAGCATGGACCCATAGATAAATTCACAGGGCCGAGTGGTGGCGCTGGGGCGACCGGTGGCAGCGGCGGCCCCGGGCCAGACAATGCAGCTATCCTGGCGGCCATAACCCAATCTCGGGACATGCTCGATGCCAAGATAGGAGCGGTCGGGGCGGATGTCACACTCTTACGCCAGGACCTTCGCAATGCAGTGGAGCGGATTGCTGGGGTCGAAACCCGTATCACGGAGACTGAGGCGGACATTAGTGGCCTAAGGAAGCGCCTTGCGGAGGTGGAAAGCATCCAGAAGACACTGGCGGCCCGCGTGGAGGATGCAGAAGGGCGAGCGCGGCGCAACAACCTCCGCTTCATTGGTTTTCCGGAGCGGTGCGAGAAGGACAGCATGGAGAGGTTCCTGACCGGGTGGCTGGAGAGCTGGCTCCCTGAAGGGGCGTTATCTAAGTGTTTTGTGATCGAGAGGGCCCATAGGGCCCTGACCCAGCGGCCGCCGGAGGGTGAGCGCCCGCGGCCGGTTATAGCCCGCCTGCTGAACTACCATGACCGTGATGTTATCCTGCGGGAGGCGAGGAACAAGGGCTCCCTCGCCTTTGAGAATCATACCATTATGATTTTCCCGGACTACACAAAAATGGTGCAACAACAGCGGCACTCCTTCATGGACGCTAAGGCCAAGCTCCGGGGCCTCAAGCTCCAGTACTCGCTCCTGTATCCGGCTCGCCTGCGGGTCATATACCAGTCTCGCACCCACTTTTTTGACTCGCCAGAGGAGGTGTTTCGCTGGACGGATGAGGCGGTGCGGCTACGTCCCCACGCCCAACCGGGACTGGACCCGGGCAGGTCTCCAGGTTCGTCGCCGGAGCGGGCACAACGCCAGCCCAAGAAGGGCCGACATCGGAGGTCTCGCTCCAAGAAAAGATCGGCTTCAGCCTGTGCGTCGCAATCGGGTGGCACCAGGGACTCTGAACACTCCGATGCGGGCAGCTGAACACTGTTGGGCCTCCGCACATTCTGTCTGCTGCATATGGACTTGCTCTGCCCTGGCTGGTGAGACTGTTTTATTTTGTCCTTGATATACCAGCCGGCTCCCATGTGGAGACTTCAGCTATAGACACCGGGACACTGTGTGGCTCGGGGGGTACCGTATACGGGCCTCAGACCCTCACGGATGTGAGTGTTGTTGGGGAGGTGGTGAGTGTGCGTCTTGGTGGGGTTTTGGGGATCCATTGGTATGGCGGGCCCTGAGTCCTCTGTTTTGGGCTCGGGCCTCTCCATGCCGCGACAGGTACTTCACTGTTTTCTGAGGTATTGGGGTGGTGGGGGTGGGGTCTGGGGGGGTGTTTTGGTGTTGCGCTTGTTGTTGGGGGGGCTCTGGGTTGGAAGGGGGGAGTTGTGTTTGCGGGCTGGGGGGGTGGGTCCACACATGTCGGGGGCTGTGCTTTTTGTCGTTCTGCGGGTAGCACCTGGGTGGGAGGGTGGGCCGGATCTTGGACTGTATGTCGATAATGGCTAATGCTGCGAGTGTGACTCCTTCGAAGACCCTGCGGGTGGTGACGTGGAATGTGCGGGGTGTCCTGGATAAGATTAAGCGGGGGGCTGTGCTGCGGTGGGGGAAAAGGGAGATGGTGGATGTTCTTTTGCTTCAAGAAACGCACATGCTGGGATCCAAAGCCCTTAGCCTCCAGAGGTTCGGCTACCACCAGGTCTATCATGCTGGCTTTACGAGGGGCTCGCGGGGAGTGGCCATACTGATCCATCGTAGGGTGGCCTATGTCCACGAGAAGCAATGGATTGACCCCCAGGGCAGATTTGTTTTTGTTAAAGGCCTACTGGGTTCCGAGCCGGTGGTTTTTGGAAGTGTCTACGCCCCTCCCCCCCTGCAATGGGCACTGTCTGAACGGCTGTTTGCGTTGTGGGACGAGATCCCCGAGGTCCTGACTGTGGTGGGGGGTGATTGGAATGAAGTCATGGATGTGGGCCTGGACCGCCGGCGGCGTGCGTGTGTGGTGTCTGACCCCCCCCCCGCGGCTGCCCCCACCCGGTTGAGTGCAACGGCGCGCAGTATGGGCTGGGTTGATGTGTGGAGGCATTTCCACCCCGCAGTACAGGCCTTCACGTATGTATCGGCGGTGCATGGGTCATTCTCGAGGCTCGATTACTTGTTTGTACCCGGGGCCTGCCTGAGCCGTGTTAGGGACGCCTCGATACTCCCCAGGGGCCTTTCAGATCATTCCCCTGTCCTGGCCACTCTGACCCTCCCCGTTAAAAGGCAACCTTTTCGCTGGCGTATGTCCGCCTGGCAGTTGCAGCGGCCGGACTATGTGGCGCACCTACGGGAGGCAATCGACCACTTCTGGCGCGAGAACTTGGTGGGGGGAGCCGATGCTGTTGTGGTGTGGGAGGCGCTGAAGCCCACGATCCGGGGCATCGACATAACTTGGTGTGCGGCCGCTCGGCGGAAGCACCGGGAGGCCATTGTGGCTGCCGCGGCCCGCGTGGAGGAGTTGGAGCAACGTGGTCGACTTGGGGGTGAGGAGGGCGTGGTGCGCCAGCTCCTGCAAGCCCAGCAGACTTACTCCTCGGTCTTACATGAGGAGGCCCGGCAGGCGTGGCTCGCCACGCGCAGTAGGGTATATCAGTGGGGCGATAAGTCCTGCACCATGTTGCATAGACTTTGTCAGGCGACCTTCCAGCCCCTGGAGCTACCCGGTCTCACGGCGGGGGATGGCTCAGTCATAACCGACCCGGACCGATTGGCGGCCAGCTTCGCCCGCTACTACGAAGCACAATACGCCCCTCGCGATCCGCTGAGGGAGGGCGGGATTGCCCCGTACTTGGATGCTTTACTCCCACAGGCAGTCCCGGAGGAGACTAGAACGGCCCTGGAGGTCCCACTTACGTCCGAGGAGCTTGGGGAGGCCCTTGGCCAACTGAACACTGGGAAGGCGCCCGGCCCTAGTGGCTACCCTGCCGAATTTTATAAAAAATTCCACGTCCAGCTGGGACCCCACTTTCGCAATGCGCTAGAGGCAGCGCGGTCTAGGGGCGAGCTGCCACCTGACTGGCGTCACGCTGAGATTGTGGTCTTTTTGAAGCCTGGTAGGGCGCCTGACCGCCATGATTCCTACAGGCCTATTTCCCTCCTCAACATCGAGGCCAAGATCTTGGCGAAGGCCCTGGCGAACCGCCTTCTGCCCCTTATAGCCGACCTGGTCCACCCCGACCAGGCCGGGTTCATGCCGCGCAGGGCCACCCGACACAATATCCGGCGGGCGCAGGCAGCGATCGACGCCATGAGTGCTAGGGATGAACAGGCCGCACTTCTCCTTGCGGACATGGACCGGGCCTTTGACTCAGTGAGCTGGGCTTATCTCTTCACCTTATTGGCCCGCCTAAACCTCGGGCCGGTCTTTTTGTCCTATGTCCGCCTCCTGTACACCAATGTTACGGCGTCGGTCCGGGTGGCAGGCGCGGTCTCAGGACGCTTCCCAATCGGCCGCGGTACGCGCCAGGGTTGCCCGTTGTCCCCATACCTATTTGCCCTGGCCATGGAGCCCCTCGCGGCGCGGGTGCGGCTGGATGCCCAGCTGCGGGGCTTTGTCTGGAACGATACTCTTACAGATAGAATCGCACTCTACGCGGACGATGTCCTCCTGTTCCTTACGGATCTGCGGCGCTCTGGCCCTCGAATTCTAGAGATCATGCGGGGGTTTGGTGAAGTCTCCGGGCTTACCCTTAACCTATCTAAGTCGACCCTATGGGTTTTACATGGCGGAGTGGTTGCCGACGATTGGGCTGCGGATTTACGGGTGGCGACGGACGGCCTGAAATACTTGGGTGTTTTCCTCTCGACTTCGCGGACCGTGGCCTGGACGCGTAGTGTCCTGCCGGTGTGGGAACGGGTCCAGTCGGATGTTAAAACGTGGTCCAGGATGCCGCTCACGATCTTTGGGAGGTCGGCCATCTTTAAGATGGTGGCGCTGCCGAGACTACTGTACCAACTCCAACATTTCCCACACCCTATCGGCATGGAGTGGTTTCGCCAGGTGAACTCTGTGCTGGGCCGCTTCCTGTGGGAGGGCGGAGCAGCCAGGGTGGCCCTGAAGACATGTTTTCTATCCACCTACTGTGGTGGCTTGGCCACGTCCGATCTCCTCTCCTACTACCAAGCATCGCATCTACTTGTTCTTAACGATTGGTGGTACGGGGATAGGAGTGATCCGGCATATGCCCTGGAAAGACATCTTATGGGTGACCATACGCTCCACACCGTTCTATACTCGGCGCGTATACGCCGTGGGTTGCCATCGGTGACAAGGGTGGTCTTTGCAGTGTGGCGGCAGTCCTTGCGCCGCATGGGATGGTGGGGCAAGTTGACGGCGGAAACGCCGCTGTGGCACAACGGTCTGCTTCCTGAGCTAGCGACCCTGGCTGGGTTCGAGGGTTGGGAGACTATTGGGATTACTCAACTGGGTCACGTCGTGTCCGGCGCCACCCTCAAGTCCTTTGCAGACCTCCGAGTGGAATTCCAGATGCCTCAGTCCCAGTTCTTCCGTTACTTACAGCTGCGACATGCCCTCGCCCCAAGCATTGCCGGCCTCGACTCCCTTCCGGAGTTTAGCCCAATTGAGGCGAAAGTCTTTATGGGCGACTTGGGAGACAAGAAGGTTTCCAGGATCTACCAGACTCTGGTTATTCACTGCTCGTCTACTCTCAGCTCCCTCCGGGAGGCCTGGGAGGCGGACGTGGGCACCCTGGACGAGGACGACTGGAGAGAGGCCCTGGAGTCCCCACGTGGCACCGCTATCGCGGTTCGGCTCCGTCTCATACAATTCAAGTATCTGCATCGTGCCTATTACACGCGTGAACGTCTGTGGAGGGCTGGTTTGATTGAGTCATCGGAGTGCCTGCGATGTGGGGAAGTGCCTGGCACCTTGTTGCACACAGTATGGTCATGTGGTCGCCTGGCTGGCTTCTGGAGGGGTGTCTGGAATTGCCTGGCTGAGGTCCTGGGCTGGGATCTTCCCCGTACCCACCGGCTGGGCCTGCTGCACGTCATGGAAGGGGTTGGGGGCAACATCTATAAACGCCATCTATTGCTTCTGGGCCTGGTGGTGGCTAAGCGCGACTTGGCTCGGGCCTGGAAATCTGTGAGGGCACCCCCCCTGTCGACATGGAAGGCGGGACTGGACTATTTTATGGGTCTTGAGAAACCGATTTTTGAGGCACGGGGCTGCCCACGCAAGCACTTCAAGATCTGGAAGCGGTGGGCTGACTACCGTGGCCTATCCTTGGAACCCCCGGCGGAACCGGAGGAGGACATTTGATCGCGGCGCTGTCTCTGGCCCTAAAGGCACATCCCAGGTTGCTTCATACCTGCTTCTCTTATGTGAACCATCGTTATGTTGCCTCTGTACATGTGTGGAAGGGGGGGGGGATAGTGGGTACGGGTGGGGGTGTAGTTGGGGTTGGGATGGGTAGTTGGGATTTTACAACTGAGCTTCGTTGATACTTGCCTAGTATTTCCTATGTATGTAATCAATACATTGATCTTGATGTGGTGACCTTGGTGTGGGAAGGCGCCTCATACTTGTCATTCTTTTGCTCAATAAACTTGGTTGTGAAAAAAAAAAAAAGAGCGAGTATCTCCTCCGGCTTCCGCCTCAGAGAGTGTAGTTTCCAGTAAACGCGCTATTGGTCTGCGCTGTTTTATAGGCGGGGGTTGTGGGCGTGGCCTGACAGGGGGCGAGGCCTCGCGTCTGCAGCGATGGCGGCCGTGACCCAAGAATGACACCAAGCAGCGCTAGTTCCGCTGAAGGTGAAGAGCCTGCCTGGCGGTTTTGCCCAGAGAAGGCTTCTGATGCAGGTGCAAAGTTTTTAAAAAATGACAAACAGAGAAAATACAATTTTAAAAAGAGCGAGTATCTCCTCCGGCTTCCGCCTCAGAGGGTGTAGTTTCCAGTAAATGCGCTATTGGTCTGCGCTGTTTTATAGGCGGGGGTTGTGGGCATTGTAGGAGAGTAGGGTCTGCAATCCTATGATCACCCAGATTTTTTGCTTTTGTTTCACTGGTTTACGACTTTCTCTGGCTGTGGGCCTGCCAATCAGACCCACAGCCTGGCTGTTCTCTCTCTAAATTACGATATGTGCCCTAGGTGCATTTACCAATTGGTACTGGGCCACCTTATCAGACCCTGTAACCCAGGGCATAGGTGTACCCAGGGCCGCCAGGGGCTGCAGCATGTATTATGCCACCCCTGGCTGGCCTCCTAAATCTGACACAACTGGCTGCATGACAGCTGGGGCGAAGTCGTGTAATCACCCTTTGCTTTAGATATAGTAGCCCTATATCTAACCCTCCAATGGACACCCGAGTTCCTATCAGTCACTCCTATGGCAGGCCTTGACAATCCTGAAGGCAGAGTGCATGGGCTCGTGTGAACTAAGCTCTGGCCCGAGCCGAGCCCGGTTGCAGCTTGCGGAATCAAGACCCAATGGCTGTTCCATGATAACGCGTACCATATCGGTAACTTCGGTGTCGCGTTATCAAGACATGTCGAGTAAGGTGTCATACGAATCGGGATGCTGCCCTCTCACCAACTCTGGCGACGAGGTTAGCATTCCGCCCTTCTAGAGGGACACGACATGTACGTAACTGTGAACCCCGGTTAAAGTTAACGAAAGCCTCAGCTCCACAAAATGGATGCTGCCACCACAGACACGAGCCTGACCTCCTGCTGCTGGGAGTCCTTCCAGCGAGGAGCACTTGGACAAAGGGTTCCCTGTCAAGGGCGGTGTTCGCACCGTCCCAGACAGGGTTTGTGTATTCTGGGTAGGTAGGGCTTTTGCGAGAAGGTGACTGCGGAGTGGCACCCCGGTGCTCACTACGCATCTGCCGGTTAGAACCAGTTCCAGGGGCGACAGCCCTGGCCTGGGGAAAGTCCGGCAGGGGAGAGGGGTGTAACTACCCCCCTTCCTGGTCCCACCCTTAGGGCAGGACCTAGTCATGTACCCACCCCTTCCTTTAGGATAAAGGCCGGAGCGGGGACCCTTCCAAATTAGATCATCTTTGAATCAAGAACTACTTTCTACGAAAGGACCTTCAAGACTCTTCTCAAGATTTCTCCCTTGTGGCTAAGGAGTAGTCACCCTGCATCAGCGGGCACCATCTAAGAACTCTGCGGTTTGCTGTAAGTCCTTCCTCAAGGAATCCGACGGCCCAGCTCGACGAGAACCGGCTTCCCTGGCACCTCTGACCTCTACCCACGTCATCAGCTCAGCTGTGATCTGTGGGTGCGACGAGACCTCGAGGGACCGGCCATCATCAGAACCTGCACGCTCTTAAAAACCAGCACGACCATCGAGGTAACTCTCTGGTGAGTGCTCTGGGGTCCGAGAAGCCCCGACCCTGAGCCGCTCCAGCACCGAAGTGCAGTCTCCCAGCATCTCCACGATCTGCGTGGGGCCCTTCTGCTCGCTGCTCAGCACGTTGTCTGGTCACTAGCCGCTGGCTCGTGTCCTTCTGTGACGACATCCGAGAATCAACACTGCCGGTCTGGTTGCTCCAGACTGGCCCTTGCTTCCATCTTTTCGAGAAGCACCCCGGACCCTCCTGGTCCACTCAAGACGCCGACAGCGACATCCGTCGTGGGACAGCTCGCACCTCCACCGTGGTCGCCGACAACGCCTCCTGGTCCGAGAGACTGCAGAGCCTAGCGTCGCCCACTCACCTGGTCGAGGTGACGGCCAACCGGTGCCTTCCTGGTACCCTCTGACTACTGGCTAGTAGTACGAACTTGGTCCCCTCTGCTTTCAGGTTTCAGCAATCTACCGATCCAGGCTTGGATCTCTACGAACTATTCATCACTGGTCGCCGGCCAGCAACTCCTTTTCTTCCGGCTCCTGGCTCGTCAGCGAAGACCCCGACGCCTGTAAGACTTGTGCAGCCGCAGCCCTCGTGGCTAGGTAACTTGGCATTTCGGTGCCTGCATAGCCTCCTTACTCTAGGGTCCGAGTCCCTCGCTTCCGACTTGCCTTAACCTTTCCGTGTCCCCGGACACTTGTTTTAAACTGTGCACTTGAAGTATTTACTAAAGAGATTTGGTTTGTGCTTAGTACCCTGTCCTCATAAAGAGTACAGGGCTGTTGTGATTCTTAATAAATATACTGTTTATTTTCATAACACTTGTGTGGTGTCCTTTCACTGGGTGTTCAAGGGGTACATGTGTGGTAAACAGCTGGCTTAACACGCCCTCTCGAGTCTTTAGCCTTAGACTGCTCGTATCCACGCTACTAGGATAGCTGGTCTATAGGTTGACTTACAACCAAACACCATAAGGGTCGTTGGAACGATACATAGCGGTCGCTAGAATAGCGAACGTTGCATATCGGGCCAACTTCTCACATTGGTGGCAGCGGTGGGATTTGAGCTTGCTGTTGTTTTACCACACGTATCCTAAGAATATCTTGTTGAAAGATCGCACAAGTACTGTTAGTACATATAACTAAAGCTTAGAATACTCTGAGTTCTACTGAACCAGCTGTTGTAGCTCCTCAAGGCTTAGCACACCTTGGCTACAGCTCTTAGCAAGGGAAGTAGGTAAACACATAGTGTAGGTAGGTGCATCACTTACACCACACTAGAAACAGTATGTCGGACAAAGGAGGAAACTCTGAGTCTCCCCTTGTGTCAGTTGACCCTCCACAGGTCAGCCCGTCAAGATATACTGCGCTTAACTTCCATGAGTTACGACAAGTATGTACCTCTAGGAAGATTAAGCAAGGGGCTAACCCCACCACCTCCTTTCTGATTGGTCTCCTAGAGACTTATGATGCCAGAAAGGCTGAGAAGCTTCTTAGCCCTTCTAATCCAGAAGGAGGCATGCCTCCCCTCGAGGGAACCCGGGACGATCCTGACCTCATTCACCTCGCAACTGAGAACGAAGATGACGAGGAGGATGAGGATGAGGATCTCTCTGGGGACGAGGCAGATAAGGGACAGGTAGAAGTCGTCAGACTGACACGGTCCAACTTAAGCAGACATGATAGTGGTACTGGGGGACCCCCGGCGCTACTGTCAGGTGCGCTTAACATTGGGAACGGACGAGTTAGGTCTCTATCAAGAGGCTCTAACAGATCCCTTCGAACCAATGGCTCTCGCAACTCTTCTCAAAGAGGGATGACGTCCCCTCAGAGGAGAGTGTACGAAGCTAAGGAAAGGGCAGCTAATCTGAGGATCGAAAGGGAAGAACTTGCCCTGGCCAAAGAAAAGCTTGCTTTTGCTAGAGAGCAACAGTTAAGTGGGGCAGTCCCCACTGGTGGCAGCAATGTACCTAGTACTAGGGAAAAGAGTTTCGATACGAAACACCTTGGGAAGATAGTGCCCCCCTTTAAACAAGGAGACGACATCCACAAATGGATTACTGCTTTGGAGAGGGCCTGCACTGTGCAAGGTGTTCCCCAGAGTCAGTGGGCAGCTATCTTGTGGCTCTCCTTTGAAGGTAAAGGAAGAGACAAGCTCCTCACCACAAGGGTAGAGGACGCTAACAACTACCAAGTCTTGAAGAATACACTCGTTGAAGGGTTCGGCCTAACCACTGAGCAGTACAGGGTGCTGTTCAGGGATACCCAGAAAACGCAGGCTCAAGACTGGTCTGATTTTGTCGATTGTGCCACTAAGGCTTTTGAGGGCTGGTTGCTGGGCAGTAAGGTTACTGATTACAAAGGATTGTACAATTTGATGATGAGAGAACAAATTTTAAACAATTGTCAGAACCAGTTGTTGCATCAGCATCTTGTCGACTCGGATCTGACCTCTCCTCAAGAATTGGGGCAGAAGGCAGACAAATGGGTTCGTACAAGAGTTAAACAGAACCAGGGCCAGAATCAAGGTGGTCAGAAGAAAGCAGACCAGAAGGGTAAAGATTCTAAAGGGGAACAAAATGACCAGAAGTCTTCGACAGGTCCCCAACAACCCAAAGAGGGTGGGGGTCAGGCTCCCCAAAAGAAGAAAGAAGGCCAATCCAAACGATGGTGCCAGTACTGTAAAAGTAAATCTCACTGGTTTAGTGAGTGCACCAAGAAAGGAGGAGGGCAGACTCCTGCCACTGCAGCCCCTAAGGCACCTGTGCCCCCTAGTACAGACAGCAGTGGTAGTGCGCCTCCCAAGGGTTTAGTAGGGTTAACCCTGGGTTCTGAGGGGCATGACAACTTAGTTGGCACGCTCACTCAGGCTGTCCTTGTCAGTACAGGGGACGTGGACGTGTCCCCTGACGTAAGCCCCAATACCTTGGGCAAATACAGACAGACGCCTTTCATAAATGGAAAGATGGCTCAGGCCTATAGGGACACTTGTGCCAGCGTCACCATGGTGACGCCTAACTTTGTGGACCCTGGACAGATCATGCCAGGTACAGAATTCCTGGTGACCAATGCAAGCAATGTCACTACCAATCACAGTATGGCAATTGTAGCTTTCTCCTGGGGAGGGGTAACTGGCCAAAAGAAGGTTGTAGTTAGTCCAGACCTCCCAGTGGATTGTTTGTTGGGCAATGATTTGGAGTCGTCACAATGGTCAGAAGTGGAGCACCGGACTCACATGGAAATGTTAGGTTTGCCAGCACATGTGTTCGCTGTGACTAGGTCACAGGTCAGGAGATGCCCCACTGAACAGGTGCTGGATCCTGGAACAACGGACCAGACACCTCCCAAGAAAAAGAGCAGTAGGGTTAAGGCTGCGCCTTCCCCCTTGCCCCAGGTCGAGGATCAAGTCTCAGAGGAGGCTGAC
Organism: Lissotriton vulgaris; assembly: GCF_964263255.1. Lineage (NCBI taxonomy): Eukaryota > Metazoa > Chordata > Amphibia > Caudata > Salamandridae > Lissotriton > Lissotriton vulgaris. The sequence goes on along the minus strand of NC_141699.1, from coordinate 133,334,373 downwards.
CTACAGGAATTGAGGGAAACTGAGCCGAGAGAGTTCGAACTTGATCAAGTTGAATTCTTGGGCTCAGGGGGACCCTCAAGGGAAGATCTGGGGAAGGACCAGTTAGACTGCCCTTCTCTTGAACCCCTCAGACAGCAGGCTGCTGCTGAGGCTGCTGGGAACGCCACAGGTACCCACAAGGTATACTGGGAAGATGGACTCCTGTACACTGAGTCAAGAGACCCCAAGCCTGGCATGACCAGGAGGCTGGTCGTCCCCTTGTCTCAGCGTGGTTTCCTACTTACCTTGGCCCACGAGATTCCCTTAGCAGGTCACTTAGGCCAGACGAAAACGTGGGACAGGCTTGTCTCGCACTTTCACTGGCCTCACATGAACGAAGATACCAAGGAGTTTTGCCGCTCCTGTGTCACTTGCCAAGCCAGTGGTAAGTCAGGTGGCACGACAAAGGCCCCCCTTATACCAATGCCTGTGGTGGGGGTGCCCTTTGAACGGGTGGGGATCGACATCGTCGGTCCCATGGAACCACCGACAGCATCAGGGCACAAGTTTATACTGGTGGTAGTGGATCATGCCACCAGGTATCCTGAAGCTATTCCCCTTAGGACCACTACGGCACCTGTTGTGGCAAGAGCCCTAGTTGGAGTATTCTCCAGAGTGGGCTTCCCTAAGGAGGTCGTCTCCGACAGAGGTGCAAACTTTATGTCGAGCTACTTAACTGCTATGTGGAAGGAATGTGGTGTCAACTACAAGTTCACTACACCCTATCATCCACAATGCAATGGGCTTGTTGAGAGATTCAACAGGACCCTAAAAGGGATGATTCATGGACTACCGGAAAAGCTTCGGCGTAGATGGGACGTCCTGATCCCCTGCCTCTTGTTCGCCTACAGAGAAGTCCCACAGAAGGGGGTTGGCTACAGCCCTTTTGAACTTTTGTACGGGCATCCTGTAAGAGGACCCCTGTGTTTGGTGAAGGAAGGATGGGAGAGACCTCTCAAAAAGCCTGCAACCAACATAGTGGACTATGTGCTCGGCCTCCGCTCGCGGATGGCTGAATACATGGAGAAGGCATCCGAAAACCTTAAGGCCAGCCAAGAACTCCAAAAAGCTTGGCATGACCAAAAGGCTGTCTTGACTGTTTACCAGCCCGGACAGAAGGTGTGGGTGTTGGAGCCAGTGGCCCCAGCAGCACTCAAGGACAAATGGTCCGGGCCCCACACCATCCTGGAGAAAAAGGGAGAGGTCACCTACCTGGTCGACCTGGGAACTCCCCAGAGCCCCCACAGGGTGCTTCATGTCAACAGGCTAAAAGCATATGTCGACAGGAAGGACATGAGTTTGCTCATGGCCCTAGATGAGGGACAGGAAGAGGAGAGTGACCCTCTCCCCGACCTGCTCTCTCAGAATCCTGACGATGGCTCGGTAGATGGTGTTGTCTTTTGTGGCAGCCTCTCCGAACATCAACAGAGCGACTGTAAACAGGTTCTTCAGTCGTTCCGACATCTGTTCTCTCTGACACCCAGTCAGACCGATTGGTGCACCCATGAGGTCGACACTGGTGACAGCTTGCCCGTAAAGAGTAAAATCTACAGGCAGCCTGATCACGTTAGAGACTGCATCAAAAGTGAAGTGCAGAAAATGTTGGAGCTGGGAGTCATTGAACCCTCGGATAGCCCTTGGGCTAGTCCCGTAGTTCTAGTGCCGAAACCTCACACCCAGGGTGGTAAGAGAGAGATGAGGTTCTGCGTAGACTACAGGGGTCTCAATGCAGTCACTAAGACTGACGCCCACCCAATACCAAGGGCAGACGAGCTTATTGATAGGCTGGCCTCGGCCAACTACTTAAGTACGTTTGACCTGACAGCTGGGTATTGGCAAATCAGGTTAGCTGAGGACGCCAAGCCTAAAACCGCATTTTCAACCCCTGGTGGGCATTATCAGTTCGTGGTGATGCCCTTTGGTCTGAAAAATGCACCTGCCACCTTCCAACGGTTGGTGAATCACGTCCTTACTGGGCTGGATGACTTCTGTGCGGCGTATCTTGACGATATTGCTGTCTTTAGCTCCACCTGGGAGGATCACCTGGTCCACCTGCGGAAGACATTGGAGGCGCTGCAAGCAGCAGGCCTCACTATCAAGGCCACCAAGTGCCAGATAGGGCAGACACAGGTTGTATACCTGGGCCACCTTGTAGGTGGAGGTCAGGTTCAGCCACTGGAGAGCAAGATACAGTCAATCAGGGACTGGGCTCCTCCAACCACCCAGACTCAGGTTCGAGCTTTCTTGGGCCTGACTGGTTACTACAGGAAGTTTGTCAGGAACTATGGTTCCATCGTGACACCATTAAATGAACTGACAAGTAAGAAAATGCCAAAAAAGGTTCAGTGGACAGCGAGCTGTCAAAAAGCATTCGATGACCTAAAGCAGGCCATGTGCACGGCGCCTATCCTCAAGAGTCCGGACTACTCCAAACCATTCATTGTCCAAACAGATGCCTCTGAGTTGGGTGTGGGAGCTGTTCTTTCTCAACTGAATTTTGATGGTCAAGACCAGCCCATTGCTTTTATAAGCAGACGGCTGACCCCTAGAGAGAAAAATTGGTCAGCTATTGAGAGGGAGGCCTTTGCTGTGGTTTGGGCCCTGAAGAAGCTGAGGCCATACTTGTTTGGCACTCACTTCAAGATTCAGACCGACCATAAGCCCCTCTTGTGGCTAAATCAGATGAAGGGTGAAAACCCCAAACTGCTTAGGTGGTCCATTTCCCTACAGGGGATGGACTTCACAGTGGAACACAGACCTGGTACTGATCATGGCAATGCCGATGGGCTCTCCAGATATTTCCACTTAGAACAAGAAGACTCACCTGGTCAAGGTTAGCTAGTTGTTCCGACGTTTGGGGGGGGGTCATGTAGGAGAGTAGGGTCTGCAATCCTATGATCACCCAGATTTTTTGCTTTTGTTTCACTGGTTTACGACTTTCTCTGGCTGTGGGCCTGCCAATCAGACCCACAGCCTGGCTGTTCTCTCTCTAAATTACGATATGTGCCCTAGGTGCATTTACCAATTGGTACTGGGCCACCTTATCAGACCCTGTAACCCAGGGCATAGGTGTACCCAGGGCCGCCAGGGGCTGCAGCATGTATTATGCCACCCCTGGCTGGCCTCCTAAATCTGACACAACTGGCTGCATGACAGCTGGGGCGAAGTCGTGTAATCACCCTTTGCTTTAGATATAGTAGCCCTATATCTAACCCTCCAATGGACACCCGAGTTCCTATCAGTCACTCCTATGGCAGGCCTTGACAATCCTGAAGGCAGAGTGCATGGGCTCGTGTGAACTAAGCTCTGGCCCGAGCCGAGCCCGGTTGCAGCTTGCGGAATCAAGACCCAATGGCTGTTCCATGATAACGCGTACCATATCGGTAACTTCGGTGTCGCGTTATCAAGACATGTCGAGTAAGGTGTCATACGAATCGGGATGCTGCCCTCTCACCAACTCTGGCGACGAGGTTAGCATTCCGCCCTTCTAGAGGGACACGACATGTACGTAACTGTGAACCCCGGTTAAAGTTAACGAAAGCCTCAGCTCCACAAAATGGATGCTGCCACCACAGACACGAGTCTGACCTCCTGCTGCTGGGAGTCCTTCCAGCGAGGAGCACTTGGACAAAGGGTTTCCTGTCAAGGGCGGTGTTCGCACCGTCCCAGACAGGGTTTGTGTATTCTGGGTAGGTAGGGCTTTTGCGAGAAGGTGACTGCGGAGTGGCACCCCGGTGCTCACTACGCATCTGCCGGTTAGAACCAGTTCCAGGGGCGACAGCCCTGGCCTGGGGAAAGTCCGGCAGGGGAGAGGGGTGTAACTACCCCCCTTCCTGGTCCCACCCTTAGGGCAGGACCTAGTCATGTACCCACCCCTTCCTTTAGGATAAAGGCCGGAGCGGGGACCCTTCCAAATTAGATCATCTTTGAATCAAGAACTACTTTCTACGAAAGGACCTTCAAGACTCTTCTCAAGATTTCTCCCTTGTGGCTAAGGAGTAGTCACCCTGCATCAGCGGGCACCATCTAAGAACTCTGCGGTTTGCTGTAAGTCCTTCCTCAAGGAATCCGACGGCCCAGCTCGACGAGAACCGGCTTCCCTGGCACCTCTGACCTCTACCCACGTCATCAGCTCAGCTGTGATCTGTGGGTGCGACGAGACCTCGAGGGACCGGCCATCATCAGAACCTGCACGCTCTTAAAAACCAGCACGACCATCGAGGTAACTCTCTGGTGAGTGCTCTGGGGTCCGAGAAGCCCCGACCCTGAGCCGCTCCAGCACCGAAGTGCAGTCTCCCAGCATCTCCACGATCTGCGTGGGGCCCTTCTGCTCGCTGCTCAGCACGTTGTCTGGTCACTAGCCGCTGGCTCGTGTCCTTCTGTGACGACATCCGAGAATCAACACTGCCGGTCTGGTTGCTCCAGACTGGCCCTTGCTTCCATCTTTTCGAGAAGCACCCCGGACCCTCCTGGTCCACTCAAGACGCCGACAGCGACATCCGTCGTGGGACAGCTCGCACCTCCACCGTGGTCGCCGACAACGCCTTCTGGTCCGAGAGACTGCAGAGCCTAGCGTCGCCCACTCACCTGGTCGAGGTGACGGCCAACCGGTGCCTTCCTGGTACCCTCTGACTACTGGCTAGTAGTACGAACTTGGTCCCCTCTGCTTTCAGGTTTCAGCAATCTACCGATCCAGGCTTGGATCTCTACGAACTATTCATCACTGGTCGCCGGCCAGCAACTCCTTTTCTTCCGGCTCCTGGCTCGTCAGCGAAGACCCCGACGCCTGTAAGACTTGTGCAGCCGCAGCCCTCGTGGCTAGGTAACTTGGCATTTCGGTGCCTGCATAGCCTCCTTACTCTAGGGTCCCGAGTCCCTCGCTTCCGACTTGCCTTAACCTTTCCGTGTCCCCGGACACTTGTTTTAAACTGTGCACTTGAAGTATTTACTAAAGAGATTTGGTTTGTGCTTAGTACCCTGTCCTCATAAAGAGTACAGGGCTGTTGTGATTCTTAATAAATATACTGTTTATTTTCATAACACTTGTGTGGTGTCCTTTCACTGGGTGTTCAAGGGGTACATGTGTGGTAAACAGCTGGCTTAACACGCCCTCTCGAGTCTTTAGCCTTAGACTGCTCGTATCCACGCTACTAGGATAGCTGGTCTATAGGTTGACTTACAACCAAACACCATAAGGGTCGTTGGAACGATACATAGCGGTCGCTAGAATAGCGAACGTTGCATATCGGGCCAACTTCTCACAGGCATGGCCTGACAGGGGGCGTGGCCTCGCGTCTGCAGCGATGGCGGCCGTGAGCCAAAAATGACACCAAGCAGCGCTAGTTCCGCTGAAGGTGAAGAGCCTGCCTGGCGGTTTTGCCCAGAGAAGGCTTCTGATGCAGGTGCAAAGTTTAAAAAAATGACAAACAGAGAAAATACAATTTTAAAAAGAGCGAGTATCTCCTCCGGCTTCCGCCTCAGAGGGTGTAGTTTCCAGTTTTTGAAAACCTGCTTTTGGATTTCTGTTCCTCTTTTCCAAGACCACACGCTTGTTGAACTATAGCACTGGCCATTGTGAAGTCTTTGAAAAAAGATATGTGGGAGATTGAGTGCCTAAGGCATTTCTTTCAACCATTGGGTTTACAGCAGTCCTTGCATAAATGGTTCTAGGGTCTCGAAGGGAACTCCCATATTTGGCTGTTTCCCACCACCCAGATTCTACTCGATTTTAAAATTGAATAATCAAAAGATACATATGACAGTTAGGCAGTGTGTGAAATAATTGGCTGTGAAGCACAGTTGTGTGACAAAGCAGTAGTCAGTATTATATACCAAGAGCTCTTGTAATTTGTCAATTAAATTTGGATGCAGTTCACAGAGAATATGTTCCAAGACTATCTCCATCAATTCCCTTTTCTTAACCTTACTCCAAAACATTTCCTGTGGCTGTTTCAAGATTATGTGCCCATAAATCCTTCTCTCAAGTTGTTACGTCCATGATCGAGGCAGCTCACCATTTTAAGTTTTCTTTGTATATGAATTGAATATACACTTAAAGTTTACTTTTACCTTCCTTTATGTTCATTAATGTTTGCAGGCATTGGCGAGAGCTTATGACTAAGACTGGTACCAGCTTTACAATGGACCCAGAAACATTTACCTTGGAGAACATGTTTGCCATGGAACTTTACAAGTATGCAAGTGTCATTGGTGATACAGTTGCTGCTGCTGTCAAGGAGCTCAGCATTGAAAAGGTATATGCCCAGTATTTCTACTGCTTCCCCAACACACATCAACTCTTCCCTCCATTGAGACTCCCTTTCTATTATACCCAACTGCTGCCATACCAGCTACAAATTCCTCCTGGCATCTAAAGTGTTTACCTCACCATTTAAAGCATCAGCTATGCCATTCACAACCTCTACCCCTTTATCCAGAACCTCGGCCTACCCACAAAACCCTTAGCTCCTATATCCACAACATATGGCCCATCCACAACCTCTGTTCTGTTTTCCACAGCCTCTGTCCCTCCATTCACAACACCTGAGACACCATTCATGGCCTCAGCAACACTATCCACATTTCATCTACCACCCACATCTTTACCCATCAACCACAACCTCTTTCCCTTCATCTGCACTCTCTAACTCTCCTCTCACATCCTCTGCACCGCCACCCAGAGCCACTGCTCCTCATTCCACAACCTGTGCCCCAAAATTCAAAGCCTCTTCCTCTCCATCCACTATCTCAGCCCCACCAAGCAGAACCTCTGTCCAACCAAGTTCACCCGCTTTCCTATCAACCACAGCCTCTGCCATAGTATTTGACTTGGAATCAGCACGCCCTTCCTCACAGGGTAGAATGTCTGCCCCTCTATCCACTAGCACTGCCCCACGACTCATACCCTTTGTCCCACTGTTTCAACTTCAACCCCAGGATCTGCCTTACCCACCCCAAGCTCTCTTTCATGGATCAAATATGTAACTTTTTAGATCATATTCTCTTATGTCTTTGTCGCACCTATAAAATGTCATCATACATACTAAAAATGTTTTCCTTATGATAAGTTGTTTTTATTAAATTTGTTGTAATCTAAAAGTTACAGATCACCAGAATTACTGATTTTGGAAGACTTAGCTATTTTATTGTACTGTAAAATAATTGTATAATGAGTGATACAAATATACAGTGACCCAAAAGGGAATCCATTTTTCAGGGGTGGCTTACCTTATTTTACCAAATTTATTTGAACAGCATGCTCATTGTTTTTGGACTGGTGGACTGAGAATGTTTGTAAGACACAACAGTGCAGTCGGTTGCGTTTTAGGCCTCTCAGAAACACAGCACACAGTGCTGAGCAATCAGATGGTGCTGCAGCAGTTTGCCTTCCAATTCGTACTCAAGAAATGATGCACATTTTTAAGTGAGCAGGTCAATGTCAACAAATTCTTACTTCTGATTGTTACTTATTTCGATGACAACAGCTTAACATTGTACTTGCATTATTTGCAGATCCACGTGGATATTTAGCTATTCATATGTCTGGGCAAGATGAGAATTAATAGAATATTATTTGTTCTCCTTTTGTAAAATACTCTCCTCTATTTAAAAAGAAAAATTGCTAGAATTGCAAGAGCTTGTGATGGATGACGCATCAATACCCTGAAAATCATTCATCAACTTGACCATCTCAACTTGGCCTTGACCATTAGTTCAAATGTGTTTATCAGCTAAATATTACTCAATACTGAAAATTCTCAGCAACAACTATGGCCAGACGTACAGCTCAGTGTTGTGTGTGTCAGAGTGGTAACTGATTCACAAAGGGGACACTTTCTCCTTTGGGAATCCTTACAACAGCCCCATGGGACCTTTGGGACACTGCCCTCTCCTCCCAATGTTGTTCCAAACTAGAAAGATAAAAAAAGAAAAAACTACTTTTAATAAACATGGGGTGCTTTTAAAAAAAGTGTTTCTATTTTGGAATGCGAACACAGGATCTTAGGTCTGCGGCCCCTTGTAGCAACCCCCTATGAAAATACAACTTGCAACATGACATATTAAGCTATATGTTGCATAGCAAATTACATTCCTGTTTGGAAACCTTTGGGCGCGAAAAGTGCACATCCCCGGGTTTCTAAAGGGGGGTTAGTACATCTGGTCTGTATTCATTATAAGCCCCCAGCGTATCCGATTTTTATAATCATTAGCAAAAGTACAAAAAAGGGACCACAAGAGAAATGACATACAAGAAACAATGTAGCTTCTAAGAATCAGAACCATATACCTCCTGTGAAGAAGAGGGAAAATGCCCCTCCACCTATCAGGTTGTAACAAGGCCAACCCTCAAGATATATTTCCATACAGACCTTCAATGCTTCACTGGTCTGTCAGATAGTTGCAGTATGCTGGATGCACACAAACTCACAAGGACATTTAGGAATCTTCTATGCTAATATTTAGTCTTTTGGTGATTTTGGGGCAACACCACTGTAAAAAAAGAATCGCAAGAAAGTTTTGCATGATCAAACCAGTGTGTAATATTGTGACTATATTTTTGTAAAATTCATGAGACTGGCTTTACATTGAAGATTTCTATTAAGATTCTCAACCCTTAACAGTATTTAAAAATGGAGCCAAACATGGCCTAAATGTTTATCATACAGTCTGTAAGTACGGTTTTCTATTTGTAGTTGCTTAGATTTTGATATCTTCTTTTGTCTTCCACGCAACCAGGGTGTGAAGGAGATAGTAGATAACTGGGAGAACATGAAATTTGTTGTGCAAAAGTACTTCAAAGGTACCCAGGAGCGCGGCTTTATTTTGGGAGCGGTGGATGATATTCTTCAGGTTCTCGACGACAATGCTATGAACCTACAGAGCATAGCAGGAAGTCGTTTTGTCGGCCCTTTTTTGGGCACTGTGCAATTCTGGGAAAAAACCCTTTCTTTAATCAGTGAAGTTATTGAGGTAAGAAAGGAACTCTAAGGTTGGAACATGGGCTGTAGAGGGCTTTTTACAGGCTTCTTGTTTTCACTTATGAAATTGTGACCTTATACAGGTATGGATGGTGGTGCAGAGAAAATGGATGTACCTAGAAAGCATCTTCATTGGTGGAGATATCAGATCACAGCTACCAGAAGAGGCAAAGAAATTTGACATCATTGATAAAACATTCAAAAGGGTTAGTATTTCAGCAGTTTTTTAAATCTATTTAATTATACAACAAACTGTTGTCATATGATATGATTTTGTTTGTCAGAGGATGATCATTTGTGATTGTGATCATTGATTACTAAAGCACCTTAATTGACATTAAGGGGTGGATTCCGATTCGGGAAAAACCGCTCCGAATAGCCGTTTGGAGCGTTTTTCCCGTAAGAATCGTACCCTGCAACGTCCCCCATACGTACGATGAAGTACGATTCGTACCAGGAGCCGGACTCCGTACGAATCGTACAGAGACCGTACGAATCAAATCCCCATACGAATCTCCCTTGGAACCCGCTGTACGCGACATCCGTATGGTTCGCGGCTGGTTTTTCCGACCCAGCAAATACAATTTGCGTCGGGTACGCACCGTACGACCCTTTTTCTACGGGAGCTGAAAAGAAACGTAAAAGCAGAGTTCGCCTCGAAACAGGTGCGGAACGCCCCTCCCCCCCCGGGTACAGTGCATGCACCACATGATCGCGGGGGTACGGTGCGTACACCCTGCGACCGCGGGGTACGGTGCGTACACCCCAGGATCGCAGGGTTACGCACCGTACCCCATGTTCGCTGGGTGTACGGTGCATACACACTGCAATCGCAGGGTACAGTGCGTACACCCCAGGATCGCAGGGGTACGCACCGTACCCCAGCGATCATGGGGTTTACGGACCATACGGTGTGTATGCGATTGTGTGCTTTTCTGTACGAATCGCCCTTACCTGACGTGGACCATACGAATCGCGCCCTCATACCCCGGTCCGGATCGTACTCGGCGGGTCGTACGGCATGTTTACGATTCGTATGGAGAGGGCTTCGGATACGAATCGTATGGACATATTTTTTCCAGGATGGGAATCGACCCCTAAATGTTGGAATTGCTTTTCAGGATTCTTAGTGAGAATGAATGTTGCCTACTAGTCCAAGTCCGCAGCGATTGGAAAATAATTTACCCTGTTTAAAATATTGAAACTTCATTAGTGATGTTGCAAGGACACCAGAGGTTGTTTAACATGGCCAACATTGATCAATCCATTCATTAGACATTCCTATGCAAGAAAATATTAGTGAGTTTTGGTTGTACGTTTAACTGAGAGTAGACTTTTGGTTTCAGTTAAATTTAAGGCCAAAATTGAAGTTTAACTGAGACAAAGGTCTAAGTTGACTACTTGTAAATGCACTTTGTGTATACCGAAAGTCGTAAAGTTAGACTTTCGTCTCAGTTTACCTTTGTGATCGGGCCCGTTGATTGTCCATCAGAACTGAGTTTCTTGAGCTTTCTTTCATGGATATCACATAGAAACTCCTACTTCCTTTGAAGGGAAAATGTGTATTAAAAATGTTTCTTGAGGGTTGCCTGATGTACCAGTCTAAATCACTTTTAAAAATAGGTAGCAGAAAAGTTTAAAAACCTCACCTATCTCTATTCCTTTTGGAGGGACTTTGATCTAAAATAATATATGAGATGATATCCATGTTATTTAAAAGCTCAAAGTGCATGCTCAGGTTATGCGTCTTTAATTGTTTGTCTTTATAGAGTTCATAGTAACTAAATTGTTGAAAATTGATTATTGACCAATCTACCTTGAGTTCAACACACAGGTGTGGGATTTCATATTTCTTTAACAAGTAATTGCGTCTGTTTTTGCAGATTATGTCTGATACAGTAAAAGATCCAGTGATAAAAAGGTGCTGTGAAGCACAAAACAGATTATCAGACCTACAGCATTTAAGTGAAGGTTTAGAGAAATGTCAAAAGAGCTTAAATGATTATCTGGATTCCAAACGAAATGCCTTCCCAAGATTTTTCTTCATTTCCGATGATGAGCTGCTTAGTATTCTTGGAAGTAGTGATCCCAAGTGTGTACAAGAACACATAATTAAGGTGAGCCACTAACCTAATTGTATTTGGCTTGAAGTAGAGTTCTATTAAAATGTATAGTGACTGTATTCTGACATTCAGTGTTGACATATGATATACAGGTTTGATTGAGAAGGAATTATGCAATAAGATTGCTATATGTACACCTCAATTATAGTTGAATATATAGATAACATTTGGTTCTAATGGCTGATTGTCTATGTTTTTGTCACTATCTTTCTTTTGCTTCTGCTGTCTGACTCTCACCGCTCTCTCTTTCCCCTACTCCATTTTTCACTTTCTCATACTGACAGTCACACTCTTTTTTTGTAAGTGGAAGGAAATATTTGACCCACAGGCAGGGCTCGATAATAATTCCTCAAACATTTTCTGACGGTACCTAGCATGAGCATCCCCTTCTCACACTTCCATATATCACCAACCATCCTGTAATTTCGCTTTTGGGCAGAGGGTAGTGAAGAGTATCTCTATTCCTGGAACAGATGCGTTTGGTTCCCTGTTAATAATTCTCACTGAGTGAAAACACAAAATGTGTGGGTATAAAACTTCAGTCAATGTCAAAAGTAGGTAGGGGATTGCAGAAGGCTATCACATTTGTGACGGAGCACCACCAGTTGCACCTTGGTAAGAAGAAATTGGAAACGGGTGTAGTACCCATTTTTGCATGGCCTACTGTCACACATTTAATGGTTGCCTCCCTCTTTCTGTGACCATCTATGCTCTTTTGTAGACACTTTTTATGCATTCCTCTTGGTATTAAACTTCTCCAGACTAGGGGGTCTATTGCCAACAGACCCTTGTCCTCACCACATCTTCAACAAAGCAAACCGCATCATCGCCCCCCAACTTCAGAAGATCATCAACAGCCCACAGCGGACCAAAAGGACCTCAAGAACTTACGGCCCATCTCCCTCCTCTCGTTCCTGGTGAAAGTAATCTAAAAGATCGTCAACAAGCAACTGACTCACTTCCTCGAGGAGAACAATATCCTGGGCCAGTCACAATCTGGGTTCCGCAACAACCACAGCACTGAAACCGTTCTCATAGCTGCTACAGACAACATCAGGACCCTACTGGACAACGGCGAGACCGCAGCCCTCATCCTCTTCAACACCGTCTGCCACCACACCCTACATACACACCTACACAACGCAGGGCTAAGCACAAATTCCTAGACTGGTTCACCTCCTTCCTCACCAACAGATCGCAGAGGGTCCACCTTCCGCCCTTCCGTTCCAAAGTCACCAAAATCATCTGCGGCATACCTCAAGGATTATCCCTCAGCCCTACCATCTTCACCATCTACATGGCTCTACTCACCAACATCGTCCGCTCACACAACCTCAACATCGTTTCCTACGCCGACGACACTCAAATGATTCTCTCACTCACCAAAAATTCTGCCGCAGCCAAAAACTAACCTCCACGGAGGAATAAAGGCAGTCACCAACTGGATGCAGACCAGCCACCTGAAACTTAACTCGGACAAGACAGAATTCCTCATCCTTGGATCCACCCCCTCAGCCTGGGACGACACTTGGTGGCCAGCCGCACTGGGAGGCGCACCCATGCCCACCGACCACGCACGCAACCTGAGAGTCATCCTGGAGTCCTCGCTCTCAATGACCCTGCAAGTCAAGGCCGTCTCCTCCTCCTGCTTCAGCACCCTTTGCATGCTCTGCAAAATCTACAGATGGATCCCCACTGTAACCAGAAGGACGGTCACACAGTCCCTCGTCAGCAGCAGGCTGGACTACGCAATGCCCTCTATGCAGTAATCCCGGCCAAATTCCAGAAGAGACTCTAACGCATACAGAAGGCCTTGGCACGCCTCATCCTAAACATACCTCGCCACACCAACATCACTGCCCACCTGAAGGACCTGTACTGACTCCCAGTCAAGGAGAGGATCACCTTCAAGCTCCTAACCCGCGCCCACAAAGCACTACACAACACTGGACCAGTATATCTCAACAAGCGTCTCACCTTCTACACACTGAATCGGCAGCTGCGCTACGCCGACCTCGCCCTTGCCGCGTCCCACGCAACCAAAGAACCTCCACCGGCGGCAGATCCTTCTCCTACCTCACAGCCAAGACGTGGAACACTCTCCCCACACAGCTGTGACAGATCCAGGACCTGCTGACCTTCAGGATACTTCTCAAGACCTGACTATTTGAGCAGTAGCTGCATCCCCACCCCCGCTCAGTGCCTTGAGACCCTCACGGGTGATTAGCACGCTCTACAAATAACCCAGTGCACAGTGCCGGATGCTTGTCCGCAGTGTGTAATGCAAAAGGCATCTTGCACAGTGCAAGCATTCGTTTTCTGCCGCTCCAGTAGATTTGTACTCAAGCGGCAGCTTTCTCAACGCGGACGGGTAGTTTCTCATCGCGAGCGGTCGCGAGCATACGCAATGAGAAATCTGACCTCCCCGCGTTGAGAATCTCGCCGGGAGATTTATTTTCCACGCTCGCGATCAGCAACTTGATTTTGCTAATCGCGAGCGAGGAAAAAGTCTCGCCGGGATGGTGATTTAGCTCACTCGCAGTCACCAACTTGACTTTGAGGACCGCGAGCAAGCAAAAAATGCTTGCTCCGTGTTTTTGCACTGTGCTGCGTGCAAGTCGCGTAGAGTGTAGTTGCGCAAACTACGCACACTCCGCGAGTGTAGCGTAGTGTTCCACCCAGGGTTAGTCATTATTAAAGAAGAACCAAAGATTTGCCCCAACCAATCAGCATCAGTCACCTTCTAGAACCCTCCAGAGAGAAGGTTAGCACCTCAGATTTTCTACCGCACGTTGTGCTAAGTGAGTCTCCGCTGAGCTCTTCTCAGCTTTCTCTTGTAAATGACATTTTCTGGATTTCATTTCTGATAGATACATCTGCCAGTGGATTCCTCACCTTGTGAATATCCCCCTTGCGTCAGCAACATTCGGAAATTCTTTCGTAGCTTCACGCCGACGTGGACAACGTCATAGAGGCACGGCATCGCACGCGACTCTGCTGACGTCACCGACACTACAATAGGCTCACACCGGCGTGATGACGTCAGTTCCCTTTTTTCCTCGTCGTCGATGCTAACGGTTTCGGGGAATCTCTGTAGTCTTTTAGTAACTTTGTTGCTATTTTCTTCACTTTTCTGTTTCTTTGTTTCCTTCACGATGCCATCAAAGAAGACCAGTTTTAAGCCTTGCAGAGAGTGTGGGAAAATGATGTCCATCATGGACCCACACGAAGATTGCATCTGGTGTCTTAGCTCGGATCATGATGTGGATGGATGTTCATCATATCGGAAGATGAACCCAAAGGCTCTGCGAGAGAGAGAGACCAAACTTCTGGTGGCGAAGCTGAGAGGTGACAAGGGTAAAAAGTCTTCGAAGTCTCATTCGAGAAGGGCGAGGTCGAGGTCGAGATCGGCGTCGAGATCAAGGCCTCGAGCGGAGTCGACTTAGAGGTCATCATCAGATCATGCTTCGAAGTCGAGGAAGAAGGATAAGAAAAGAAGACATGAGTCCCGACGTCACTCTGGTAGTGATTCGGACTCGAGGTCGAAGTCACCCAAGAAGGTACGTTCAAAAGTGGTTCCACCGGAGGAGGTCTTGGATCCGGGAGTGAGGCTTCGCCTTCGGAGTCGCAGGTTCCGGCGCCGTCTCCAGTACAATCTCCGGCGCCGTGCCCGGCCCGTGAGGATGAGGAGGAAGTTCCGCAGGGTGAGAATTCTGCGCCTGTGGAAGAGCCGAATTCGGAACCACCTCAAGGCCAGCCTGAGGGTTTTCAGCCACCATTTTCGGCCCCTGGCCAAGACCCATCAGCGTGTTTGAACGCTATGTATGGTGTGTTTTCAAGGGCCTGGTACTCCTCTGGTGCGCCTTCGGGTCCCATGGGTCCACTGGCTTTCAATTTAGGAGTTCCACACTCCTATGCTCCGGCTCCATTTATGCCATTCATGCCTGCTGAGACACCGCCATGGCAATACCTGGCTCCGCCGAGGTAGTCGACGCCGATACCAACGTCATCTGCTCCGAGTCGACCTCGAGACCAAGCAGCTATGCCATCGGATTCGATACCAGCGTCGGTTCCGGCTCCGTGGGAGTCGTTGGTGGATCCGGTGGCGTTGCGTGTGAAGGAATGGTCAAGGAGGGAGGCTCAGCGCCTCATGGAAGAACAGAGGTATACAGAAGCTCAAGCTGAAGTAGAAGAAGGAGAGCTTGAGGATGACTGTTTTGATAGTCTGGCGGAGGGTAGTGGCCTGGAGTTTTCTCCCGAGTGGGAGTTACCTTCCGTGTCTGATGCCCCTTCGAAAGATGTTCAGCCTTATCATTTGGTTATGAGGAAGGCGGCTTAACTTTTGAACTTGACCCTTCCTACAGTAGAATTTAAGTCCAATCTACTGACTGAGGTTCTGCATTCACCCAGTTCTGTGGTGGAACTGTTACTCCCCTTTAATGAAGCTTTAACAGAGCCTATTATGGAAGTTTGGAAAAAGCAGCTTTCGGCACCTGCTGTTTCCAAGAGTGTGGCAAGAAGGTACAGGGTCGCTCCTGAAGACCCTGCTTTTCTGACTTCTCATCCTTTACCTGAAAGCTTGGTAATCAAGGCAGCTTGTTCCAAAAAGACTATAAATGCATTTCCTCAAGTGCCTGGGGATAAGGATGCCAAGAAGCAAGATCAAGTTGCAAAAAAGAGCTTTTCTTCTACGAGTATGGCATTAAAGTCAACCAATGTCTCTTGCCTTATGGGGAGATATGTACATGCTCTCATGGATTCACTCCGTCTTCTGGCACCTAAGATCCCTGTTGACAGCAGGAAGGATTTTGAAGAGGTGTTGACGGATGCGCAGTCAGCGGCTCGTCAGGTTATACAAAGTGGACTGGATACTGCAGATTCTGTGGCACGCATCATGGGTACTGCGGTTGCTTCAAGGAGATCAGCATGGCTGAAATCTTCAGACTTTTCAGCAGATGTTCAGGCCACTTTGATAGATCTGCCGTTTGATGGCGCTGGACTCTTTGGTACAAAAGCTGACACAGCCTTAGAAAGATTTAAGGACAGTAGGGCTACTGCCAAATCTTTAGGGCTTCAGACCAGGGGTTCTTCTACCAGAAGGTTCAGAGGATTCGGACGCTCTTCCTTTCGCTCCTATCGGCAAGGTCAGCAGCAGCAGCAGCAGCAGCAGCAGCAGAATCCCTTGTACAAGTCGTACAGGGGAAAACAAAGAGCTCGTCCTAGAGGACGTCAAGCCTCTTCCTCCTCCACCTCCTCCAACCCCCCAGTCACAGAAAAGCAGCCCTACATCCGCCATTCAGGATAATTTGGGTCCGGTAGGGGGTCGGCTTACCCACTTTCTTCGGGATTGTGAATCGGTTACATCAGATCTTTGGGTTCTCAATCTCGTAGAAAATGGGTATGCTCTTCCCTTTCGGGAGTTTCCTCCCAATTACCCTCCTTGCCAAGGTTTTTGCACAGAGGAACACCTCTTCTGCAGGAGGAAGTGCAGACTCTTTTAAGAAAGGGTGTGATAGAGGTGGTTCCAGAGCAGGAAAGGGGTCAGGGATGCTACTCCCGATATTTCCTGATTCCCAAGATAAAGATTCCCAATCCTGGATCTCAGGATCTTGAATCTTTATCTGAAACAAGTGATAGAGCGCGCAGGTAGGCATGAGCGGATTTTGCGGATTGGCAATCCGCGAATTTGCGGATTTGCGAACTCGCAATCCGCAAAATCCGCGAATTCCCGCGAATTTGCGGATTTTTTTTTTTTTTTAGTGTTCGCCCGTGTTTCTGCCAGTTCGCGAGGGTTTTTACAATTTCGCAATTTGCGAACTTACCTGTCGGGTCGCAAGTTTTGCGAACTTGTTGTTTCTACGTGTCCAACCTGTTTGGGACACTCTTCTTCATCACTGCCACTCTGTCACCACTGCCACTCTCTGAC
Source organism: Lissotriton vulgaris (assembly GCF_964263255.1). NCBI lineage: Eukaryota > Metazoa > Chordata > Amphibia > Caudata > Salamandridae > Lissotriton > Lissotriton vulgaris. The sequence goes on along the minus strand of NC_141699.1, from coordinate 133,317,307 downwards.
TACTCATGCCACCCTCTGGCCCACCCATGCCACCCTCTGTTTCATCACCACACCCTCTGGTTGTCCAGTGTACATTATTTTCGGCAAAGCAAAGCACACCTTCCCTGCCTCAAGTGACCTGAATTAATTTGGGGCTGATTAATGTGTCACAGAATATTTTTTTAGCTGGCACCTGCTTCCTTAGTGCGCCCTGATTAGTGATCTTTTGCACTTGCTAAGTGCTTTCATTGTTGCAAAATTAGTTACAACACCTGCCCTGCCCCAACTGACAATAATGAATTAGGGGCTGATTAATGGATTTTAACTTCCAGCCTGGCTCCTGCTTGTCTCCCTTAGCTGTAATTCATGACCTTTGTGGCATATGTGTAACTATTCTGAGGTTCAGAGCAGGGTCACATAATAGTTTCAACTGGCAACTGAACTCTGGAGGGGCCCCTCAGGAAGCACTACAGGAAATGGCTACTAATGATGTGCCTGAACTTTTGAACCTGGTAAGTAGTTACTTTCAGTTTTGCTTAGATCATATTTCTGCAATTTCGCACTTATTCGCGGGGCGCGAACTCACGCGAACAGTGCGAGCAGTGCGAGCAAAATCCGCTGCTCGCGGATTTGCGGATTTTGCAGGAAATTCGCAAATCTCGCGGATTGCGGATTTCCCGAAAATCCGCAAAATCCGCGAGCGGAACGGATTTTCCGCCCATGCCTACGCGCAGGTCCCCCGGCTCAGAGTTTACCAGATTTTCACGCACTTGGGCCCATGACGTGATTACGAAAATGCAATTTTATAAGCCGAGTGATTTTACACGCCACTATCCGTATTCTATGTGTGTTTCCTGCAACACTATTACCATAGCACCTGACTTACCACAGGCACTTACTCTTCCTGATGGATCAGGAGCTTTGAGAACAGGAGATAACTCTTCTAGAAACCCTTGGTTTATTCACATAACATCAGATTGTACTTTTCTGAATGACCACAGACACCTGAGGCGTTTTAAAATCTTTATATAGAAATGTAAAATTTAAAGTGACAAAATTATGAGGCAAATGCTGATTAAAACATCAATAAGCAGAATTAAAAAGATAATGTAACTATGGATGAGGGACAATACCATCTAGGGCAACAGAGTTTTCTAAAGGGTAAGGGTAACAGGGAACATGCTATTCAGTTTAGGCTTAAACTAGGGACGGCAAGTTTAAACACATTAGTCAGTGAACTTCTATAGCCTATAAGTGATTCAAACCCTAATCTTATTCTATCTAACTTAGTCCTCACACATTTATTATTGTTCACCACACTTTGATTAAGCCAAAAAACAGTTTCGAATATATCCTAAAGGAAAGGGAAAAATTGGAACAGGCTAATAAACAATTTGCAAATGCATCAGTGGAGAGATCAGAGAGAAAATATCATGGGCATAGAGGCTTTATTAAGAGTAGGAAGGTATAGATAGGAGACGGACACCCACAGGTATATTTACCGAAGACGGGAATGAGGACTAACCCTGGCCACGGGTCAGCTTCGGGAAAGAACGAGGACAAGGACCCTCAAGGATTTAGGATGCCAGTAGGTGAGCAGGTAACAGCTCACGGAAAATTCAGGACAGGATACCCCTCAGGATTCGGGTCAGGACTGGGCTCACCAAAGGGTACGACCAACCCCTACAGCTTCGGATGCAACGCCTGCGTTGCCCCCTCACTGCACGAAATCCGCCAGTAACCCCGATTGGGTTTTCGAATCCCCCAGCAAAGTGCTTCGCCAGCACTTAAGATTATTTCCACCCCTTGGAGTTTGTGGAAAATTCGGACAGAGCGCTCCGCAGCTCTCTGTATCAATCACCTATAGAGTCGTGGGGTCGGTGACAGGTCAGCTATTCAGACAAGTCGGACAATTTTCCCTAACTAACTAAGCTACTTATACCCTTCTTGGGTTCCCAGACCACCCACAAATGTTGCAAGTGACAGGGTCCCAACTCACGATTGGTCAGGAGAGGTGATTAGGTCACTATTACCTCCTAAATTCTACGTTCCCACAATGAATATTTAATTTTTCATACCCGCCCCCTATATTCGTGTTCCCAGGCATAGGAGTAGGGAAAAACAATGGTTGCATACAGTAGACAGAAACAATGTAACAAATTTTAGGTAGATTGCAGCATCTTCTCCTAGGACTAAGGTAGGTTCCCAGGCGCATCTTGCTTCAGAAGCCAGCTGGCTTGGTTCTGCTTCTGCGCAGTGTGGGTTTTTCCTCGTCACGTGACAGGGTCGGAACAGGTTTCAATATGGAGTTTGTTCCCTCACCCAGGCCCGTGGATGCGTGATACATGAAAAGTAAGCAAAAACAAATTAATAACACAGAAAAATAGAATACACTGTACACCATGATAATCTACTCTGCACCCCTTACTTCATAATAACTATAGCGATTAATGATTATGCGGGAATAGATAGAAATGCAAAGCAGCGGAGGCAAGCAGGTCGCATGGTTAAAATAAAGCGGCCATGTCAGCTACAATGCGCATGAGCGAACTTCTCCCTCCAAATCTGCGAGTGCGTCACATCACGTGGGTATGACCGACGCATGCGCAGACTGAATTTCTGCGAAGCGGCCATTCTGTAGTATGCAAGCGGTGTTACGGTTAGTAAACACATATGCAAGCATCTCTAGGACACCCTCGTGTACTGAAAAGGTGTAATATTAATGACGAACAGGAGTGTTTAGTACAATTACAAGTTTACGAGGTTCACGAAAAGAGCAAGTCGCTTTATATGCGAATTCTCACTCCATCACAAGAGAGGTTCAATATGCTCACCCTTGCGCAGGTTCTTCAGGCGCTGCTGAAGAGAAGACTGGATGGTGTCGCTCGACTTGCAGGATGCGTATTTTCACATTCCAATCCTGAAGTCGCACAGGAAGTATCTCCGTTTTACGGTGGGATCGCAGCATTATCAGTTTGCGGTCCTTCCTTTTGGAATTACTACTGCGCCTCGAGTCTTCACCAAGATGATGGCAGTGGTGGCTGCACATCTCAGAAGATCGGGGGTTCCAGTATTCCCCTATTTGGACGACTGGCTGATCAAAGCAGAGTCGTCGGAGAAAGTGCTCCAGCATCTGCAGGAGACAACTCAGTTGCTGTACTGGTTGGGTTTTTCAATAAATGTGCCCAAATCTCACCTGGTGCCCTCCCAGCCCATCCTGTTCATAGGTGCTGTACTGGACACAACTGTATGTCGTGCATTTCCTCCTCCTCAAAGGATTTGCGACATACAGGAAATGATACCTTTATTTCTCAATGGAGCGGTTGTTTCAGTCCTGAAGGTACTTCGCCTGCTCTGTCTGATAGAGTCTTGCATTCTGTTGGTCAACCATGCACGCTGGCACATGAGGGCGCTCCAGTGGTGCCTCCGCAGGCAGTGGTATCAACACAACGGGGATCTCAGGGAGTCTGTGAGGATCTCCAGAGAAACTACGGCAGATCTATCTTGGTGGGGTGTGGAAGGCAATCTGTCTCAGGGAAAGCCCTTTCATCTGCCTCTCCCGGTGGCCACAGTGATTACTGATGCATCCACTCTAGGGTGGGGGTGCTCATCTGGAGGATCTGGAGGTCAAAAGTCTTTGATTTCCAGAGGAAAGGTTGCTTCACATCAACCTTCTAGAGTTACGGGTGATTCGTTTGGCGCTCAAGGCCTTCCTCCATCCCCTTCGCGGTCGGTCGGTTCAGGTCCTGACAGACAACACAACCTCAATGTGGTATGTCAACAAGCAGGGAGGAGTGAGGTTGCATCTTCTCTGCAGAGAAGCTCTACGCCTCTGGTCCTGGGTTCAGGACCATCAGATTTGTCTGATGGCAAATCATCTGGCCGGAGTTCTGAACGTGCGTGCAGACATTCTCAGTCGGCAGTTCTCGGCCGACCACGATTGGAGACTTCACCCGGAGGTGGTTCGTCATGTCTTCCGGACGTGGGGAACTCCTCAGGTGGACCTGTTTGCCACTCGCGAGAATGCTCACTGTCCGTCATTCTGCAGTCTCCAGTATCCGATGCAAGGAGCTTTAGGGGACGAGTTTCAGTTGATTTTGGGGAAGTCAACTCCTTTACGCGTTTTCTCCCATACCTTTGATTCCTCGGGTTCTGAGGAAGATTCGCCAAGACCGGGCCCAAGTTATTCTGATCGCCCCAGATTGGCCAAGAAGGGTGTGGTACACGGATCTTCTCCACCTCTCCTCTTGCCCGCCGCTCCGTCTCCCGTTCAGGGCAGATCTCTTCTCTTAGATGGAGAGGCAGGTTCTACACCCCCACCTCCAGACATTACACCTTCATGCCTGGAGATTGAACGGGGCAACCTGAACTCCTTTTCTCTCCTACATGATGTGGTGGATTTCATTCTTTCGGCTAGGCGTGACTCCACTTAATCCATTTATTCATACAGATGGTCTAAGTTTGTCTCTTGGTGTGGGGAGAAGTCTGTTGACCCTTTAAAGGCTCGTTTGTCTGATATTTTACAATTTGCTTTTTCTTTGGTACAACAGGGTGTTGCTGTTGCCACAGTCAAGGGTTATTTTCGGCATTGTCGGCATTTCTCTGTTTGCCGGATCAGCCGTCTCTTTTTAAGTCTCCTGTGGTTTCAAGGTTTTTGAAGGGCCTCACAAATAAGTTCCCTCCTACTCCCTTTATTGTACCTCAGTGGGATCTAAATCTTGTTTTAACTTTCTTGATGGGTTCTCCCTTCGAACCCTTACACAAGTGTCCTATGAGGCTTTTGTCTTTTAAGACGGTCTTCCTCGATGCGATCACCTCGGCAAGGAGGGTAAGAGAACTTCAAGCTCTTAGTTCCAAGCCCCCATTCTTGACCATTCATGCTGAACGAATGGTTCTTAGGACCAGGGCTGCTTTTCTCCCAAAGGTGGTAACTCCCTTCCATCTAGGACAATCTATTACCCTTCCTACCTTTTATCCTCACCCTTCCAAGGAGGAGGAGAGACTACACCGTCTTGACCCCAAAAGGGTGGTGAGCTTTTATCTCGATAGGACTAAGGACTATCGGGTGGATGACCAGCTCTTCGTTGGATTTGCTGGCTGCAAGAAGGGGAGAGCGGTGCACAAGCGCACTCCTTCAAGATGGATCATCCTCTGTATAAAGATCTGCTACTCTTTGGCCGGTAAGGAACCACCAGAGGGTATAAGAGCTCACTCTACTAGAGCTAAGTCGTCAACTACTGCTTTTTCTAGGTGTGTACCTGTAGAGGATATTTGTAGGGCCGCAACTTGGACCTCCCTCCACGCTTTTGCGAAGCATTACTGCTTGGATGCCGAGGTGAGGAGGGAAGGTCACTTCGCGCACTCTGTCCTCCAGGATTTTTTGGTATAGATGAGTGGACAGAAAATAGGCGTAGGGAGGGTCAAATAGGGCTACATTTAACGACCAGAACCACTCATACCCTAAGAGAAACTATCAACAAACAAAAAAGTGGCCTGGTCAGAAACCTGTATGTGTGCCGCAACTGAACTAGTGCCCCGAAACCATTAGTAGCACTAGAAGTGATAGCCCGGGCCTGTTAGAAAAATTCCCATCAGCCCACCCATGTGGTGGAATGTCGTCATGTGGGAGATGTCACCAATCCAATTCTCAAACAGTGCACCTAGTCATGGCGCAGAGATGGATGGATTAACATGGTGTAAATACAGACCACTGGGCTTCACTGGTGATGCTAATGGGGTGCAGTGCAAAAAATTTAAGTGATAAACGTGAAGGTAAAATTGACTCCAAGGGCCAAAATCAATTTTAATCAGTATGGCGCTCGGGTCAAGATTAAAATTCTGCCAAAATAGTTTGAAATAATAACTATATGTGGGCAGAGTAAGTGAAGGTCGACATGTTTCGGCTGTACTGACTATTGGTCTTAGCTTTCTTCAGGACCATTAAGGAAACTGCGACTGCAAATCAAAAGTTACAAGATCAGTGATGCACGCTAATGTACATTGGATAAGTCCTACCAGTTCCTCTGAGCCCAGATGAATACTGTAGGAAGTCCAGAACTTTATGTATCTCCTAAAGAAGAGACATAAGCGTGAATCAAAAAACCATGTAGTGCACAACAGATTTCGGGAAAACAAGCACAAGATACTAAGCACACAAACAGGGCGATGGAGACAGTCTCTCCCCGCTAAATATGTTGCTATGTTTTAATCAGTGTATAAAAATCACATAAATGAGAATGAGTGTGGTAACTTACCCAGCATTATGTGGGAGTACGCCTCACCTCACCCGGAACCCACTCGGGAAAAAGGGAGGCCCCGCTCTAGTTAAGGAGGGAAATGGACAGGAAAGTACCTTTGAAAAATAGCAGAGGGACTAACAACAATAATAGCTGCCATTTCCATAATTGTTCTTAACAAAACCTAGCTTTAACCAAAAAAGAAACTCAACCAAGTATAAGAAAATTGACTATGAGACTCTACAGAGAGTTAATCAACCACAGTTGGAGGGCAAGGGCACTCCTTGGAGGACTGTGTCTAGCGATAAAATGACTACAAGAGGCTATCAGTAACCTTGGGGGACTGTGTGTAGCGGAAAAATGACTACAAGAGGCTATCAGTAACCAAGTAAATGACTGAAGGCTTAAGGTGGGTAGAGCCACTCCTTAAGGGAACTCTCACTAGTACTAAAATGGCTCGCCCTATTGAGATAGCAAGGTGAAGGTCTGGTGCCCTACCTGTCCGTCGGTACCTCGATGCCGGCGTCCGAGAAGGAACGGAGGTACCGACGCACAGCGCGCATGTGTATTTATACCCTAGTTGATTGGGTACCTGGCTGCAGCTGTTACTGCTTGTTAAAGCGTCCGCTTAGTTAATCGGATACCCGCGCTAAAATGCGCATGCGCTAGGCATCCCGATAGTGCGGCGCGTGAGCAGCGAACTTTAAACGCGCATGCGCACGGCGCATAGGCCGCAGAACGCATGCGCGGGCTCTAAGCCATGTGCAACGATCAGCGCATGTGCCAGAGTGTACTGCGCATGCGCTGGTGTTCAAACACATCCAATGGCGATCATACTGCCGATGTGTGCCACCGCAAGGAAAACGGAGCATTACTAGCGACTACCAAACAGACAGCCATATCAAAGGCACTGAGATATAATTAATGAAAGATGTAAGGGGATCATATGTGCTCATTTGTAATCCCTATTACCAATCTGGGAGAAAGTAAGTATATATGCCATAGTATATACAATACATAGATTGAGCCATAGTGGAAGCAGCTGTACATATACTCCCAATGACAATAAGTATGTACTAAAAATAAGCAATTGCATGTGTGGAGTAGTGTATCAGGCTCAAATTGGCTAAATATGGTCTGGGATAGAGTCTTGAATGACCACAAAGATGCTAACAGGATGAGTCAACTAAGAAGACAGATACCAAAGACTCTGGACTAGTTGGATTTACAGCGATGTCCACGGTATGTCATCATTCAAACCTTGCATGTGACTTTTCAAAAGAAAAATCCATTTCTGCTCCTTCCTGAAAAGAAATTTGGCTACGTCACTGATGTGTGACGGAGTAAATGGCCTTTCTAAAATGACCCATTTCATTTCATCAGCAGTGTGTCCTTGCTCCAGAAAGTGGTTTGTTAGTTTAGTAGCCTGTTTGCGACACCTAATGGTGCTTTTGTGCTCCCCTATTCTTATCTTGATCTTGCGGGTGGTATAGCCAACATACTTGAGGGAACAGGGACACGTTATCATGTAGATAGCGTTGTCGGTGTTACAATTAGTATGCTTCTTGAGCAACCATGTCCTTCCAGTCCCTATATCAACTGTAGTGGTTTTTTCAGTCTGGGGACAGACACTACACGACCCACAAGGGTAGTGACCAGAGACTGGGGGAAGGTTCCATAAGGTTGTTGAGCCGTGAGTCTTGGTAGTCCTGGGTCTTGTGTGGACAAGAGTGTCTCGAAGACTAGGTGCCCTTTTAAATGAAAACAATGGTAATGGAAGGTTGGCCCCAGTACTATTCAAAATCGTCCAGTGTTTGCGAACCATTTTCTGGACAGAGTTAGACATTGTACTGAACGTGCTAACAAATGTCAGGCGCTCCATTGGTGGTTTAGATGGGCGTTTTCCAATCAGTGCCTCGTGGTTGTTGTTCGAGGCACGTTTCCATGCTTTGTTCACAAGATGCTTGGGGTAATAGCGTTCCTCTAGGTGAGTGGCTAGTGTGGTTGCATGTTTGTTGAAAAGTTCTCTGGATGAACAATTCCTCCTAACCCGGAGGAACTGGCCCACCGGAAGGTTCTCCCTAAGGGAGCGTGGGTGATGGCTGTTGAATGACAAGAGTGAGTTTCTTGCCATCGGTTTGGTAAACAACTCACTACGGAGACTACCATCCTCGGGGAAGATAGATAGGTCAAGGAAGGGGAGTCTTGTGTGACTGTACTCCAGCGTGAACTTGAGATGAGGGTTACATCCATTGAGCCAAGTGTGGAAAGCCTGTACTTCAGGGATAGAGCCTCGCCACACTACCAGGACGTCATCTATATACCTCTTCCATAGCACAAGGTGTTTTGAAAATGGGTTGCTATGGTTGAGGATGTGAGTCTGTTCCATTTGGTGTACATAAAGATTTGCCAGACTCGGGGCAAAGACACTCCCCATGGAGGTCCCGGAGATCTGTAAAAACAGCTGTTCTTCAAACTTGAAATAGTTTTGCTTCATTGCCAGTTCTGCAAGAGATAGAATAAAGTTAACTGGGGTTATGCTGTCCAGATCTTCCATTGACAGAAGACCTCTGACTGTATCCAACGTATCCTGTTGTGGAATACAGGTGTAGAGTGATTCTACATCAAAACTGACCATGAGGTCAGTTTCCACGTTGTACTCAATAGTTGGTAATAATCTGAGGACATCGGCTGTGTCCTCCAGATACGTGGGCATTTTCTTAACTAAAGGTCTAAGAAAATGATCTACAAAGGTGGAGAGTGGTTCCAAAATGGAACCAATCCCTGAGATGATGGGACGGCCTGGTGGTGGTCTCGTGGCCTTGTGGATTTTGGGGAGACAATAGAAACCTGGAATGGTGGGTTTCTCTGTTATAAGGAATCTAGCTTCCTGAGGTGTAATCCACCCCTCCATATTCCCTTCGTCCACCAAAGTTTTAATTTCAGTAAGTAAACTTTGGGTGGGGTCTGAAGTGAGACGACAATAGAATTTATCATTGTCCAGCTGTCTAAGGCATTCCTGACGGTACTGTTCCAGGTCCATAACAACAGTGGCTCCCCCTTTGTCCGCCGGTTTTATAATGATGGACGGATCTAGTGAGAGATTTTTCACCGCCTGCTGTTCAGGTTTTGAGAAATTATGGAACGTACTCCGTTCGGTAGTTTGCAGCTGCGAGATATCGTGTCTGACCGCCTGTTCAAAGGTAGTGACGAGGGAAGGGACTTGATGATTCAAAGGAGTAAAAGTGGAAGGAGGACGTAGTCCTGTGTTCTTAATAGTGTCATCACCTGATTGAGAGTCATCAGTTCTATCCTTAAAGAAAAAGTGAAGACGCACTTTGCGGAAGAACTTCTCAAGTTCTGTTCTTAGAAGAAATGGGTCTCCGACATTAGTTGGCACAAAGCCCAGACCTCTCTCCAAGACTGACTGCTCGACTGGAGTAAGAGTACGAGAGCTGAGATTGACAACTAGACTCCTGTCGTCTCCGAGCTGTTGTTCTCTTGAGCTGCTCTCCTGCTCCGAGTGTTCGGGAACGTCTGTTCGGCTTCCCAGTGGACAGTTTGTGGTCCTTTTCTTCTTCCCCTGTTCTGGCCCCGGCCACGCCCTAAAAAAGGCTGGTTAGGGAAAAACTGGGGAAAAGGAGTGTATGGATTCATTGGTGGCGGATGTGGCTGGAAGCCCCATGGGCCTGGTGGCCACCAAGGACCCGGATGTTGGTAATTGCCTGGGTGTTGATTATACATAGCACCTCTCTGTCGACCACCCCTCTTGAATGGTCGTTGTTGAGACCCAGCCCCTCTCTGGGGAGCTCCAGACGTGCTGGGTGCCTCTGAATCACTAGAGTAAGTGTCGGAACCAGAAGATGAGTAGTTGGATCCATGCTGTTTGCCTATGCTATTGAAGCTAGGGGCTACATAGTTGTCACTAGGGTATGGATAAGTTTTCTCCATAGAAAAGCGATCTAAATCTTTCTTGAACTTGTCCATCTTGCTCATCAAGATGTTATCTTTATAATCTTTATTTGCCTTGTTTGTTTCGTCTAACCTTTTCTTGAACAGTGTACTACACGCAGCTTTAATCTGACCTTCAAGCACCTGAATTTCTATGAGAATTGCATCTGCTGCTCTCTTAGCTGTGCTGATTATTAATATCAGCCAGTCCCGCGTGCAGCGCCACGCAATGAGGGACCAGTCTCGTAGAAAGGCTTTGTCAGTCAAAAAAAGACGTGGTGTGTTCGTGACAATAAGGCCTGTAGGGGCACATTTGCCTCTCAGGTATTGTGCCATAATGGTTCCGTGGATAGAGGTGCGTGTATGTGATTTTTTTAAATTTAACAGTGTAAGCCAGTCATCTTTTGCTACACTGGAAGTCTCAGGTAATGAGTCTAGAAGGGAGGGGTTGTCATCCAAAATAGTTTTTAACATCTCGTCATCAAACGCTAGTCCTGCAAAGTCAGCCATCTTCTTAGTAAGGGAGTCTCTTAAACAAATATAAGCTAGGTGAGCATAATCAAGGGATATACCCTTAGAAATGAATAATGTATTAGAAAAAGACCCGCAACAGAAGTTGCACTAAATACAGAAAATAGGCGTAGGGAGGGTCAAATAGGGCTACATTTAACGACCAGAACCACTCATGCCCTAAGAGAAACTATCAACAAACAAAAAAGTGGCCTGGTCAGAAACCTGTATGTGTGCCGCAACTGAACTAGTGCCCCGAAACCATTAGTAGCACTAGAAGTGATAGCCCGGGCCTGTTAGAAAAATTCCCATCGCCATTGGATGTGTTTGAACACCAGCGCATGCGCAGTACACTCTGGCACATGCGCTGATCGTTGCACATGGCTTAGAGCCCGCGCATGCGTTCTGCGGCCTATGCGCCGTGCGCATGCGCTTTTGAAGTTCGCTGCTCACGCGCCGCACTATCGGGATGCCTAGCGCATGCGCATTTTAGCGCGGGTATCCGATTAACTAAGCGGACGCTTTAACAAGCAGTAACAGCTGCAGCCAGGTACCCAATCAACTAGGGTATAAATACACATGCGCGCTGTGCGTCGGTACCTCCGTTCCTTCTCGGACGCCGGCATCGAGGTACCGACGGACAGGTAGGGCACCAGACCTTCACCTTGCTATCTCAATAGGGCGAGCCATTTTAGTACTAGTGAGAGTTCCCTTAAGGAGTGGCTCTACCCACCTTAAGCCTTCAGTCATTTACTTGGTTACTGATAGCCTCTTGTAGTCATTTTTCCGCTAGACACAGTCCCCCAAGGTTACTGATAGCCTCTTGTAGTCATTTTATCGCTAGACACAGTCCTCCAAGGAGTGCCCTTGCCCTCCAACTGTGGTTGATTAACTCTCTGTAGAGTCTCATAGTCAATTTTCTTATACTTGGTTGAGTTTCTTTTTTGGTTAAAGCTAGGTTTTGTTAAGAACAATTATGGAAATGGCAGCTATTATTGTTGTTAGTCCCTCTGCTATTTTTCAAAGGTACTTTCCTGTCCATTTCCCTCCTTAACTAGAGCGGGGCCTCCCTTTTTCCCGAGTGGGTTCCGGGTGAGGTGAGGCGTACTCCCACATAATGCTGGGTAAGTTACCACACTCATTCTCATTTATGTGATTTTTATACACTGATTAAAACATAGCAACATATTTAGCGGGGAGAGACTGTCTCCATCACCCTGTTTGTGTGCTTAGTATCTTGTGCTTGTTTTCCCGAAATCTGTTGTGCACTACATGGTTTTTTGATTCACGCTTATGTCTCTTCTTTAGGAGATACATAAAGTTCTGGACTTCCTACAGTATTCATCTGGGCTCAGAGGAACTGGTAGGACTTATCCAATGTACATTAGCGTGCATCACTGATCTTGTAACTTTTGATTTGCAGTCGCAGTTTCCTTAATGGTCCTGAAGAAAGCTAAGACCAATAGTCAGTACAGCCGAAACATGTCGACCTTCACTTACTCTGCCCACATATAGTTATTATTTCAAACTATTTTGGCAGAATTTTCATCTTGACCCGAGCGCCATACTGATTAAAATTGATTTTGGCCCTTGGAGTCAATTTTACCTTCACGTTTATCACTTTAATTTTTTGCACTGCACCCCATTAGCATCACCAGTGAAGCCCAGTGGTCTGTATTTACACCATGTTAATCCATCCATCTCTGCGCCATGACTAGGTGCACTGTTTGAGAATTGGATTGGTGACATCTCCCACATGACGACATTCCACCACATGGGTGGGCTGATGGGAATTTTTCTAACAGGCCCGGGCTATCACTTCTAGTGCTACTAATGGTTTCGGGGCACTAGTTCAGTTGCGGCACACATACAGGTTTCTGACCAGGCCACTTTTTTGTTTGTTGATAGTTTCTCTTAGGGCATGAGTGGTTCTGGTCGTTAAATGTAGCCCTATTTGACCCTCCCTACGCCTATTTTCTGTATTTAGTGCAACTTCTGTTGCGGGTCTTTTTCTAATACATTATTCATTTCTAAGGGTATATCCCTTGATTATGCTCACCTAGCTTATATTTGTTTAAGAGACTCCCTTACTAAGAAGATGGCTGACTTTGCAGGACTAGCGTTTGATGACGAGATGTTAAAAACTATTTTGGATGACAACCCCTCCCTTCTAGACTCATTACCTGAGACTTCCAGTGTAGCAAAAGATGACTGGCTTACACTGTTAAATTTAAAAAAATCACATACACGCACCTCTATCCACGGAACCATTATGGCACAATACCTGAGAGGCAAATGTGCCCCTACGGGCCTTATTGTCACGAACACACCACGTCTTTTTTTGACTGACAAAGCCTTTCTACGAGACTGGTCCCTCATTGCGTGGCGCTGCACGCGGGACTGGCTGATATTAATAATCAGCACAGCTAAGAGAGCAGCAGATGCAATTCTCATAGAAATTCAGGTGCTTGAAGGTCAGATTAAAGCTGCGTGTAGTACACTGTTCAAGAAAAGGTTAGACGAAACAAACAAGGCAAATAAAGATTATAAAGATAACATCTTGATGAGCAAGATGGACAAGTTCAAGAAAGATTTAGATCGCTTTTCTATGGAGAAAACTTATCCATACCCTAGTGACAACTATGTAGCCCCTAGCTTCAATAGCAGAGGCAAACAGCATGGATCCAACTACTCATCTTCTGGTTCCGACACTTACTCTAGTGATTCAGAGGCACCCAGCACGTCTGGAGCTCCCCAGAGAGGGGCTGGGTCTCAACAACGACCATTCAAGAGGGGTGGTCGACAGAGAGGTGCTATGTATAATCAACACCCAGGCAATTACCAACATCCGGGTCCTTGGTGGCCACCAGGCCCATGGGGCTTCCAGCCACATCTGCCACCAATGAATCCATACACTCCTTTTCCCCAGTTTTTCCCTAACCAGCCTTTTTTAGGGCGTGGCCGGGGCCAGAACAGGGGAAGAAGAAAAGGACCACAAACTGTCCACTGGGAAGCCGAACAGACGTTCCCGAACACTCGGAGCAGGAGAGCAGCTCAAGAGAACAACAGCTCGGAGACGACAGGAGTCTAGTTGTCAATCTCAGCTCTCGTACTCTTACTCCAGTCGAGCAGTCAGTCTTGGAGAGAGGTCTGGGCTTTGTGCCAACTAATGTCGGAGACCCATTTCTTCTAAGAACAGAACTTGAGAAGTTCTTCCGCAAAGTGCGTCTTCACTTTTTCTTTAAGGATAGAACTGATGACTCTCAATCAGGTGATGACACTATTAAGAACACAGGACTACGTCCTCCTTCCACTTTTACTCCTTTGAATCATCAAGTCCCTTCCCTCGTCACTACCTTTGAACAGGCGGTCAGACACGATATCTCGCAGCTGCAAACTACCGAACGGAGTACGTTCCATAATTTCTCAAAACCTGAACAGCAGGCGGTGAAAAATCTCTCACTAGATCCGTCCATCATTATAAAACCGGCGGACAAAGGGGGAGCCACTGTTGTTATGGACCTGGAACAGTACCGTCAGGAATGCCTTAGACAGCTGGACAATGATAAATTCTATTGTCGTCTCACTTCAGACCCCACCCAAAGTTTACTTACTGAAATTAAAACTTTGGTGGACGAAGGGAATATGGAGGGGTGGATTACACCTCGGGAAGCTAGATTCCTTATAACAGAGAAACCCACCATTCCAGGTTTCTATTGTCTCCCCAAAATCCACAAGGCCACGAGACCACCACCAGGCCGTCCCATCATCTCAGGGATTGGTTCCATTTTGGAACCACTCTCCACCTTTGTAGATCATTTTCTTAGACCTTTAGTTAAGAAAATGCCCACGTATCTGGAGGACACAGCCGATGTCCTCAGATTATTACCAACTATTGAGTACAACGTGGAAACTGACCTCATGGTCAGTTTTGATGTAGAATCACTCTACACCTGTATTCCACAACAGGATACGTTGGATACAGTCAGAGGTCTTCTGTCAATGGAAGATCTGGACAGCATAACCCCAGTTAACTTTATTCTATCTCTTGCAGAACTGGCAATGAAGCAAAACTATTTCAAGTTTGAAGAACAGCTGTTTTTACAGATCTCCGGGACCTCCATGGGGAGTGTCTTTGCCCCGAGTCTGGCAAATCTTTATGTACACCAAATGGAACAGACTCACATCCTCAACCATAGCAACCCATTTTCAAAACACCTGGTGCTATGGAAGAGGTATATAGATGACGTCCTGGTAGTGTTTTGCGAGGCTCTATCCCTGAAGTACAGGCTTTCCACACTTGGCTCAATGGATGTAACCCTCATCTCAAGTTCACGCTGGAGTACAGTCACACAAGACTCCCCTTCCTTGACCTATCTATCTTCCCCGAGGATGGTAGTCTCCGTAGTGAGTTGTTTACCAAACCGATGGCAAGAAACTCACTCTTGTCATTCAACAGCCATCACCCACGCTCCCTTAGGGAGAACCTTCCGGTGGGCCAGTTCCTCCGGGTTAGGAGGAATTGTTCATCCAGAGAACTTTTCAACAAACATGCAACCACACTAGCCACTCACCTAGAGGAACGCTATTACCCCAAGCATCTTGTGAACAAAGCATGGAAACGTGCCTCGAACAACAACCGCGAGGCACTGATTGAAAAACGCCCATCTAAACCACCAATGGAGCGCCTGACATTTGTTAGCACGTTCAGTACAATGTCTAACTCTGTCCAGAAAATGGTTCGCAAACACTGGACGATTTTGAATAGTACTGGGGCCAACCTTCCATTACCATTGTTTTCATTTAAAAGGGCACCTAGTCTTCGAGACACTCTTGTCCACACAAGACCCAGGACTACCAAGACTCACGGCTCAACAACCTTATGGAACCTTCCCCCAGTCTCTGGTCACTACCCTTGTGGGTCGTGTAGTGTCTATCCCCAGACTGAAAAAACCACTACAGTTGATATAGGGACTGGAAGGACATGGTTGCTCAAGAAGCATACTAATTGTAACACCGACAACGCTATCTACATGATAACGTGTCCCTGTTCCCTCAAGTATGTTGGCTATACCACCCGCAAGATCAAGATAAGAATAGGGGAGCACAAAAGCACCATTAGGTGTCGCAAACAGGCTACTAAACTAACAAACCACTTTCTGGAGCAAGGACACACTGCTGATGAAATGAAATGGGTCATTTTAGAAAGGCCATTTATTCCGTCACACATCAGTGACGTAGCCAAATTTCTTTTCAGGAAGGAGCAGAAATGGATTTTTCTTTTGAAAAGTCACATGCAAGGTTTGAATGATGACATACCGTGGACATCGCTGTAAATCCAACTAGTCCAGAGTCTTTGGTATCTGTCTTCTTAGTTGACTCATCCTGTTAGCATCTTTGTGGTCATTCAAGACTCTATCCCAGACCATATTTAGCCAATTTGAGCCTGATACACTACTCCACACATGCAATTGCTTATTTTTAGTACATACTTATTGTCATTGGGAGTATATGTACAGCTGCTTCCACTATGGCTCAATCTATGTATTGTATATACTATGGCATATATACTTACTTTCTCCCAGATTGGTAATAGGGATTACAAATGAGCACATATGATCCCCTTACATCTTTCATTAATTATATCTCAGTGCCTTTGATATGGCTGTCTGTTTGGTAGTCGCTAGTAATGCTCCGTTTTCCTTGCGGTGGCACACATCGGCAGTATGATCGCCATTGGATGTGTTTGAACACCAGCGCATGCGCAGTACACTCTGGCACATGCGCTGATCGTTGCACATGGCTTAGAGCCCGCGCATGCGTTCTGCGGCCTATGCGCCGTGCGCATGCGCGTTTAAAGTTCGCTGCTCACGCGCCGCACTATCGGGATGCCTAGCGCATGCGCATTTTAGCGCGGGTATCCGATTAACTAAGCGGACGCTTTAACAAGCAGTAACAGCTGCAGCCAGGTACCCAATCAACTAGGGTATAAATACACATGCGCGCTGTGCGTCGGTACCTCCGTTCCTTCTCGGACGCCGGCATCGAGGTACCGACGGACAGGTAGGGCACCAGACCTTCACCTTGCTATCTCAATAGGGCGAGCCATTTTAGTACTAGTGAGAGTTCCCTTAAGGAGTGGCTCTACCCACCTTAAGCCTTCAGTCATTTACTTGGTTACTGATAGCCTCTTGTAGTCATTTTTCCGCTAGACACAGTCCCCCAAGGTTACTGATAGCCTCTTGTAGTCATTTTATCGCTAGACACAGTCCTCCAAGGAGTGCCCTTGCCCTCCAACTGTGGTTGATTAACTCTCTGTAGAGTCTCATAGTCAATTTTCTTATACTTGGTTGAGTTTCTTTTTTGGTTAAAGCTAGATTTTGTTAAGAACAATTATGGAAATGGCAGCTATTATTGTTGTTAGTCCCTCTGCTATTTTTCAAAGGTACTTTCCTGTCCATTTCCCTCCTTAACTAGAGCGGGGCCTCCCTTTTTCCCGAGTGGGTTCCGGGTGAGGTGAGGCGTACTCCCACATAATGCTGGGTAAGTTACCACACTCATTCTCATTTATGTGATTTTTATACACTGATTAAAACATAGCAACATATTTAGCGGGGAGAGACTGTCTCCATCGCCCTGTTTGTGTGCTTAGTATCTTGTGCTTGTTTTCCCGAAATCTGTTGTGCACTACATGGTTTTTTGATTCACGCTTATGTCTCTTCTTTAGGAGATACATAAAGTTCTGGACTTCCTACAGTATTCATCTGGGCTCAGAGGAACTGGTAGGACTTATCCAATGTACATTAGCGTGCATCACTGATCTTGTAACTTTTGATTTGCAGTCGCAGTTTCCTTAATGGTCCTGAAGAAAGCTAAGACCAATAGTCAGTACAGCCGAAACATGTCGACCTTCACTTACTCTGCCCACATATAGTTATTATTTCAAACTATTTTGGCAGAATTTTAATCTTGACCCGAGCGCCATACTGATTAAAATTGATTTTGGCCCTTGGAGTCAATTTTACCTTCACGTTTATCACTTTAATTTTTTGCACTGCACCCCATTAGCATCACCAGTGAAGCCCAGTGGTCTGTATTTACACCATGTTAATCCATCCATCTCTGCGCCATGACTAGGTGCACTGTTTGAGAATTGGATTGGTGACATCTCCCACATGACGACATTCCACCACATGGGTGGGCTGATGGGAATTTTTCTAACAGGCCCGGGCTATCACTTCTAGTGCTACTAATGGTTTCGGGGCACTAGTTCAGTTGCGGCACACATACAGGTTTCTGACCAGGCCACTTTTTTGTTTGTTGATAGATGAGTGGACACCCTCCTCCGGGAGTGGGGACTGCTTTGGGACTCTATTCACAAGGTGAGGAATCCACCGGCAGATGTATCTATCAGAAGAACAAGTTACTTACCTTCGGTAACGCTCTTTCTGGTAGATACAGTATCTGCCTGTGGATTCCTCACTGACCCAGCCACCTCCCCGTGTCCACTCGTCTATACCGAAGTTGCTGTAATTCATTTACTTTATTGTCAAAGAGTTGTTTATTTCAAATGTTTTATTGCATTTGCTTCGCTCTATGTGTGTTATCTTGACATTTGTGTACTGTGTATACTATGTATATTTCTACTGTAATTGGTCCGTCCGTGTGCCTCGAAGGCACGGAAAAAAGGGCGGAACTAACGTCATCACGCCGGCGTGGGCCTATTGTAGTGTCGGTGACGTCAGCGGAGTCGCGTGCAATGCCGAGCCTCTATGACGTCGTCCACGTCCACGTCGGCGTGAAGCTACAAAAGAATTTCCGAATGTTGCTGACGCAAGGGGGATATTCACAAGGTGAGGAATCCACAGGCAAATACTGTATCTACCAGAAAAAGCGTTACCGAAGGTAAGTAACTTGTTCGGCAGGAAAGTACTCTAATTTGATTATATTGATATTCAAATATATACATATTTGTTGGTGGATTGCTAAATCTGACTGGACTATGGCTGATAAGGCTAAGAAGGCTCTCTTTAGAGAATGTGCCACTTGTTTGAAGAAAAGGCTTCATATAGAGGACCCTCATAAAGACTGCATTTATTGTTTGTACCCGTCTCATAAGGCTACAGACTTCAAGATTTGTCATACATTTTCTAACAAAACCCAGAGAGATTGAGAAGGATGCCATTTGATCTGGCTTTAGAAATTAAAAACTAGGTCTGACCCTGTATCAAACTCGGAGAGTGAGCAGTCAACCTCCTCAAAAATGTCTAAAATCTCTTCAAAAAGGGTGAGGGACCCTTCGCAGTCAGCTAAAAAACCTGTCAAAAAATGTGCCAAGAAATCTTCTCACTAATCTTCCTCTGAGCGCAGTAAAGGCTCTCACAAAAAAGAGCAGCTACCTAAGACTGTTTCTGAGCCAAATATACCTCCAGCTCAACTTAAATCAACATTCAAAAGAGCCTCTTCTGACAAGCCATCAGTGAGTTCTCAGGTGAGGGAGTGTGTTTCAACCATTTTGTCGACGAGAGTCTGCACTGCAGGCACGTCGACAACTTTTTCTGTGGCTCTTTCAATGTCGACTACATCTTTGACATCGTCGACGCAGGATCCAATTTCGTCGACCATTCCTCTAACAACTAAGCAGAAGGGCCCATCGACGACGAAGCACTCGTCAGGGGGTCACTAAGTTGATGTTGGCACAGTCGTCATCGAGTTGATGAAGTCATCATCGCCAACATCATCAGAGACATCAACACGACTACATCTGTCGACGAGGAAGTCATGGTCGTCCAGCTTAATGAAACCCCTTTCGAACCAATTCACACAGCGGATATAAGGTTCCTGTCTTAGAAATTGGCTTTGCTTCTTGCCTTGACATCTTCCAGAAGGGCCAGTGACTTTCAGACCTTTGTAATAGAGGAACCTTTCTTGCAATTCAAAATGGACAGAGTTCTGCTCCACACAAATCCAAAGTTCATTCCCAAGGTTCCCTCTGATTTCCCCCTAAATGAACCAGTGGTACTAAAGACTTTCTTCCAGAACCCAACAACATCAGCAGAGAGGGCTCTGCATTCATTGGATGTCAGGCGTTGCTTAAAATTTTATCTACATAGCACACAACCTTTCCGCAAGACATCTCAAGTTTTTGTCGCATACAGTGCAGAAAAGAAAAGGTTTCCCATTCTCCTAACAGGGTATATCCAGATGGATTGCAAGTGCCATAAAAGTGTGTCATTACAAAGGAGGAAGACCTCTATCTGCAAGAGTCCGAGCCCTTTCCAGGAGGGCTGTGTCGACATCTGCAGCTTTATTTGTAGGAGTGTCACTTCCAGAGATTTGCCGGGCTGCAACGTGGAAGAGTAGACACATATTTATGAGGCACTACTGCCTGGACTCAATAGTCCTAAATGACACAGCAGTGGGTCAAGCAGTACTTTGTCATATGTTCCACTAAGGTGAGCCACCCCTGTCTATCCTCCTACCTCTTCTTCTGTATCATATGTTTAACCCTTTACTATGTTGCTGTCTATAGGAATTTTCATTAATGGTTACTGTAATGGTTATCTCTTATATTATTTGATGGCTGCTTGCAGGTCTTATTAATACATATTCCGGTTAAGCTCTAAAGACTATGGTAAATGTGCTACCAATTGCTTGCTATTCTGATTCAAGCATGTGAATCTATGAAAGTTCCAATATTGGAGTAAGAAACAAGTTACTTTCCTGCAACTATAGCTTTCCAGTATTGGAAGCTTTCATAAATTCACATGCGACCGACCCTCCTCAGAGGGAGTCTCACCTTGTTTCTTTGGGCATGATTGTGTTAGCGCTTGTGCTAAAATATCTGATGTGCTGACCTTCTCTCTAGAGCAGGGGGCTCCAAACCGGTCCTGGAGGGCTGGATCCGTGCCAGATTTTTTGCATATCCCCCGTATCAGGTAACATTGTAATTGTAAAGGATAAGGCTACGAGGAATAGCGCGTTGCTTTGCTCCTTTAGCGAGGCTTTTTGTTTTTAGAAATCTTATTTTTAATAAGAGTCTGGTGCGATAACGGTCTCACTGACCATCTTTTAGTCTTGGATGCCCGCTTACCTGCACTTTAATTGTTCCCTCATCGCTGCTTAGTGGGTCTCCTGTCTTAGTTACGATTATCCCTGACCGCCATCTTGGGGATAGCTGGGACGTCTGTGGGCGCCATCTTGGGGCAGCATTCTAGCTGTACGGCGGACACCTAGGACGCCTATTTAAGACGCTTTCAGTTGCGGGCTGGTCCCGTATCAGGTAACATTGTAATTGTAAAGGATAAGGCTACGAGGAATAGCGCATTGCTTTGCTCATTTAGCGAGGCTTTTTGTTTTTAGGAATCTTATTTTTAATAAGAGTCTGGTGGGATAACGGTCTCACTGACCATCTTTTAGTCTTGGATGCCCGCTTACCTGCACTTTAATTGTTACCTCACCACTGCGTAGCGGGTCTCCTGTCTTAGTTACGATCATCCCTGACCGCCATCTTGGGGATAGTTGGGAAGTCTGTGGGCGCCATCTTGGGGCAGCATTCTAGCTGTACGGCGTACACCTAGGACTCCTATTTAAACCTGCCATATGCAAGCGCGCAGCGCATGCGCGCCGTGGGCGCGCCGGAGGCGAGCTTATCTAAGCCCATCCACGACCAACCGGGACCAGGGGCCACTACCCCATGACAGATGTTAAGGTACAGTAGAGCCGCACTAATGAAGCTTTATTTGGGGGACCTGCAGCCTAGTCAGGAATGTCTGAATCTGCTACGCCAGGAAGGGCTGCTCAAATCTTTGCGGCCACGGGGGGGGGGGGAGAGGATTGTAGATATGACTGTGAAGTATGGTCTTTTAAATACTTGATCTTTACAGAAGCACTACTTGGAGATTTTCTCGCTATTACAGGATGGGGAGGTGGATATCCTTGGGGTCACGGAAACGTGGCTTGAGGAAGCTTCTACCCCAGATATGGTGGCTTCACTCCCCCGAGCTTTCTGGCGATCTGCCATAATCGTGCGGGTACAAAGAGAGGAGGTGGTGTTGCACTCCTTTATAATAGTCGTTGGAGGGCGGAAAGAGTCTTTGCTGATAATATCGGTGGAGCAGACGTCCCGGGTGTGAAATTTGAAATGGGCATCTACTGCCTAGTTATCTTATTGGTGTATCGTCCTCCTTGGACTAAACCAACGTTTTTGGATCTCTTTGTGGAGGTAGCCCATGACCTCAGAACTCGGTATAAGAATCTGATGGTGATGGGTGATTTTAACTTCCACTGGGAGATATCTCCTAAAGAAGGGCAAGCTCAACACCTAAAAGAGGCCCTTTTGGCTCTAGGCATGGTCCAATTGGTGACCGGCCCTACGCATGACAAAGGCCATACCTTAGATTTGGTATGGACGACGGACCCAGCCCCAGGTCAGGTTGTTATTACGCCGTGTGTATGGTCTGATCACTATTTAATCAGGGGCCAGAGGACAGCATATAGCTGTGGAGGCAAACCCAGAGCGGTGTGGAAAATGATGAGGAGGTGGAATACTGCGAAGGAGGAAGAGTTGGTTGGTCTTTTACTAAATTCCACTGCATCAAATACAATTTGTGAGAATATCGAGGTTGGTAGTCAAAAGTTATCTGACAAATTAAAGAAAGCAATTGACGTTGTTGCGCCGATAAAAAAGGTGAAATGGATGGACAAAGGGGCGGGAGCACCTTAGTTTAACCAAACCGTGAAAATTAGGAAGCAGACCCTACAGAAAGCGGAGAGAGCTTGGCGGAACGACTATAACACGAACGCACAGAATCTATATGTGCAGGAGCTCGCGCTTTATAAAAAGGCTATTCTGGCCCGTAAAGCGGAGTTTTTTGAGACCAGAATTGCGACAGCTTGTGATCCACAGAAAGAAATCTTTAAGGTATTTACGGAACTGAGGATTAATGAAGAGCAGAAGCCTGAGTTCTTGCAGGAGGACTGCCAGAACTTTCAGGATTTCTTTATGAATAAAATTGAAGATCTCCTGACTGAAATATCTCGCACCCCTATTCTTGATTGTCCACTTCAAATTATACCAGATATCCCAGAGGTCAGCTACTCCCTGAATTTACTACCTATGATCACGAAGGAGAGTTTAGTTAGCTTGGTGGAGAGAGTGAAGTCAGGTTCTCGTGTGGACCACTGTCCTCCCAGTGTTTTTAAGCTGGCTATGGCAGGGATTGAGGAGGACATCCTTGCGCTCCTAAATAGATCATTGGAGACGGGACAGGTTCCGACCTCCTTTAAAGAGGCCCGGCTGATTCCATTACTTAAGAAGCCTGGGGCGGATGTTAAAAATTTAAAGAACTTTAGGCCCATTTCCCAACTACCCTTTTTAGCTAAAGTGGTGGAACAGCATGTTCTGACCCATCTCTCGAAACACCTGGAGACAAACGATCTGTTAGAGCGAAATCAGGCCGGCTTCCGGATTCATCACAGCATGGAGCTGGTGATGTTATCCGTTTTGGATGAACTAAGTTGCAGACCTGATAAGAAGATCCCCGGGGCCCTGGTGCTCCTTGATCTCTCCGCCGCTTTTGACACGGGGTGTCATAGTCAACTGTTGAAGCGTCTGAGAGATCTGGGCATCGGGGGGGACCGCACTAGGCTGGCTTACTTCATTCCTGCAGGGAAGATCGCAGAGGGTTCAGTTGTCAGACCTAGTATCTACAGCAGCGGCCATTACCTGTGGAGTCCCGCAAGGCTCTGCTCTTTCGCCGCTCCTTTTCAACATCTATTTGCAGTCACTGATTTCTTTTTTTTTTGTTTCTTTTTTTTTAACCTTTATTTGTAGTACATGCGATTACAGGTATGGGCCTGCAACCATCCCGGCCGGCCGCTAAACAGAGCTAGAATACTGCAAGCAATATGCATAGGTGTAGCAGGTCGAAACCCGGGGTAATAAAATAACAGTACATAGTTTGTAAGCAGACACAACAGCTTGAAATCAGGATTTGAGAGGTTCATTTTTAAATAAGGAACAAAGGAAAGGTGTCGCACAGTCGTACACAGTCCCGCAATAGTGTGCGAATCAGGATATCTGTGTAGGAGAGTAGGGTCTGCAATCCTATGATCACCCAGATTTCTTTTGCTTTTGTTTCTCTGGTTTACGACTTTCCCTGGCTGTGGGCCTGCCATTCAGACCCACAGCCTAGCTGTTCTCTCACTAAATTGACATGTGTACCCTAGGTGCAATATCCAATTGGAACTGGGCCACCTTATCAGACCCTGTAACTCAGGGCATAGGTGTACCCAGGGCCTACCAGGGGCTGAATAGGCGTGGGCGGAAAATCCGTTCCGCTCGCGGATTTTGCGGATTTTCGGGAAATCCGCAATCCGCGAGATTTGCGAATTTCCCGCAAAATCCGCAAATCCGCGAGCAGCGGATTTTGCTCGCACTGCTCGCACTGTTCGCGTGAGTTCGCGCCCCGCGAATAAGTGCAAAATTGCAGAAATACGATTTTAGCAAAACTGAAAGTAACTACTTACCAGGTTCAAAAGTTCAGGCTCATCATTAGTAGCCATTTCCTGGAGTGCTTCCTGAGGGGCCCCTCCAGAGTTCAGTTGCCAGTTGAAACTAGTATGTGACCCTGCTCTGAACCTCAGAATAGTTACACATATGCCACAAAGGTCCTGAATTACAGCTAAGGGAGACAAGCAGGAGCCAGGCTGGAAGTTAAAATCCATTAATCAGCCCCTAATTCATTATTGTCAGTTGGGGCAGGGCAGGTGTTGTAACTAATTTTGCAACAATGAAAGCACTTAGCAAGTGCAAAAGATCACTAATCAGGGCGCACTAAGGAAGCAGGTGCCAGCTAAAAAAATATTCTGTGACACATGAATCAGCCCCAAATTAATTCAGGTCACTTGAGGCAGGGAAGGTGTGCTTTGCTTTGCCGAAAATAATGTACACTGGACAACCAGAGGGTGTGGTGATGAAACAGAGGGTGGCATGGGTGGGCCAGAGGGTGGCATGAGTAGTCAGAGAGTGGCAGTGGTGACAGAGAGTGGCAGTGATGAAGAAGAGTGTCCCAAACAGGCTGGACACGTAGAAACAACAAGTTCGCGAAACTTGCGACCCGACAGGTAAGTTCGCAATTTGCGAAAGTGTACAAAACCCTCGCGAACTGGCAGAAACACGGGCGAACACAAAAAAAAAAAAATCCGCAAATTCGCGGGAATTCGCGGATTTTGCGGATTGCGAATCCGCAAATCCGCAAAATTCGCGAACGCGAGATCCGCAAAATTCGCTCATGCTTAGGGCTGAAGCATGTATTATGCCACCCCTGGATGGCCATCTAAATCTGACACATCTGGCTGCACGACAGCTGGGGCAAGGTGGTGTAATCACCCCTTGCTTTAGATATATTATACCTGTATCTAACCCTAAAAATGGACACACAGATTCCTATCAGTCACTCCTATGGCAGGCCTTGACAATCCTGAAGGCAGAGTGCTTGGAATCGTGTGAGATGGTGCTCTGGCATGAGCTGAGCCCGTTTGCAGCTTGCGGAACCAAGTCCTAATAGCTGTTCCATGATAACGCATACCATATACTCTTAAGTGCATTATAATCCTCGCGGTTAAATGCTATCTCTTGTATTGCTTTATCAAAACATGTCGAGTAAGGTGTCATACGAATTGGAATACTAACCCCTCGCCAATTCTGGCGACGGGGTTAGCATTCCACCCTTCTAGAGGGACACGACATGTATGTAACTGTGAACCCCGGTTACAGTCAAACGAAGCCTCAGCTCCACAAAATGGATGCTGCCACCACAGACACGAGTCTGACCTCCTGCTGCTGGGAGTCCTTCCAGCGAGGAGAGCCTGGACAAAGGGTTTCCTGTCCGGGCGGTGCTAGCACCATCCCAGACAGGGTTTTGTGTATCCTGGGTAGGCAGGGCTTTACAGGAAGGTGACTGCTGAGTGGCACCTCGGTGCTCACTACGCATAGGCCGGCCAGAACCAGTTCCAGGGGCACACCAGCCCCTGGCCTGGGGAAAGTCCGGCATGGGAGAGGGGTGTAACCACCCCCCTCCTAGTCCCACCCATAGGCAGGACCTAGTCACCGGGTCAGCCCCTTTTCCTAGTACAAAGTTAGGAGCGGGCCCCCTTCCAAATTAGATCATCTTTGGAATCAAGACACGACTTTCTGCGAAAGGACTTCAAGATTTCTTCTTCAAGATTCTCCCTTGTGACTAAGGAGTAGTCACTCTGCATCCGCAGGCACCATCTTAAGAACACTGCGGTCTGCTGCAAGTCCTTCCTCCGGAATCCGACTGCCCAGCTCGACGAGAACCGGCTTCCCTGGCACCTCTGACCTCTACTCACCTCTACAGCAAAGCTGAGAACCGTGAGTGCGACGAGACCTCCAGGGACCGGCCATCTTCAAGACTGCACGACTTCTTTCCAGCACGACCGCCGAGGGATCCTCTGGTGAGTGCTTTGGGGTCCGAGAAGCCCCGACCCTGAGCAGCTCCAGCACCGAAGTACAGCCTCCCAGCATCTCCACGATCTGCGTGGGGCCCTTCTGCTTTTTGCTGCTCACCGCGTTGTTTGGCTACTAGCCCGTTGGCTTGTGGTCTTCTTAACGACGCCCGACGACATCACTGCTGCTGGTCTGGTTGCTCCAGACTGGCCCTTGCTCCCTTCCAAGAGAGGAGCACCCCAGACCCTCCTGGTCCACTCAAGACGCCATTTTAGGTCCACCGCGTGGGCTAGAATTAGCCAAGGCTTTGTTGCCCAATCCTGGGTCCAGCGACGCCGACAGCTTCATCCATCGTGGGACAGCTCGCTCCTCCATCCTGGTCGCCGACAACGCCTCCTGGTCCGTGAGATCTGCAGAGCCCAGCGTTGCCCACTCACCTAGTCGAGGTGACTACCATCTGGTGCCCTCCTGGTGCCACCTGACTACTGGCTAGTAGTCACGAACTTGGTCCCCTCTGCTTTCAGGTATCGTCCATCTTCAAGATCCAGGCTTGGATCACTTCGAACTCTCTTCACTGGTCGCCTGCCAGCATCTTTCTTCCAGGCTCCTGGTCCGTCTACGAGGATTCCCAACGTCTTTTGAGACCTATGCAGCTGCAGCCCCTGGGCTAGGTAACTTCGGCATTTCGGTGCCCCAGCATAGCCTTACTATCCAAGGGTCAGAATCCACTTTCGTTTTCCTCCTACCAGGTCGGGTTCGCCCGAGAACACTAACTTTGCTGTTATTAGCTACCATAGACTTTGTCCCGCATCACGCGTGAGAGTGTACACTCTGCACCCGAGTCCCCTAGGCCTCCTAGAAGTAATCTGAAGATTCTATAGTCAAGTCCTAGCGATTCCAAAGCCTATTAGTACTGTACTTACCTGCTAGTAATTTCGCATTCCACTTTCAGAGTATATGGTTTTCCGTGCCCCTCGGGCATTTGTATATACTGTGCTAACTTAAGTATTTTCGTAAGAGTTTTGTTTTGTGCTTAGTACCCTGTCCTCATAAAGAGTACAGGGCTGTTGTGATTCTAATAAATACATTGTTTATTTTCATAACACTTGTGTGGTGTCCTTTCACTTGGTGTTCAAGGGGTATATGTGATGGTATAACAGCTGGCTTAACACGCCCTCTCGAGTCTTTAGCCTTAGACTGCTCGTATCCACGCTACTTGGATAGCTGGTCTATAAGGTTGACTTACAACCAATCATCAATAAGGGTTGTCTGGACTGATACATAGTGTTCACTGCATATCAGGCCAACTTCTCACAATCTGCAACAGTAGTAATACGGGGGAAATATCGGGGGATAAGATATACAAAAAAGGAGAAATGCAGGCACAACCCCATTGTGTAGCAAGTATAACCCCCGCCCCTCAACACCAAACATACCGCAAGGAGCAAGAGCTACGACGACACTAAAAAAGGAGAAGAAAGACTAAAGGGCCATAGAAACAAATACCGATCAAACACCCATCCCGCAACCCCCCACCCTGCACACCCGCAGAAGGCCATGGCCTACCCCCCCAGCAGCGTGCCTGAAACCCTAATAGAGACCCGAAATATAGAAAGATAGGGGAAAGAGGAAAAGAAAATAAGCGGAGGAGGGCCCTCATCGTGCCGCCCGGCCCCGCCCTTCACCCCTACACCTCGGAAATCCCAGAAAGGAAGTAATACTGTAATGAAGAATAACAAATCCCGAGCACAATAACGATGAAATATCGATACCCACTGCACCTTCTGCCAATAATAAAGCCAATAGACCATGAACCACCTCATCCCTGACCCTGTCTGGCAGTGGTACCGCCAGAAGTCCTCTCGTTAATCAATTTAAAGCACAGTACTGAGGGTCCAAACAGTATGGGTGGGTCCGGTTGGGGCGCAGCCATAGTAGATCACAAGAATCCAAATCCATCTAAGTATAGACAGCAAAGATCAGGCAATATCAACGCCGGTCCCGGGAACTTCCCAAAGCTCACAGATAATAACACCATCCAGGAGAGGAGAGTCACACAGTCCGGCCACCGCCGCGACATAACCAGCCCAGTCCATGGGGGAAGGCAGCGCTCCATCCCCAGCCGCCAGTTGGACATGTGTCCCAAGGAGACATCCATACGAGCAATCGAGTCAGCCCGCGCGGGCACGAGGGCCCGGTCTTCAAGCGGCTCCCGGTGCCCCCGAGGAGCCGAAACTTCCTCCATGGACTCAGCAGCAAGTTCATCGGCAGTCCCCTGGAATCGGACCGTGGCCGCTTGAGACGGCGAAACAGCAATGGCGTCCATTCTTTCACCCAGGTCTCGAGCATGGCAAATCATGGTCTTGTGCTAAACTGTTAGGGCAGCCAACACGTCCCAGGATGTGAACTCCTTCGTATGTTGCGAGCATCCCTGCCCCATCCGTGCAACAGCCGTCTGACGTGGACGTGGGCCGTAGAGGAGGGCACCAGCCGCCATCTTGATCCAGTCAGCCCCGTCCCTCTTCACCACATTCAGGGACCAGTCCTCACCGTGAGGGCGCCACGGGATGCGTCCCCAGGGCAAACAAACTGTGGGGCAGGCTCCAGAAAGGAGAGCCAACAAAAGGCTATAATCCCTGCCGGGCCCCGGGAGTCGCCCGCCTATGTCGGGGGCAGTCCTTGGCTATGCCCGGGCAACAAAGTTTGGGGAGGGGGCAGGAGTCATGCGCCCCCTCCGATCCTGTGCCACCACACTGCCCCTCAAGGGTCACCGACAAGCGGACCGGGTCTTCACCGCTAGCAGCGGTCCTTCACGTCAACGGCACCCACCGGCAGGCCCCCTACCGCCATCAACGGCCGTTGGTGCTGCAGCTGCGGCCGGAGGCCCTGCCGAATCAACGCCCGGTCTCATCACCGCGTGGGCCGTGGAGCAGTCAGGGACAGTTCTCAGGATCTGCTGCACGCAGGAGCTCCGGGAGCAAACGGTAGGTGCTCGTTTTCTTTTTCTGATTAAAGTATGCTTTTGTGGCTCAGGATAGACGTCAGGATAGACGTGTGGGGCGAAAGGGCTCGCGGAGCCGAGCGACTATGCGGCCATTTCGAATGCCTGCTACGACTAAAAACCGCAGTCACTGATTTCTTCTCTCAATCAGATGGATTGTCAGACATACAATTATGCTGACGATACACAGATTATCATCCAAATTGAGGATTCGCCAGGAGCCCAAGCCAGGCTGCATAACATCTTAAAGTTTACAATCAACTGGATGTCCACCAACTCCTTGAAGATTAATCCAGATAAAACCGAGGTGTTGCCTATTACCATCTCAGGCAACCCTTGGAACGACTGGCTCTGGCCCAAGGAGTTGGGTAGGAGTCCAATACCGGCAGCCGTGGTGAAAAGCCTGGGAATCCATATTGATGGTAAGCTGTCTATGAAGAAGCAAGTGTCTTCGGTGGGCACATGCGTTGGCCTCCTTAGGCAACTTCGAAAAATTTCTCAATTGCTGTCTTTTTCTACCTTAAGGAGTGTGGTGTCCGCAATGATCCTAGGACGGCTGGATTATGGTAACGCCCTCTATGTTGGGCTACCCCAGCAACAACTCTCAAGACTGCAAATAGTCATGAATGATGCTGCTAGATTGATTTTAAAAAAATCTAGGAGCACGCATGCTACGCCGCTCCTGCGCCAATTACATTGGCTTCCCATCCAGCAGAGGGTAATGTTCAAAGGTCTATGCATCTCGCATAAGGCAGTATATGGCAATGCGCCTAGTTACATCAAGGCCAGACTGCTGCGGTATACCCCTAGGAGGACATTGCGCTCATCCGAGGATATCCTGTTGGTCAGCCCGCGCTTCCATCTGTCCACATTGGGTGGACGTGCCTTCTCGACCGTACTCCCGGCAGTCTGGAACAAATTGCCATATCGCCTTCGGAAGGAATCTAATCTATTGCCGTTTCGCCGGATGTTAAAAACGGTGCTGTTCCAAGAGGCATGGGATGTGTTATAAACCAGTTGCCCGTTCTTGCAATGTTCAGTGTCTCCTGTACAAGCAGAGACCTATAGGTGATAAATGCGCTATATAAATTGAATAAATAAATAAATAAATATCCCCATTTAGATACATGTAGTTATTTTAAAAATCTGGCATGGATCCGGCCCTTCAGGGCCTGGTTGGAGAATCCTGCTCTAGAGGGTTCTAGAGGGTGACTGATGCTGATTGGTTGGGACAAAACTTTGGTTCTTTTTTAATAATGACCATGATAGATTAATAAACGTACTACTATTTTAAGTACCGGAGATTCCCATCATGACGACAGGGAATGATTCAAGCATGTGAATCTATGAAAGCTTCCAATACTGGAGAACTATAGTTACAGGTAAGTATCTTGTTTCTTCCCAGTCCTGGACAAGGAGGCACAACAAAAGTTGACAAACTACCAGAAAAATACTGTTTTTCCTAAGACAGATAAAATATGATGTGGGTAAGTCCTGCTGCAGAGATGAAAGTTGTGACAACATTGAAATGTTTGCAGACTGATTTCACCTGAGTCTGCTAAACAGTGTCTTTATACAACCCAAAGCTGCTGCCTTACAACAGCTACAAATATCCAACTACCTGGTGTACACTACAGCTAGAACTGTGAACTACTTTGTTTGTACAGATGCCCCGATCAGGAGCCCCACATATTGGTATAATGACTTCAGAGTCTGATTTTATTTATTTAATGCAATTTTATATAGCACAAACTTTACCCGAAGGTGTCAGAGAGCTTTACATAAGAACTAGTTGCAAAACATAAGGACTTAGGATTACATGCGTTACATAAAAGATACAAACAGAAAAAATTGCAAATGTACAAGATGTGAAGTCACGCAAGGAAGAGATACAAACAGAAAGAAAAATTGCAAATGTACAAGTAGTAAAGTCACTCAAGGAAGAGATACGAATTTACATACTCTAAGAGTCACATAGGAATGGTAGAGAGTACAAAGGTCAACTGCATATACTAGTGATTAGAGTTATCTCTATATACATAGGGGAGGAATACGAATGGATATACTCTAAGAGTCAAATAGGAATGGTAGAGTACAAAGTTCTACTGCATATACTAGTGATTAGAGTTATCTCTATATACATAGGGAAGGGATACAAATGGATATACTCTAGGAGTCACATAGGAATGGTAGAGTACAAAGGTCTACTGCATATACTAGTGATTAGAGTTACCTCTATATACATATATATTCACATAGTAGATTTTCTCAGGTCAAGATCCCAAAAAAAAACAAAAAACAGGAGAGTAGAGTTCCATTAGGTGGGGTCGGAGGGGGGACGCAGTCACAGCACCAAGGGAGGGTGGGAGGGATACAAGAGTATGGAGAAAAGGCAAAACAGAAAAGAAACATTTGAGGATCGTCAAGGGGGGAACTAGGGAAAAGGGTAAAAGACGAGGGAATGGACAAGATGGCGGGTCAGGGTCCAGAGAAAAACGGCCGAGAACAGCAGCAAAATGGCGGCCAGGACAAAAGAAAAAGTTTACTTCCATGGAGTCTCGTGGTAAAAGTGTGGGAAGTACGAATTTCCGCCTGTTTTGTTTTTCCTTCGCCTTTTCCTTCGCTTTCCAGTGTGCTAGTTCAGCGGAGCCCTCCTGCCAGTTGGGAGGTTTTGGATGAAAGCTCCCCGGCCCCGGAGGACGCATCTGGAATCTGATCTCCTCAAAGGGCAAGCTTTTCAGTCATAAGACCTACAAATACCAATAGCAAGTCATTCCTCTCATAATAGTCAAATAGCTCACAATCATAAATTTTGGTCTGCCCAAGGAAATATGTTGCACATAAATGAGCAGAAGTTGAAAGCTGTCTTTTTAGGACTGACATTAATTTGACCTCTTTTGCAGGGAACAGATGGTTTAGCTATTGGAGACTACACAGTTCTAGTTCTCTTTCACACCAAACAGGGTGAGACATTGCTGTTTATTTATAGGACTGGGTACTTCAGAACAACATCTTTCTTATGGCTTTTCATTTGAAGGATAAAAGCAAACCGCAGCCAGATAGCTTGAGCATATTTACCATGCTCCTCAGGTCACAAAACAGACCTAGAAGACATTTCGTCAGTATGTTTTGAGCAATAGGGATTTCCTCAGACCTGTTTGCAATGAAAGACGGTTGGCATTGTCTCCTGTCATGGGCAGGACTGTGTTGTTTGGGGGAACTCCTCTTTGCCTTTACACCGATTCCACTGATTCACATGACCCTTCAGAATGTCAAGAATTCCATCATCCTTGTGCTGATTCTTGTAATTCTCTTCTTGCCAAGATTGATGATTCTGATCCTTCAGTAACAACTTCCCAAAGCTTACACATGGTCCAGCTATCCAGATTCAGCAGGAAAGAGAACTTCTCCATCGCACTGCGTAGCTGCACTTAAGAGTCTGTTACTCCAGTATTGGAGCTGTCATAGATCCAAAAACTGGGGGAGAGAGTAGGAGTGCCATATCGTTTTAAATGTGCCTCTACAATGCTTTCTCCTCCTAGACAATGCAGGAACTTTGTCTACTGAGATGCTTTGTGCCAGAAGTTAATACAAGGCCTCCACCCCCCACCTGGTTCCTGGAAAATCCACGTAATCCTCAGCCCTTACATTCTTTCTTTTTTTATAGAAATCTTTTTTATTAACTATTGCATCATACAGCATTTACCGGTAGAAAATGCATTTTGAGTTGAATACATAGCAAAGTGACAATCTAAAGACCGCAATACTTGTAACATTTCTCGATGTGTTCCAATATACATTCACCTTTCATGCAACTGGGTTAAGGCAAAGAACGCATGCATCACAGTAGACCCTGGCTAAGACCCCGTGCCCCTAGCCACTACATCTTGAGTCCACTTTTGTCATGCAGTTTCCACTCCAGGCACTCTACAATCCACCGACTTCAAAAATGTCTCCGCTGCTGTTCTCATATTTCCCATTTTGTACAATATCTTTACTATGGTGTTTAGTGTGGCCGTCATAATTATAGAGGATTAACAAATAGCAGCTCTGGAATTCTAAGTGCAGCTGTGGCAAGAGTTCAATACATTATTTTATTCCCATAACTTGAGTTAAATGCTGCTAAATGTTGTAAGTACAAATGCAATCAACTTAATCCTTTAAAGTATGGTCTTGTGATCATTCTGATGTAATTGCAAAGTATTACTCCTGTTGGGCTATTCTGAACATTCACCTTATATAACTTGATATGTTTCAGATGTATGATAATATAGCATCCCTAAAATTTGAAGAAAGTGAAAATGAAAGGATAGAGGCCACTGCAATGATTTCAGCAGAAGGAGAAGTGATGGCCTTCCGAAAGGCAATTGCAGCAGAAGGACGTGTTGAAGACTGGATGACTGCTGTTCTGCAGGAAATGAGAAGAACCAACAGGCTTATTACCAAAGAAGCCATTTTTAGATATTGTGAAGACAAAAGCAGGTAAGGCAATGTGTCTTGGGACTATCCAGAATATCCTTCATTACTGACACTTCCGCCTATTCATAAAATGATTTTCAGTTGTGAAAAAAGTGTTAAATCTCGCGTGTTTGGTTCGTATAACCGAGGCCATGTCAGAAAATCTAGGTACGACATCTGTTTTGTTTATGTTAGTTTTTGTTAATGCTCACAGATAGAGAAGATAATAAAAGGTAATTCATTGGCTCTCCTTAACTTGCTAGCAATAACCAGAAGACAGTCGGTTCTGGGTTCATCAACATGATGAAAAGGTAAATTAAACCGTAGTGGTATGAGGCCACAGCGCACGATTTCATAAAGTAATGCAACACTGGCAATGACCTCCATAAAAGTGGTTCCTTTAAATCATTTCACCACATGGTTAGCACCAGCGCTACTTCCTCCACTACAGATTTTTGCAGCAAAATTAAGTCCAGCCCCTTCAGGGATTATTCCCAATGTCCAGTACAGGACATTAGGGCTGATTGTGTTTTGTGGCCTTCAGGAGGGGCCTAAGAAATTTAGCTGGAGTGCAATGGGTTCTACATGTGTCAGATGTGAAAAGCACACACACATCCCCCACCGTATCTAAACTGTAATATAAAAGTACTATGATTGTAAATTACGACTAATTAAAAAAAAATCAGTTCACTGCAAGAGAGGTTGTTCACCTACTGGACTTAATTCCTCTGGGTATGCAAAATGATGATGGTGCCGCTCACAAACACGCTGACTTTGCTGTCTTCTTGCTAAGGATCTTGTCCGCTGAACGGAGGCTGCTTCCCACAGAAACCTTACCCCGCTGTGTCCAGCTACCTGGGAGGTCGCGCCGCTGGTGGGAGCTCTTCCGTGGTCGACGGATTGCCTAATTGCTCCCAGCGAGCGCTTGACCCCATTCTACTGGCTGCCTGCACCGGGGGACTGCGAGGACCAGAAGCCTTAGCTTCTTCCAGCTGGTGCCTTTTCCCTCGGCGGCAACGCCCCCTACCTGCCGCCTATTTACTTTTCGCGACACCCGCTCCGCGGGTGCCGCTCACAAACACGCTGACTTTGCTGTCTTCTTGCTAAGGATCTTGTCCGCTGAACGGAGGCTGCTTCCCACAGAAACCTTGCCCCGCTGTGTCCAGCTACCTGGGAGGTCGCGCCGCTGGTGGGAGCTCTTCCGTGGTCGACGGATTGCCTAATTGCTCCCAGCGAGCGCTTGACCCCATTCTACTGGCTGCCTGCACCGGGGGACTGCGAGGACCAGAAGCCTTAGCTTCTTCCAGCTGGTGCCTCTTCCCCCGGCGGCAACGCCCCCGTGCGTGAACCTCCCTATAAACTGAACACCCTCACACGCAACGCGGGACGCGCACGGGGAGAAGCGCGAGGCGAAGCCCGGGCCAAGGGTGGGCCCGTTTCAGCCCGTTCCAGACTGTGCAGGATTGGACTGGGCCACAGTATTTACATTCTCATTCTCATACCGCTACCTTTAACTGCGACTTTTCGTTGGTTTCTTACCAAGTATCTGACCTGTTCTTATTAATAACTTTGACATACTTGGTGCAACAATGAATAAGCGTACTAGAAGTAAAAAGACCTCTAGCCTAACCGACATTACTGGTCCCCTAGACTTATTCATTACCAAGACCCACGAGGTAATAGACAAAAGCATACACATCTTAGAACGGAGGGTATCCCATGAACTGGAGGTTGCTAGAAGATCTTCTATGGGGCTCCTGGCTTCTGCACAAACACCTACACAACAGGGCCCTATTATTCCACTGCTTAAGGAACCGGACACTACGAATGCATTAATACATACGGTTCCAAATATTGTAGATCTATCCGCCACCCAACTCTCACTGGGGTCCAACTCCAGCGAGGACCTGGAAAAAACACCAGATCTACTTTTCCCCTATGATCATGTGGATAATGTAGACCCTAATCCCACGGGCAAGCGGGAGGGTGCTACAGCAAAGAGGCAAACCACTGACCTGACCCCACATGAGACCACACCAGCTCTGCATAACATGACGACCTCACCCAAACCAACTACTGATATAGTCCTGTCAGATCAATCGAACTTTACTAATAGCAACACTGATTGCATAGCAATCTCTCAGGACGCTGTTCACCGAGAGCTGACAGAGAATCAAGCCCTCGGGGGTGGCATACAGAAACCATGTACTGCATGTGTAACACTACATGATTTCATCACAAAAAGCATGGGTCTGTTGCTAAAACGCCATCTGCAACCTTTGGAAAAGAGCATCATGATCATTGAGAAGCAACTAGTTAAATTAAATACCCCAGCTTTCAAGCAAAAATCACTAGGAACACCAGCCAAGGCTATTGGGAATGGGAAAGACACAAACAACCCGGCTCAACCCCTGTCTTTACCAGCCACCCGACCCAAGCCCTCGTCGCTCGAAAGAGTTGTAAACACTGAAGCCCCAAAAAACAAACAAATTACTTAAAAACCTGCCCCAACAGAAGGGAGTGGAAAACAAAAAGGCCCCACCGTAACCCCCAAAAAACCCCGGCTCCCGTCGAGACAAATAGCCAAGTAGTGAAGCAGAAGGATACCCCACAGACCTCACAAAAAGCCCAACCACCCCAGCCACAGGCCAATGTGAGGAAAGGCCATAGGTATAGGCGTCCGATACATCTGCCACCCGAGGCGACCCCATACACTGTCATACTTACCGGGGTCACCGAGCTGGCAGACGGTACAGACGAACCCCCCTGGTCCTTGCGTAACAAGGTATTGCAGTGGTTGAGCCAAAACAGACCTCTTCATCCATCTAATCATAGCAGAATCATTTCAATGAGAAGAGTGTTCTGGATTGGCGATACCAAAAAAAGTTTACAGGGCGATTGTATCGTACTTAATTGTGAGGACCCTGCCACAGCTGATTACATCTCCTCATGGCCAGCCCTGGAGAAAAGGGGTGGGGTTGACGTTCAGCGTCTCTCCTTCTTTTACCCACCTCTAAATACTTTTAATTACGGTGACCCGAACAGCTGGGAAGAAGTTCAGGATTGG
This sequence comes from Lissotriton vulgaris, assembly GCF_964263255.1. NCBI lineage: Eukaryota > Metazoa > Chordata > Amphibia > Caudata > Salamandridae > Lissotriton > Lissotriton vulgaris. The sequence goes on along the minus strand of NC_141699.1, from coordinate 133,280,633 downwards.
CCCTGGACACAGGTGGGGCACTACAACAGAAACAGAAATGGGAATACTAGCAATCACTGGAACAGAGGGCGGGATAATCGTCCCTGGCCACCAAGAAGAGAAAACATAAATCCCGATTACTGGAGGGGGGCCCCCACAAGGAACAGGTTCGACTGCCTAGACATGGTCGATTGACCAATAAGGGCAACAAATCAGATAGGAAATAATGTAGGCATCTCAGACGAGTCCAGTATAAATGACCACCAGACTCTCAACGCTAGTACTGGGCCATCAAGGAACACATCCAATCCCCCAATAGGGGAAATATCGCTAACACCTCAGCATCCACCACACCAACTAAATGAGACCCCAAAAAGGGAAGGTCCCGTAGCCCAACTGAAACTCAATGGTGGGGTCACACCCACAATTCCGCGGGATACCACACAAAACATAAGGGAGGTAGAACATAGTGTAGAGGGTACGGAGAGGCCAACTAAACAGTCACTGGCATTAGAAGCCAATCAACAAAAATTTAGCCTAAAAATAACTTCCTGGAATATCGCAGGGCTAAACAATAAATCAAGGGCCCAGTCATTTCTATCCTTTATGGGTAAGCAGGACATAATATGTTTACAAGAATGCTGGGACCAGGAGGAGACCCACATTGAGGGCTTTAGCACCTTCTACGTCCCGTCGATACAGGGTGATCGAGGTAGAGGGTCGGGGGGTTTGTGTATCTTTGCCTCTAATTTGTGTAACACAAAACTGACCCCATACATGGCAGGTGGATCTACAGTAGGGGTGGCCAGATCAATGCAATGACTTATGGTCAAAGCAAAGGGGTGGTCCATTTTTGTGATTAACTTATATATCAACGCGCCAAAAGTAGATCCTAAAGCTTTAATAGCTGAGCTTGTTACAATGCTCACAAGAGGTGGGCAAGATGCAGATTGTACTCTAATAGTAGGTGATTATAATTGTCATCTGTGTCCCTACAGTGCCACAAAAAACTGTGGCATTTATAACTTAAGAGGGGACCCAACTACACACTTTGAACACTCTATTATGGGTAACATGTTAAACCAACTACTGCATGATTGGGACTTGGGGTTTGCCAATGAATTATGTGAGCCTTCTGTAGCTTTTCAGACAACCTTCTTTGGTCGAGGGTTAGGCACTGTAATTGACTATATCCTAGTGTCTAATAGGAACCAGGGCTGTCTGGAGGAGTTTAACACGGAAGACCTGGCAATAAGTGATCATTTTCCGATTAGCACCACTATTGCCGTCAAGAAGCCCGAGAGTCCTGTAACAAGCATACCTAGTATTCTTCATGGTCACTCAGTATCATTGGCAAGAAAGAATGGATATGCCATAAAATGGGCAAAAATCGATTCCACAAATTTCCTGAAGGAGTTACTCCAGAAAGAACTGGAACAATTTTCGACCTGCCTAGAATTTAACACTAACCCCCAGCTAATTGTAGAGGCTTATGGAAGAATAACTGCCACAATAAATGATAAGTTAACCAAAAAACTAAAAATAGGGGCAGCAAAGAGACTATACGGCTGGTTTAATTCCGCCTGTTCTAAAGCCCATAAAGACCTATTACAGGCATTAAAGACAGTCCCTAAAGACACCAGTTTGATTAAAGATGCCAGGCGAGCCTATAAACAGACCCTACGCGAGAGACAGGATGAATTGAAAAATCAGGCCTGGGAAGCCCTACTAAAGGCAAGTGCCCTAAGGGATAATATTTCTTTCTGGAAAGAAATTAATGCCCCCTTTTTTTCCACGGACAGCAAGGCTGATTCGATGGAGATAGCCATAACGGAAGATGTCTGGGTTGATTATTTTACCTCCCTATACAAAAAAGATCAAATAACTATGACCCCACAATATGACTTTAGTAATAGCCAGGTGGAACAGGCAGTGATGCAAGAGACCTTCCCTCTAAATATAGTTTTTACCCCCTTAGAGCTCGAGCTAGCAATTTCCCAGAGTGCTAATTTAAAGGCCCCTGGCCCAGATGGAGTTCCCATCGATACATTTAAAGAAAATGTAGACCTTTGGGCTCCTCTATTAGCAAATGTATTAAACGCGTATAGCAAAAGGGGTTTTCCTGATACATGGCACAAAGCCATAGTAATTCCAATATTTAAAAAAGGGGATAGACAGGACCCAAAATGCTACCGCCCTATTTCCTTGCTAGACACCCTGATGAAAGTTGCAGGCAGAGTATTGTTAACCAAACTGCAAACCTGGTCTAAGAGCAAAGGGATATTATCGAAATTACAGTATGGTTTTAAAACTGGTGTAGGCACCGTAGAGCAGGGTTTAAACCTGGCCTTAATAACTAGTAAATATATTGGAAGGGAAAAAGGGAATTTGTTTTTAACATTCGTCGACCTAACCTCGGCTTTTGATTGTCTAGACCGTAGCATGTTATGGAAAACCCTGGTCAAATTGGGGATAGACAAAAATATTCTACTCTTTATTCAGGAACTGTATAGAGACGCTGGCGCCACAGTCAGATATGGAAAAAATGGTGAGCGAACCAGAAAATTCCCTATAGCAAAGGGTGTCCGACAGGGCTGCATCCTTGCACCATTCCTTTTTAATCTATATATTAACGAGATAGCAGACTTTTTAAAAGATTTTGAAGTGGACTACCCTAAAATAAACGGCATCTCAGTACCATTATTACTATATGCTGATGATGCCGTGATTATGGCTCGTACCCAGTTGGGCCTTCAGAAAGCGCTAACAGGATTCTCAACCTTCATGACCAGGAGAGGTTTAAAAATAAACGAGGGAAAAACATTCACAATGTCATGTACAACTAGGAAAATCATACCAGAGTGTAAAACCTTCGTTAATAATACTAAGATTGCTATGACCAAAACCTTTTCCTATCTAGGTATCATATTTAACAACAGGGGTACATGGTCAACAGCAATAACCTCCCGGAATCTGGCCTTCTCTCACACGATAGGTGCCCTCAAACAATTTGCTAAAAGACTGGGCAGGAAACCTGTAGATATACTACTTAAGATTTATGCTGCAAAATGTGTCTCCACTGCTGTATACGGGGCGGGCATCTGGGGACTGGCAGAATGTACACAAATCCAAACAGTGGAAGATGCTTTCCTGAGATACCTATTATCAGTCCCCCGCTCCACGTCTACTACAATCTGTCACAATGAACTGAATAGAGTCCATATCACCGACCTGATAAAAATAGCTCCAGTGATGTTGTGGTTCAAGATCTGGACATGCGATGATACAAGTTTCAACAGGGAAGTAATCCAAGACTGTTTGAATCATCTCGCTTCCAGTAAGCAGCCATGGTTAGCCTATGTGAAAAAGTTTTTGTTTTCCATTGGCAAACCAGATCTTTACCTAAATCCTACATCATGCTCACAAATAGCAAAAAAAGCCCTAAAAGTGGCATGTCTGGATTTACTGGAGGAACGGAGATGGTACTTAGATGGGCATAAGTCTACAATAGTAGCCCATCGTAATATCCTAGATGGTACAGGCCTTCATGCTTATCTAGCCCCAATCTATTCTTGCTATCATAGAATGCTCCTGACTCGAATGAGGACGGAGTCATTCTATAGGTTAATATCATTTCCTGCCCCGAACGATTGGTCTGCTAACTTGGCAAAATGTCCATGTGACGACCTATCTAAGCAGTCAAACCTACATTGCATTTTCTTCTGCAAATTTTATCAATGGGGGAGAAAAAGATACCTGTTACCATTGGTAAAAACATGGAGATTGAGAACCTGTAAAACTGCACTGGTCAGATTGTACATGATGCAAGATGAAATCACCATAGTGACAGCAATAACATTTTTGACCTTCATTGTAAAGTGCAGAGGGACCATGGGTAATGATTAGGACTGTTTGGATAAAACAAAAAATATTGTATTATATTGTACCTTATCACATCAAATAATACGCAACACAGGAGACTGTACGAACTCCATGAGTCCTTAATGAATTTTAGAATTTTGTATGCATTTTAATGATTCTCACTTGTTTTGTATTCATGATATGTATCTTTGTAAGAAGTTTTTAACGAGGAAAGTTATTTAGTCTGCTTATGTTTGTATTTTGTATGCTTTTATGGTTTTTTGTCAAAACACCGAATAAAGCTAATTTTGAATTGAAAATTGATGTCATCTGCCCCAATGCTTTGTGACCTAGTTACGTAGGTGATCGAAGATGTATATCGGGACAATGGGTTAGCCCAGCTTGCCTTACAGGAACTACATTGTGATTGACATTGGTTTAAAACTTACGACTGCTATTAGTCCTTATGTCAAACAGGAATCAAGCTCCTATCAACAAATGCCTCCGTTCTGAACTGGCAGCCGTTATTGAGAGAAGATCCCTCTTGATAGTTAAATCATTCCTTTTAACAATCAGAATGGTTTTTCTAGATGGTCCGTATGGTTAGGCTTCTTATATAACAAAATAGCCCCATTCATTCTTTTAGACTCAACAATTACATTTTAGTACAGGCTGTTTGCCAAAGAACAGGAGCAGAGATGAATGCTCATAATTTCTGCTAGGTGTCTTCTGCTAATTCATCCCAGCAACATTTTTTCTCGACATCTTTATTCTTTAATAACATGTCTGACATCAGAAAAGTTAATCCTTAAAAAATTGTCTTTAAAATATGAAATTAGTATGCAAATTGATTCTCATATAAAGTTGATGACAAATGGAAGTAGGTCACAGCAGTTATCTTGTGAGATCTGTAATCAAATCATTTACACAAAAACTGAGATATTCCATTGTCTCATTTTCTAATTTGCATTTTTCTGGTTTAGATTCTTAACTAATTTCAACATAATCATAAAATGTATTCAAGTGCCTCAAACAGTACAGAAAAATAAACATATTATCCAGATAAATTATAGCTAACTAGTTAAAAAAAATGTGGGTCAAAAACAATTAATTTACTATAGAAGAGTAGCTGGGGCATTACAGAGCCATGTTGGCATGGACCTGTATTGCTGTGATGAAGCAGTATCCTAACTGATATTTTTCACGTTTTGCCTTTCCCAGTATGTTAAGGTATGGCACCAAAGGTGCTAGTGCCACTTATTGCATATTTTCCAATATGCAATAAGTGGCACTAGCACATTTGGTGTTCTATTTCATTTAGTGAATATTTGGCAGCCTATAATTTATCGAAAAATGTCACAAATTGAATGTAATGTAAGGCAGTTCTTAATCCTTGATTTTTTCCATGTATTTACTTGCTTTTCATTGATTCAAAGATACCTTCTTCTTAGTTATAAAAAGTGAAGAGGCATCTACAGTTGAGTGAGAATGATAAATAATGCCATTGTTTAAGTTTTCATGATGGTGATTAATCAGAACATCTTTCCTCAGTGAGGCTAGGTGTGCATGTCACCAACCAAACCCCACCTTAGTCCCAGATTTAGCGCACAATGTTCTTCATGATGCGTCAGCAACGCACATTGTTTCTAGTCTATGAAAATATCAGGAAATGATTTGCGCAAATGGCTGATGATTAGTGATTTATCCAGTGAAGGGACCATTGCAAATTTCACATCTTTGAACAACTTATTTCTGTGGGATTTATGGGTGTATTGTAAACTTTAGTAAGGGAGGTCACAGGACCTTCCAATCCTGGAAGGGTGGGCAGATCCTTTTATATATTAAAGGGTAAGGGAGATGCGTACTCCCTAGGAACTAATCTATAACCGTAAAGGTATCCCTCTACTAGAAGAGACAACTTTCAAGAGTGGGGTTGATACGTGACATGCCCATATACCACCGCAGTAGGAGGCAGGGAAAAGGGGAAATAACCTTTTTTATAAATAATCCTCACCCACTCTAATTCTGGCATGCTTCATCATCGGGTTAACCCTAACCCCTAAAAGTCAGAGTGGGCTCGACAATGTTCCAGGGAGCTCTTTTTATGTTACTATTTGGGGGGCATTACAACTAAATAAAAATTCCTCATCTACTTCCAAGATGTCCATTTATTCGCAGAGTGGCGAGGAAACTTTAAAACAACTTTGGAAGGAAACTGGATTTCGCTGGGGCGCCCCACGTCTCAATCTATTAGCAACCAAGACAAACAAGAAATACCAATACTACCAAGTTGGCATCCCCAGAGAGGATCATGGGGAAATGCCTTTTTGATAGGATGGTCAAAAATATTTTCTTATGCTATTTCTCTTGAGTCCAAAATCCAGAGGATACTCAGGAAAATGAAGCGAGAGCAATGCTGGTTAAACCTCATGTTCCAAATGGCCTGGCAATTCTGGTACACAGAGCTTCTTCTCCTCTCGGAGCAACCTCACATTCCTCTGACATTCATTCCATTGTTACTTTCCACGAACAGGGGCCAGGTACTTCATCCCAATCCGACTTCTCTACATTTTTTAGCCAGGCTCCTGACTTCCATGAGCCCAAAACCTTAGATATCCCCAGAGAATGCAGAGAAGCCGTTGCTAAAGCTTGAGTGGATTCCACTAACAATTCATACCAACTAAAGTGGAAACTTTTCTGTGTATGGTGTCTAGAAAAAGAGTTGCATCTGTTCTTCTCTCCACCAGAACAGATCTTGCCATATCTTCTACAACTAGCCAAGTATGAACTTGCACATTCGTCAATAAGAGTACACTTAGTAGCAATATCTTGCTTTAGGAGATCTGGAAAATCACCCTCTCTCTGGTCACCAAGAATCATTAAGCAGTTCCTCAAGGGACTCTTTAGAACTTTTCCTCCTGTGAGGGGACCCCCTTCTTCTTGGCATCTCAATGTGGCATTAACCCAGTTAATGAAAGCCCCGTTTAAGCCAGTCCGCACAGCAGATTTGAAATATCTTTCATGGAAGAGGGCGTTACTATTAGCATTAACCTCAGCTAGAAGAGTTAGTGAGCTGCAAGCATTCACCATAAATCAACCATTCATGCAATTCCAAAGGACAGAGGTATTTTAAGGACTAACCCCAAATTAATTCCAAAAATACCTTCAGATGTCCCCCTTAATGAACCAATTGTTTTAAAGCCATTTTTCCAAACCCACAGACCGCTGCAGAAAGGTCTCTACACACCTTAAATGTTAAAGGATGTATTAAGTTTTTATTTGTACAGAACAAGACAGTTCTGTAAATCTGATCTGTTATTTATTGCCTATGGCAATTTACGTAAAGGGCTACCGGTTTCTAACACTTCTATTGCAAGATAGATTGCAACAGCCATTCAATACTGCCTTAACACAGCAGAACGATCCTTAACTGCCAGAGTTAAGGCTCATTCGACAAGAGCTATTTCTACATCCACGGTTCCCAGAACCGACTGTATTCAACAAATCTGCAGAGCAGTGACATGGTCCAGCAGGCATACCTTTACCCAGCATTACTGTCTGGACTTTGCAGATAAAGCTGATGCAGTTTCTTTTTTCACACCAACTACTTTTATTATTATTATTATTATTATTATTATTATTATTATTATTATTATTATAATTGTTATCATTGTATGCTTACACCTGCTCATGTTTACTGCTAACTATTCTGATTTAATCATGTGAATCTATGAAAGATCCAAACTCTGGAGAAGAACAAAGTTACTTACCTGTAACTGTAGTTCTGATGGATACATCTGCCAGTGAATTCCTCACCTTGTGAATATCCCCCTCGTCAGCAATGTTCGGAAAATTCTTTTGCAGCACGCCGGCGAGGACGACGTCATAGGAGCACGACATCGCGCGCAACTCCGACTGACGTCACTGACTCCTTATTAGGCCTACGTCGGCGTGATGTCATCAGTTCCCTTTTTTCCGCGTCGTCAACGCTAACGGTTTCGGGAATCTTCTGTTGCGATTCGTTGTAACTTTGTTACTATTGGATTTCTACTGTATCTTTTTTGGTGTTGCTGTCTTTTCAAAGGAAAAGACAGGTTTTAAGCCCTGTGATGCATGCAGGAAAATGATGTCCATCACGGATCCACATAGTGTCTGCATCTGGTGCCTGAGTTCGGATCACGACATCCAGAGTTGTCGATCCTGTCTAAAGATGAACGCGAAAGCTCTTCGAGAACGTGAGGCCAAACTGCTTGTTGCAAAATTGAAAGGTAGGGAGGCCAGGAAGTGTTTGAGGTCGAAGTCGAGGTGCTCGAAGTCAAGATCAAAATCGAGGTCGAGGTCTCGTTCGAGGTTGGCTTCGAAGTCGACGTCGGGGCATGTTTAAAGGTCTTCGAAGAAGAAACATAAGAAGAGGAGACATAGTACCAGGCATCATTCAGGGAAGGATTCTGACTCAAAAGCTGAGTCATCTGAAAGAAAGCATTGAAAGGGCATGGTGACTCCCTCATCGGGTCGGGATCCTGAAGGTGAGGTCTTGCCTTTTGAATCTCCGGCACATTCACCGGCTTCGGAGTTGAATCCGTCTCCAGTTCCATCACAGTCTTCGGTGCGTGAGGAGGAAGAGGTTCCTGATCCTTAGGGCTCGACGACTCCGGTTGGCCAACCCGAGGACAAAGAGGACTAAGAAGTGTCGACTCCCGTGCATCCTCCTCAGGAGCAGCCGGTGGGTTCGTATCCTCCCTTTCCAGGTCCTGGACAGGACCCCTCGCATTTTTTAAACGCCATGTATGGTGTTTATGCGAGAGACATGTACACCTCGGGAGTGCCGCCTGGTCCCATGGGTCCATTGGCTTGTAATTTGGGTGTGCCTCAAGCCTATGCTCCGGCGCCTTTCCTTCCTTTTATGCCGATGCCGACTCCTCCTTGGCATATCTCGGCGCCGCCGAAGTCATCGACGCTGTATGCGGCTTCACCGACATCGGATAGACCTTGAGATCCGCCTCGAAGCTCGACGCCGGCCCCGGCTCCGCGTTCGACGCCGGCTCCGGAGCCTTCAAGGTCGATACTAGATCCGACGAAGTCGATTCGAACGGAGAGGTCGAGGCGTGAAGCCCAGCACCTTTTGGAGGAGCAGAGTTATAGGGAAGCCGAATACAAGGAAGGTGAGCTTCTTGATCCTGAGGATTATTTTGATGACTTGCGAGAGGCAAGTGGGGTAGAGCTGTTCCCTGAGTGGGATTTGGCCTCAGTCTCAGGTGCTCCTTCTAAAGATGTTGCGCCTTATCACGTTGTGATTAAGAAGGCAGTAGACTTGTTGAATTTGACTTTTACTACAGCTGAATACAAGTCAAATATACTGACTGAAGTACTTCATTCACCATCATCAGTGGTTAAACCCATTCTTCCCTTTACTGACGCCCTAACGGATCCAATACTAGAAGTTTGGAGTAGGCCTCTAATGGCTCCTGCAGTGTCTAAGGCGGTGGCTAGGCGTTACACAGTGGCTCCTGGTGACCCTGACTTTTTGTCATCTCATCCCTTACCGGAGAGTTTGGTGGTGCAAGCTGCATGCTCTAAGAGATCTGTAGGCTCTTTTCCTCAAGTGCCTGGAGACAAGGAATCAAAGAAGCTGGACCAGACTGCAAAAAAAGCATTTTCATCTGGCAGTATGGCCTTAAAGTCAACAAATGCCACTTGTTTGCTAGGACGATATATCCATACTTTGATCTATTCAGTGAACCAGTTGTCATCTAAGCTTCCTGAAGAGGACTGAAAAAATTTCAACGAGGTGATGTCTGACACGCAAGCTGCTGCTCGGCAGGTCATTCAAAGTGGTATGGACACGGCTGACTCGATAGCAAGAGTAATGGATTCTTCGATTGCCACTAGAAGAGCGGCTTGGCTAAAGACCTCGGAGTTCTCAGCTGATGTTCAGGCTGCATCAATGGATTTCCCCTTTGATGGCTCAGGCCTTTTTGGGAAGAAAGCTGATGCTGCATTAGAACGGTTTAAGGACAGCAGGGCAACAGCAAAATCTTTGGGTTTGCAATCCAGAGGCTCTGTGACCAAAAGATATAGGGGATTTGGAAGATCTTCTTTTCGATCCTATAGGCAGACACAGCAGCAGCAGTAAAATCATTTGTATAGGTCCTACAGAGGCAGACAAAGAGCTTGTCCCGTGGACGTCAGGCCTCCTCCTCCTCCTCTTCCTCTTCTGCTACCCACCCCCCTCCCACAACAGCAAAGCAGCCCTAGATCCAGCATTCCGGATCATGGGGGTCCTGTAGGGGGTCGGCTTACCTATTTTCTACAGGATTGGGAATCGGTTACATCAGATCTTTGGGTTCTCAATCACGTGAAGAATGGGTATGCTCTTCCCTTTCGGGAATTGCCCCCAAATTACCCCCTTGCCAAGGTTTTTTGCTTGGAGGACCACCTGTTGCTTCTGTAGGAGGAAGTCCTGGCACTGTTGAGAAAAGGTGCGATAGAGGTGGTTCCGGAGCAGGAAAGGGGTCAGGGATGCTACTCCCGGTATTTCCTGATCCCCAAGAAGGATGGCAGACTTCGTCCAATCCTGATTCTCAGGATCTTGAACCTTTACCTGAAGCAGGAGAAGTTCAAGATGCTCACCCTTGCGCAGGTTCTTTAAGTGCTGCTGGAAGAAGACTGAATGGTGTCAATCGACTTCCAAGATGCTTATTTCACATCCCAATCCTGAAGTCGCACAGGAAGTATCTCCGTTTTACGGTGGGATCGCAGCATTACCAGTTTGTGGTCCTTCCGTTTGGTCTTACTACTGCGCCTCGAGTCTTCACCAAGGTGATGGGTCTGGTGGCAGCACATCTCAGAAGATCAGGGATTCCAGTATTCCCTTATCTGGACGATTGGCTGATCAAGGCGGAATCTCCAGAGAAAGTACTCCATCATCTGCAAGTAACAACTCAGTTGTTGTACAGGTTGGGTTTTTCGGTGAATGTACCCAAATCTCACCTGGTGCCCTCCCAGCGCAACCTGTTCATTGGTGCAGTACTGGATACAACTGTATGTCAGGCATTCCCTCCTCCACAACGGATTTCCGACATACAGGATATGATTCCTTTATTTCACAATGGAGCGGTCTTTCAGTCTTGAAGGTCCTTTGTCTGCTCGGTCTGATGGCTTCCTGCATTCTACTGGTCAACCATGCACGCTGGCATATGAGGGCACTCCAGTGGTGCCTCCGCAGGCAGTGGTATCAACACAACAGAGATCTCAGGGAGTCAGTGAGGATCTACAGAGAAGCTGCAGTGGATCTGTCTTGGTGGAGCGTGGAGGGCAATCTGTCTCGAGGAAAGCCCTTCCATCTTCCTCCGTCGGTTGCCACAGTAATAACGGATGCATCCACTCTAGGGTCGGGTGCTTATCTGGAGGATCTGGAGATCAAGGGTCTTTGGTCTCCAGAGGAAAGGTTACTTGTTACTTCACATCAACCTTCTGGAATTGCGGGTCATACGTCTGGCGCTCACGGCCTTCCTTCCCTTCGCGATGTGGTATGTCAACAAGCAGGGAGGAGTAGGGTCGCAGTGTCTCTGCAGAGAGGCTCTGCGTCTCTGGTCCTGGGTTCAGGACCATTAGATCTGTCTGATGGCAAATCATCTGGCCGGAGTTCTGAACGTGCGTGCAGACAGTCTCAGTCTGCAGTTCTCGGCCGACCACGAGTGGAGGCTTCATCGAGAGGTAGTTCGTCACGTCTTTCGGACGTGGGGAACTCCTCGAGTGGACATGTTCGCCATTCACGAGAATGCTCACTGCCCGTCATTCTGCAGCCTCCAGTTTCAGATGAAGGGAGCCTTGGGGGACGGGTTTCAGTTGAGTTGGGGCTCACAACTCCTTTACGCGTTTCCTCCCATACCCTTGATTCCTCGGGTTCTGAGGAAGATTCGCCAAGACCGGGTCCCAAGTCATATTGATGGCCCCGGATTGGCCAAGAAGTGTGTGGTATACAGATCTTCGCCACCTCTCCTCGTGCCCGCCGCTCCATCTCCCTTTCGGGGCAGACCTCCTCTCCCAGATTGAGGGGCAGGTTCTACAACCCCACCTACAGACCTTACACCTTCATGCCTTGAGATTGAATGGGGCAACCTGAATTCCTTTTCTCTCCCATATGATGTGGTGGATGTCATTCTATCGGCCAGACGTGACTCCACCAAGTCAATCTATTCTTACAGATCGTCTAAATTTGTGACTTGGCGCGGGGAGAAGTCCATTGACCCTTTGAGGGCTCGTTTATCTGATATACTTCAATTTGCTCTTTTCCTTTCTCAGCAAGGGTATGCTGTAGCTACAGTTAAAGGTTATCTTTCGGCTTTGCCGGCCTTTCTCTGCCTGCCGGATCAGCCGCCTTTATTTAAATCTCCTGTTGTTCTAAGGTTTTTAAAGGGTCTTTTGAATAAATTTCCTCCTACTCCCTTTATTGTGCCTCAATGGGACTTGAATCTTGTGCTTACATTTCTGATGGTTCTCCTTTCGAACCTTTACACAAGTGTCCCATGAGACTTTTATCTTTTAAAACGGTCTTCCTGGTTGCAATTACCTCGGCAAGGAGGGTAAGTGAGCTTCAAGCTCTTAGTTCAAAGCCCCGTTCTTGACCATTCATGCTGAACGAATGGTTATCAGGACCAGGGCTGCTTTTCTACCTAAGGTGGTAACTCCTTTCCATCTAGGACAGTCCATTACCCTACCTACCTTCTATCCTCCCCCTCACCCTTCCAAGGAGGAGGAGCGTCTTCACCGTCTGGACCCCAAGAGGGCGGTGAACTTTTATCTTGATAGGACAAGGGACTATTAAGTAGATGACCAGCTCTTTGTTTGATTTGCTGACTGCAGAAAAGGAAGAGCAGTGCACAAGCGCACTCTGTCAAGATGGATTATACTATGCATCAAGATCTGCTACGCCCTTGCTGGTAAGGAACCTCCAGAGGGTATAAGAGCTCACTCCACTAGAGCAAAGTCTTCTACATCTGCTTTGTCTAGGGGTGTACCTGTAGAGGATATTTGTAGAGGGGCAACTTGGGCTTTCCTCCACACTTTCGCAAAGCATTACTGCTTAGATACCGAAGTGAGGAGGGAGGGCCACTTCACGCGTTCTGTCCTCTAGGATTTTCTGGTATAAAAGAGTGGACACCCTCCTCCGGGAGTGGGGACTGCTGTGGAACTCTATTCACAAGGTGAGGAATCCTCTGGCAGATGTATCCATCAGAAGAACAAGTTACTTACCTTCGGTATCGCTTTTTCTGGTGGATACAATATCTGCCTGTGGGTTCCTCACATGCCTACCCATCTCTCCGTTGTCCACTTTTCTATACCTAAGATTATGTATACCTAAGATTATGGTGATGTTAAATATATATATATATATATATATATATATATATATATATATATATATATATATATATATATTTGTTTTATATATCGTGTTTTCATGCTTTATCCTTACACTGTATGTGTTATCTTGAATATTTTGTACTATGTACATTGTATATGTATATATCCATTGTCATTGGTCCGTCCGGTTGCCTCGAAGGCACGGAAAAAAGGGCGCAACTGATGTCATCTCGCCGACTTAGGCCTAATAAGGAGTCAGTCGGAGTTGCGCGTGATGTCGTGCTTCTATGACGTCGTCCACGCCGGCGTGCTGCAAAATAATTTTTCGAACGTTGCTGACGCAACGAGTTCCCACTTCTGCTCTAAAATCTGAGGGACTCAGCCTCTTTTGGGAAGGTTCTAGAGTGTGCTGTCACCCAATTGGTTATAAATTAATTGTGGTCCTTTTTTAAAAGGCTGTTCAATTCAGGTCCTAGTTTCATTATAGCCTATGTTGTTAAACTTACTGCTTTATTAAAGTACTGGTGGGCTCCCACTTCAACGACGGGGGATAATTCAAGTGAATTAATGACAGATTTAAATACTGGAGAACTACAGTTACAAGTAAGTAACTTATTTTCATATCCCTGAGACTTCAAAACAGAAGGCAAGCCAGAAAGCCCTAGGAGTCACTTAAGTTCTTGAAGATGTAGAGATGCGGGTCCAGTCCTTTTCACTCCTGAGCAAGGAGGGCGGTGAGTCCAGCAGGGTTACATTCCTTTCAATAGAATAGCAGTCCTTCTTCCTGGAAGAATGTCCAAAGGCCCAGAAGTGTACTAAGTTGGTGGTGTCAGGGGTCTAGTACTTATACCCAGTCTTTCCTTTGAAGTGGGGGATACTTCAAAGAGAGTTCTTTGAAGTGCACAAAGTTCCTGCCCTTCGTTCCCTGGCTCCAGACTGACTACAGGGCAGTATGCAGCTCTTTGTGTGGGAACAGGCACATCCAATTTCGGTGCAAGTGTTAGCTCCTCCCTCCCATCCTGCCCATGATGACCCATCAGGATTTTAATTCCCCATCAGGACGTGAATGGCCTATCAGGCACACCTAAACTCCCTTTGTGTGTGGTTGTGGAAATGCACAAAGCCCAGCTGTCACCTACCCCAGACATGTATTCAGAGACAGGCAGAGCCATAGAGTAGTTAAAGTAAGAAAATTGCAACTTTCTAAAAGTGGCATTTTCAGACTTGAAACTTAAAATTCAACTTTACCATAAGTTGTGTTTTTTATTTTTTTATTTTTGGTAAACCTTTATTGTATGTAAAGCAGATACAATCATGGGCAAGCAAATCAATAAAGCCATACGCATGCAACATTGCGTCTTCCAATTGCCCTATTGCAGCTCAGGAGAATGACCGTACCAGAACGATACCAGGATGGATGAGGTTTCTTTTTTAAAGTTTCTAGAGATTACAGGATCAATGCCAAGCGATCATTTCAGGACCTACAGCTGGCCATCAAAATGTACAAAAGCAACCAGCCTAGCAATTAAAGTGGGAGTGAAGGGCGAAATAAACAATACAAAGTAGCCATCAATACAATCACTACACGTGATAAACCATTGCCCCACCCCACAAAAACTGAGTACGCTACAGGAACCCTGTGGAACGATAAGGCAGAAAAAGGGTAATGAAAAAGGGCCATAGAACCAAGGAGGAAACAAGAAAATAGAAAGAACCCAACCCCGCACGCCTGCAGAAGGCCATGGCCTACCCCCCCAGCAGTGTGCCCGTCGCCCTAAATAGGAGACCCGAAATATAGTTAGACAAAAGAGAAAGAAAGTGGAGGAGGAGAGAAAATTATTATACTGGCCCCCAGCCACCCACCCGTCCAAACCCCAGACCTTCAAACCGGCACCCGTGCGACCATCATTTCAATCAACAGAAGGCATGTCAGACATAGTCACCAGGAAAGCAAACTCCAGCAATCCAGGACACGACCTCAACCCTGTCGCGTGTGATCTGATGCACCAACGGAGTCCAACCACAATCGACCCATTCCCACACGAATATTGCGAGGGAGCGAGGCCTCAAATCTAGTCCAGACTGCAGTCCACACACAATGAGGCGACATATCCGAATACAAACACAGTCATCATCATGGCAGTCCAACGATCTCAACACCGCTCCGGAGCGTGTCTTCCAGGTCGCATGCACAGTATCCGGGAGGAAGAAGGGAAACAAAATGTCCGACAGCATCTGAGGCATTTCTAGGGTCTTCGGGAGCATAGCGTAGAGCGACACCGCCGCCTCTGGATCCAGTGTTAGTCCCACCAAACAGTCCGAACATCTGGAAGCCTGCGGACCAGTTACCACACAAGCCGGGACCTCCGGTGCTGCAATGTTCACAGGGGCAGCCATCGCGCTCCTCCCGGGTACAGAACCAGGCAGGTCGTCGTGAGCCTGCAGACCGGCTGGCATCGTAAGTCTCGAGGTAGACACCATGGCATCCAATTTAGCCCCCAATGCTTGGGCGCATTGTTCCAGGGTGGAGTGCAGGGCACTAAGAGCCGCTAGAAGGTCATAACACGTTAATCCAACTCCATGTGCCATCGCTTTGTCCCGGTTCCGACGTCATTGCAGACCGCAAGATGTAAATGGATGTATCTGAAAGAGACACGTTAGTGATAGATTCCTTACCTTCGAATATCCCCAGGCGTCAGACTGGATCCGGAAAGTTTTGCGTAGCAGTACCCTTGCGCGTCGGTAGGCGTCGTCTGCGGCTCCGCGTCCGTCGTCGGCGTCGTGGGCGCCGTGATGACGTCGTCGGAGTACTTAGACGCCTCCTCCGCGTGCTGACGTCAGTTCTTCTTTTTTCCGCGCCAGCCAGCGCAGATCTGGAAAAAGCAGTTCCCTAGTCATTTTTTGACTAACTTTTTGGATCTTTTTGATCTATTTCGAAGTCTTCACGACTCCGACGGTGCCGTTAGGGATGCCCGGCTTCAAGCACTGCGACGAGTGCGAACGCCTCATGTCGATTACGGATCCGCACCGCCTGTGCCTGACGTGTTTGGGCGTCGACCATGACGACGAGGCCTGCTCCGACTGTCGTGCCCTCTCGAGGAAGGCCAGGCGGGAGCGGTCCCGCAGGCGCCTCGAGATCCGCCAGTCGGCCCCGCGCCGTGTGAGGTCCCGGTCCCACGGGAGGTCGAGGGACAGGTCGCGGGGGCGGAGCCGTCACAGCTCCGGGAGTCGGCGCCACTCCTCCGGGTCCAAGTCGTCAGGTAAGAAGCATAAGAAGTCGAAGAGGCATCATCGCTCTTCCGACTCCCCCCGACGCTCGCGCGATGCGGCCGGGGGTTCGGGTGACACCGCCCACGCGGCTCCTCTGGAGTCGCGGGCGCCGCGTTCGGCTCCATACCCCCCGGTCCCTGGGCTGAACGCGATGCCGGAGGAGATAGAGCGCTTCCTCATGGCCATGAGGTCCCTTTCTTCTCCGACGGGTTCCACGGCGCCTTCGGGCCCAGCGAACCCATCTAGGGGCCCTAGTGGGTCGGGGGCTGCGACCCCGACGCCGTCGGGTGCTTCGGCCTCGATGCCGCCGGCGTCTTCGGCGCCGGCGCCGCAGGGCCCCACGATCCCGACGCCGCCGCTGCCCTCGGGCTCGGCTGCAGGGTTCAGCGGTCCCGGCGTCGTCAGTGCCTTCGGGCCCGACGCCACGGGGTGCCGTTCGGCCCTCGTCGGGCGCTGGAACGTCCCCGGTGGACCTTACGACCCCCCGGGGTCGGTCCGTGTGGTGTCCCCTCCGTCCCCAATGCTTCCTCTCTATGGGTTCCGGCGTCGGGACGGGGCCTATTGGCGCCGATCTCGACGCCGGTCGGGGAATTCCATCCCTATGACCCATCCTCATTCACTTACGACCCTGAGTCTCAGGAGATGGGGGAAGAGGAGGATTGGGAGGGGTCTGAGGACCCTCTGACATGGACTGGACAGGAGACCTTGGGGAGGCCAGTGGCCTGGACACCTCTCCAGACCCTGGATTCGTCTCTCCTCCTTCCGTGGCTTCGGAGGAGGGCGCGACATATAGTGTGGTGTTGATGAGGGCTGCTAAGGCGTTGGGCCTTGAGCTCCCCGTCGCGGCCGTGAAGACTAACCTCCTCACTGAGGTCCTTAAGCCGCAGTCATGCTCCATGGAGCCTATGCTGCCGTTTAATGAGGCCTTGTCGGACGTTCTTTTGGGCACTTGGTCCAGGCCCGCTACAGGTTCGCCTGTAGATAGGAACGTGGCCAGACGCCACCGCCCGGCTCCGGGCGACCCTTGTTTCCTGTCCACCCACCCCACCCCCGAGAGTCTGGTTATCCAGGCCTCTAACTCCCAGACCGCCTTCCCGTCGGCTCCCCCTGACCGGGAATCCAAGAGGTACGAGGCCTTTGGCAAAAAGGTATTCTCGTCCCTTAGCTTAGGACTGCGGTCTTCCAACACCGCATGCCTCTTGGGCCGTTACACCCATTCTATATGGGAAACGGTGGCGGAAGTGCTGCCAGAGTGTCCGTTGGAGGTACGGGCCAAACTCGGCCAAGCCCTAGTGGAGGGCCGGGACGCAGCGAAGTACTCGATCAGGTGCGGACTGGATACAACTGACTCGCTGGGCAGAGCGATGGCTACAACCGTGGCGATTCGACGCCACGCCTGGCTCAGATCCGCCAACTTCTCGGCTGATGTCCAGAATACCCTCATGGACATGCCGTTCGATGGCCGTCGCCTCTTTGGCGACAAGGCAGACCACGCGCTTGAGCGCTTTAAGGACTCCAGGGCTACGGCCAAGTCCTTGGGCCTCTCGGCCCCGCGCCAGCAAGTGGGTGCCTTTCGCTCCTTTCGTGGCCAAGGAAGGGGCGTCCCCACGCCTGCCGCCAGCCACTCGCCGCAAACTATCGTCCAGCGCGGCAGCGGCCGTGGAAACTGCCGTGGAGGCGGTCGGGGAGGCAAGCGGAGCCAGTCCACACCTGCCCCCGCAGCATCCGCCTCTAAACCCTCCTAGTCCGTGCTTTTCGGCCCATGTGACGCCAGTGGGGGGCAGGGTTCGCCATCACCACTCTCACTGGCGCACAGTCACTTCGGACAGGTGGGTGCTGCAGATCGTCCGAAGGGGCTACTCCCTCCCCTTCGAGACGACCCCTCAAGCCATGCCACGGCAACACCACCGCGTATCGGGGGATCATTTGCGGCTCCTGCAGGAGGAAGTTTCGGCCCTCTTGGCCAAAGGGGCCATCGAGCGCGTTCCTGGGCCAGAAGTAGGTCGTGGTTGCTACTCCCACTACTTCCTGGTACCCAAGAAGGGCAAAGGGGGCCTACGCCCTATCTTGGCACATTGGGATTTTCCATCAATGTGCCGAAGTCACACCTGTGCCCCTCTCAGAAGCTCCTTTTCATCGGAGCGGTTCTCGACTCGGCGCAGTTTCGGGTTTACCCGCCCGAACAGCGAGTCCGGGATATTCAGGCCCTGATTCCGATCTTCAGGCCGTTATCCCGGGTTTCGGTCAGGCTGACGCTGCGGCTTCTGGGGCTGATGGCCTCCTGCATCCTTCTGGTGCATCACGCACGGTGGCGGATGCGGGCTCTGCAGTGGGACCTGAAGTTTCAGTGGGCCCAGCACCGGGGCAACCTTTCTGACCATGTCCTGATCTCGGAGGGCACTGCGAGACAGCTGCAGTGGTGGCTCACGGACCGCGATTGGGTCAATGGCAGATCCCTCTCCCTTCCCCAACCGGAGCACGTAGTTGTGACGGACGCGTCCCTCCAGGGCTGGGGTGGCCACTTGGGAGAGGCGGAGATCAGAGGACTCTGGTCTCCGGCGGAGTCCCGGCTCCATATCAATCTGTTGGAGCTGCGGGCGATTCGTCTGGCACTGAAAGCATTCCTCCCGTCTGTCCGAGGGAGTGCAGTGCAGGTGTTCACGGACAACACCACCGCCATGTGGTACTGCAACAAACAGGGCGGGTGGGGTCGTGGACCCTATGCCAGGAGGCTCTGCGCCTCTGGCAATGGCTGGAACATCAGGGCGTGACTCTGGTGGTTCAACACCTGGCAGGTTCTCTGAACGCCAGGGCGGACGAACTCAGCCGTCGGTGCTCGATGGATCACGAATGGCGTCTGAACTCGGAGGTGGCGCAAGGCCTCTTTCTGCGATGGGGAGAGCCTTGGTTAGATCTATTCGCCACCGAAGAGAACCCGCAATGTCATCGGTTCTGCGCGTTGGAATTTCCAAGGCGGCACTCGTTCGGAGACGCCTTTCGTCGCGAGTGGAGTTGCAGTCTTTTGTACTCCTTTCCACCTATACCTCTTCTGCCCAGAGTGCTGAAGAAGACCAAGCGCGACCGGGCACAAGTCATCCTTGTGGCTCCGGACTGGGCACAAAGGTACTGGTATCCCGAGCTACTCAGTATGTCAGTTGATCCCCCGGTTCGTCTGTCTCTTCAGGAGGACCTTCTGTCGCAGCAGCAGGGGACGGTCCTCCACCCGAACCTGTCCAGTCTCCACCTCCATGCATGGAGATTGAGCGGCGACAGTTGAGGCCATTTGACTTGCCTCCTGAATTTTGCAGGAACATCATTCTGGCAGCCAGGCGTCCCTCCACAAAGACGGTATACGCCTGCAGGTGGAACAGATTTGTGGCATGGTGCACAGCAAAGGCTGTGGATCCTCTCAATGCCCCTCTCTCTGAGATTCTTCTCTTCCTTCTTTCTCTTGCCCAGCAGGGCTCTGCTCTGGGCACTATCAAGGGCTATCTTTCGGCTCTTTCAGCCTTTCTGAGGCAGCCTGACCAACCTTCTTTGTTCAAGTCCCCTATAGTAAACAGATTTCTGGAAGGCATCACTCATACCTTTCCTCCTGTTCCTTTTGTGATGCCTCAGTGGGACTTGAACCAAAGTTCTAACATTTCTGATGTGCGCTCCCTTTGAGCCACTTCATAACTGTCCACTTCGCCTTCTTTCTTTGAAGACTGCCTTCCTGGTAGCCATCACCTCTGCCAGGAGAGTGAGTGAGCTCCAGGCCCTCTCTTGTAAGCCTCCTTTCCTATCAGTCCATCCGGACAAGGTTGTTTTGAGGACTAGGCCCTCCTTCTTGCCTAAGGTGGTCACGGCCTTCCACATGGGGCAGTCCATCACATTGCCCACCTTCTTTCCGCCTCCGCACCCCTCGAGAGAGGAGGAGAGGCTCCACCGTCTGGACCCAAAACGTGCGCTCTCGTTCTATCTGGATCGCACACGCCAGTTCCGGGTGGATGATCAACTCTTTGTTGGGTACGCGGGCGCTAAGAAAGGGAAAGAGGTGCACAATAGGACCATTTCTCGATGGATTATCATGTGCATCTAGGCGTGTTACTCCTTGGCTAAGAAGGAACCACCTGTTGGGCTGCGGGCTCATTCCACTCGAGCCATGGCCACTACAACTGCCTTGGGCCGAGGTGTGCCCTTGCAGGACATTTGCCAGGCTGCTACGTGGGCTTCGTTGCACACGTTTGCGAGGCACTACTGTCTGGACAGTCCAGTCCGGTGGGATGGCTACTTCGGCCGTTCTGTTCTCCAGGACTTTCTGGTGTGATTATTGGTTCGCAGACCCACCACCACGGGGATGGTATTGCTGGGGTATCTATTCTAAGGTAAGGAATCTATCACTAACGTGTCTCTTTCAGATGCACAAGTTACTACTTGTGTAACGATATATCTGTAAGAGACATTAGTTAGTGATAGATTCCTTACCGACCCACCCATCCTCCCCGTTCTGCGAACCGATATCTAGGGTTAAGGTCATCCCCTTTCAGGGCCCTAGTTTTTTGGCACCAGTGTCGGTTTTTGTCATGGCTCTGCGCTTCTGGCGCGGAAAAGCTGTGGCTAAGAACTGACGTCAGCACGCGGAGGCGGCGTCTAAGTACTCCGACGACGTCATCACGGCGCCCACGACGCCGACGACGGACGCGGAGCCGCAGACGACGCCTACCGACGCGCAAGGGTACTGCTACGCAAAACTTTCCGGATCCAGTCTGACGCCTGGGGATATTCTAAGGTAAGGAATCTATCACTAACTAATGTCTCTTACAGATATATCGTTACACAAGTAGTAACTTGTGCTTCTTCGGGCGTGTGGCCGGGAGAGCTGTCGGGGTCACGCGACCTGTGACCGGGCGTCCTCACCGACGCAGGAGCGTAAAATAAGACCAGGATCTATTGCAGGATATCCGATCGGAAGGAGAAGGGCCACGAAGCCGAGGTCTTAGGCGGCCATCACAGTCGCTGTCTTGGCTCCTCCTCTCCATAAGTTGTGTTTTTAAATTGTGAGTCCAGAGACTTCAAACTGGAAATATCCATCGTTCCCCAATTAGAAATTACACTTATAGAATGTAATCCTAATGTTAACCTGTGGGAGAGCTAGGCCGTGCAGTAGTGAAAAACAAATGTAAGAGTTTCTCACTACTAGGAAATGTAAAACTTAGAATTACATGCCCAACCTTTAAAATACACTGCACCCTGCCCATTGGACTGTCCAGGGCCTACCTTAGTGGTAATTTATATGTATTAAAAAGAAAGGTTTGGGCCTGGCAAGAGGGTTAACTTGCCAAAGTTGACCTGGTGGTTTAAACTGCACACATAACTCTACAATGGCAGGCCTGAGACATGTTTAAAGGGCTACTGAAGTGTGTGGCACAATCAGCGCTGCAGACCCATAAGTAGCATTTAATTTACAGGTTCTGGGCACATGCAGTGCACTTTAATAGGGATTTATATGTAAATTAAATATGCAAATTGTGGATAAGCCAAATGTTACTATGGGCCTGGTTACGAATTTGGCAGTCCATGGACCGCCAGACTTGTGGGGGCACAGCGGTGGCAGTCTTCCGACCGCCCATTTACAACTAGGGCGGTCAGACCGCCATTGCACTTCCGCAACCACAGTGGCGCGTTGTTCTTGAGGCCGCAATATGCTTGGCGGGACTGCAGTGCAGAGGAAACAAAGGGGGTCCTACAGTGCCCCCTGTTGCCTCTGGGCCCTGGGGTGCATGCAGGGGGCACATGTTGGGCCCCCGTGTGCTTGCACCCTAGTAAGAGTTAGTCATGTACTGCATCAGTTCCTGCATCATTTCCTTTAGCATTCCTATTGCAGTGTCTATTTTAATAGGCATGGACATGGGAACACCAAAGAACCGCCCTCCCGGTCTGAAAAAGTTATAATTTAGTGCCCGGTGAACACACAGGTTTGGTGGTGCAGCGGCAGGGCCGAACCACTTCTGCACCGCTAAACTCGTACGCATGCCCTATGTTTTAGGTAACAAGCACATGAACTCTAGCCTACAGTGGTAAAGTGCCCAGAGTCCTAAAGCTAGCAAAAATTGGGTTAGCAAAACAGGAGGTCAGCATGCAAAAAGTCTGAGGGAACCACGCCAAGGATGCGATGTATAACAATGAACCATAGTGGCTTATTTTGAATCTTCACTGGACAAAAAACTGCATTGTACCAAAGATACCTATGTATTTTTGTTTGTCTCAATGGGTGTTCGGACAAAATATTGAATAATATTGTGTCAACAATATTTTGTCGTCTTTAATATAATTGACAAAAATGTTGTTTTAGATGTTGTATTTAATAATGATGTGTTTATTAGCGATGTGGTTAATATCATTGTTTGTAATAAATTTTTTTAGTGATAATGTGTAATATTTTGTATTATTATTTTTTCATTTATAGTAATTGTTTATATATATATATTTTATAATGAATGTATTGTGAGATGTAATATTTTAATTTTTTTTTATTTAGGATTTTTTTTTTAGGAGCCAGATGTTTGGTTTATAGGGAATGAGGTTGGGGAGTTTAGGGGCGTGGCTTAGGCGCAGATGTAGTAGGAAGCGGGACTCCGGAGCTCCTCCGTGCCCGCCTCTCTTTGGCAAGTATCCTGACCCCCGGCTCGGACCCCAGACCCCCATGCACACGTGAGATGGTCTAGGGAGAACAGGGGATGAACTTGGTGCCCTGGGAAGCCCTGCGACTGCCCAAAAAGATCTTGTAACGTGGAGCGTAGCTGCCGGAGTGGCGGGCGCCCAAAATGGCGGCTGCTGTCCCTGCCTGCGCTGCCTGACGGCGCGGAACTAACGGCGGCCGGGAGAGCAGAAGGAATCGCCCACACTCCGGTGGAGGTCCCCCAACGCTGAGGGAAGTAAGGGGGCACCGTCTGGCATTGCGAAATTGGAGCGCACTGAGGGCGACGAAGCGTCGAGCTGCCTGACCCCAAGGCGGCGCCGGCCGCGTAACTGAGGCTGCCCTGTCTTTGCCGGCTGCGGAGACCCCGACTCATTCCTGCAGGGTGGGCCTGCCCTGCCGCGGAGGGGGGGACCCCGGTGCCCCCGGCCTGGGAGTGCGACACCCGAATTCCCTACTGACCGGCGGAGAGCTGAATGAGGCGGTGGAACGTACGGAGGCTGCAGAACCTGCCGTGTGATTAGGAGATGCTCCCGGGCTGACTGGGAAGCGGGAACACTACCTGGCCAGGGGCGGGGAACCATTGGGCACCCGCGTACTAGAAGCTGACTGGGGGTTAGCGCTTGGAGGCGCCGGAAAACCTGCGATTCCCCGGGGGGGGGGGGACTCGCCCTACGTCTGGAGCGGAGACCCGGGCGCCCCCTCTCCCTGAAGGAACGACGCCCGCCCTCTGAGTTTGCTGATCAGTCAAAGTTTATTTATTTATGATTTGGAATTCCAAGGAATTCCACATAAAATACAAAATAAAAAACAGCTTATACACATCATGTTAGTTAAAAATCATTCTCATAGAGTTACACTTATTAATACAAAGAAGTTAATATCAAAAACGCCATTACAAAAAGAACGAAGAATTTTTTACCCACAATTTTCCTTACTTATATAGCAATTATTACTAATCTATAGTGTCACGATAAGGGACATGATATAGCATTAACCTTGATTTTAACAGAACAAGTACACTTATCAACAGAAAACACGATTTCAAGAGTCCCAGAATGTCAATATTTGATTTGTTTTGGAGGAGACCATTAAAAAGAGAGATCCATGAATAATTTCCAACAGTACTTACTAAAGTGCAAGCGCATCAAAAGAAAAGTAAGAGTGTTTAAAATACATCATAAAAAACATCAACAGAATCAAACATCATTATTACAGGTACAATAGAAGTAGTGTGGGCATGATTAGGATATTACTCTTACGGGTCTTTTAAAGTGTCTATAGTGCTTCGAAATAAGTCACCTTAAAAATTAATTAGATAAACACAAACATTCCTTAAAGATCCCGAGCTTCTCACGACCCATACCATTTTCAATAGACATTTAAAAATTCTTTAAAAAAACAAAATATTTTATAACACATTAATTCAGATGGGGGAAACATGAGGAAATTGCGAGCCTGTACTGCCGTAGAGATATTATACTGAAGAAAACCAAGCCTTAAGTATTTACGACGGACAAAATGGAGTGCCGGACATATAATTAAAACATGATTAAGATCTTGTACACCACCATTACATAGATTGCAAAATCTTTCAGTTTTGGGGATACCTTCCCAGGCTTCTGTCACAATCCTTAGAGGAAGAATGTTCAGTCTCAATAAAAGGATCACTCGACGTGCTCCATGATACACATTCCAAAGAACGTATGGCTGAGGTTTTTTAACGATAGAGCTCCCTGAGATGCAATCAAGTTTTCCATTCATATTACATGATTGCTGATCTCTTTTACATGAGATCATGTATATAGATTTTTTAATAACAATCTTTAAGGATAATTTATCTAAACTGAGTACGTTTTCCATGTCAAGTTCAAAAATATTTAACGATTTTAAAAAGTTCCTAAAAATTACACTTTTCTTTAGCAAATTTTCAAACATGTCCTTGTGCAATGCAGCCCTTAGTAAATTCTCCTGGCCATTCACCAAAGCATTACACCACCGCAAGCAAGCTGCCATCGAGAGCACATATGTTGAAAGAAGACCGAATTCAAGTCTAAGTGCTGCAATGGGCGCAGAAGAATTTAAGTTACATATTTGGCGTCAAATTTTACCTTCGACCTTCTCAAATAAACCCCACTCCCTTTCCTCAATAGTTTGTATCGCATAATTTAATGTGGGCGGAATCTTTATTTTATATACCGCAATGGTATGAGAGAAATTTCTTTTTCCACATTGCAGATAAAGTCGATTAATACCAGCTGCTTGCGAAATGGCTTTACTTTTACAGTGGGCCAAATGTCTTTTAGAAGAGCACCTATTTGTAAAGATTTTTCCTAAGTACTGATAACATTTTACAATTTCCATTCTCTCGTCTCCTATAAACCATTTCAAATTTGGTCTCACCTTTCATCCACTATAACTAAAAATCATCACTTTGCTCTTTGAAATGTTTATTTTTAAAAAGTTTTCTTTAGTGTACCTAATCAGTTCCGTCAATCGCCTCTGAAGTCCAATTGGAGTTAGATCCATTATTAAAGCATCGTCCGCGTATAGCAGGCTGCTTAACTTTAGATCACCCAGTTGGGGAGAGTCCCCCTTACATTCCCCTAACCGGCTCGGTAAATCATTTATATAAAGTGAAAAAAGCAACGGGGCTAATAGGCACCCTTGCTTTAAGCCATTGTTAGTGGGAATTTTCTTTGATAGTCCCTGAGACCCTCCTAACAAGACTTGAGTCCAAGAGGCTGAGTGCAATGCTATTATTACACGCAACAGGTTCCCCGGTATACCCAGAGCAAGCAGTTTCCTCCACAGCGTCCCACGGTCCACCCTATCGAACGCTGTGGAGAAATCAATGAAAGCAGTATACAAAGGGGACCTACGACTCATCAGATATTTATCAATAAGAGTTTGTAAAACAGATATATTATCCAGCGTTCCACTATTCTTTCTAAACCCCGATTGCTCAAGAGGGATTAAATTATTTTCAGAGGCCCACTCTTGCAGATGGATTAAAATACTTTTTGCAAATAATTTTCCTGTTGCGTCTAGCAAAGAGATTTGCCTGAAGCTAGATGGAGAATTTTTTGGGCCCTTTTTGTAGAGTGGGACTATTACACTTCCCTTCCATGAGTAGGGGATGGTCCTGAGGCTATAACAATGAGCGAACAATGGATACAGTAATTTTGCCCAATCGGCACTATCATTCTTTATGATGGCCACAGGAACATCATCTGGACCCATTGCCCCTGAATACCTTGCCCCCTTAATAAATCCCTCAATTTCCTTTATTGATGGAGCTACAACATCAGCTACCGTTTGTGGGATATTACACGGACCAACATCTTCTTCAGACCCTATATTTGCACCATACAATAAGGAGATGTAGGTAGACCATTCTTCCTCCGGAATTAACATGGGTTGAGATTTTTCTATACTGTCACAATATTTAGCAATTAACGCCCAATATTTCCTAGTATCCCCTGAGAGCGCCACTTCCCGGAGTTTTACCCATTTTTCATCTTCTGCCGCCCTTCGGACTGCTATTAATTTCCTTTCCATACCTGTTTTAACCTATATATCTCCCGTTGTCTCAATGCCGCTGGAGTTTTAAATTGAGCTCTTATTAACTCATTTATTTTCTTATTTAATTTTTTACTATCACTTGACAGGATTTTTGGAGGGCCGCCTCCATCACCATGCTGCTTTTTACCCAATGCTTTTATGGCACTTGTTTGCTGATCACCTAGTGCCCCGCCTGGTGAGGGGAGCAGTGGTGCGGGGGTGCCGGGCGCCTACAGCGAAGCAGGGGTAACGACCGGCGGTGCTTTAACTCCCTGGGGGCCTCAGGAGAAGCATGCAAGCCTTGCCACATGACAGAATGGTGAGAGGCGGCAGAAAGAAGGGCTTTGAAGCTCTGAAACTGGATGACCTGGGGCATCCCATGGAGGAAGACGTGCCGGCACCTGGCCCGGGGAGCTCGTCCCGTCCACGAAATCCGTCCTTGGGTGATATTATGCAAGCGATAGTAGCGTCGCGGGAAGCCCTTGAAAAGCGGATGGACACCTTCGGATCAGACCTGTCCCTCCTGAAGGACGACCACAGGAAGCTGAAGGAGCGAGTCACGACCTCGGAGACAACCTTGAAGGACCTACCTGGGGAAGTGGCTACTCTGAGAGCATCGTTGGCCGAGGTGGCGCAGAAAGTTCGGGTGCTGGAACTCAGGGCCGAGGACAGTGAAGGGCGATCCAGGCGCAACAACCTCCGCCTAATGGGTGTCCCGGAAAAAGCGGAAGGCCAGGATGCGGTCACCTACTTGGAGAGCTGGCTGAGGGCTGCGGTGGCTCCGAAGGGGCTTTCCCCATTTTTCGCCCTGGAACGCGCCCACAGAGTCCCGGCGCGCCCGCCCAAACCAAGAGCCCCGCAGCGACCGATTGTGATGCGCCTCCTGCACTTCCGAGATCGCGACCACATTCTCCAGAGGGCCAGGGACCTGCCGGACTTACGAATTGACAACAGCAAGGTCATGGTTTTCCCGGACTTCACCAGAGACGTACAAAGGCAACGGGCCTCTTTCATGGCGGTCAAGCGGAAACTGAGGTCGTTGCAGCTGCCCTATGCCATGTTGTTCTCGGCCTGGCTGAGGGTCGTCGCTGGAGAGCACACACACTTCTTTCTCACGCCACAGGAGGGTTGGAGCTGGCTTGATACTAGGGGAGAGTCCGGCGCGGAGCACCCCCGACGTCCTCGCCTGGGAGACGCTCTGCTGAAACGACACCGACGCGGAGGTCTGGCTCCCCGTCGAAATGGCAACAGGAACGAGCTAAGGCGGTGCATTGGAACAATCGAAGAATAGTGCACTCAGTCCCAGCTCCAGTAGAGTGCACGATCTTTCGGAGGCGGACCTAATGGTGGTGAGTCCGCAAACAGCGGATGGAATCCTTGGCTGACATGGACTGGTGTACTCTGGACACGTATGTAAGGTACTGGGCTGTGAGTTGAGACTGCCTCCGGACGCTGAGAGGTGAGATGTAGATGCCTCCTGGGACCTGTCTCCGTGCTGTGGGGGGTGGGGGGGGGAGCTGTGGGGGTCCTCTTGTTGGTTTCGAGGGAGAGGGGTGGGGGCGGGGAGCTTCGGACCTGCTTGGGTCGACGTACTGGCCGTCCTAGCCCGCTTTTGTTGAGATACACTTAATTTGCTAGTGTTTGGATGGGGATTCAACGTTGGTTGTCTGTCCTGGGGAGTGGGAGTTGGGGGGGTTTGTTTGGTCGGTTGGGGGGGGGCTGGGGGTGGGACCTGGGCGTGCCGGGGGGGGGTCGCTGAGAGAGTGGATGAAGCTCGATGGGATCTGCAATGGGACCCGACTTAGGCTACAAATGTCTCACGTGGAATGTAAGAGGGATGCACACTATGCATAGGCGTCACAAGATCCACTCCTATCTAGTTAGACGAGGCATTCACTTCACCTTCCTCCAGGAAACACACATATTAGCTAAGGAGGGCAAGGCGCTGCAACGAAGATGGCGAGGGCAGGTCTACCACACTGGTTATTCTGCATATGCTAGGGGGGTGGCCATTTGGATAAGGGCGGGGGTGCCGTTCCAATGCACTCAGCAACTAACTGACCCAGAAGGGAGGTATGTCGTGGTGCGAGGCAAACTGGATGGGAGGGACCTGACACTGGGTTGTCTGTATGCCCCGAATGTAGTACAACCTGCCTTTTTCTCCTTACTGTCCAACAGCTGCCCCGTTTTTAGTGGAACCCTTGCTCCTTGGAGGGGACTTTGTTAGCGTGACTGACACTGCACTGGACAGATCGCACCCCCCTCTGCCGAATGCACCGGCTAGCAAACTGGCGCTTGCGCGTTCTGCCTGGCAATGCCAATGGGATCTGGTCGACTCGTGGAGGGCTAACCATCCGTCGGATAGGGACTACTCATTTTTTTCCGCCATTCATGACCTACACGTCCGCATTGATGCCTTCCTGTGCTCCCAAGACGTACACTCAGAGGTGTGCCACAGTGAGTATCTCACGCACACGGTCTCCGATCAAAACCCGCTACTTGTGCACCTACGCTGGTCGCAGCGGCGACCGCAAATCCCTGCCTGGAAGCTGCGCCCAGAGGCGCTGGAAGATCAGCTCTTCCGTTCCACAATAGCCTCGAACATCGAGGCGTACTTTCAGGTCAACGCGGGTTCAGCCGCGATTGAATGGGACGCCTTTAAATCGGTAGTGCAGGGACAATGCATTGCGACGGCGTCGGGGGTTCGGAAGACCTTGCTGGAAGACATTACACGGGAGGACGAGAAACAAACTACGGGTGCTGGAGAGAGCGAGGCCTGAGCGGCCGGACACTCATGAGGCCCTACTTGAGGCGCGGGAACTGGTGGCGGCGACGGTGGACCGTCTCCGGTGCTTTGACTACAAAGCCTATCTCACACGCGCGCACTCGGAGCGTAATAAATCGGGAGCTCTGTTGGCCTGGCGGGCCAACCCGGCACGTTGGAGCTCGGTCACCATTGAACTCAGAGATCACTCGGGAGTGGCGCGATTTGACCAGCTGGGGATTAATAAAATATTCTACGACTACTATACGGAGCTTTACCGTAGCCGCGTCCTACCGTCAGTGGACGAATTCCAGGGATTCCTGGAGGGACTAGATTTGCCGGAGCTGGTGGAGGAAGACGCGAAGCTGCTCGGGAGCAAAATTGAGGAGAGGGAGGTGAGAGTCGCCATTAAGAGTATGGCGAGGAACAAGACACCGGGCTCTGATGGGCCCCCTACGGAGTTCTATCTCACCTACGTCGACCTCCTGGCGCCCCGACTGACATGGCTCTACAATGATGCGAGACGGCTGGGCAGCCTTCCGATGACCACTGGCGAAGCGCTTATCGTCCCATTATTAAAACCGGGCAGGCAACCATGGGACAGGGCAGCTTCTTCCAGGGGATCCTCATCAATAGTCATAAGCACTGAATATTCCCGCCCATGTGCGGGACCCCGGGACGGGGTCCCGCACATGGGCGGGAATATTCAGTGCTTATGACTTTGATGAGGATACCCCTGGAAGAGAACTAGGATTACAGGTAAGTAACTTATCCGCCATTCATGACCTACACGTCCGCATTGATGCCTTCCTGTGCTCCCAAGACGTACACTCAGAGGTGTGCCACAGTGAGTATCTCACGCACACGGTCTCCGATCAAAACCCGCTACTTGTGCACCTACGCTGGTCGCAGCGGCGACCGCAAATCCCTGCCTGGAAGCTGCGCCCAGAGGCGCTGGAAGATCAGCTCTTCCGTTCCACAATAGCCTCGAACATCGAGGCGTACTTTCAGGTCAACGCGGGTTCAGCCGCGATTGAATGGGACGCCTTTAAATCGGTAGTGCAGGGACAATGCATTGCGACGGCGTCGGGGGTTCGGAAGACCTTGCTGGAAGACATTACACGGGAGGACGAGAAACAAACTACGGGTGCTGGAGAGAGCGAGGCCTGAGCGGCCGGACACTCATGAGGCCCTACTTGAGGCGCGGGAACTGGTGGCGGCGACGGTGGACCGTCTCCGGTGCTTTGACTACAAAGCCTATCTCACACGCGCGCACTCGGAGCGTAATAAATCGGGAGCTCTGTTGGCCTGGCGGGCCAACCCGGCACGTCGGAGCTCGGTCACCATTGAACTCAGAGATCACTCGGGAGTGGCGCGATTTGACCAGCTGGGGATTAATAAAATATTCTACGACTACTATACGGAGCTTTACCGTAGCCGCGTCCTACCGTCAGTGGACGAATTCCAGGGATTCCTGGAGGGACTAGATTTGCCGGAGCTGGTGGAGGAAGACGCGAAGCTGCTCGGGAGCAAAATTGAGGAGAGGGAGGTGAGAGTCGCCATTAAGAGTATGGCGAGGAACAAGACACCGGGCTCTGATGGGCCCCCTACGGAGTCTCGTCTCACCTACGTCGACCTCCTGGCGCCCCGACTGACATGGCTCTACAATGAGGCGAGACGGCTGGGCAGCCTTCCGATGACCACTGGCGAAGCGCTTATCGTCCCATTATTAAAACCGGGCAAGCAACCATGGGACAGGGCAGCTTCTTCCAGGGGATCCTCATCAATAGTCATAAGCACTGAATATTCCCGCCCATGTGCGGGACCCCGGGACGGGGTCCCGCACATGGGCGGGAATATTCAGTGCTTATGACTTTGATGAGGATACCCCTGGAAGAGAACTAGGATTACAGGTAAGTAACTTATCCGCGTTGCGCTTGCTCCCCCATATGTCCGCGTTGATCCACGTGGACCAATCCGGCTTTATCCCGACCCGCAACACAGCGCTTAATATACGACGGCTCCTGCATGTCTTGGAGGCTGACACCTATGACGGAGATGAGGCGGTGGTGTTCGCAGTTGACATGGAGAAGGCCTTTGACAGCCTGGAATGGCCTTACCTTTTCCATGTCATGCGCACAATGGGGCTAGGTGAGGGCTTTGTAGATTGGACGACACTGCTATACCGGAACGCAACGGCGAGGGTCTGAACGGGAGGGGTCATCTCTGAGATGTGTGCGGTGGGTAGAGGTGCCCTCTCTCCCCCCTGTTGTTTGCCATAGCGGTCGAACCCCTTGCGGCGCGGGCCCGGCTGGGACGGGCGTATCGGGGGTTGGATGTCTACGGGCAAGTACATCACATTGCACTATATGCTGATGACCTGCTGATGTTCTTGGCGGACTCGGCTGCCTCTCGGAGGGGGGCTAAATCCCTCCTACAGTCACTAAGCAGGGTGTCCGGCCTCCGGGTGAACTGGGCGAAGTCCTACCTGTTTCCGGCCCGCTCACGTAGAATGTGTCCGCAGTCCACGGATGGGGTGACGTGGGAAGAGAGGAGTCTACGATACCTAGGCCCCTCGATCTTCCATGATAAGGCAGACATCCTCGAGGGTAATATCGGGTTGGCAATCAGGCTCACTAAGGCGAACTTCGACTTCTGGGGTACGCTCCCATTATCACTAATGGGAAGGATGGCGCTCCTTAAGATGGTGACCTTGCCGCGACTGATCTATTTTTTCAGGACACTCCCGATCTGGATCCCGGTGAGCTACTTCCGGCGACTGAAGTCGATGGTGATTGGCTTTCTATGGGGAGCGGGCAGGCGCAGGGTGGCACACAATACACTTCTCCGTCCTAGAGCGGAAGGAGGACTAGCGGTGCCAGATTACGAGCTCTACTACCTGGCGGCCCAGCTGCAATGGCTGACACAGTGGGTCGCGAGAGCCAGGGGAGGGGAGGGCGGTCAGGGGAGCCGGTGGGACCGGTTCAGGTGTTATCCCGGATTGTTCTGGGACTCCTGATGGGAGATTTCCACCTCACGTAGGAATTTGCGATGGCCCGGACGTGTTGGAATATATATCTCCGGAGGGGTCGTATTGCAGTCCCGTACGCACCTGAGATCCCTCTCAGGCTGTGCGGAGCGCTCCTGCATGGGGGCTCGTGGCACCGACTGGAACGCTGGGAACTGCAGGGGCTGACGTCCATGGGAGACCTGCATGAGAATGGAGTGCTGCTGCCTTTTGACATCTTGCGGGACCGCTTTGAATTGGCGGGCGGGGACTTCCTCCTCCATGCGGCACTGACGACGGCGATCCGCAAGCATTGGAAAGCGGGCATGACGGAACCGACACTGTCTCTGAGCTGCCAATACATAGCGAGGATGGCGGGGACGGTCAAGGCCGTTACGTGCCTATATAGGCGCATGGTTTCGGAGGCTGTCCCCACTGCTGTCCCTGAAGGCGAAATGGGAGGCTGACCTGATGACGGAGATCCCTGAGGAGACGTGGTCTACCATAGTGACACGGGCCCGGAACGGGACGCGCAACGCAAGGTTTCAGCTGGTGCACTTCTATGTCCTGCATAGGGCCTATCTGACCCCTGCCAAACTGCATAACTATTTCCCGACTCATCCGGCGGCCTGACCGTGATGCCCGGCGGACTTGGCTGATTTCCAGCATATGTTCTGGTCCTGTCCAGAGTTAAGTTCCTTTTGGCAGTAGGTAGTAGATAGCCTAAGGGAGGTTACAGAGAGGGACTTGCAATTCACCATGGCGCACTGCATCCTACATTGGTTCCCACACACATCAAAGAACAAAATTACTAGCAAGTTTCTGGACCTGGGGCTACTTTTAGCCAAACGTGCCATAACATCCCAATGGAAGGCGAGTAGGGGCCCAACTGTAGAGAGATGGAAGGCTGAGCTTAAAAAATGGGCCCGGTGTGAGGGGGAGCTCCGTTTGCAGGCTGCGCTTCGAGCAGGCACCAACACAGCTCTGGAGGGGGCCAGAGCGTGGGAGAAATTGGTCTTAGACCTCACACTTTTTGACCTGGATGATGATGATACCCCTGAGCATAGCCCTGCTCCGGCGGTGCAGCCGCCTGGGGAGACAGTGGCCTAGCCTCCCTCCCTTGTTTCCCTAATTCCTACGTGTTGACTGGCAGTTTCTGTTGATTACTCCGGATGGTCTGTTTCGGGTCTGGATTAGCCGTGATTGTTGCAAACTCGCACTGGTGGTACTCTGGCACACCTGGGGGGGTGGGGGGCAGGGAGAGGGCCGGGGGGGGGTAGGACTAAGAGAAGGGGGTTGGGAGAGATGGGCGGGTGGGGGGTTGTTGGTCGGGGGTGGAGGGGTGGGATTAGCTGATTTTTTAAGGACTTTCAGAATTGGGGGGATGAGAGGACCGAAAAGCAGCCCTACTATCTTCCGGACACCTGGTTGTTACTGAGCCATACTGTCTTCTCCAGCTCATGACTGTCTCTATTATTACACCGCTCGACCTCCGGGTTGTGAGCTAATAGGCTGTGTGGCACATGCAAAGGAGAATCGTATTTATAACGAACATCGGTTGGAATGGTATATATGATTTGCTTGTACAACATGATTTGCTGCAATAAAAAGATATTTACAAAAAAAATGAGGTTGGGGAGTTTAAAAATAATAAATATTAGTATTTATTTTTGGATGTGCATTTATTACATTTAAATTAAAAAAGGTTTTTGAAGTGGATGTAGAATTCATATTGGATAAGATTGTGTATTTGTTTTGGAAATAATTAGTCATTTTGTTTCAACTTTATTTATAAAAAACAATTAAAATAAAAAAAATCAAATTGATAAATTAATGTTCTTGCTAAAAACATGTAAAAAAAATGTATTATGAAATAAATTGTGTTATGTGATATTTGATTAAACGTTATATCAATACTTTCTAAAAAAGTTAATTTATTATTTTTAAAGAAGTTGAATTTTTTTACATTTTAATAAAATTGTTTTTGAATGTTGTAAAAATTGAAAAAAGCTACTTAGAAAAGTTAATATAGTACATTTAAAAAAATGTATTTGGGTAGAAAATAATTATGCAAACAATTTAATACATTTGCAAATAGGAAAAATAGTGAAAATAATATTATAACATTGCTTTTATAAACGTAAATTACATAATTTAAAAAAAGAATTTTTAAAAGTATTTTTAATTATATTATTCATAATTATATAATTTTAATTATATTTCAAATATTTAATTGTACTGGGTTAAATATGTTCATATATACATATTTTATTCAATTTTGTGTTAAATATATTTAATACGTTATATGGATAATACACATTTAAAATTGAGGTTTAATTTAATTTGGAATAAATATGTTTTTTAAAGATTTTTACACAGATGTTTGTTGATATTGTTGTGGTTATACAGCCCCCCAAAAACCAATTCCCACAGCAGTTTCATCTCGCTGAGACCGAGTCGATACGGTTGTCCGAATCGTGCATCGTACTCGCTTGTTCAGATGCTGGCTCCATTGCGCGGCACGATTCGGCTGCGAACGACTCGGCCTGACAGGTTCGTGTTCAGAAATGATTTGGTAGACTCAGACAAGTTCTTCGCATCGTACTTGGTTGTTTGAACCGGGGGATGGTTCGGTCGGAAGCATAGGCTTCGAATCACATTTGCTCGTTCCAGAATCCGTCTGGAGGCCTTCCTAGCGAGATCTTACGCAGGACCTTAGTATCCAAAACATTCTTTGAAGTAAGTTGTAATGCAGTGGGAATAGAGAATTTGAAATATATTTAGTGCTATAGATATGTGTTCACTTTGTAGTGAAGTGGGACTAGTATGTGTTATGTTTGTAGTATTAAATAATTTGTAAAAGTTGTTATTTTATTGGTATGGTAAAGTGTTGAGTTAGCAAGTCATTATTATTTTAACATTAATAAGTATTAGAAGAACAAAATACACATATAATATTCAATAATTTTATTTTGAAGAAAAAAACTGTTATTGCAACTTTTTCATATTCTTTATATGTATTTATAAGAAAGAAAAATTGTCAGTATTTAATTTAATTTATAACACATTTTTCAATAGCTGTTAAGTGCAGAACAAATGTTTCTGAATACATTTTTCAGTAATATACATTTTTATACTTTTTAAACATTGTACATTTTTAAATCATTTTTACAAACTTATTTTGAATACATTTTCATACTGGTATTTAACATAAATACTTTTACTTTATAATAAATAATTTTATATAGGTGATAATGGGGCTGATTACGATGTTGTTGGGTCCGACACTGACAACACGTTGTATGGGTGTAGCATGCAGCACAGGAATAAAGATGAGCAGCCCAGAAGAGTTGCAGCAAGATATAGCTCTGCTCACAGAGTGGTTAATGTGAGATACTATACCTCCTTTTCAGCAGAATCAAGGGCAACTTTTTAGTATCAGGGCTTTTTCCCATGGCCTGCACTGCAGAGAGAACTGGCAATTCAGGAATCTAAGCTACCAACTTACTCCAGCAGGCCGTTTCAGCTGAGATTCCCCTGTGCTATTAACAGGACTGGAGTTGACTTTTCCATGAGCAGGACTCAACAGGCACAGACGTTCTTCCTTTGCTATCCACCAGGTACAGCCACCAGGTACAGCAGGTGCAGTCCACGTTCGTGCAGCCTCTCTTTTTTTGAAGCATGGCAGTCCTTTGGTCCTCTTCTCCAATCCAATGATATCTAGGTGCCTGGGACTTCCTTTTTGTGCCCAGTAATGCCCTCCAGGGAGGTCACAGTCACTAGCCAATGGGCTACCTTGTTCACTCCCTCCTGACGTCTACTTCCTCTGAAGTGGGGGACCTAGCTATCTCCGAAGGTTCCATTTTGCCCACTCTCAAGATGCAAAACCCCTCTCTCTGCAAAGAGCTAGCCCTAGCCCAACCCTGAGATGAGGTTACCAAGGGGGATACATGTCCCTGAAAAACTGGTTTGACAACTGGCTTCCCCTCTTTTTCCTGAGTTCCAGCCTGTCTAACTAAACAATATTTGTCACCCGAGTGGGATGGGTATGCTCAGACGTGAGTCCCATGCTCTCCACACCACTGGAGTCAAGCTATCCTGGCTGAAGACGGCTGATTGCCAGAAACCGGTCCTAGGATGCTTGATTCCGGTCCAGGAAAGACATGGCTTGGCAGTTCGGGCTGGACTGTTCCCATAAGGACAGGGTCAAGGCTGATTTGCATATGGCTATGTCTGAACTGGGGTGGTGTGGAGTGCAAAAAAACGATGGATTTAGGCCCAGATCTCTGTAATGGGGTGAATGTATGACATTGTTCTGCATTCTGTCCATCAACTGTTGTTTTGCAATTAACTAAACAATAGAACAGCCCTTTTACTAAGTGTTTGCTATTTGCAGTTCAAAAGTGACTTCCCCTTTGAAGTTCGCCTTTTGGGCCAACACCTGTGTGGCTTTCTTTTAATTTATGACTGTGGATTTTTGAGCTATGCTCTGGATTGTCACTTTCCAACCAGGTCAAAGCCCAGGCCCCCTCTAAAAATGGTATGATGTGATGGGGCTGAGTGGTGGTGGTTAGTATTGATGCCCTCCCTTACAGCTCTGAAGGCTGGGTTTGTTTAGTGGATCACTGTTTTTGCCATGGAGTAGTGGACTCGCCTTGCCTTGGACACTCCTTGGGCTACTAGTTTCAGATACAGGACACACATAAGAGAAATTGGATTCACCAGGATACCTGGTATAGCAGCTGTGGAAGTGGTGGTGAAAACGTTCCTTTCCAGTCCTAGGTGATAGCAAGATGACGGGCGCAAGAATAAAGCTGTACACTTCAGAATGGTGTTGCTGGTGTGAGTGGGATGTTGACTCCCCAGAGAGTAAGCTCTACGAGGCCACTGTGGAATGGAGCAGAACCCTCCACAGTGGCTGGTGAACTTTAATGAACTGGCAAAACCATTTTTTCCAGGCATTTGTGCGTGATGATAGGCTTCAGTGAGCAAGCAAAGAGAGGAAAGGAGCCCTGAGACAGCAATATAACCTATGGGTCCAAAAGAGGGCCCAGCCCCACAGAATGACATCAAAGCAATTTGCAAGTTCAAGATGGCTGGAAGATGCCATAAAGTTGAGAACACTATTTTTGTTTCAATTGAGAAATAAAGAAATAGCTGAAGGAAGACGCCGTATGGGAGTCTTCTAGTAGAGATCTGGCTAAGAGACAGAAAGAGATGATGGGGCCCTGGATATCATTATTGAGAAACTTCACAAAATGGACAAATCAGTGGCAGCTATGGAAGCACAACTTGATAAAACGCAGCCCAGGGTTGCTGGTGGGAAGGTCGCTATGAAAGTAGTAACCCGGAGTGAGGAAATGGGGCGTATTATATAGTGTGGTTGTATGACCTCACCGTGTAATACTCTACCAACCCCCTAGGACCAGTCAGATTTGTTTGTTAAACCCTTAGCTCAACCCTGGGTAGCTCAGCAGTCAGGTGTACAAAAAGAAATAAGAGTGGAGCCTTTAAACAGCACCAACTCAATTGAAGACAAAATACATAGGACACTCAAGCAATCCAACAAAAATTTATAAAAATAGTTTAGATTTTTATATCATTTTTGACAGCAAAATGAGAAAGATTCATCAGAGGATTGTGGAGGTGCAAAATGTATAAAGTATAGTAAAGCAACACTTTTTACTTTACCACAAGCAAACATTAGCAAATTCAACTTTCAAGGATGCTTAAGATGCTGTGCATCAATGGTGGTCTCCCTGGGGACTACTCCTCTGTCCCTTGGCTTAGTGAGGCGATCCTGGCCCCTGTGGTTTATGTCCCTCGAGTCCTCTTGCGCTTGACGGAAGTCCATTTGCCACTGGGTTGCCAGTCACCCGGTATAGCAGTTTCAGCATTTTTCTGCTTTTGGCTGTAATTTCCCTTCTTGGTGACCTAGCTGCACTCCGACAACACTCTTGGGTGCAGCAGAATCAAGGGCAACTTTTTAGTATCAGGGCTTTTTCCCATGGCCTGCACTGCAGAGAGAACTGGCAATTCAGGAATCTAAGCTACCAACTTACTCCAGCAGGCCGTTTCAGCTGAGATTCCCCTGTGCTATTAACAGGACTGGAGTTGACTTTTCCATGAGCAGGACTCAACAGGCACAGACGTTCTTCCTTTGCTTTCCACCAGGTACAGCCACCAGGTACAGCAGGTGCAGTCCACGTTCGTGCAGCCTCTCTTCTTTTGAAGCATGGCAGTCCTTTGGTCCTCTTCTCCAATCCAATGATATCTAGGTGCCTGGGACTTCCTTTTTGTGCCCAGTAATGCCCTCCAGGGAGGTCACAGTCACTAGCCAATGGGCTACCTTGTTCCCTCCCTCCTGACGTCTACTTCCTCTGAAGTGGGGGACCTAGCTATCTCCGAAGGTTCCATTTTGCCCACTCTCAAGATGCAAAACCCCTCTCTCTGCAAAGAGCTAGCCCTAGCCCAACCCTGAGATGAGGTTACCAAGGGGGATACATGTCCCTGAAAAACTGGTTTGACAACTGGCTTCCCCTCTTTTTCCTGAGTTCCAGCCTGTCTAACTAAACAAGATTTGTCACCCCGAGTGGGATGGGTATGCTCAGACGTAAGTCCCATGCTCTCCACACCACTGGAGTCAAGCTATCCTGGCTGAAGACGGCTGATTGCTAGAAACCGGTCCTAGGATGCTTGATTCCGGTCCAGGAAAGACATGGCTTGGCAGTTCGGGCTGGACTGTTCCCATAAGGACAGGGTCAAGGCTGATTCGCATATGGCTATGTCTGAACTGGGGTGGTGTGGAGTGCAAAAAAAACGATGGATTTAGGCCCAGATCTCTGTAATGGGGTGAATGTATGACATTGTTCTGCATTCTGTCCATCAACTGTTGTTTTGCAATTAACTAAACAATAGAACAGTCCTTTTACCAAGTGTTTGCTATTTGCAGTTCAAAAGTGACATCCCCTTTGAAGTTCGCCTTTTGGGCCAACACCTGTGTGGCTTCCTGCCAGGGAGGGGTAACATCCCTCCCCATGCAGACTTTCATTGTGTCCATTTCCCCAGGAGGGCAGAAAGCTATCTCAGGGTCAGATCCCATGTGCAACCATGAACAGTGACACAAGACTTTGGTGAAGAAAGTGTTGCTGTATTTTGCACGGCAGGGCTCTATTGTGAACACTGTCTGATCCAGAATTGTGTTGGGTTCTGGCTTATTTTCACTGAAATGATATAAGCTTGAATTTTATTTGTTTTATAGTGCACCCATATAAGTTGCAATAAGGAATCCTTATTTAGGCTCTCATTATGATGTTGTGCATGTGCCCGGCACCATTTTGGTCGGCAGTTCTGCATTACCAATTAGGATGTAAACTTCCATTCTACAATGGGAGATTGTGCAGCGGGTCAAAACCGTACGCAGCACAAGCTCCCATTGTAAAATGAAAGTATTTGCACATCCCTGCACCTTGTGGCAGCCACTTTACGGTGGACCATAGGTCGGCAGTTCCGCATACCAAATTAGGACCGCACATGGTGCAGTCGTAAACTTCTATTTTACAATGGGAGATTGTGTGGCAGGCCAAAACCGCACACAGCACAAGCTCCCAATGTAAAATGGGAGTTTTTGCACATCTC
The DNA here is from genome assembly GCF_964263255.1 of Lissotriton vulgaris. Taxonomy (NCBI): domain Eukaryota; kingdom Metazoa; phylum Chordata; class Amphibia; order Caudata; family Salamandridae; genus Lissotriton; species Lissotriton vulgaris. Next base: position 133,240,505 of record NC_141699.1, on the reverse strand, counting down.
TGCACCGTGTGGCAGGCACCTTGCGGTGGACCATAGGTCGGCAGTTCCAAATACCAAATTACGATGTGACTGCAAAACTCAACAGGCACAGACGTTCTTCCTTTGCTAGCCTCCAGGTACAGCCATCAGGTACAGCAGGTGAAGTTCATGTTCGTGCAGCTTCTCTTCTTTTGAAGCAGGACAGTCCTTTGGTCCTCTTCTCCAATCCAATGATATCTGGGTGCCTGAGACTCCCTTTTTGTGCCCAGTAATGCCCTCCAGGGAGGTCACAGTCACTAGCCAATGGGCTACCTTGTTCCCTCCCTCCTGACGACGGACACCAAATTACTATGTGACTGCACATTGTTCCATCGTAAACTTCAATTTTACAATGGGAGCTTGTGTGGTGGGCCGAAACTGCATGCAGCACAAGCTCCCATTGTAAAATGGTAGTTTTTGCACATCCCTGCACAATGTGGCAGGCACTGTAAGGTGTGAAGGGGGCACCATAGGTGCACCCCAGGGCCTCAACCGTAGGGCCAGGGCAGAAGGGGGGCCTGGCTGTCTTTAAGGGATTATGAGCAGCTTCTGACTGTATGACAGGCTCCTTCAACCCGTTCAGTTTTCCCCGCCAGTTTACACTCCAACCGCTGTGATAATAATTCAGTGGTCTGAATGTAAACCTACCATATCGGTTGGTAAGCCTCCGACCATGGGTCGGAGGCATACCCGACATCATAATGAGGCCCTCAGTGTTATATCCACAGACTTCATGCCCAATCTGATCTATTGCATGCTATTTATTTAGTATGTATTTATTTCTCCACTTTTTTATAGAACAAACATTTACCTGGGTAACAGAGCTCTTTGCAGTGAAATATGACTACAAGAGAAAATGTAAGTAAAGACACATACAAAATATTTAGTAATAGGACCATATTTACAAATATACACTAAACATGAAAATTATGATTTAGGTCTAGATGTAAGTGGCTAAATACTGGTCGGTAACTATGAAATCCGTTAAATTTCACCGTTACCGACCGGTATTTAGGCAGTTGAGATGTAGGGAGGATTTGGTATTAAGGAATCGGTAAATACCGATTCCTTAATACCGATTCCTTATGGCCTTGCATTTAAGGAATAGGTTATACCGATTCCTTAAATGCAATGTAGGTAGCACTTAAAACAGTGCACCTCAGCCTTAAGGAATAGCTTTAAGGCATCGCTATTTACCACCAACTCCAAGTTGGTGGTAAATAGCGATTTCCTTTCAAAAAGCCCTTTTTGCTTTTTGAAATGTGCCATGTGGCACACATCCATGCCCTTAGGTCATGTATGTGTGCCACATGTGCACACATGCACATTTAATGGGTGCAACAGGGTATCCTTGGGACACCCTGGCACCCTTGAAATACCTCCCGGTATTTTCGATTCGGTAATACCGAATCGGTAAAACAGAATGTCTTCACATTCATTCCTAATGAATTGTTAGGTATTCGTTATTATCAAATCTCAATTACCGATTCGGTAACAAAGAATATTAAGAATTCAGTATTTTTTACCGAATTCTTACCTACATCTGAAATACTGATTCCCAAATACCGAATCTGTAAAATTCGGTTTTTAGGACTCTGTATTTCCCAGTTACCTACATCTAGCCCTTAGTCACAGGGAATAAATCAATCCATGAAATCGGACCAAAACAAATAATAAGTAAAAGTTTAAAAGTTGGAGAAAAGAGGAATCAAATATAGACAAACACCTAGAGAGAAAAAAATAATATGAGACAATATTGACTAAGTAATGTAATTGATAGAGTACAGACGGGGAGGAAAGAAGATGTAAAATAAAAAAAATTCAGGTCAGAAAAAGGACAGAAAGAAGAAAACAAAGCCAGGTCGGAGATAAAGTTGTAGAGAAATAAAAGAGCGATGTAGGAGTAGACTTTAGTTCTGAAATTAAAGTAGAAGTTGAAAGAAGGCTTTCTAAGATAAAAAGGCAGTTAGAAGAGCACAGATTGGGACTGTCTTTAAACAAAAAATGGCTTAAGATCCTTCTTAAGCTTGAAATGAGAGGTAGTGGTATGAAGAGTGCAGGAAAGTGAGTTAAAAATGTTAGCTGCACTTCCAGGTGCTATTAAGCCTCAGTACTCGGTATTTGAATAGTGGGGAAACAATAAAAGGTTTTCAGCTTTGCATCAGGCCTGATGGCCAAAAGAGAGTTTCAGATTTTTGGTACAATAATGAGAAGTGACAATTTGAATGGCTTTAAGAGTAATATATGCCATCTTGCAGAGCAGTCTAGCTTCAGTGGAAGCCATTAGAATATTTTCAAGATGGAGATATGTGATCCAATATTTTGCTACCAATTACAAACCGAGCCTCTGTCTATAGAGCTACCTTCAAATGCCTGGTTTACATTTGGTAGGCCAACTACGTGGGAGATACCATAATCAGGTCTTGAGAGAGCAATCAATTTTATCAACGCTAATCTAGTCCTGAGGTCTGATTCTGGGATAAACTGTTTAATCCTCAACATTGAACTTTAATTCAATCTCATTCCTTTAGATATTATGATTATGCAAATTTAGAGGTGAAAACTAATGTATAGAATACTTCTTAGGGATTTAGAAATGCCCCTAATTCCTGGCTTACAAACCAGACAGCTGCAGTTGTCAGACAAAATTTTACAGGGAAGTTAGAGGGCTTAGGAGAATTTAAGAGAAATGTTGTTTTCATTGAGTTTCAAGTGATATTTTTTCATCTATTCGCTTATTATCTGGAGGTTATTGGCAAGCTGGATACTGTCATTATTTGTAGAGATCTTGAAAAAACCCTGAGTATTGTCAGCATATTAATGGTCGAAGATCCCAGAAATTGAAGATTACACCAAGAGGTTCTAGGAAGAGACAAGGTATGAGACCACATGGATCCAAGTGAAACTCCTTGTAATTAGTTAACAGAGCTGTAACAGTAATTGACAATTTTGATCTGCTCATATCGATTGGTTAAATATACTGTATGAGGGTATTGGTAAGGAAAGCCTATAAAATGTCGCAAGTCGATAAAGGAGAAGGATTAGATTTATTTTCTATGTAGAATATGCGTAAAGCATCATTGATAACCTGAATTAACGCCATCTCTGTACTTCAATCCTGTTTAATGCTAGATTGTAATTCATCGAGGTGTTCTGATAGATACATCTGCCGTGTGGATTCCTCACCTTGTGAATATCCCCCTGCGTCAGCAACATTCGGAAATTCTTTTGTAGCTTCGCGCCGACGTGGACCCTGATGTCATAGAGGCACGGCACGGCACTGCTCGCACCGCTCGCGACTCCGCTGACGTCACCAACGCCTATAACAGGCCCACGCCGGCGTGATGACATCAGTTCCCTTTTTTCCGCGTCGTCGACGCTAACGGTTTTCTGGGATCGTCTGTAGCTTTGGCTGTAACTTTGTTACTTGCTGTTTGTTTCCAGTCTCTTTGTCTTTTCCTTCTTTCGATATGACCTCAAAGAAGACCGGGTTTAAGGCCTGCGGTGAATGTAATAAAATGATGTCCATCACAGATCCACATGAATGCTGTTTGTGTGTCTGAACTCCGACCATGACGCCGAGGACTGCCAATCCTGCAGGAAGATGACGGCAAAGGCAATCCGGGAAAGGGAAGCGAAACTTCTGGTTGCCAAGTTTAAAGAAGGAAAGGATAAGAAGAAATCAAGATCGCGGGCTCGACGTTCGAGGTCTCGCTCGAGGTCGCGGTCGGATTCGTCTTCAGCCCATGCTTCGAGGTCTTCGAGGAAGAAGCATAAAAAGAGAACCCATGAATCCCGACATCGTTCGAGGAAGGAGTCGAGTTCCAAGCCGAAGTCGCAGGTGAAGCTAGTCGAGAAGGTGGTGGAATCTTCGGCTTCGGAGGATCAGGATGCCGAGGCTGAGGCGTCGCATGCGAATTCACCGGGTTCGCCGAAGCAGAAAGCTGTTCCATCTCCGGACCCATCCCATCCTTCAGGTCGGGAGGATGAAGGTGAGGAGGAGGTGGTTGGAGAGGGAGAGGCTCCGCTGCCCGAAGGTCAGTCGACTCCGGTGCACCAGCCTGAAGAGGAGGTTGACGCCGCTTCGACTCCGCGCCCTCGTGATCAGCCTGGGGGTTCTTATCTGGCCTTCCCAGGTCCTGGTCAGGATCCTTCGCATTTTCTGAATGCGATGTTTGGAATTTATTCAAGGGCTATGTATCCCTCTGGGGCTCCTTCTGGTCCCATGGGTCCATTGGCATATAGTCTGGGCGTTCCTCATTCCTATGCACCTGCGCCCTTTATGCCGGCTCCGTCGCCGCAGTGGCATTACCCGAATCCGGCGAGGCCTTCGACTCCGAAGCCTTCGACGCCGAGGTCGGTGTCTCCGATTCCGTCGACTCCAGTCCCTTTGCCTTTGAAGCCGAACCCTGATCGACGTCGTGGTTCTATTCTTCGTCCGACGTCTGGTTCGACGCCGGTTCCGGCTCCCTCGGAGTCGGTGGCGGATCCGTCGCCTTCGCTTAAAAAGCAAAGATCAAGGCGTGAGGCCCAGAGGTTGATGGAGGAGGAAAGATTTTGTGAAGAAAATCTAGAGGAAGGCGAACTACAGGAATCAGAGGACCCTTTTGAGGATCTGTCTGTAGCTAGTGGCTTGGATCTGTCGCCTGATTGGGACCTTGCTTCTGTTTCTGATGAACCCTCAAGGGATGTGGCGCCTTATCATGTAGTGATTAAGAAGGCTGCAGGTTTGTTGAACATTGCTTTACCGACTGCGGAATTTAAGTCTAATCTGCTCACGGAGGTCCTTCATTCTCCCTCTTCGGTGACTGAGCCGTTGCTTCCTTTTAATGATGCCTTAAAGGATCCAATTTTGGAGATTTGGAAAAAACCTGTATCGGCTCCTGCTGTTTCTAGGGCTGTTGCTAGGGGTTTTAGGACAGCTCCTGAAGACCCGGAGTTTTTATCCTCTCATCCCCTACCGGAGAGTTTGGTGGTGCAGGCTGCCTGTTCTAAAAGGTCTACGGGTGCTTTTCCGCAGGTCCCGGCGGAAAAGGAATCGAGAAAGCAGGATCAGGCTGCTAAGAAAGTTTTCTCTTCTGCCAGTATGGCTTTGAAATCCACGAATGCAACCTGCTTGATGGGGCGTTACATCCATGCCCTTATGGACACTGTGAAGCAGTTGGTGCCCAAGGTGCCTGAGGAGAATAGAAAATACTTCCAAGAGGTTATCTTTGATACTCAGGCAGCAGCAAGGCAGGTTATTCAAAGTGGTTTAGACACTGCGGACTCTGTGGCTAGGGTCATGGGTTCTTCCGTTGCCACAAGAAGGGCTGCATGGTGTCAGGACTCTAGCATCAGCTACCAGTAGTGTTATTCCCCCATCTCCGATCGTTCCAGATGCCAGAAGAACCAAGACCTGGTCAGCCTGGGTTGGCCTTTGGAGAAGCAAGTTGGCCGCTAGCTCGCCCCAAGTCACGGTATAAGTGGGCGTTCTAGTCTGCCGGCTCACAGCTGAACGGAATTCAGGTGAAGCGCGTGCTCCCTTTCAAATGCGCACTTCACCGAGTCCGTTGGCCGAGGCAGTCTGAGGAAATCATTTGCGTGCAGTTTTCAAGAAGAAGAAGTTCACAGTTCAAGGTCAAAGACTTTATTATCTCCGTAGTTTTAGGATAAATAAACAGCGCACATTTCCAGTGCGTGTATTTTCAGTCATTTTGAGACGTCTCAGGAAATAAACAGAGCACGGAGGCGCTCGTGTTTATTTTAGTCAGTGCAGCCTGTGTAATTCATTAACCTGTCAGAATTCTTCGTGAGCAGAGGGAAAACTTCACTGGACAGAAGGAGAGAGCAGTTTTCTCGACGAGGAGCAGAACCCTAAGGCATCAGAGGAAAGTAGCGAAGGATTTGCTGAGCTAAGTGTGGTGTTTTATTTTCATTTTGGATTTAAAGAAGCAGTTAACTCCATGGTTAAAGAGACTATTTTTCAGAACTGTTAAGAGCATAAATTCGTCCCAGTTAAAAGGAGTTTAGTTCAGACAGTATTTTCTTTAACATGTTAAAAACCCCAAGTAATTGAACATTCTTACCTGGAATGGAACAGTGGAAAGCTGAAGGTTCACCTGTACATAAATAAGGACTACCTACTAAAAAATGTCATTTTTCAAGTAATCAACAGAATCCATATACAGCAACACTCTTTCAGTTAGTGAAGTAAGTGTATTTACCTTAACCCTAAAATTCAAGGTAGAACAGAAAAAGAGTGAAGTTATATCTATGGTATGTTATCTTTTGTTTTGAATTTAGTTACAACTAGCAAAAGAGAAGAAGCAAAAACTTTAATACAGAAGAGAGGCACAAGTCCAGTTAAGCTTAGGTAGGTGAGATATATGATCCCAGTGCGTAGAGAAATAGAAAGAAGAATACTGAGAAGTTATAGCTATATTAATGTGTTAAATTTCAGGTTCCTGTGAAAAGAACAGAGAACGTGTTAGAAGCAGACAGAAGGAGCCAGAACTGGACCAGTCTCTTCTTAGTTTATTATTTTATCCAATCCCCCGTCCCTTGAGGTAATGTTCTGAGATTTGGTATAAAAGATCTTGGGTCATTGCTAAAAGAGATTGGGGAACTAGCATCGTATTTCCGAGTTTCTCTGTTCCCGTGCAAAATCTGGTAAGACAATTTATAGTACAAAAATTGAAAGGTCTGACAGAGTGAAGTGCCCAAGTTGCATTTGCACCCGAACAGAGATGGCGGAAGGAATTGATGTACAATCACTAGGAACAATTTTAGATGCCATACAAAAGGAATTGGGAGCAGTCAGGGAAGAAAATCGAAATCTTAGACAAGAGGTAATCTGTGCTAGGAAGGAAACTGCAGAGTTGGCGCAGAGACTAAGACAACCAAGTAGCTTGGAAAGGGAGGCAATGAATCCAGCATTAGAAACCACTAATAGAACAACTACACAAGTGATACATTCCTTATCTCCTGTGATTCCATTAGCAGCCCCAGAAAGATTCAATGGAGATCCTCAAAAAGCCCAGATATTTCTGTCCCAATGCTCCCTACACTTCATGTGCCGCCCTTCCATATTCCCTGACGCGCAATCAAAAGTGGCATTCATACTCTCTTATCTAATTGGAGATGCAGCTTCGTGGTCCATGCCCTTAGTCACCAAGAACGATCCAATCTTGAGAAATTTTGAGGAATTTAAACAAGAGTTTCTTCGGATTTTTGACAGACGGAGAATATCTCAAGTGGTTGATAACGAGTTGCTGGATCTACGGCAAGGGAACCAAGACTTAATTGGCTATTTGGCTCAATTTAATAAGTTGGTGGTGGAAACAGACTGGCCAGAAAGTAAAAGAGCAGCAGTTTTTTACCGTGGTCTCAGAGACGAATTAAAAGATACCTTGGCTCAAATTCCAAATCGTCCCACGGAAATCTCGGCTCTGATAGACTTAGTCTTGGAAATAGATTTTCGTCAAGGAGAAAGAAGGGGAGAAAAGAAGAAGGATTATAGAGCTATAGCACCCAGGTTTGATAGAGCAAGGTCTGAGGGCGCAAGAATTTCAGATGCTCAATCCGGAATAGAACCAATGCAAATTGGAACAATAAGAGGACCTTTATCAAAGGAGGAAAAAGACAAGAGAAGAGCCAGTAATCTATGTTTGTACTGTGGACTAAGTGGGCATTTTGTTCGAAACTGTACCAAGAAACCGAAGAACACCTTCAAGCCGAAGGAAAACTAGCAGCACCACTTGTTGGAGGAGTTGAACAGGTGGATGCGATCACAAAAGAAACTCCAAAAGAACACCAAATTGCGAACACATTACAATCGGCTGCTCCGCATTTGAATTTATCCATGGAGGTGAGATTCAGAGAAACGATACTAAAGGAAGTTTCGGTCATGATTGACTCTGGAGCCACGGGTAACTTTTGCGATTTAAGGTTCGCAGCCAGAGTTGGTATACAAGCTATTAAGAAAATAAAGAGTGAACCCGTTCGTGCGGTTGATGGGACAAATCTCTCATCGGGACCGATTGTGAGTCATACTGAGGTAATCCAGCTGATCTCCAGTGATGGTCATAAGGAGAAGATTCAGTTCAATTTGATTGATGCTCCACAATTTCAGTTAATTCTTGGCTTGCCATGGCTTACAGAACATAATCCAACGATCGATTGGAGTTCAAGAACAATTGTGATGGATTCAAATTATTGTCATGAAAATTGTTTTAGAGCCAAAGAGAAGGAAATAGAGGGTAATCCAGCTTTATCTTTGTGTGCTACGGGGCATACCCTGTGTGTAATAGATAACCAAGAAGTACCAGAAATATATCGTGAATTCAAGGAGGTATTTAATGAAGTGGAAGCTGAACAACTACCTCCACATCGAGCCTACGATTGTAAGATTGAGTTGGAGCCAGGGGCGAACCTACCATGTAGCCGAGTCTACGCATTGACGGAAAAAGAGAATAGTCACTTGAAGGAGTACTTGGATAAATATCTGGCTAATGGCTTTATCCGGCCATCTCAGTCTCCTGTCTCGTCTCCGTTATTTTTCGTACCAAAGAAGGAAGGTGATCTGAGGACATGCATCGACTACAGAGCAATTAACAAAATTACCAAGAAAAACCGGTATCCCCTACCATTGATTTCGGTGCTCCTAGATCAGGTAAAAGGAGCCCAGATTTATACCAAGTTGGATTTAAGGGGGGCCTATCATTTAGTTCGAATGCGCGAGGGGGATGAGTGGAAGACTGCCTTTCGGACTAGATTTGGCCTCTTCGAGTACCAGGTGATGCCCTACGGACTGTGTAACGCACCTGCTGCCTTCCAGCACTTCATAAATGATATCTTGAAGGACTTCATCGATCAGTGCGCGATAGTGTACATTGATGATATTTTAATCTACTCATCCGATGTCACGAAGCATCACGAGCAAGTGAAGGGAGTCTTGGCGAAACTCAAAGAAAATAAGCTATTTGTAAAATTGGAGAAATGCGCTTTTGATGTTTCACAGGTTGAATTCTTGGGTTTTGTCATTTCACCCACGGGAATATTGATGGATCAGCGAAAAGTAGAAGCAGTTACGACTTGGGAATCTCCAAAGAGTGTAAAGGAAGTTCAGAGTTTTATTGGATTTGCCAATTTTTATCGGAGGTTCATCCATGAGTTCTCTAGAAAGATACTACCTCTCACCAAATTATTAAGGAAAGGAACCAAATTCGAGTGGTTAAAAGAGTCTGAGGAAGCATTTCAGTCTCTAAAAAAGGATTTCACTACAGCTCCTGTCTTGTTGCACGCTGATCCTACTGAACCCTTTTACGTAGAAACGGATGCTTCAGACCAAGCGGTGGGAGGAGTGTTGTCTCAACGAAACAAGAGCACTGGACAACTACATCCGGTAGCTTATCGCTCCAGGAAACTGACCCCAGCAGAAATCAACTACACCATCACGGAAAAGGAGCTATTGGCTATCAAAGATGCCTTTAAAGAATGGAGACACTATTTGATGGGGGCGCAGCATCAAGTAACAGTGTTCACTGATCATCGTAATCTCAAGTTTTTAAAGACTGCTAGAACACTTACTCCTAGACAATTAAGATGGTCCTTATACTTTGCAGACTATGACTTTGTAATCACGTATCGCCCTGAAGCTCAAAATGGGAAAGCGGATGCTTTATCACGAATTGGTACAGAAGCTCAGAAAACCCTCATCGAGAATCAGTCAATTATTCCAAGTGCTAGGATCATTGGGGCAACGACCTCCATAGGTTTGGAACGAAACATTTCTGAAGTTATGAGTCTGGAAGAAATGCAAGCTTGGGTACAGAAGGATTCAGATCGGAGAATCATAGAACAACTACCCTATTACCGAGATGCCCTGTATGTTCCAACTTCTGAGTTGCAGTTGCAAGTGATGCGTGAATGTCATGATGACAAACTAGCTGGACATAAAGGAGAAACCAAGACCGAAGATTTGATTAAGAGACATTATTGGTGGCCTGGAATGTCCTCAGATATAGAGAAGTATGTCAAGTCCTGTGAGATTTGCGCTCAGGGAAAGTCGGAACGGCAGGCCCCAAAGGGTCTATTACAGCCCTTACCTACACCTCCTTATCCATGGCACACTGTGACCCTTGATCTCATCACTGACCTACCCAACAGTCAGGGATTTGATACTGTTCTTGTAGTTGTAGATTCCTTTACTAAAATGGCTCATTTTACAGCATTAAAGGGTATACCAACAGCCAAGCAGTTAGCCGCCCATTTCAGTTCTCAGATTGTTAAAATACATGGAATACCCAAGATTGTAATCTCAGACAGAGGGGTACAATTTGTGTCACATTTCTGGAAGGCCTTTATGGAAGGGTTAGGTACTGAGGTTAGATATTCCACTAGTTATCATCCCGAAACAGATGGGCAAACTGAGAGGGTCAACCAAGAATTAGAACAATATTTAAGGTTGCTTTTGTTAAAGGAGGAGGGTGATTGGTCAGATTACTTGTGGTCTGCTGAATTCGCTCACAATAATGCCAAAAGTAGTTCAACAGGTTATTCCCCTTTCTATCTAAACTATGGCAGGCATCCAAATGCAACCATTCGACAAACTGAGATATCTGTTCCAGCAGTTAAGGAGGTAGTTTCACATTTGCGTCAAATACAACAAAGAGCAGGTGATAACCTTAAAACAGCTAAAGAAAAGTACAAAAATTATGCTGACCGTAAAAGAAGAGAAGGGCCGTCCTTAGCAATAGGGGATCGAGTTTGGTTAAGTACAAAAAACTTGAGACTAAAAGGAAACCGAAAGTTCCAACCTCGATTTATTGGTCCATATGTGGTGGAAGGAAAGATCAACCCAGTTAGCTATCGCTTAAAGTTACCCACTAAATTACGGATTCATCCCATCTTCCATGTCTCATTATTAAAGAAGGCCTCTGCAGATTTGAGAGTTCAAGCACCTCCAAAACCAATCCAGTTAGAGACAGGACCTGAGTTTGAGGTAAAAGAGATTTTGGATTCTAAAAGATCTAGAGGCAAATTGTACTATCTGATAGACTGGAAAGGGTATGGTCCAGAGGAACGATCTTGGGAGTTGAGTGAGGATGTCCATGCTCCTAGATTAGTAAAGTCATTTCACCAGAGATTTCCTACTAAGCCCAGAGAGGAGGAATCTGCCTTGTTGGGGGGTACTGTCAGGACTCTAGCATCAGCTACCAGTAGTGTTATTCCCCCATCTCCGATCGTTCCAGATGCCAGAAGAACCAAGACCTGGTCAGCCTGGGTTGGCCTTTGGAGAAGCAAGTTGGCCGCTAGCTCGCCCCAAGTCACGGTATAAGTGGGCGTTCTAGTCTGCCGGCTCACAGCCGAACGGAATTCAGGTGAAGCGCGTGCTCCCTTTCAAATGCGCACTTCACCGAGTCCGTTGGCCGAGGCAGTCTGAGGAAATCATTTGCGTGCAGTTTTCAAGAAGAAGAAGTTCACAGTTCAAGGTCAAAGACTTTATTATCTCCGTAGTTTTAGGATAAATAAACAGCGCACATTTCCAGTGCGTGTATTTTCAGTCATTTTGAGACGTCTCAGGAAATAAACAGAGCACGGAGGCGCTCGTGTTTATTTTAGTCAGTGCAGCCTGTGTAATTCATTAACCTGTCAGAATTCTTCGTGAGCAGAGGGAAAACTTCACTGGACAGAAGGAGAGAGCAGTTTTCTCGACGAGGAGCAGAACCCTAAGGCATCAGAGGAAAGTAGCGAAGGATTTGCTGAGCTAAGTGTGGTGTTTTATTTTCATTTTGGATTTAAAGAAGCAGTTAACTCCATGGTTAAAGAGACTATTTTTCAGAACTGTTAAGAGCATAAATTCGTCCCAGTTAAAAGGAGTTTAGTTCAGACAGTATTTTCTTTAACATGTCAAAAACCCCAAGTAATTGAACATTCTTACCTGGAATGGAACAGTGGAAAGCTGAAGGTTCACCTGTACATAAATAAGGACTACCTACTAAAAAATGTCATTTTTCAAGTAATCAACAGAATCCATATACAGCAACACTCTTTCAGTTAGTGAAGTAAGTGTATTTACCTTAACCCTAAAATTCAAGGTAGAACAGAAAAAGAGTGAAGTTATATCTATGGTATGTTATCTTTTGTTTTGAATTTAGTTACAACTAGCAAAAGAGAAGAAGCAAAAACTTTAATACAGAAGAGAGGCACAAGTCCAGTTAAGCTTAGGTAGGTGAGATATATGATCCCAGTGCGTAGAGAAATAGAAAGAAGAATACTGAGAAGTTATAGCTATATTAATGTGTTAAATTTCAGGTTCCTGTGAAAAGAACAGAGAACGTGTTAGAAGCAGACAGAAGGAGCCAGAACTGGACCAGTCTCTTCTTAGTTTATTATTTTATCCAATCCCCCGTCCCTTGAGGTAATGTTCTGAGATTTGGTATAAAAGATCTTGGGTCATTGCTAAAAGAGATTGGGGAACTAGCATCGTATTTCCGAGTTTCTCTGTTCCCGTGCAAAATCTGGTAAGACAATTTATAGTACAAAAATTGAAAGGTCTGACACATGGCTGAAGTCAAGTGAGTTTTCAACAGATGTCCAGGCGGCGTTGATGGATCTTCCATTTGACGGGTCTGGATTGTTTGGAAAAAAAGCGGACACTGCTTTGGAACGCTTTAAAGACAGCAGGGCGACTGCGAAGTCTTTGGGCCTTCAGTCCAGGGGCACTTTTGGTAGACGTTCAAGGGGATTTAGCAGATCTTCTTTTCGTTCCTATAAGACAACTCAGCAGCAGCCACAGCAGCAGCAAAACGCGTTGTATAGATCTTACAGAGGCAAGCAAAGGTCTCGGGCTCGGGCCGTAACGCTTCCTCCTCCTCCTCCTCCTCTTCCCCTTCCCAGCCCCCAGCCTCCGCAGCAAAGCAGCCCTAGATCCGCCATTCCGGTTTATGTGGGCCCAGTGGGGGGCCGGCTTACCCATTTCCTACAAGATTGGGAATTGATAACATCGGATCTTTGGGTTCTCAATCTCGTGGGGAATGGGTATGCTCTTCCCTTTCGGGAGTTTCCCCCAAATTACCCTCCTTGCCAGGGTTATTGTTCGGAGGGCCACCTGCTTCGCCTGCAGGAGGAGGTCCTGGCACTGTCTCAAAAAGGTGCGATAGAGGTGGTTCCAGAGCAGGAGAGGGGTCAGGGATGCTACTCCCGGTTTTTCTTGATCCCCAAAAAGGATGGCAGGCTTCGGCCAATTCTGGATCTCAGGATCTTGAACCTTTACCTGAAACAGGAGAAGTTCAAGATGCTCACCCTTGCTCAGGTTCTTCAAGCGCTGCTGGAAGAAGACTGGATGGTGGCGCTCGACTTGCAGGATGCGTATTTTCATATCCCAATCCTGAAGTCGCACAGGAAGTATCTCCGTTTCACAGTTGGGTCGCAGCACTACCAGTTTGCGGTCCTTCCGTTTGGTCTTACTACTGTGCCTCGAGTCTTTACCAAGGTGATGGCTGTGGTGGCAGCACATCTCAGAAGGTCGGGGATTCCTGTACCCGTATCTAGACGATTGGCTGATCAAAGCAGAGTCGCCGGAGAAGGTGCTCCATCATCTGCAAGAGACAACTCAGTTGTTGCACAGGTTGGGTTTTTCGATAAATGTACCCAAGTCTCACCTGGTGCCCTCCCAGCGCAACCTGTTCATAGGTGCGGTACTGGACAGTACTGTGTGTCGCGCTTTCCCCCCTCCTCAAAGGATTCGCGACATTCAGGAAATAATTCCTTTATTTTTCAATAGAGCTGTTGTTCCAGTCCTGAAGGTCCTTCGTCTGCTCGGTCTGATGACTCCCTGCATTCTGTTGGTCAACCATGCACGCTGGCACATGAGGGCACTCCAGTGGTGCCTCCGCAGGCAGTGGTATCAGCACAACGGAGATCTCGGGGAGTCAGTGAAGATCTCAGGAGAAACTGCAGTGGATCTTTCTTGGTGGAGTGTAGAAGGCAACCTGTCTCAAAGGAAACCTTTTCAGCTGCCTCCTCCGGTTGCCACAGTAATATCGGATGCATCCACTCTAGGGTGGGGTGCTCATCTGGGGGACCTGGAGGTCAAGGGTCTTTGGTCTCCAGAGGAAAGGTTGCTTCACATCAACCTTCTGGAGTTGCGGGCGATACGTCTGGCTCTCAAGGCCTTCCTCCCTTCCCTTCGCGGTCGGTCGGTTCAAGTCCTAACGGACAACACGACCGCGATGTGGTACATCAACAAGCAGGGAGGAGTGGGGTCGCAGTGTCTCTGCAGAGAGGCTCTGCGTCTCTGGTCCTGGGTTCAGGACCATCGGATTTGTCTGATGGCAAATCATCTGGCCGGAGTTCAGAACGTTCGTGCAGACAGTCTCAGTCGGCAGTTCTATGCCGACCACGAGTGGAGGCTTCACCCGGAGGTTGTTCTCGACATCTTTCGGATGTGGGGGACTCCTCAGGTGGACCTGTTCGCCACTCGCGAGAATGCTCACTGCCTGTCATTCTGCAGTCTCCAGTATCCGATGCGAGGAGCTTTGGGGACGTGTTTCAGTTGAGTTGGAACTCGGAGCTCCTTTATGTGTTTTCTCCCATACCCTTGATTCCTCGGGTTCTGAGGAAGATTCGCCAAGACCGGGCCCAAGTCATATTGATCACCCCGGATTGGCCAAGAAGGGTGTGGTACTCAGACCTTCTCCACCTCTCCTCTCACCCGCCGCTCCGTCTCCCTCACAGGGCAGATCTCCTCTCCCAGATGGAGGGGCAGGTTCTACACCCCCACCTCCAGACCTTACACCTTCATGCCTGGAGATTGAACGGGGCAACCTGAGTTCTTTTTCTCTCCCGCCTGATGTCGTGGATGTCATCTTGTCAGCCAGGCGTGACTCCACTAAGACCATTTATTCTTATAGGTGGTCTAAATGTGTGGAGAAAAGTCTATAGATCCTTTGAGAGCCCATTTGTCTGATGTTCTTCAGTTTGCTCTTTGTCTGGCGCAACAGGGTCTTGCTGTTGCCACAGTGAAGGGCTATCTTTCTGCTCTGTCGGCATTTCTCTGCATGCCTGACCAGCCGTCTCTTTTTAAGTCTCCAGTTGTTCTTAGGTTTTTGAAGGGCCTCACGAATAAGTTCCCTCCTAATCCTTTCATTGTGCCTCAGTGGGACTTAAATCTTGTTTTGACCTATTTGATGGGTGCTCCCTTTGAGCCTCTTCATAAGTGTCCTGTGAGGCTTTTGACACTTAAGACAGTTTTCCTCGTTGCAATAACCTCGGCAAGGAGGGTTAGTGAGCTTCAAGCTCTTAGTTCCAAGCCCCCTTTCTTGTCCATTCATGCTGATCGAATGGTTCTTAGGACCAGGGCTGCTTTTCTGCCTAAGGTGGTTACTCCTTTCCACCTTGGTCAATCTGTTACCCTCCCTACCTTTTATCCTCCCCCACATCCTTCCAAGGAGGAAGAGAGGTTGCACCGTCTGGACCCCAAGAGGGCGGTGTCCTTTTATTTGGACAGAACTAAAGACTGTCGATTGGAAGATCAGCTCTTCATTGGCTTTGCTGGCTGCAAGAAAGGAAGAGCTGTCCATAAGAGGACTTTGTCGAGATGGATCGTCCTCTGCATTAAGATCTGCTACTCTTTGGCCGGTAAGGAACCACCAGAGGGTAAAAGGGCTCATTCCACTAGAGCTAAGTCTTCGACCTCTGCATTGGCTAGAGGTGTGCCTGTAGAGGATATTTGTAGGGCGGCAACTTGGCCTTCCCTCCACACTTTCGCGAAGCATTACTGCTTGGATACCGAAGTGAGGAGGGAGGGTCACTTTGCGCGCTCTGTCCTTCAGGATTTCCTGGTTTAGAAGAGTGGACACCCTCCTCCGGGAGTGGGGACTGCTGTGGGACTCTATTCACAAGGTGAGGAATCCACACGGCAGATGTATCTATCAGAAGAACAAGTTACTTACCTTCGGTAACGCTTTTTCTGGTAGATAATATATCTGCCTGTGGATTCCTCACTGACCCACCCGCCTCCCCGTTGTCCACTCTTCTATGCCAGTGTTTCTATTATGTATTTATTTTATTGTCAAATGTTTTATTGCATTTACTTCACACTGTGTGTGTTACCTTGATATTGGTACTGCGTATACTGTGTATATGTCTACTGTCATTGGTCCGTCCGTGTGCCTCGAAGACACGGAAAAAAGGGCGGAACTGATGTCATCACGCCGGCGTGGGCTTGTTATAGGCGTCGGTGACGCCAGCGGAGTCGCGAGCGGTGCCGTGCCTCTATGACGTCAGGGTCCACGTCGGCGCGAAGCTACAAAAGAATTTCGGAATGTTGCTGATGCAGGGGATATTCACAAGGTGAGGAATCCACAGGCAGATATAGTATCTACCAGAAAAAGCGTTACCGAAGGTAAGTAACTTGTTCTTTACTGTCACACATACATTGTTTTAGCTGAGAGGCTACACCGCTTTTAATGAAGGAATCCTAAAACCTATCAAATGTTCTCAGGGCTTCAACATTTCTTTCATAACGGAGAAACCTGCCCAACTTCAAGGTAACCAGGAAATATAAGACCTTGGACAAGAGAGAGATTTACAAGATTGGTTGACGTGGTAGAAACTCAGGTATTTTGAGATCTGAGTAGTGATTGGGTCAGTTAAATCGTTTTGCTTTTGGACATTTCTTGAATGTCCAGCCCTATATCACTAGATTTATGGCTACAAATGTGGTTTATAGAACGTTTGAGGTATCAAACCTTTAGGGCTTAATTATGAGTTTGGTGGTTAGGACCGCCAAACTTGCTGTGGTGGTCGGGGACTGCCGCACCAGCGGTTTGACCACCTTATTACGAGTATGTCTGTTGGACCTCTATGGGACCGCCGCAACTGACAAGGATCCGGGATTCCTGGCATTGGTGTGGCAGTCTTGAGGCCGCAATATGCTTAGTGGTGCCCCTGTAGCTCCTCCAAGGCATATTTCCTCACTGCCAGCAGTCTCATGGCAGTTCTCATGTCATGAAACTGCTGGCAGTTAGGAAACGCCTGCTGTCTCTGTGCGTGGGGGTACATGCACATGTTGTGCCTCCCTGTGTGCATGCACCCCTGTTCCTGTACGGTATGAACTGCTCAGTTCATGCCATGAAGGAACATGCATTGGCAGTTCCGCTGCATTGCAGATCTTAGGCTCACATAGGAGCCTTTAAACTGCACCGCCATGGTCACCCTCCCCACGCTGCCTGCCCAAAACACCACAAATTAATTTGTAATCTGGTGGGCAGGCGGCAGTCAGGTTTGGCGGTGTGGGAGCAGTGTGGCGGCATGGCGGCCTGCTCTCGCACTGTCTAACTCGTAATTGCGCCTTTTTTGTGTTCAGAACAACCACCCTGCCAGTGGTGTACAAATATAAGTTTGTAGCCCCATGGTGGTTGTAATAGCTAATAATTCAGTATTTATTTTCTTGACCAACATAATTCCCAAACTGTCCTCCAGTTACGGTCAACATATTATTTGAAACAGATTGGATTTGGATCTATCAAAATTGTACATTTGCTATCTCAGAGAATGTGCCTTCTTGAAAATGTATAATAGAATTTTAGGTTTTTTGAAAATTCCTTAATATTGTATCCTCGATGGGGCGATTAGTTCTTTTTCTGAAAAATTCTATTCCAGTGCTTCCGTTTAGGTATATTAAATTGCTTTTGATACTGGTGCTAACTATTTACATTACAAAGTACTTTTAATGTGACCTTAAACCTCACTGAGGATGATAAAAATGAATTATAAGCTGCTGTAAAGTTATGTGAGTAGGAACTTTCCTTATTTAAAACTCTGGGTAAGTGTTTTTTTGCTAGCTTGTGTACAGCCATATGAAGATAGCCATAACTTAACATTTTCAAATGTCACCTCAACAATAAATACAGTATATCAAAATTAATTACATTTGAATGTAATATCTATCAGAATCTTAAATTACCAGTTGCATCCATCTTAAGGTGATCAATCTAAATAATAGATTAGTAGAGCCAATAAATGATTTTCAACTTATATGTACAAATTGCCCTTTATGAGTTTACACCCACATTTGTAACCTGCAAAACATGGTTTTACATCGATAAAATTATTTAGTGACACATATACTTTTTCAGGTGTGTAAATCTTTTTTGAAGGGTAGGGAAGTGGCATTCCGGCACAGGAATGCTTTGTAAAGTTTGGGAATACCCATAAAAAATGCATGGACCATTCTCACCATGCAAATGGTTAGGGATTTACTCTTGTAAATGGGAAGTGGGAATTTACAAATGTTTTCAAACAAGGGGCCGATTCCGATTCAGTAAAATCCCCTACGAATCGCCGTACGGAGCGTTTTTCCCGTACGAATCGTATACCTTCAACGTCCCTGTACGTATGAACAAGTATGATCCGAACCCAACGCAGATCTCCGTATGAATCGTCTGAAAGACCCTACGACTTAAGAATCCATACGAATTGCATTCGGAACACGCAGTACGTGATGTTCGTATGGATCGAAGCAGCTTTTTACGAACCAGCAAGTACGATTCGTCAGGACGACACTCCGTACGACTCTTTTTCTATGGGACTTTAAAACATCAGTAAAAGCACATTTTGACTCAAACCGCGTGCGAAACGGACCCCCCCGGGTACGCGAGTGCACCCCATGATCGCAGGGGTACGGTGCGAAGTGGTACGATGCATCGGGGTACGGAGCGTGGGGGTACGGTACATCGGGGTACAGTACATCGGGGTACAGTGCATGGGGATACGGAGCGTAGGTGTATGGTGTACGTTGTGTAGGGGTGCAGAGCATAGGTGTACTGTGCGTACCCCCCATGATCGCAGGGGTACGGTGCGTATGTGAATGTGTGGTTCTCCGAACTAATTGCTCATTCGCTGCTTTCCTTACGAATCACGTTCTCGGTCCCCGGTCCGGATCGTACTTGGCGGGTCGTACGGCATGTTTACGAATCGTACGGTTCACTGAGCGGCTCTATGTTGTGTGCGGATTTGACCTCGTTTTTCGTACGGTTTGCAATGATTCGGACGTATTTCTGAACTACGGATCGTACTACGCGATTCGGATGGATTTGTACAATTCTTACGGAAACGGCTACGAATACGAATCGTCGTACGGATTAGTTTCCCGAATCGGAATCGACCCCTTTGCCTACTAGATATTACTATGAAAATGCTTGTTTATTGGCCAAAAGTTGAACATTTAATTAAAACACACATGGAAACCAGCTGGGGTAAAATTGTGAGTTTTTTGTGAATCTGATGCCAACAACTAAAATTGTAGCAATTGTTTTTTTTATGTTTAAAGTTTGATTAAAAAATAATTGATTGATAATTTCAATTGTCACTTCAATTGTGACTCATTTTTCTTAGAGTGGACTGGATGCTTGATTACCAAGGGATGGTCGTGCTAGCTGGTAATCAGGTGTGGTGGACGTGGGAGGTTGAGGATGTCTTTCGAAAAGTGAAGAAAGGAGAAAAACTAGCCTTGAAGAATTATGCTAAGAAAATGCATCAACAAATTGATGAACTAGTGACCCGTATCACAACGCCTTTAAGCAAAAATGACCGCAAGAAGTACAACACCGTTCTTATCATTGATGTTCATGCAAGGGATATCGTTGATATATTTGTCAGAGACAGGTAAATTTATAAAAATACTCGAAAGATTACTTTTTCTGTTACATT
This sequence comes from Lissotriton vulgaris, assembly GCF_964263255.1. NCBI lineage: Eukaryota > Metazoa > Chordata > Amphibia > Caudata > Salamandridae > Lissotriton > Lissotriton vulgaris. The sequence continues at coordinate 133,220,789 of NC_141699.1, read as the reverse complement.
GTTAACTATGGATGTTACATTGCTAGCTGTGGATCTCTTTCCTTAGCATTATGGATGCCCAGGAGTTTGAATGGGAAAGCCAGCTTCGTTTTTACTGGGATCGGGATCCAGATGAATTGAACGTCCGGCAGTGTACTGGCACCTTTGGCTATGGTTATGAATACATGGGCTTGAATGGACGACTAGTCATTACTCCACTTACAGATCGAATATACCTTACGCTTACACAGGTATGGTCTGAGAATATTTTCTTATCTTGGTTATTTGCACTTACTTTACAGATTAGTATTTTGTTTAACATTTGTGGGTTTACACTGAAGAAACATATTACATTTTACCAAAAATGTGATTTAATTTTACAAAATGTTTCAGACTCTTTTTGAAATAAAGAAACTGTTACCTAATATAACAAGCATTTGCAAAGCAATAGGTCTCACATTTGGGAGAGTTTGAGCTATTGGCATTGTAAATGACAATGCCTTTTATTTATGTGTTTTGACAACCTGCAAACCGTGCCTAAACACGCACTTTGTACTTATAGTCCCTGCTTATGAAAAGCAAGGCTGACAGTAAAAGAGGCGCAGTTACTGCCAGCCTTGTTTCTCATAAGCAAGCACGATAAGACTATAAGTAATATCAGTATGAAAGCACTGTCGAGCATCCTGTTTTGTAGCTAGGTTTGTGCTGTTTAAATAACCTTATTGCATGCCTTTGTATAGTGTGTGCCTCTCGTTTGTATAATATACAAGTACTTTTCAAATATGGGTGACATTTATTGTTTTAGGTATATCTTTTATAATAGCCTACATGGCCTGTTGACATTGTATATGGTTGAGTTGTATTTTTGGCCTGCTGACTTTGTATATAGTTGTGTTATATCATGTTTAGTGGTGAGTGATATTGGACAGCTTAGAATAGACCAATGAACTGTTCTGTGATGATGGATTGCCTGGCTAGAGAGCAGATAACTCTGGTTATAGACCTGTGTGTCAGGGGCATGTAAGTCTGCACACACTGTACCTGTGAGAACAGCTCCAGTACCAATGGCCCTTACCCTGTATATACCCAGTAGAAGGACACTCACAGCCCACCATGAGTCCTTAAGTGTTAGACATGGCCCCATCTTCCACAGGCCTGTAAATAACCAGGTCCCCATAACGTACCTAAGAAGGATAAAAGGTTGCGGTGGCCCTGCTCGGAGTCAGACTAGCGCTTTTGCAGCTCTCATACACACACCTACATTTCAGCAATAGGCGCATTAACGCGCTTAGCCCCATCTCTTGTTAATAGATTCCATTAGGCCCACCAAAGGCCCAGCCCAGGTGCTGAGAACTACTGAGCTGCGCTGAGTGCATGCTTCAGAGGGAGGTGTGTACATTAGTGCTCCTGCCCAGGGTTGCCCATTCCTTGAGCCGAGTTTGTCAGGCCTGGGTTACCGCACACAACCCACCGAGGCCCCGGTGCTGATTGCCAAATGCTTCCCTGCTCCTCTTGAGGTGGCACTCTGACCTGGCCTGGCAGTCGCCCCAAGTAGCCCATGCATCAGGCCTGGTGAAAGAACATTTTTAACATCCCCGGCTGGAAGGTCCCATAGGGGCTGGGGATCCCTTTAAAAGTTAGGGAGGTTGCAGTTTTGGCCATCGTGGAGGTATGTGCACTCACCCCCACCCCAGACTCAGCCCATGAAAGGATGAAGGCAGCTGAGCTGAAAGGCAGGGTCCAGAGGGTCACTGGCAAGCCGAGGACCCTGGCAGAAGCCTCACGGTGCAGTGGGGGTGGGGAAAACATAGGGAAGATGAGGTGGGTATAAAGAAAGGGGTAGTAGAGAGAGGGAAAGAGGAAAGACAACTGATAGTAGTGAGATAATGCACCCTTGGGGAAGGGAAACAGTGAAGAGGGTTCAGTAGCATCTATGCACACATTTGCAAAACACTACTGCCTGGCTAGTCAGATCTGCAGGGACGGGCATTTTGCTGGCTCGGTTATGCAGGACTTCCTGGTATAGGATATTGTTCCGCAGCCCACCGCCGAGATGGAATGGCTTGGGTATCTAATTCAAAGGTAAGGAATCTGCATCTAGAAGTCTCTATCAGATGAACAAGTTACTTACCTTGGGTAACACTTTATCTGGTAGAGCTGCAGATTCCTTACAGCCCCACCCATGCCTCCCCACTTTGCAGACTAATATTGTTGGGCTAGGGTGACTACCCCTTTCAGGGCCCTAGTTATGCACATGACTACGCCAGTTACTTCATGCCTCTGCACTTCTGGCATGGAAGAAACTAAACATACTGACGTCTGCACACCTGGGCGGGATATATAGAAATTGCAACATCATAACCGAAGCTACAGATACCAACGACATCCCATGGAGCCGAATGGAGCCACCCGCCGTAGCCCCTACATAGTTGTCCTTTAAAGTTACTGACTTTTGAAACTATTTTTCTTGTTGCCATTACATCTGCTAGATGCGTTAGTGAGTTGCAGGCATTGAGTGTGGAACCTTCTTTTACGACTTTCTGTGTAGATACGTTGGTATTGGGAACAAGGGCTGCTTTCCCTCCAAAAGTGGTCCCTCCTTTCCACTTGGGCCAGTCTATCACCCTGCCTACTTTCTATCCTCGCTCAAATCCCCTTGAAGAAAGGGTTCATCATTTGAACCCTATAAGGGCTATGAGCTTTTATGTGGACAGAACTTGTGAGCTCTGGCAGGATGATCAGCTGTTGGTTGGCTATGTGGGCAAGAAAAAAGGAAAAACAGTGAATAAGAGGATATTGTTCAGATGGATTATCCTGTGCATCAAGAACTGCTACGCCATGGCTAACAAAGAACCACCTGAAGATATTAGAGCTCATTCTACTAGAGCTAAGTCTTCTACTTCTTCTTTGACTAGAGCTGTCCCTGTGGTGGACATTTGCAAAGCGGACACTTGGGCCTCCCTCCAAACTTTTGCAAAGCACTATTGTTTGGACTCTGAAGTGAGGAGAGACGGTTACTTTGACTGCTCACCAGTGTGGGACTGCGTGGAGACTCTATCCAAAAGGTGAGGAAACCACAGGTAGACACTCCATAGGAAGAACAAGTTAACCTCCCTTCAGTAACGCTTTTTCTGGTGCATACAGTATCTACCTGTAGGTTCATCACTGACCCACCGGCCTCCAATTGCCGGTCTGCAAGGATATTTATACATTTGTACATTGTTTATTTTGTTTACATTTCTGATTTTATATATATATATATATATATATATATATATATATATATATATATATATATATATATATATATATATATATATATATATATATATATATATATACTAGATTTGGAGAATCCGTGCTTCTCACATGGACAACTGTATGTGGCCAGCTCACGCGTCGGAAAACCTTCTGATGCACCAGACATAAAAGAAAAAATCCGTGTAACCACAAGCACTCAAATAAATAAATAGAATTACAACACTTTGAAATGTTTTCCACATTAAAATAAATAAGTTTCAATAAAAATGACACTATGTAAATTGAATGGTATCATAACGAGTTTACTTGAATTTCCTTTCTTCTGAGATCGCAGCAACGTGCGACGGGTAAGCTAGTATATATATATTGATCAATCAATGCATACAAAATTGTTTCGCAAGAGTACAGCGGGCAACAGCATCTTAAATGCGGCAAGCTTTCACCCCGACAATTAGTGTACAGTATCCCATATGGGGAACTGTTACGAGCAAGACGTAACTGTAGCTCTCATAACAGTTATCTCCAAGAAAAACAGATCATGATAGGACATTTTCGGGAGAGGGGATAAAGTATTAAAACTATAGTTGAAGATTGTAGATGCAGATTGTAGATAGGTAGATGCAGTAACCCGTACACAATTACTGTATCCTAGCAAAAAAGATGCTGAAATGAATACTCTGCGATTCATTACCAGCTATTCAGGACAAGCACCTGAAGTACGTAAAATATTGAATAAGCATTGGCATGTACTGCTAACGGACAGCAATCTTGTGAAACACTTGAATAAAAGTCCCCAGATTACATTTCAAAGGTGTAGATCATTGAGGGATGAATTGAGCCCCAATTTGGTAACTGAAGCGGGCAGTAACAGCCGGAACTTGCGGGGGGGTTCAAAAGATGCAGAAAGTGCAAGGCGTGTAGCAACAACATGGATTGTACCACCCTGTCAATTATTGGGACCAAAAAGGAGGTAGTAATCAAGAAGAGCTTAACCTGCAATACTGCCTATTGTGTGTTTGCATTACTCTGCCCATGCAACAAGGCATACATAGGCAGCACCATTCACTGTGCCAAGAAACATGTCTTAGAACATGTTAGGGCCATCAGACACAACAGACAATATCCTGTTGCTAGACACTTTTTGAATACCACTTTCAGAATGAGAAACAGTTGCGGATGGTAGTTATTGATGATGTTCCTGAAAGTGCACGGGGGTAATAGGAAACTTTTACTCCGCAAACTAGAGTCAAAGTGCATAATTGACCTAGAAACAATGATCCCGCTCGGATTAAATTCCAATGAAGAATTGTCTGTACACCTCCACTAATAGACTAGGATCCGGATAGAAATTCTGTACTAATTCCGTAGTAATTTATGTATATATCTGCTGTGTTTTTGTAAATAGTATTTTTAATGCTTTGTTTAATTTTTTAGGTTGTGGCACATGTTTGTGGTGTGGGCGGTCGATGTCATTGGATGATTATACTATCAACTGGACCATTTCTGATTACATCAATACTTGTGACCTATCTTGGCAGAATTTGCAAATAGCCCACTCGGGCAGAATTGTGTGATCCATCTTGGCAATATTTGTAAAGTGCACGTTTAATAGGTTTTGTTATTGTGCTAATAAGGCAGCATTATTTATTAAGTGAACTTTGCCATTTACGCTGGAATCGCTAGCGGCCACGAGCCGATAATGCATTTGAATTTGATTTACAGCGCTAGCCCAACCTAATAAAGTTTTGGGCTTTGAATTGGCCATGTACTAACAGCGACATTAGAAGATCTGGGCATTTGCAGCCAACTTGATGTATTTTGGTATGTCGCTGCTGATTACGGAGCCATTATTCTGATTATTATTTGAGGCTCTTGACCTTTGCGGCAGTAGGTATTTATTTACATTGTATTAATTAGATCACTCTGCCGTATTTATCTGGATGATGGATTTGCGTTGATTTTACATTTTGCATTATATGAGCCTTTTCATTTGGCATTTTATAGCAATGTTATCCATGTTAAAATGGCCGCGCCGTTACACACCACTGTATTATATTATATTTCACTGGGTGTATTGTTAGTCCTTCCTTCATGTTTAGTAAGGATGTGTATAAGGATGTGCAAACTGGTTTGCTTTACAGCGTGATGAAGACAAAAGTCGAAACGCGTTGCTGTGCAGTCTTTGTATTAAATTTCCTGCAATCCATTTGAGGTGTCCGCGAGATTTTCTTAAGTGGAAATTGTTGGTGGTGATATAGCAACAACAAAACACTTACGTACTTCGTGATAGACAGTGTCAACACAAACAGGCGGGGGGTGATAGAGAAACCAGTTTGAGAAAACTTGAGACAAAGTATATCCTCATGTTAAACACTAAGACGCCATCAGGTTTAAACATCACTGAAGACTTATACACATGTCTACTTTAAATATGTTAGTACTCTGAAACCTAGGATGTTACTTCGTACCCCTTTTGACAACACAGGAAATATCTGGGCTGGGACAGAAATTTGCATCAATTATGTATGTAGGATTACTTAGAGCATCCCAGATCGGTCAATCAGGATACTGCAGGATGTTGCTGCAACTGCTAACTAACAGAAAAATGAACAATAAGATAAGATAAATAAGATAAGAAATGAGAAAAAAGTTTTAAACAAAATGAAAAGAAAAACAGTAAAAAAGATATAACACAAAAAAAGTACTTACTATAGGAATAATATTATCTGGAATTTTCAGCTAACAGGTCCTTATTCCTGGGGCTGGGTTAATGCAGATAGAATAGGTATGATTTATTTTGCACTTTATATGTACTTTATATTGCACTGAACTTGCACTTTATTAATGACATGGAAGTAAATATAGATTCTGTAAGTGTAATTTGATCCTGGGGTCAGTTTTTGGTGGTGCAGGGGGATAACACAAAATTGAATTAATTGCATTGCCTTTACATTAAAAACACGGTAACGTTTACATAACAAATCTGCTTGGATTTGCACTTGTTCAATTTAACATCGGATGTTTAACATCAAGACATTTTTTGGTGCACTGAGTGCAAATAACTTAAATGACCATACGGTTATAAAGCACAAACACCTTATCGGTGATTATGTAAATATGTAAATATGTTATGATATGTAGATATATGTAAATAATATATATTAATAGGTATAACTATGAACGTGTTTTAATCTACTTTTGTATTATGAAGTATAATGGGGCAATTTTCTATTATAGAGTGATTCTCACAATTTTGTATTTAACCCATAAATAATGAATTCAAATGTATTTTAACCACAATGCACCAGATGGTATTACACCATGATATCATGTATAGAATGTACTTTATAATTACAATCTTTCATTTTACCAAGAAAAGTATGTTATGCAAATCACAGCGGAAAGTATTTCTTCCATGTCTTTCACCATACCGAGCATGTGATCACAAACTTTTTTCTAATGGCTGCTCCTTTAAAAGAACGGCTCTAAGATTATGACACTGTCATGTGAACAAGGCTCCTCGGAGCCGAAACGTCATGCGTTGTGCCTGCTCAAAATAAATAGATTGCACAAAATTGGACCGTGTCTGCGTCTCTCTAAGGTGTGGGAGAACGCCGCACCTGTGTGGAAACTCGAACGTGGATTTCGTGGATATATATATATATATACACACTATATATATATATCCTTTCTTCTGAGATTGCAGCAATGCGCGACGGGTAAGCGAGTATATATGTATGTATATATATATATATATATCTATATATATATATATATATGTGTGAGCAAGCCTCTTTACGAGGTGAAACGCGTCATGGCGATATTGCAGGCTTGGATTTTTTTGCACTGAATAAACCACGCTGAGAAACTGCACTTACTTTGTGGTCTTCGCTTCTTTCGTTGTTCTGCGGAAAGCAGGATTTTGACTACGACCTTTGGACATATATATAGATATATATATATATATATATATGTTGATGCCGAGCCATCAGGATAGCTCTAATGAATTATTGCAAGAATGGGGGGAATTCATTTTACAATCATCGTTGGGATTAATAGGCTTGCTGAAAATAAAAGAACAACTACATTAAGCGGAAAAGGAGCTTGCTACATTGAAACTAAATGCGGAAATGACGAAATTTAAGGAAGAGCTGGAAACACAAATAGAGAAACACGAAGACACCGTGAGAGAACGAAAATATCAGAAGTTTATCAGAGACGCTACAGATTATACAGAAGGGCGGTTCTTTTCATTCTCAAAAAAATTTGACCTAATGAGACAGCAAGTAATTACAACAAGTTCAATGAGTCTATCGAGCAGTGCATCTTCCTTAATATCTACGGAAAACAGTGAAGGCGAACCTGGAACCTCAACTGGCATTGGATAACAGCCTTTTTTAGGGGACATGCGTCTTGTCCTGCAACAAAGACAATGGGAGCAGAACCAAACCTCTAGCCCACAACAGAGGGGAAGAGGGAGAGGACGCAGATGGTCCCTGAAAAACAGAAAAGGAGAGGAAAAAGGAGTAAAAAGCAACGAAAGTGCAAAAGTGGGAACGGAAACGCGCAGCATGCGCCTAAGGAAGAACCTATTAAAGATTAACTTCAGGTGGTAAACCTATCCAAGAGAGCGATATCAGAGACAGAAGCAGGGTTACTCAAAAAAAAAAAAAAGGGAATAAACTTCTGTCCTACGAAAAAAATGGATTTGGCTCAAGTTCGGATAGACTTTTACCTCTACATCAGGACGATAAAACTGGCTAAATATTTTGGGGAAAAAGAAAAACAACAAAAAGAAAAAAAGACTCTAAAGATGGACAGTGGGACATCACTAACAGTCAAGGACACGGAAGCTCTCATGACTTTGGTGAATCTAGACATGGAGGGAAATCAAGAGATCCCCCTGGAAGTAGCATGTAAGCAAGAAGGAGCTGGTCTAAGTGGTAAAAAAACAAAATCAAAATGTTATCCCCAATTAGTCCCAGGCAATTAAATCGACCTATTCCAGGAAGCAGTAACCCAAGATTTGTATACATTGAAGAACAGGAATTATAAAGACAATTTAACAAAAAATGGGAGGGCGGCACTTCTGGAGTTATCCACAAATGATCAAATAGAAATCAAAATGGCCGACAAAGGCGGGAACATCGTGATAATGGAAAAAACAGCATATATAACGGAAGCACATCGCCAATTAAGAGATACCAAATATTATGACAAACTAAAAAGAAATCCAACCATGGAGATAAAAGACGTGGTGGATGCAAAGTTGGTAGAATGGACAAAGAAAGGCCTGATTGATGAAGAAGAGAGGAAATACCTTACGGTAGCGCATCTAGTAACAGCTACCATATATTTCCTCCAGAAATTACATAAGAACCAAAAGATGCCCCCAGGACGCCCAATTCTGTCTGCGAAGGGTTCTCCCCTAGAACCGATTGCCAATTATATTGACTATTTTTTTAATCCTTTTGTAACATGCCTAGACTCTTACATACAGGATACAAGTGATCTACTAAGAAAATTAGAAAACACTCCCTGGCAAGACTCATACCAATTGGTATCGATGGGTGTCGTATCCCTTTATACCAACATAGGGAATGACATGGGACTTAAGGCATGCAATTCTTTTTTAAATGAAAGAAAAATAGAATTTGGAAACCATAATCAGATGTTATTGGAAATGATCACCATATGTCTGACTAGAAATGTTTTCATGTTCGGGGACGAAGTATATTGTCAAAACAGTGGGACAGCGATGAGATTTTCCTTCAGTCCCAGCTACGCCTGCTTAGCGATGGGATGGTGGGAGAAGGAAGTGGCGTGGAACGAAAGCAATGAAGAATCACTAAACAAAGTCATTAGTTGGACAAGGTATATGGATGACTTGTTAATCATTTGGGATGGGAGCAAAGAAGAATTTCTAGAATACTTTGAAATCATGAATAACAGCATACCAAACTTAAAATTCAGTTGTGAAATAAGTAAAGATCGAATTGTATTTCTAGATACAGAGATTTACATAGGAGAAAATCAAATACACACCACTCTACATCGCAAATGTACTTCTACCAATGCCACTTTAGAAGCCACAAGCTTCCACCAACAATCCCTCATTACAAGTATCCCCTTCAGGGAATTTCTGAGAATTCGCTGAATCTGTAGTGAAAGTGATGAATGGCTGAAACATAGTGCTGTAACCACAGACAGGTTCAAACGGCGGAGATACAATAATGGCGTAATTAAAAAATGCTGGGAGAGAACCAATCAAAAAACTAGAGAAGAATGCCTAATAAAAAAACAGAAGGAATCCACAAGTGAATCAGAACCAGTACGAATGATAATGGACTTTTCAAACGAAAGTAAGGAAATTACAAACATTTTGAAACGTAATTGGAAAATTCTACAACTGGATGAAACAGTTAAGAACATTGTGGGGCATCATCCAACAATCACGTATAGAAGGGCAAAAAACTTGAAAGATCACTTAATCCATAGCCATTTCAGGAAAACAACAAAAAAAGACAAATGGCTGAAATCAACATGATTTGTTAAATGTTATGCATGTAAGGCGTGCCAAATAGCAAAACCCACAATGAAAGTGCAAATGGCAAATAAAAAAACATGGGAGATCAGAGAACTTATCACTTGCAAAACAACATATGTGGTATATGTAGTGGAATGCCCGTGCCCCATGAGGTATGTGGGCAGCACTGTGTGTGAACTAAAAAAACGAATATTGAAACACGTTCGAGCCACCATCCATCAGGACAGAGCAAATGCAATAGCCAAGCACATGGAGCAATATCACCAAAGTGACTGGAATCAACTGAAATTCTTTGGAATTGAAAGTGTCCCCAAAAAAGAACGAGGGGGAGACAGAGAAAGACTTCGGAGACAGAAGGAGTCACGCCACATCCTAAACCTAAGAACCCTAACCCCACATGGGTTAAATCAGTCGGAAGAGTTATATATACATTTGTAATGACTTCGCTTTGAGAAATGTTTGTTGCCATAAACTATGCCTAAACTGTTATAAACACCCATTTTGGGTATGATAAGAGACATAAATTTCATGGCCCTTTGAAACGATGTGTGAGAGACCAGGAGACTATCTGCTGGTAGGGACTAGTGGTGAACCTTATGATAATATACAAATGAACATAGTCAACCCATTGGGGGGTATGTATAGTGTTGAAACTACTGATCAACGGTGTCAAAAACGTATACAAAAGCAATGTAATCCCACTTGAGGGAACCAATTGGCATGAATTTTGATGGTCGCTAACACACATAAGTTTTAGGAGTATAAATAAGCAGTAAAATAAGCATAATAATGAGCAAAATGGTATGATTTGAACTGCACTAGTAACATAAAAACTACATCTCCCAGAAAGCATATATGCGCTGGCAATCCCCAAACAGGAAATGATGTTGTATGTGATTAATTATATCAAGTAGGGGGAGCCAAGTGGTCGGTTGATCGTGAGCAAGGTATTTGAAATACCGAAACGCGTAGATCGTAACAGCTGCCTTGTTGAACCCTAAGAGAATGAAAGAAAATTTAAAAAATGGCAAAAACGACCTGTGGAGTGCGACCCGGTTTGTCTCTCCAACTGGAGGAATGGTGTGGGAATTTTGATCAGCGTGGTTCAGCTGCAGGGCGCCGCACCCGATTTGAGCGCTGCAGCAACGGCAAATGGAACCAGAGAGGAGGGAATATATATATATATATATATATATATATATACATACTAGCTTACCCGTCGTGCGTTGCTGCGATCTCAGAAGAAAGGAAATTCAAGTAAACTCGTTATGATAACATTCAATTTACATTGTGTCATTTTTATTGAAACTTATTCATTTTAATATGGAAAACATTCATTTATTCGAGTGCTTGTGGTTACACAATATTTTTTCTTTTTCCGTCTGGTGCATCAGAAGGTTTTCCGACGCGTGAGCTGGCCACATACAGTTGTCCATGTGAGAAGCACGGATTCTCCAAATTCATTGTGCCTGATTGTATCTTTATTTTTACAGCGTTCCTTCTCACTCTCTGTGCCCCCAACCCGGATCGCTGTTGGCTTACTGCCATTTTGCGCAGATTGTTGTTGTCGTCTTGCCTTCCCTCCCCCGACTCTCCACCCCGCCTCCCTGCTGCTCCTCCCTCGCCCCTCCCCACTCCACCATCCACATATGACAGATGCCTCCGCGCGCAGCGGTCGCGCCCCATGCGCGCCGAATGTGCGCCAAAGGTAATCCAGTCTACGCCCGTCCACGCCTGGACCGTGCCCAGCGCCAGACCCCCTGGCCCCCGCAAACCGCACTCCGGCCACTTTAAGTATGACGCAGCCACCCTCCTAGCCCTTAACCCCGGACGCACACCCCAATGCTACGAAGCTGCCCCGGGACGTACCCAGGGGCCCTTCACCTGCCACTCCTGCAAATTTACCGGCGTCAAGACCCTTACCACATCCACTAACCCCAAACACAGCTCCGACTCTAACCACCTGAAGTGCATCCTGCTTAATACCCGCTCGGTCCACAGACACGCCACCGAACTCTGAGATCTACTCGACGCTATATCACCAGACGTCGCCTTCCTCACTGAAACATTGATGAATGCATCATCAACACCTGACATCGCCATAGTCATCCCGGACAATTACAAGATCATCCGAAAAGACCGCTCCAATCAAACTGGAGGAGGCATCGCCATCGTCCATAAGAACACCATCAAAATCACTACCAGCTCCGACGATAACCTTACCACCGCCGAACACCTCCACTTCCAGATTCACCCGGACCCCAGAACCACACTCAGAGGCACCCTCATCTACAGACCTCCAGGAACACGTAAACAATTCACAGAGGACATCACTGACTTCATCAGTCCTCATGCCTTCGCCTCCGAGAACTACATTCTACTAGGAGACCTCAACTTCCACCTAGAAAAGAAAAACGACAGCAACACCACCACCCTTCTGGACAACCTGGCCAATCTCGGACTCAAACAACTTGTTGACACCCCCATCCATGTAGCCGAACATACGCTAGACCCAATCTTCACTTCCAGCAAACACATCTCCTTCGATCGCACCACAGCTCTCCACTGGACGGACCCCAGTTGTGTTCACTTCAGCTACAAAACCACCTCGACCCACAACCCCCCACAACCTATTCCCCGAAGAAAATGGAATAAAATCACCACCGACCAACTCCTCACATTGCTCAACCAAAAACCACCCGCCCTCTCATCGGACCCAAACCAAGCTGCCATCAAATTCAAACAATGGATCACTCACAGCACTGCCGAATTAGCTCCCTTGAAAAACAGTCACACCAAACAAGACAGCAAAAAGACCCCCTGTTTCAACGATGACCTTAAGAAATCCAAGAAACTATGCCGTACTCTCGAGAAAACATGGAGAAAAAACCCAACCGCCGACAACATGTCCACCTTCAAGACAGCCACCCGCAAACACCACCAGCTGTTTCGATCCACCAAGAAATCAGCACTCAAGAATCGACTCGACAACAATGCCCATAACAGCAAGGAACTATTCAACATCGTCAAAGAATTTACCAACCCCACTGCAGCCTCAAATGACATCACTCCCTCCCAAGACCTCTGCCATTCGTTATCTTCCTCCTACAACAAAATTGCCGACATACATAACAGCTTCGAAAACAGTTCCAACGAACAATCCTCCCCACACCCCTCAGAACCTAAACCGCCTTCTAACAATCTCAGCGCCTAGAACCCAATCACCACCGAAGACACCATCCGCCTAATGAATTCCATCCACTCTGGCTCGCCAACCGACCCATGTCCCCACCACATCTTCAACAAAGCAGACTCCATCATCGCACCACATCTCCGTGATGTTATCAACTGCTCCTTCAACTCTGCTACCTTCCCAGAAAGCTGGAAACATGCCGAAGTCTGCGCCCTCCTGAAGAAACCCACAGCAGACCCCTCTGAACTCAAAAACTAGCGCCCCATATCCCTCCTCCCTTTCCCGGCAAAAGTAATCGAGAAAGCTGTCAGTAGCCAACTCGCCGCCTTCCTCGAATCCAACAACTCCCTCGATCCCTCACAGAACGGCTTTCGAGCCAAACACAGCACCGAAACCGCCCTCATCGCAGCCACAGACGATATCCGAACACTACTGGACAAAGGAGAAACAGTGGCCCTCATTCTACTCGACCTCTCCGCCGCCTTCGACACAGTCTGTCATAGCACCCTCATATAACGCCTCAACAACATCGGAATACAAGGAAAAGCACTGGACTGGATCATCTCAATCCTCGCCGGAAGAACCCAGAGAGTACGACTTTCCCCATTCAAATCAGAGGCTACCAAAGTCATCTGCGGTGTACCACAAGGATCATCACTCAGTCCCACCCTCTTCAACGTTTACATGAGTCCACTCGCATCCATCATGCGTCATCACAACCTTAACATCATCTCCTACGCTGACGACACTCAGCTGATCTTCTCCCTCACCAAAGACCCTAACTCCGTCAAAACCAACCTTCACGACGGCATGAAAGAAGTAGCCGAATGGATGAAAAACAGCCGCCTAAAACTTAACTCAGACAAAACGGAGGTGCTCATCCTAGGATCATCCCCCTCTGCCTGGGACAACTCAAGGTGGCCTTCAGCTCTGGGCACAGCACCCATACCCACAGATCACGCACGCAACCTGGGCTTCATCCTAGATTCCTCACTCTCGATGATCAGACTAGTCAACGCCGTCTCATCCTCCTGCTTCAACGTACTTCGTATTCCCAAAAAAATCTTCAGTTGGATCACCTCCGAGACAAGAAAGACTGTCACCCACGCACTAGTCACAAGTCGACTGGACTACGGAAACACCCTCTACGCCGGAATTACAGCCAAATTACAGAAAAAACTCCAACGCATCCAAAATGCATCAGCGAGACTCATTTTGGACATCCCTCGCCAAAATCACATTACCGGCCACCTGAAAGACCTCCACTGGCTCCCCGTCAACAAGAGAATAACATTCCGTCTCCTCATCCACGCACACAAGGCCCTCTACAAACTAGGGCCCGAATGCCTCAACTCTTGACTATCCTTCTACACACCCACCCGCCAACTAAGATCCTCCAATCAAGGCCTCGCCGCAGTTCCGCGTATCCAAAGATCCACCATGGGAGGTAGATCCTTCTCCTACTTGGCGGCCAAGACCTGGAACTCACTCCCCACCCACCTCCGCCTTACACAGAACCACATCTCCTTCAGAAAAGAACTTAAAACCTGGCTATTCGATAAATAATAAACCCATCCCCAAGCGCCTTGAGACCCCCTGGGTGAGTAGTGCGCTATATAAATTCTTGAACTTGAACTTGAACACTTGCAGCGATTGTCCTTGTGATTTGTTGATGGTGATTGCCAAAGCGAGTCACACCGGAAACTGTAAACGTTTGAATTCAAATGTCATATCTGTTGGGATCATTGGAATACGTAGCAACAGTACATCTTCCCCCTTGAATTTCCCATTCAAAATTGTAGCTTCAATGACATTGTTCATCATCTTTTTCACCGAAAGTCTTGTACCATTGCAAAGTCGTGGTTGCAAATTCAGTATTCGAAAGATTATGAGGGCCCTGGGGGGCCGATCTTTAAAAAAAGTTTATGCCAGAAACCTTCGCAGGAGTGTACTCAACAACTCACCAAAGTTTCATGGCGATAGGATGAATGGCGTAGTAATGCATAAAGGCCAAACAGACAGACAGACATACATTCGTTTTTATATATATAGATGTGCGTGTATATATGATATGTATATATTTTATTTGAGACCTGCCATGTGTTGCCACATGGGTACTGTTGGTTCCACCTGTTTGCCTCGTAGGCACAAAACAAATTCGTTGAAACTGACTTCAGCACACCGATGAGGGCTTTGTATGGCTTCGATGATGTAACGCGGAGTTGCGTGCCGAGCAATGGCATTATGATGTCCACTTCGATGTGAGAGAGCTGTAAAGAAATGTTTTTGTGGAATGCTGGCATATTGGGGATATTCAAAAGGTGAGGAATTTAGAGGTAGATACTGTATCCACCAATAAAAGCGTTACAGAAGGTAAGTAACTTGTTCAAATATCCATACTTTCAAGGCGCATAGATGTGGTGATAAGAATGGTAAATGCATATTTACCTTCACAATATTCTGATAGTTAATATTTTGTCAGGTTGATATTTCTGTCATCAGTATTCTGCCATACAATTGTGTGTGTGTTTGATCTTAGACAGAGCTTGAGAGCTGCCACTAAATTAGTGTAGTTCTAATAATTGCACACAATGGAGACTGAAATGGCTGGTGGAAAATTAAAAGGATAATGTTTAACATTAAGATGTGAAGAATATTTTACATGATTATTATGTGATGTGTAAGACTATATGACTTTTTATGTTAATTTCCAAGTTTTCCTTACAATTCATTTGGTGCCATTTGTTTTTACAGGCTCTGTCAATGTATTTGGGTGGAGCTCCCGCTGGCCCTGCAGGTACGGGCAAAACCGAGACTACTAAAGATTTGGCAAAGGCCTTGGGTCTCCTTTGTGTTGTAACAAACTGTGGTGAAGGCATGGATTACAAAGTAAGTTCTTAATATATTTGTTCCTGATTTAGTGATAAATTATAGAGTAAATCATGGCTGTAGTATAATGTATAATATTTGACCCTATTGGATATAATATCCAAATAAGGCATGTTAATTTGAATGTCTCTTTGTATCATGTACAGTGTTGTGCTGCTTTTAGGCTAGGTTGTTGCTGTGCAAATACCATCCATCCATACAAATATACCTACATGCACAGATACCACTATTAGAAGGAGGTTTGTATAAGTACCACGTAAGGCTTTTTGTAGTGCATAATAACCATAAACGTACAAACAGGGCTTCCGGAATTAGTCCTAATGCTCTCATATTTTGTTTGACAACTGTGCAGAAGTGGATTTTAAGTCGAGGAGCAATGTACTTTTGGATGTTTCTACGGTTATCAAAGCCCACAGACTTTTTTCTTTAGACTGCTATATCACAAATGTAACTTAGAAACATTTTCAATGCAGATAAAAGCTTGGTATTTTGTTTTTACTTGTCTTCTGTGCTATTTAAATCAAATGAATGACAATAGGAACATGCGTTTTGTTGATGGTACTGATGTTTTACTTCCTTTCCTCGTTCATTATTCCATTGTGTATGCGCCCATTACAAACTAGTTGATTGCATTACTTTCTCTTCAGTACTAGATTATTCTATCCTTAGTACAGTAGTTTATCTCCAACAAATCCACTGAGCAGGCTGAAGCATTGAGAGAGCAGCTGAACACATGTGCTGTTGCTAAACTCCCACAACTTTAAAGTTAGGGAGGCCCTTCAGGTGCAAAACAAATATTTCCTAAAGTATGCTAGGCACACTTTTTAGAAATGTCAGCAAGTCTCAGGACTCAATCTGGAGAAGTGGTGTTTGGAGAGCTCATAAACGTTACACATCCAACAGCAAAAGATTTCAAGAATAAAACACCTAGGGACAGAGTTACTAAAGATGTTAACACTTTTAAAGCCTTTTGTGTGCTAAAATGCAGACTTTGCGAGCCCAAAACCTCCAACTACGTATCACAAATGAATTTACAACTCACAAATTCTACATTGCAAATCCTTGCATCTACTAAAAAAAAAGAGGACAGGAAAGGAGAGCCCCCTCTCTTTTGTGACAAAGAGGAGGCTGTAAGTAAGGGGCCGCTCCCACTATGTGAATGCCAGCTGTTGGATGTGAAGGAAGTAGACACTGGTCAGGTTAAAATGTATTGAGTGCACAAATCACCCTGGGGCATCTTGGCGCTGACTAGCAAATATATCTGGAGGTGAGAGGAGCAGGAGTGTCTATTTACTGAAGAGAAAGGCTTTCAGCTGTTTCCTGAAGGAGCCATAGTTTGGATTAGCGCGTAGGGTCTGCGGGAGTTGGTTCCAATATCTGGGAGCTAGATAGAAAAACGCTCGACCACCGGTCCGTGTCAGGCGAATTCTGGGGACTCTTAGTAGTTCATGAGTAGAGGATCTCAGCCTCCTACTGGGGCAGTATTTGGTTACTTTATTTTCTAGATACGGAGGCCCTTTTTTCTGAGAGCATTATGAATGAGCCAACACGTTTTAAAAAAGGATCTCTTTTTAACAGTGAGCCAGTGCAATTCTCTGAGTAATTGGGCAAAAGGAGAGTCCGGCGGACGATTGAGAATCATTTGCGCAGCTGTGTTCTGAACAGTTTGTAATTTTGACAAAAGGGTTGAACCCACCTCCGCCAGCAAGGCATTGCCATAGTCTAAACAGCTTGTTACCATCGCGTGAACCAAAGTTCTGTGGTGGGTGGTGGGAATGAAAGGAAATATTTTCCGAAGAAGCCAAAGACTGTAAAAACAGGTGCCAGTAGTAGTGGTAATGTGATCTTTCATAGACAGGCAATAGTCAATTTTTATTCCCAAGTTCCTCACAGATGGTTTGGGAATAGGGGCGGTACCTAGTTGTACAGGCCACCAGTCTTCTGACCAGATAGATGGTGCTTTTCCCATAAGCATGATCTCGGTCTTTCCTGGATTTAACTGAAGATAGTTCATCATCATCCAGTCTGAGATCAGCTTCATGCCATTAGAAAAGCGAGTTTTTTCTAGTTCTGGAAGTTCCCGATAGTGAACATGAACTGTGTGTCGTCCGCGTATGAGATGATTTCAAAACCCAACTGTTCCACAATCTGGGCTAACGGGGCCATATATATATATATATATATAAAAAAGGGTAGGGCTTAAACAAGAGCCCTGTGGCACCCCTTTGTCTAAAGGTAGCTTATCTGAGGAGAAAGGGCCTAGGGTGACCATCTGAGTTCTCCCTGAGAGAAAATGTTGTAGCCATTTCAAGGGCATTCCTTTGATACCATATTCCGATAGTCTCTCCGCTAGCTTGAAATGAGAGATGGTATCAGTTCTTTCAGCCTATTAAAGACTGAGGGAGCTATCTGTGGAAAGTTGTCATAGATAGTGGATATTTTGTCCTGAAAGAAAGTGGCAATAGAGTTGCATAACTCCTGAGATTCGTTAGGAACCTGGCTACAGGCTTTGGGGGACGTAAAGTCTTTAACAATGCTGAACAGAGCCTTCTGGGAGTTATTCAATTGTTCGATTTGCTTAAGAATAAAATTGTGTTTAGCTGTCTTTAGTTTCAAACGGTAGCTAGCCAGTGCTTGTCTGTAGATTAATTTATTGTGTGGGTCTTTACAGATGCGCCAAGTTCTTTCTAGATGTCGGCATTTTTGTTTGACCGCTCTTAGATCGTCAGTATACCATGGGTTTTGCGGGCTCTTGTGCAGAGAGATCTAAAAGGATGAGTATCGCGGAACCGCCTGAGTCAATGGTCTATCTTAGTGAGTTGGTGATTTCTAAAACCGCGGTTTCAGTACTGAAACCCAGGCGAAAGCCCGACTGTGAGGGGTCCAGGAGCTCATTCTGTTCTAAGTAGCAGCTCAATTGTTTGTTTATGACTTTCTCCAGCATTTTCCCTAGTAGTGGTAAGAGAGAGATGGGACGGTAATTACTCAGGGTAGCTGGGTCTGACGTAGGTTTTTTAAGCATAGGGCGGACCACTGCTTCTTTCCAGGGAGATGGAATAATGCCAGTGAAGATGGAACAATTAAAGATGTCACAAATTACTGGTGCACAACTCTCAGCTAAAAGGGCCATTATTCGGAGGGGACAGGGATCATTGGGAGAACCTGACTTTCCCAAGGCTAGGTCTTTTTGAACTTCCTCGATTGTAACTAAATTAAAATTATGCAGGAAGCAATTTGGTCTCCTCCATTTTTCTACTAGTTCTTTCAGCCTATTAAAGACTGAGGGAGCTATCTGTGGAAAGTTGTCATAGATAGTGGATATTTTGTCCTGAAAGAAAGTGGCAATAGAGTTGCATAACTCCTGAGATTCATTAGGAACCTGGCTACAGGCTTTGGGGGACGTAAAGTCTTTAACAATGCTGAACAGAGCCTTCTGGGAGTTATTCGATTGTTCGATTTGCTTAAGAATAAAATTGCGTTTAGCTGTCTTTAGTTTCAAACGGTAGCTAGCCAGTGCTTGTCTGTAGATTAATTTATTGTGTGAGTCTTTACAGATGCGCCAAGTTCTTTCTAGATGTCGGCATTTTTGTTTGACCGCTCTTAGATCGTCAGTATACCATGGGTTTTGCGGGCGCTTGTGGACACAACCACATCTCTTGGGTATAGTCTTATCAAAAGCCGATTCTAGTGCAGCCGAGAAAGTCTCAAGTTTTATGGGGGCTTCCGACTGGATGTAGACTGGGTCACAGAGGAAAAACTCATCAAATATTTCTACAGGGAGGTTCCGCTATGGTCTGCGTTTGATTGGCTTATTTGTCATAGCTTTGTCTGAATTTTTCACCTAGGTTCGAGGTATGGAGAAGGTGATCAACAAGTGATCGGTACATGTGAGAGGGATAGGAGGGCTACATCTAAGATTCTCATCGTTAGTGAACACTAAGTCAAGCAGGTGCCCGGCCTGATGGGTTGGGCCCTCCACTTTTTGAGTAAGTCCTAAGGCGTACAAGGCAGAAAGGAGTTTGCTGACCTCTGGTACATTAAACCACTTAATGCTCCCCTCACAAAGTCCCTTACCAAAATGCCATGTTTGTTTTCATTACTATCCCTGCACCTTTAAAAGGTATTTTATAGATATGTGTGCAGGGATGAATGTATATTGTCAATCGAAAGCCTCCGTCACTGCATTGGGAGCCATTCACAAGGATTTACAGCAGGAATTCTGCCTCATTTTGAATTAATCAGACAGGAATTGATTGTGCAATTCTTGCTAATGTCCTTTCTGATAGATACATCTGCCGTGTGGATTCTTCACCTTGTGAATATCCCCCTTGCGTCAGCAACATTCAGAAATTCTTTTTTGTAGCTTCGCGCCGACGTGGATTCGGACGTCACAGAGGCACGGCACCGCTCGCGACTCCGCCTACGTCACCGACGCCTATAATAGGCCCACGCCGGCGTGATGACATCAGTTCCCTTTTTTCCGCGTCGTCGACGCTAACGGTTTTCAGGGATCGTACTGTAGCTTTACAGTAACTTTGTTACTATTATCCTGTTATTGTGTCTATCTTTACATTCTTCGAAATGTCGTCGAAGAAAACTGGGTTTAAGACTTGCAGCAAATGTGGCAAGACTATGTCTATCACCGATCCTCATGAATGCTGTGTTTGGTGTTTGAGTTCCGACCATGACGTCGAGGACTGTCCTTGCTGCAAGAAGATGACTCCGAAGGCGTTAAGAGAAAGAGAGACGAAACTCCTTTTGGCAAAACTTAAAGATAAGAAAGCTAAGAAGGCTTCGAAGTCTCGAACTCGTCGGTCGAGGTCGAGATCGAGGTCTCGTTCGAGGTCACGCACGGAGTCGTCTTCGGCTCACGCTTCGAAGTCTTCGAGGAAGAAGCATAAGAAGAGGAGCCATAAGTCACGTCATCACTCCGGAAAGGACTCTAGTTCAAGACCGAAGTCCCAGGTCAAACTTCTGAGTAAGGAAGTGGAGGTTTCGGAGTCGGAACATAATTCTGTTGGTGAGGCTTCACATCCGGATTCACCCGAATCTCAGAAGCAGGTCCAATCTCCGGTTCCATCCAATCCTTCTGGTCAGGAGGATGAAGATGAGGAGCAGGGGGCTGGTGAAGTCGAAGTTCCGGTGCCTGCGGGTTCGTCGACCCCGGTCCCTGGACTCGGTGAAGAGGTCGACGTCGTTTCGACTCCGCCTCCTCAGGAACGACCCAGAGACCAATATCCTGAATTTCCAACTCCAGGTCAGGATCCTTCTCAGTTCCTGAACGCCATGTTTGGTGTATATTCCAGGGCAATGTTCCCATCTGGTGCACCTGTTGGTCCCACGGGTCCGATGGCTTTCAACTTGGGTATTCCCCAGGCTTACGCCCCTGCGCCCTTTATGCCTTTTATGCCGGCTATGCCACCGCATTGGCATTTTCCGACACCACCGGTGTCGTCGACGCCGAAGCGCACGACGCCGACTCCGTCGACGCCGGTCCCATCGACGCCGATGCCTACGACTCCGAGGCAGGATTCTGCCCGACCTCGTATTCAAAAGCCTCGTCCGACTTCGGGTTCGACGCCGGCACCAACCCCATCGGAGTCGATTCCGAATCCTTTGACATCTGCTGTGAAGGAAATATCTCGGAGAAAGGCCCAGAGACTTCTGGAAGAGGAAAGATATCAATATTCAGATACTGAAGAAGGGGAGTTACAGGATTCTGAGGATCCTTTTGAAGACTTGTGTGAGGCCAGTGGGCTTGAACTGTCGCCTGAGTGGGAATTGGCTTCAGTGTCAAATGTACCATCGAAGGATGTGGTGCCTTATCACACCGTTATTAAAAAAGCAGCGAGTTTGTTGAATATTACTCTGCCCACTGCTGATTATAAACCTAATATTTTAACTGAGGTTCTTCATTCACCCTCGTCAGTAATTGAACCTGTGTTACCCTTTAACGAGGCCTTATCTGAGCCCATCTATGAGGTTTGGAAGAAACCTTTATCTGCTCCTGCAGTTTCTAGAACAGTTGCGAGGAGATACAGAGTTGCACCTGAGGACCCTGCGTTTTTATCAATTCATCCCTTGCCTGAGAGTTTGGTGGTGCAGGCTGCCTGCTCAAAGAAATCTGCTGGTGCTTTTCCACAGGTTCCTGGGGATAAAGAATCCAGAAAGCTAAATCAGAGTGCCAGGAAGGTTTTCTCTTTAGCCAGGATGGCGTTAAAGTCAACCAACGCAACGTGTCTGATGGGGAGGTATATCCATGCCTTGATGGATTCTGTCAAGCAGCTGATTCCGAAAATTCCTGAGGATGACAGGAAGGATTTTCAGGAAGTAATATCAGACACTCAAGCAGCTGCGAGACAGGTGATTCAGAGTGGTCTGGACACTGCTGATTCGGTGGCAAGGGTCATGGGCTCCTCCGTGGCCACCAGGAGGGCTGCCTGGCTTAAATCATCGGAGTTCTCTGCGGACGTCCAGTCTGCTTTGTTGGACTTGCCTTTTGATGGCTCAGGATTGTTTGGCAAGAAGGCTGATGCTGCTTTGGAACGTTTTAAGGACAGTAGGGCCACTGCAAAATCTTTGGGTCTTCAGTCCAGAGGTAGTACTGGTAGATGCTTCAGGGGGTTTGGAAGATCTTCCTTTCGCTCTTACAGACCATCCCAGCAGCAGCCTCAACAGCAGCAGAATACGCTGTACAAGTCATACAGGGGCAGGCAAAGATCCCGCCCTAGAGGTCGTCAATCCTCCTCCTCCTCTCCTTCCCAACCCCCGGCCAACGCAGCAAAGCAGCCCTAGATCCGCCATTCCGGATCATGTGGGCCCAGTGGGGGGTCGGCTTACTCATTTTCTACAAGATTGGGAATTAATAACATCGGATCTTTGGGTTCTCAATCTTGTAGAGAATGGGTATGCACTTCCTTTCCAGGAATTCCCTCCCAATTACCCTCCTTGCCAGGGTTATTGTTCGGTGGACCACCTGCTTCGCCTGCAGGAAGAAGTCCTGGCTCTGTTCCAAAAAGGTGCAATAGAGGTGGTTCCAGAGCAGGAAAGGGGTCAGGGGTGCTACTCCCGGTATTTCCTGATCCCCAAGAAAGATGGCAGGCTTGGGCCAATCCTGGATCTCAGGATCTTGAACCTTTACCTGAAACAGGAAAAGTTCAAGATGCTCACTCTTGCGCAGGTACTTCAAGCGCTGCTGGAAGAAGACTGGATGGTGTCGATCGACTTGCAAATTGCGTATTTTCATATTCCCATCTTGAAGTCGCACAGAAAGTATCTCCGTTTTACGGTTGGGTCACAACACTACCAGTTTGTGGTCCTTCCGTTTGGTCTTACTACTGCGCCTCGAGTCTTCACCAAGGTGATGGCAGTGGTGGCGGCTCATCTCAGGAGATCGGGGATACATGTGTTTCCGTATCTAGACGACTGTCTGATCAAAGCGGAGTCGCCGGAGAAGGTGCTCCATCATCTGCAAGAGACGACTCAGTTGTTGCACAGGTTGGGTTTTTCGATAAATGTACCCAAGTCTCACCTGGTGCCCTCACAGCGCAACCTGTTCATAGGTGCGGTACTGGACACTACTGTGTGTCATGCATTCCCTCCCCCTCAAAGGATTTGCGACATACAGGAGATGATTCCTTGGTTTTTCAATGGAGTTGTCGTTCCAGTCCTGAAGGTCCTTCGCCTGCTCGGTCTGATGGCTTCATGCATTCTGTCGGTCAACCATGCACGCTGGCATATGAGGGCGCTCCAGTGGTGCCTCCGCAGGCAGTGGTATCAGCACAAAGGGGATCTCAGGGAGTCGGTGAAGATCTCTGGAGAAACTGCAGCGGATCTGTTTTGGTGGAGTGTGGAAGGCAATCTGTCTCAAGGGAAGCCTTTTCAGATTCCTCCATCGGTGGCCACAGTGATAACGGATGCGTCCACTCTCGGGTGGGGTGCTCATCTGGGGGACCTGGAGGTCAAAGGTCTTTGGTCTCCAGAGGAAAGGTTGCTTCACATCAACCTTCTAGAATTGCGGGCAATACGTCTGGCGCTCAAGGCCTTCCTCCCTTCCCTTCGCGGGCGGTCAGTTCAGGTCCTGACGGACAACACGACCGCGATGTGGTACATCAACAAGGAGGGAGGAGTAGAGTCGCAGTGTCTCTGCAGAGAGGCTCTGCGTCTCTAATCCTGGGTTCAGGACCATCAGATTTGTCTGATGGCAAATCATCTGGCCGGAGTTCAGAACGTTCGTGCAGACAGTCTCAGTCGGCAGTTCTCTGCCGATCACGAGTGGAGGCTCCATCCAGAGGTAGTTCTCGACATCTTTCGGATGTGGGGGACTCCTCGGGTGGACCTGTTCGCCACTTACGAGAATGCTCACTGCCTGTCATTCTGCAGTCTCCAGTATCCGATGCAAGGAGCCTTGGAGGACGCGTTTCAGTTGAGTTGGAGCTCGCAACTCCTTTACGCGTTTCCTCCCATACCTTTGATTTCTCGGGTTCTGAGGAAGATTCGCCAAGACCGGGCCCGAGTCATATTGGTCGCCCCGGATTGACCAAGAAGGGTGTGGTACTCAGACCTTCTCCACCTCTCCTCTCACCCGCCGCTCCGTCTCCCTCGCAGGGCAGATCTCCTTTCTCAGATGGAGGGGCAGGTTCTACACCCCCACCTCCAGACCTTACACCTTCATGCCTGGAGATTGAACGGGGCAACCTGATTTCTTTTTCTCTCCCTCATGATGTGGTGGATGTCATTTTGTCAGCCAGGCGTGACTCCACTAAGTCCATCTATTCTTATAGGTGGTCTAAGTTTGTTGTTTGGTGCAGGGAGAAGTCTATTGACCCTTTGAGGGCCCATTTATCTGATGTTCTCCAGTTTGCCCTTTCTCTGGCACAGCAGGGGCTTGCTGTTGCCACGGTGAAGGGTTATCTGTCAGCGCTGTCGGCGTTTATCTGTTTGCCTGACCAGCCTTCTCTGTTTAAATCTCTTATAGTTTTGAGGTTTTTGAAGGGCCTCACTAATATCCCTCCTATCCCTTTTATTGTGCCTCAGTGGGATTTGAATCTAGTTTTGACATTTTTAATGGGTGCTCCTTTTGAGCCTCTTCACAAATGTCCTATGAGGCTCCTGACTTTCAAAACAGTTTTCCTCGTTGCAATAACCTCGGCAAGGAGGGTAAGTGAGCTTCAAGCTCTTAGTTCCAAGACCCCATTCCTGACCATTCATGCTGATCGAATGGTTCTTAGGACCAGGGCTGCTTTTCTGCCAAAGGTGGTGACTCCTTTCCACCTTGGTCAATCCATTACCCTCCCTACCTTTTATCCTCCCCCACACCCTTCCAAGGAGGAGGAGAGATTACACCGTCTTGACCCCAAGAGGGCGGTGTCTTTTTACTTGGACAGGACTAAAGACTGTCGCATGGATGACCAGCTCTTAATTGGCTTTGCTGGCTGCAAGAAAGGAAGAGCGGTCCATAAGAGGACTTTGTCGAGATGGATCATCCTCTGCATTAAGATCTGCTACTCTTTGGCTGGTAAAGAACCACCAGAGGGCATAAGGCCTCATTCTACTAGAGCTAAGTCTTCGACCTCTGCATTGGCTAGAGGATATTTGTAGAGTGGCAATTTGGTCTTCCCTCCACACTTTCGCGAAGCATTACTGCTTGGATTCCGAAGTGAGGAGGGACGGTCATTTTGCGCGCTCTGTCCTTCAGGATTTCCTGGTTTAGAAGAGTGGACACCCTCCTCCGGGAGTGGGGACTGCTGTGGGACTCTATTCACAAGGTGAGGAATCCACATGGCAGATGTATCTATCAGAAGAACAAGTTACTTACCTTCGGTAACGCTTTTTCTGGTAGATACAATATCTGCCTGTGGATTCCTCACTGACCCACCCGCCTCCCTGTGTCCACTCTTCTATGCCAGAGTTTCTTTAATGTATTATTTTGTCAAATGTTTTATTGCATTTACTTCACACTGTGTGTGTTACCTTGATTTCTATACTGTGTATATTGTGTATATATCTACTGACATCGGTCCGTCCGTGTGCCTCGAAGGCACGGAAAAAAGGGCAGAACTGATGTCATCACGCCGGCGTGGGCCTATTATAGGCGTCGGTGACGTCAGCGGAGTCGCGAGCGGGGCCGTGCCTTTGTGACATCCGGATCCACGTCGGCGCGAAGCTACAAAAAAGAATTTCCGAATGTTGCTGACGCAAGGGGGATATTCACAAGGTGAGGAATCCACAGGCAGATATTGTATCTACCAGAAAAAAACGTTACCGAAGGTAAGTAACTTGTTCTTTTGCACAGTGTCGGATACATTCGTCCAGCTCACCACAAAAAGCATTAGGTGACCTTCTATTGCTGTGAAAAGTCAATGTCTTGTTTGTCATGCAATCCGTGTTACATCTGGCTCTTAAGAGCCACAGCAAATTCATAACAACTAGAAAAGTGCACTTGCTAATAACCACAAGCAATCTAGATCCTCATTATTAGTTCCCCTCTGTTTGAGGGAGTAATACTACAACCTGTCAATACAGACACATATGGTGTGGATTTAATGTGTGCGGTGTTACCTCAACATCTAGAGGATCACACATCAGAATGATTACTGAAGGGGTAATATCAAATGCTGTCCTCCATTCTGAGCTTCAAAATGTGGAATGTGATATATATTTTCCCTGCACAAAGTCCACCCGAAAATTGTGTCAGAGCAGTTATTTTTGTAAACACACAGTTTGCAGTCCAAGTAGGTGAAATGTTGGATAATGCCTTTCACTTTGTTGATAACACAACCGTCTTTCCACACAGTGGCATAGCAAGGGGGTCATGGGCCTGTATACAAGATAGGACAATGGGCCCCCAAGCTCCCCAACAGATATTAAGACACCCATAATCAAGGTGTATTGGACTCCGTAGAACTCTGGGCCCCTGTGACACTGCACCTGCTGCTCCATAAGTATCAGCACCCCTTCTTCCAAGGACCTGCCCTGGTCTTACTCATCTCTTGGCAAAGGGTCCACCAGAAGTAAGGATTAACCGTCAATAGGAGTAAAACAAGTAAGCTGCCTTTAGATCTAGTATTCCATGCTTAATTTGACTATATCGAGGCCGGTTGATGGATGATGGTAAATGGCTTGGCCAGGTTGTAGTGAGATCACTTCTACCACCCTTAAAAGTTAATTAAATCAAAGCACTTACAGTAGAGGCCTATGATGTAGAGTCCTGGGACAATGATGGCTGCATTAAATTAGTGGTCATGGAAACTGTCTTTCTTAAAAGGCTACAAGAGACTCCATTTGAGCGCTTCTTTATTCCCTGTGTTTTTTTTTGTTATCCTGGGCATAAGTCCATTGTCCAAAGATTTTCTATTAAAGCAATGTTATTCGCAATCCAAATGTAGGCCTCTGCATTGCATGAATCTTATGAAATAACCCTTACTGAGCTTATGGCGCATATTGCAACCGAAGCACCTTTATTGGTTCTTCCATGTTCACTGCTGGAGCACAAAGCTTTATATGGCTGGTTCCCCTTTATCTCTTTTTCTTTTTTGACTTTTATTGAAACTATAACAATATACCACAAGATGTGTATAAGCTATACATGTAGAGAAAGTAGATGTTGCCCCAGTATTGGAACTTTCATAGATTCCCATGCTTTTGTATCATTCCCCGTCGTCGGAATGGGAGTCTCAGTAACAAAATAACATAGCAGTAGGTACAAAAGAGAAAGAAAAAGGCCTAGGCCTCATTCCCTTTTGTAGCATATCCGCCTCTTTTTGTAAAAGAGACAAAACCAGGCATCAGCCAAACAGAAGAGCCTCACCCCATAGAACCCTCCTGAAGTTCCATCTAGATCAAATTACAGAAACAGTGCACTGTCCAGCTACCTCTCCATTCCAGAACTTGCAATCAACACCTTCTAGGTGCAGTTGTATATTGTGGGTGCCATAGCTTGCCATGGAGGAGGTGTAGATCAGTTCTTGTAGTGGATATGTTTTCATCTATTGAACTACTCTATTTCCTCCACCACATCTTTGGTTGTTACCATCCCCATATCTTCTGGGTTGTCCATGTCTAACCATGAGAGGTATGCCATAAGGCTACCCCATATGTCTTTTGGGGCCAGAGGTTATAGGCTAAGGGGAAGTGTAGACTTCTGATCGGTCATTACAATTAATAATGTCCTATAACCACTCTTATTTACTCGGACTGCCTTTATGCACCAATACATGGCCAAGGCTAAACGGAGAATGGCCAGCAAGAGTGCTGTTGCCACAGATCTTCAGGTCCTGCTTGATCGTAATTTAACAAAGCAAAAGAGTGTCATCTCTAGGCTTGGTGTGATCTATCATTGTTGATAATGTGTGAAATTTCCTGTGCCAGAATTTAAGTATGGGGGCAGATCCAAGCCTGCCTGGTCTAGTCTGCATTGTCGGCATTGATGTGATCTGTAGGGGTCCATTCTAAACTGTTTTACAGGTGTGTAATACGCCCAGTGTAGAAATGTAAAATGTATAAGCTTATGTCAGTGGTTGACTGATACTAATTGAGTTTGTGCCCAGCAATATATTCCATTTTGAATCTGTCGTCTCAGCTACCAAGTCCCACACCCAGGCTTGCTTGAATTGTGATCTGCCCTTCATCCGGAGTACCAAAAACATGGCATAAAATGTCAATACTCATCTGGTACCATCTAGAGAGTTAAAATTATCCGAGTCAAAGCTATCATCTCTTGTGGTTCTGCTGGGAACCCGGACAGTTTCTCCTGACCGATGTATCTCTCAGCATGGCTTGCACAATTACATTGATGAAGGCTGTTTTCAAATTGACAATAGCAATGTATGAAGGTTCCTTTGTAAGTCTCACATACTTGATGATGAGAGGGTTCAAACAAAAGCCTAATCACAAATGCTTAGGTTTTTTTGAACCTTTCATCAAGTCTAGAAAATCAATTAAAAAAATGTATTAGAACGATAGATGAATATTTTGTTGAAATATTGTGAGTACTGGTTAACACAAATCTGCACATTTACTGTTCCTAGCCAAGACTGAAGCAGTTGTCTGTTCACTGTGACTATGGGATTTTCTCAAAATAAATCATGATTGACTGTGAGCTTGTAGTGCAGTGTAAAATCATGACATCTATATGTTGCTGTGCGTTAAGTATCAATAATTACCTCTTCTTTTGAATTTAGGCAGTTGGTAAAATATTTTCTGGCCTTGCCCAATGTGGGGCATGGGGGTGCTTTGATGAGTTCAATCGTATTGATGCCTCTGTGCTCTCCGTCATCTCATCGCAGATACAAACTATCAGAAATGCTCTTATCCATCACCTAGAGAGATTTCAGGTATGCCTTGCATTCAATTATTTAAAAGATAGTGTTTTAAAATTGTAATGTGAGTATATTATCTATAAATACCGTTGGTTTTTATTACTTTTTAAATAAACTGAACAATGCACACCATAGTAACTTGAATTATTGACTCCAGTTTGAAGGGCAAGAAATCGCTTTGGATAGCCGCATGGGAATCTTCATCACCATGAATCCTGGTTATGCTGGCCGCACAGAGCTACCAGAGTCGGTGAAGGCTCTCTTCAGGCCTGTGGTTGTGATTGTGCCAGATCTACAGCAAATCTGTGAAATAATGCTCTTTTCAGAAGGATTTCTTTTGGCAAAGGTAAGGCATCTTAGTGTGATGGCAATCTTGGTTATATACAGTTTTCAATATTAAGATCCTCATTTAGAGTATGGCAGGTGACCCGTTATCTGTCAGGGAGGTGTGAGCCATTACCTCCGCTATCCTGGCTGGGCTACCTCCTACCATATTTAGAACTCTCTACCGGCCCTACAGAGATCTCTATGCCTTCAGAGCTGCTGCTATGATGGCTCCTCTAAAGGCACTGAAAGCTTGCTGAGCGTGGTCATGGTTCAGGTGGCAACACAACAAACCTTTCTGTTTTTCAAAAATAGACTCCGAAAGTGAGAGCTTGTTTTTGTAACAAAAACTAATGTCCCTCATAACATGGGAGCATGATAAGGCGCCATTTGTATTTTTTCCATGTTTGGAAACCCTGAACTGAGGATTAAAAAAAGTACAGCAGACCGTCCACTGTATGCAATGGATGGTTTGCTGCACCTACACTGATGGCCCCAACTCTGTCGGGCCATCAGTGTAGGGTTTCTGAAGGCAGAACCAGCAAGGACACCCCTGCGGCAGCATGACTGTCAGAATGGTTGGACCATCAGTTTGCGAAACAGATTACCCTGCCACATTTGTGGAAAAGTACTGTGTCCTCCATATTCAAAATCAGACTCTTAATGTTTTGTGCCACCTGGGCTTATATAGGCTTGTGACTTAAACAGAGGGGCATTACAAAAGGGCATGAGGAGGGATTTGGGAGTAGGAGGGTATAAAGGGATACTCATGTTTGCCACTGGGGAGAGTAAGGCAATAGGAAAAGTTATGTACTAACGGAACTGAGGGGAAAGGATTATAGAGAGGCGGGTAAGGAATATGCCAGCGAGCTGAGTTCCAGGCCAGGGGGTTGGTTACAGTTGATGAGTTAGCAATTAACAGTGACTAGAGGTCAATGCTTGGAGTATTTTGTTTGCAAAGAAAAATACATAACTTCCCTTTTGAACCAAAATCCAGTTCAAGGAGTAATGTCAAACTCTTTGAATCAAGAGATCACAGTGTGACAATATGTTTGGTATTTGCTTTTGGCTTAATCTTCTGTGCCATCTTTGCTGATTGGGACAGCTGATTCCTGAGCCGCACAGAGGTCTTGCTGTGAACATCCTGCTGAACCCACTCTTAAACAATGAATAGCATGTATATTAGGGCAACCAAAATCTTTAAATACTCAATTGATAGCCAACTGGTATTGGCTATCAAAGGGGACGGAGATCTAGTGGCAGAAAAATTCAAGAAGGGACTTGTAGACATAGGAGAATGGATGGCCACCAACTGCCTTAAATTAAACTCAGAAAAAAACCGAGGTGCTCATTTTCGGACCCCTTCTCCCAGCCTGGCCATCAAGCTGGTGGCCAGATACCTTCGGTACCCCTCCCACCCCAACTGCCAAAGTCAGGAACCTCGGAATCATCTTCGATGAAGGTCTAAACTTCATGGATCATGCCAATAAAACAGTTTCCACAGCACATCTAAAACTGAAGATGATAAGAAAAATGTGTCCTTTTCTTCCGGAGTCAGCCATCAAAACATTGGTTACCTCTCTTGTCCTTTCTGCTCTGGATTACTGTAACGGCCTCTTCCTCAATGCTCAATCCAGAGTAATAACCAAACTACAAACTATCCAGAACGCAGCAGCACGTCTGCTTTCTGGCAAAACAAAATACGAATCAATAACAAAAAGCATAAAGGATTACCATTGGCTCACCATTCGAAACAGAATCCATTTCAAATCCCTTTGTATCATGTTTAAGGCGCTCAACAACCAAGGACCACACTTTCTGAAAGAGCAGCTGCAACGGTACAAACCTAGCAGAGTGTTACGCTCAGCTACCCTCAGCCAACTGGTCATTCCTCGCACAAAAACGCTATCTTGGGGCGATCGACGCTTTCTGGTGGCTGCCCCGAAGCTCTGGAACACTCTACCCCTAAACATCAGGCCGAGCTCCTCCCTCCTTCAATTCCCCAAGCTCCTAAAAACTTGGCTGTTCGATCAATGATTGATCCTTCCTCACGTTATCCATCACAAATATTATTATTATTATTATTATTCTGAGTTTTGTATAGCGCCTGGTTACCAATAGGCATCCCCGCGCTCACCAGAGAATAGCACTACCAGAATAATGCAGGGGTTAAGCAGAGAACAAAAAAGTTTTTAAAAGTTTGCGGAACCGAAGAAGACTGGCTTCCGAACGTAGTTGTAGGGGAAGAGAATTCCACAGGGTGGCCACCTTTATCGAGAACCTTCTGCCACCCGTTCTTGCCTTCTTCGCCCTCCCAACCTGAAGAAGATGTTGGTGGTCAGAACGGAGAGAGCGCGGGGCATTATAGGGCTGGACCATCTCCCCCAGAATAGGTGGACCTACCCCCTGCAGGACTTTATGGGCAATACAGAGTAACTTGAATTTCACCCTGTCCCTAACAGGGAGCCAGTGCAACGCCCTCAGTGCCGGGCGAGCAGACTGACGCCTGGGGAGACCCGTCAAGAGCCTGGCGGCCGCGTTCTGCACTTGCTGCAGTTTGTTCAGGGTAGATTCAGGTGCACCCAGGAACAACGCGTTGCTGAAGTCCAGCCGCGAGATAATAAGCCCCTGGATGAGAAGCCTCCTGGTGGCCGCCGGGAGCAGAGGTAGGATCTTCCGGGCTGACCGGAGCAGGCCAAAACACACGCCAGCAGTCTTTTTAGCATGAGTTTTAAACGAGAGGTCCTGCTCAAGCCACACCCCCAGGCTCTTGATCTCCTGCTTGGGGGTGGGTACAGATCCCAGACAATCGGGCCAGCTGCTGGGGGACAAGGATGGAGAAGAGTTCCCCAGCAGTATCAGTTCCGTCTTGGAGCCGTTTAGCTTTAGTGCTGAGCTGCACATCCACGTGTAGATCTTCTCCAGACACGAGTGCAGCCGGTCGGGATGGTGAGCCGACTGGGAAACGCCTACCACCAGCTGAGTATCATCAGCATAACTAATGATTTTATTACCCAGCGGCAGTACCACACTCTCCAGGGGGGCCATATAAACGTTGAATAAGGTAGGGCTCAATGAAGAGCCCTGTGGCACACCACACTGGAGAGGGATTGAAGATGATTTTTCATGGCCTTCCCACACCTCAAATGTACGTCCTTCCAAAAAGGAAGCAAACCACTTGAGGGCCAAACCAGTAACCCCCACCCCTGACAACCGTTGGAGAAGCACCTGATGGTCCACGGTGTCGAAAGCAGCACTGAGGTCCAGGAGGATCACTGCCACTGATCCCCCCGAATCCAGAATGCTCCTAGCATTCTCCACGGTGTCGGTCCCCTGACCGGGACGAAAACCCGTTTGGGAATCGCCCAGGAGGGAGTTAACCTCCAAGAAGTCCGACAGGCGACTGTTCACCAGCTTCTCAGCCACCTTACTGAGACCCGGCAGCAGGGAGATAGGCCTAAAGTTGGCAAGGTTGGCGGGATCCAGGTTAGGCTTCTTTAAAAGAGCCTTAACCACCGCCCCTTTCCAACTAGGGGGGACTACCCCTTGAGTGAGGGACAAGTTTATGAGGTCCGTCACTGGGCCGCTGATGGTAGAGGCCACCTGTTTGAGATATTTAATAGGTGCTGGGTCTTTCGGGGAGCCACTCTTCATGGTCCTCAGGACCGACAAAGCTTCCTCCATAGTGACAGGACCAAGAGAGGCCAGCTCTACTGATCGCATCCTAAGCTGAGAACTGGAATTATCATCCGTGGAAGATACCTCACCTTGCCGGGGAAGGGAAGCCAGTATGTTGTCGATTTTAGTTTTGAAAAAGGAAGCCAATTCTGTGCATTTTTTGCGCGGGTCCTCGTGGATAACCCGAGGTTCGGGGGTATTCAGTAGTTCCTTAATGACCCTGAATGACTCTTTAAAAGAGCTGGCCGCAGAGCCTATTCTCTCTTCAAAGAATCCAGATTTTGCCACCCGAATAGCAGATTTGTACCTGCTCAGAGCCGCACGATATTCTTTCCGACTCGTTTCACTCCAGTCTTTCCTCCAGGCCCGCTCTAGCCTCTTGCATCCCTTCCTCAAGGTTCTCAATTCAGACGAATACCAGGGCGCCGAACCCACTCTCTTCCCCCTCGTAAGTTGTTTCTTTTTGGGTAGGAGGATATCCAACGAGTCCGTAAGCCAGATGTATAGATTCGCATCAGCGACAATCAGATTAACTCCCGGGGGGGCCGCGTTGCCTCCAGGTGTACCGCCCAGGTGTCAACCGAGAGCCTCGACCAGGCTCTTTCCAAGGTGTGAACCCTAGGGACCACCGCAGCTGGGCTATCAAATTGCCACATTGCGGACACCAGAAAATGGTCTGTCCAGGGCAGAGCAAGCGCAGGAGATGAAATAAGATGGTCCAGATTTGAGAAAATAGGGTCAAGCAAGTGGCCCTTTTCATGGGTCGCACCCGGGTTAGCCAGATTGATCCCAAAAGCTTTGAGATCATCTAGCAGATCTACTCCCGCGGCATTAGAGGGGTCATCAAGATGGATATTGAAGTCCCCAAGAGCAACAAAGTTGGCAATTGAGGAGGCAAGAAGTGCAGTTGTTTCTAGGAGAGAATTAGGGAAGTTTCCCAAGGGTCCAGGAGGGCGATAAATCAGCAGGCCCGCCAGGGACACTGTAGGTGACAAGCGAAGGGAGAACTGACAGCTCTCACAATCAGTCACCCCTCCATTCTGAATCTTACAAGCAAGCGTGTCTCTAAAAAGGATAGCAATACCTCCTCCCCTCCCCACAGGTCTGTCGAGATGGGATATGAGAAAACCTGGAGGGAGTGCTCTGACCATATCATGGCCTGAGCTGGGGGAGAGCCAGGTCTCAGTAAGAAACAACACATCAAGCTCGTGGTCCAGGATGAGTGAGTTAATTTCAATCGCATGACTCGGCAATGACCAGCAATTCAGTAAAGCCATGGAAAGGGCAGATTTCACAGCCACAGAGTTATGACCGGAAATACAGGCTCTGCACGGTAGAAATGGAGTGGTTGCCTCCTGTGCAAAACTGCAAATGGTAGGGTGGGGCGGACGATAGGAAATGAGGGCCTCCCTCCCATATCGAAACCTGTTGGTAGATGGCGCCAAGGAGACGGGCATAATGGCAAGCCCTGGGCCCGTCTGGGCCCGGACGGGCACAGACGGGCTGAACTCTGGCGTAACTCCGGCGTCAATTCGGCGTCCCCGCTGCGCGTGACCGCTGCGCGTTGGCATGGCTACCTAAATACTGAGCAAGCAAGGTAGAGAAAGGACTGGTTGCACGCTGCTCCCACTCACCAAAGATGGCCGCCTCGAGACAGGGCGAAGGACCCGCAAAGAGCGGTGAGTTGTACCGATTAGAGTGCAAGTTAGGATGACAGAGGTGGGGGTATGCGGGCCAGGCAATTTAAAATCAGGGGATAAGTGCCCTAAACACAGTTAAACAAAATACAAAAACGGGAGGATTAAAACAAGTGAGCTGCCACTAAACACGCACTACTTAAGAATAGCGCCACACACTGGTAAAGAACGCGCTGACCGAGTTTGCCTACCTAAATACCGAGCAAGCAAGGTAGAGAAAGGACTGGTTGCACGCTGCTCCCACTCACCAAAGATGGCCGCCTCGAGACAGGGCGAAGGACCCGCAAAGAGCGGTGAGTTGTACCGATTAGAGTGCAAGTTAGGATGACAGAGGTGGGGGTATGCGGGCCAGGCAATTTAAAGTCAGGGGATAAGTGCCCTAAACACAGTTAAACAAAATACAAAAACGGGAGGATTAAAACAAGCGAGCTGCCACTAAACACGCACTACTTAAGAATAGCGCCACACGCTGGTAAAGAACGCGCTGACCGAGTTTGCCTACCTAAATACCGAGCAAGCAAGGTAGAGAAAGGACTGGTTGCACGCTGCTCCCACTCACCAAAGATGGCCGCCTCAAGACAGGGCGAAGGACCCGCAAAGAGCGGTGAGTTGTACCGATTAGAGTGCAAGTTAGGATGACAGAGGTGGGGATATGCGGGCCAGGCAATTTAAAATCAGGGGATAAGTGCCCTAAACACAGTTAAACAAAATACAAAAACGGGAGGATTAAAACAAGCGAGCTGCCACTAAACACGCACTACTTAAGAATAGCGCCACACGCTGGTAAAAGCTGGTTTTTAAAATAACTGGTTTTACTAGCGCCAAGACGCCTGAGGGTATATGATGCGCTCTATAAATATAAAAAATAAATAAATAAATAAATAAATTGCTAATGATCCAAAATGCTCCTCGTTGTTGGATTCAGAAAAGCAAAGAAATATGAATATTATTAATACCAATGATAATAATAATACCTTGTGTTATGTAACCTTTCATTCTACTCTTCTTCCCTTTCTAAGTACTGCAAACAACATATGTTACTAATATTTTACTTAATGGAACACACTTATTTTTTATAAACAATTTTATTGATTTTATGTTCAACAGAAAAGACAAAACATCTCTGTGACCTATTAGACATTTCAGTACATTCACGAAGCAGTCCCCAATCAGCCCAGTAGCAGATAGGATCCTGCTCCTCCCATCCCCCGGCATCACCGCAACGGATCAGACCAACAAGCTCATCTATTTGCCCCATATACGCCCGTGTTTGGTTGGACAGCCCGCGCCTCATACACCGTCGTTTCTTGGATGGCACACTAGTCCACTCCCCTACACCATTTTGCAATAGAACGGGAACCATCCCGTCCATCCATCACATCTTGCGAATAGCTAGAGGACTAAAGGGAACCAAACCACCCACCCCACCGTGGCATTTAGCTCCGATACAATTAACTCTCAGTATCTGGAAAGGATAACACAGGACCTGACCACATGAAAAAAATCAGCTGGCTCCTCATCACACTGAGGGCACTTTGGGGATGGGAGAAACCCCGCTCTATATAACCTCAAAGGAGTAAAATATGCACAGTGAAGATAGTAAATCTGGATGAGGTGGAGCCTGGCTGCTAAAGAGAGTACTTTGGGGGCCATTAGTGCATCTCTCTAGTCTTCCTCCTCCAACTGACCAAATCATTGCTTCCACCTGGTCCTGAGGGATTGGGTATTGTTTATCAAGGACAGCTAGATTTGGGATACTCCCCTCTTGCCCAGGTTCCCCATAAGGAGTTTAACTTCCATTGGACTGAACTGTAAGATTGTTGTGTGATTGGGAATGTGGAGGGCCAGAGCATGCTGCGGTTGGAGATATTTGTAGAATTGAGTAGACTGTAGAGAATACATTTGCTACAGTTGTTGGAAGGAGGACAAGTGATCCCCCCTCCACCTATCTCCCACCTGGGTGATACAATCAGATCCCATTTCTGAAAGCCCGCCAGTGATCCCACCTCCGCAGCCAAGTGCCATGCCAGAGGGGTGTCTGCAGAGTGATCTTGTCTTCCCATTGGGTGTGCCCCGACGCAGATCGCCACGCTAGAAGGGACGTCCGCGTGACTGTAGGTAAAGAGTAAGAGCTAGGGCCCCTTACAGCATGGCTTGGATTCAGGAGAATCCAAGGCTTTCTACCGCTCGCCGGTAGGCTGGGTCCGTTCTTCCGCGGTTAAACCAGTCGTGGACCACCAATAGGCGAGTGGCCAGATAGTACAGAAAGGGATTAGTCATCCCCATACCACCATAATATGGGGGGAGGTGGTAATGTACGAGAGCCAGCCGCGACCTCAAGACGCCCCAGAGAAAGCTTGTGATTAATGTATCTAGCCCACTAAACCAACTACGTAAATGAGACTTGAAGAACCGGGTTTTAGAACCCAGCGGCGTCAGGGACACGCCCGATGTCTTCGAGTTCCCCTGTCTTAGCTTACCGAGACACGGGATACTTCTGGGTGACGTCAAGGAGCAAATTTATTGGCTGCAACCAGGAACAGAAATCTACGAAGTACGACACAAGTAGGTTCGACAGAGACTGCTCAATTTTACAAAGCAGGTCGTCCCTTTTTATGCCAAAAATTATGCTTCAGGCAAACATTCCTTATTTACAGTTGACCAATCCCATGTGTGCATGACAAAAGTATTGCGCAATGACAAACCCACATTTCAGTTGCCCAGCTCATAATAAATTACACAGGAAAGCCCAACATTCTTGCTCGGACAGGCCGGACAAACCCACAGTAAAGGACCACAACCCAAACCATAAATAGGCCATAAAAGAAGGAACAGAAACAGATGTGAAACAAGATAGAAGGGTGTGTGCGTGTATCGTAAACTCAACAATGTCCTGCTCTTTGATCTCTATCTCGACCAGCTACCGGACCAGGAACTGGCTCAGCAAGGTTAGCTTCGGGCGACAGGGTCCGTTCGCTCAGGTCACCTAAAAGTCAGCTAAAGATGTACGTGTCCTAAAGACTCGTTCAGCCGCAGTCATCGGTCTATGTGAGGGCAACCACAAAATGGCTGCTGTATACAAAATGGAACCCGAAGGTTCAGATGGAAATCCCTAAATACATAGTGAATCCATTGATCAAGCATGACGAAAACACTTGTACATGCCGCACTCACTATTTGCAGTTCTCCAGTATTAGGGGTGTCTTTCATAGATTCACATGCCTGAGAGGGTCGCCTGCTGCTGTGGATACAGCGGATTAAAGATAAGGATAACCCACTCTCTGAGGTAGGAAGTTTGGCCTCAGGGTCTTCTATAGGATCTAGAAAGAGGATGGCTGATGGTAAGGTGACTACTCCTAAGGCTAAGGTGGCAAGACAGGCCCAGCTCACTGAAGACGCTGGTGAGCCTTCTACCTCTAAAATGAAAAAATCCTCTGAGAAATCTGTGAGGCCAACAGAATCAAAAAAGACTGCGTCTTTATTGTCACCTCAGAGGCCTGTGACCAAGGCAGCGACTACTCTGCCGTTTTCCTGTCAGGCAGCCACTGCAGTGACTTCTGCTATGACTTTATCCTCACCAAAACCTTCTATGGTGATGTCTTCAGCGTCCTCTCCAACTTTTGTACATGTCCAGATCCGTCCCATCTCGTCGACGAAAATAGTCACACCTCTCGTCGACGAGCCTCCGTCGCCGAAGCTAATACCAGCGTCGACGAAAAGCTTGCCGTCGACAACAGCCTTACCGTCGACGAAGAAGACCTTGCCGTCGACGAAGCTGCCGTCGACGATCCCATCGACGACGAAGAAAACCCCGTCGACGGCCCCGTCGATAAAGTCATAGTCGACGGCCTCGTCGACGAAGAAAATAATTCCGTCGACGGCCCCGTCGACGAAGAAAGTAGTCCCGTCGACGGTTCCCTCGTCGACGACGAAGTCCATCTCGTCGACGAACACTAAACAGCCACAGTCGTCGACGGAGCAATTATCGTCGACAAGTACATCGCCGACGACGAAGAAAAAGCCACAAGAAACAGATATAACAATGGCACAAGAGAATCCAACAACACCAAAGCTGTCATCTTGCACAGATCTTCAAGTTTGGTCAGCAAGGAGCAATGTGATACCGCTGCCATCTCCAGCCACCACTGCGGCACTATTACAGAAGCGTTCATCACAGTCTGCATCTATGTCGCCACTAAAAATGCCAGACAGGCTATTGGATTCTGAGGCAGATGAATCTGGTGATGAGTTATTTCAAGCAGCTACGAGCCCATCTGATTTGCTTATACAAATAAAGGATCAGGAGGAAGAGGAGCAGGTGATACGACCGCCTAGGTTGGAGACTGAACCAACACCAGGGATGCAAATGCCAATGGAACTTTTCCAAAATTTGCAGTTTATGTTGAGCGATTATTATCGCCGTTTTCCGCCTTCAGAGTCAGGCGAATCACAAATCTCTTCTCCACAGCCTCGAGTAACCCTGACTCCAACGGCTACAATGACAGAAGAAGCGGAGCATGCCCGACCATCAACACCGGTGTCCTACCACCAAACGGAGGATGAGAATACTGATGAAGAAGCTCATGAAGAAGGTGAATTAGATAAAACGGACTCGTCGGAGTATGAAGATTTTCAAGCTGACATACCTTCTTCAGATGAACAACCAAAAGCTGAGTTACCACCGGTGGATATTGCAAATTTCCATAGGATTATGGACAAAGCAACTAAGAGATTTCTCATTACCATGGAGGCTAAACAGGACGAATGTTTCCTGTACGACTTTAAGAGTTTGTCTCAGAGGCAAAGTTGGTCTATTCCTATTATAGACTTTATTTGGAAAGAAGGTCTAAAGATCATGGCCACACCAAATTCTTTACCTGCGGTTTTACCGCGAGTGGATAAAAAGTACAGGGCACCAACTTCTTCACCTGCTTGCCTGATCGGCCAGGCCAAGACGGAGTCAGTCATTGCGCAAGCAGCTCAAAAGAGAGCAAAGAACCCGTCATCTCAGATCTCCACTCCTACGGACAGAGATGGGAGGCGACTCGATACCATTGGGAAAAAGGTATCGACTATTGCAGCGACCACAGTTAGGGCGGCTAATTCGCTGGCAATTCTCGGCAGGTATGATAGGCAGATGTGGTCAGACATATCGCCATACATTCAAAAACTGCCTGAACCGGACCGGACCGAAGCCACAAAAATTCTGCAGGAAGGGGTGTGCTTCGTCGGAGATCATTGATGCTGCAGTGGACGTAGCAGCTACAGGATTCGGCAGTTGGCAGGAGCTGCAGTCCTTAGAAGAGAGGGATGGTTGAAATCTACATCCTTTAGGCAGGAGGTGCAAGCCAAGGTGCTGAATATGGCTTATGATGGCGAGTACCTATTCGGCTCGCATGTGGATGAGGCTTTGCAAGCCATCAAGAAGGATACAGAAACTGCACGATCGTTGGGTACTCTGCAGTACCGGAAATCTTCCTTTTGTGGTGCTAGAGGAAGAGGTAACTTCACAAATAGAGGAGGATATTACCAACAACGATCCTATACGAATAACCAAAATAACCAGAGGTACCAGCCATATAAGCAACAACCTTATGGCCAAAGAAGAAATAATTATTCACAGCCCCGAGGGAAAACAGCATATCGGGGCAGAGACAACACTAACAAAAAGTGAGGAACACATCCTGCCACCACTTTTTCCCAGCCAGAAACAAATTGGAGGAAGAATATCTCTACACTGCTCAAAATGGTCAAATATTACCACAGACAGATGGGTCCTGGATGTGGTTTCCAAGGGCCACATATTGGAATTTGTAAAAACCCCTCCAAATTCACCCCCAAAAGGACCGCCCCCAGCACATCTCAAGGAGCTGTTCATCCAAATCAATACAATGATTCGAAAGTGGGCAATCGAGAGAGTACCTCAACATCAGAGAGGAAAAGGTTTTTACTCTCGTTTTTTCTTGATACGCAAAAAATCGGGGGAATGACGCCCCATCCTCGATTTGCGTGCCCTCAACAAATACATCAAAAAATTAACGTTCAGAATGTTGACACTCCAAGAGATCCTCCAATTTCTGACAGAAGGGGACCACATGGCAACACTCGACCTTCAGGATGCTTACTTCCACGAACCCATTTTCCCCAGGCACAGGAAGTTCCTAAGGTTCAGAGTGGCTGGCAGGGATTTCCAATTCAAGGTGCTTCCATTTGGACTACGTTCAGCCCCAAGGGTATTCACAAAGATGTTGGCACCTGTAGCGGCCCACTTACGATTACAGGGTATTCAGATATACCCATATCTGGACGACTGCCTTATCAAGGCCAATTCCTACGCCACAACAAGCAAACATGTCCAGAAATGCCTTTGCCTGCTTCAAAGCCTGGGTTTCTCAGTGAACTTCGAGAAATCAGATCTGGTACCATCACAAAGGAAGTCTTTCCTAGGAGCAACGCTGGATTCCAAGCTCGCTCACGTCTTCATTTCAAGCGAAAGACAGGAGACGATTCAAAAGATGGCGACTTTCCTAGGGATGATCTTATCGTGCATCCCTCTCACTCCAAACTGTCGTCTGAGAATGAGACCCTTGCAAGAGGAACTCAGTCACCAATGGGTGCAGATATCAGGTTCCTTCGAGGATATCATCACCTTAACGCCTCGAATGAAGAATGCAATCCTGTGGTGGAGTCAGGAACACAACCTGCAGGTGGGCTGTGCTTTTTACTGGCAGAAGTCCCCAGATTCATCGTAACCACGGATGCCTCGCTAGAAGGTTGGGGCGCTCACCTTCAAGGGATGCCGATCAGTGGCAAATGGGACAGACAGCAGAAGAAATGGCACATCAATTTATTGGAATTAAGGGCCATTTTCCTCGCCATGAAATCTTTTCAAGCGATACTGGAAGACTCGACAGTGTTGATTCGAACAGACAACACAACGAGCATGCATTACCTGAACAAGCAGGGGGGCACACGATTAGCCCGGTTGTCCCAGCAGGCACAAGAGATCTGGAATTGGGCTCTGGATCACAACATCCACTTGTCAGCGGTGCATGTTTCAGGAGTAGCCAATGTGCTAGCAGATTCCCTGAGCAGATCCAAGAGCAGCACTCACGAGTGGGAACTGCATCAACCAGCGCTGGATCGGATCTTCCAGAGATGGGGTCACCCCGATCTAGATCTTTTCGCAACATATCGGAACAAGAAATGTACACACTTTGCGAGCTGGATTCCCCACAGAGAATCTTGCGGGATGCTCTGTCAATGAATTGGGAGCGGATATTTGCCTACGCCTTCCCGCCAATTCCATTAATTCCCAAAGTCATCAAGAAAATGAGAAGACAACTGTGTCGAATAATTTTGATTGCTCCACGGTGGCCACGACAATATTGGTTCACACAGCTTCTTCTCTCAGAACGCGAACCAGTCCAGCTGCCTCAAATTCCAAATCTTCTGACAATTCAAGAAGGCAGAGTATATCATCCGGACCCTCATTCTCTGAAATTATCGGCTTGGCTCCTCAACACCATGAGTTTGCACACTTGAACATTCCACAAGACTGTCAAGAAGTCCTAGCCAATGCTAGAGCGCCTTCAACGAACAAAACTTACAAGCTTAAATGGAACCGTTTTTGTGCTTGGTGCCAAACTATGAATTTACATCCCATGTATGCTGAACCGGAAAATATCTTGCCCTTCTTTTTGCAGTTGGCTAAATCAGGTTTGGCGCACTCAACACTTAAAGTGTTTCTAGCGGCTATCTCCCGATACCGTCAGGATGGTACGAATTCTCTATATTCCTCAAGAATAATCCAACAATTCTTTAAGGGTTTATTTCGTATGTTTCCACCAATACGTCGGCCACCTCCATCCTGGCATTTGAATATAGTACTAGCTCAGCTCATGCGCCATCCCTTTGAGCCAATCCATAAAGTTGATCTGAAGTTCATCACTTGGAAGGTCGCATTACTGCTGGCGTTAACATCAGCCAGAAGGGTTAGTGACATGCAGGCATTCACGTCTAAACCACCTTTCTTGCAATTCACGAATGATTCTGTGATACTGTGCACCAACCCAAAGTACATGCCCAAAGTACCATCGGATTTTCATTTGAATGAGCCAGTGATACTTAAGACATTCTTTCCGAATCCGCAGTCGCCAGCTGAGCGGACTTTACACTCGTTAGATATCAGGAGATGTCTTAAGTTTTATCTTTCACGGACAGCTGCCATCAGGAAGACTGATCAGCTATTTGTAGCGCATGGCAGACTGAGACAAGGCTGTGCAGTGACAAAACAGACTATCGCTAGGTGGGTCTCATCAACGATAGGGCTCTGCCATCAACAAGCAGGTAAACCCTTACAGACCTTACCTAGAGCTCATTCTACGAGAGCAGTCTCTTCTTCAACTGCTTTGTTTGCTGGTGTGCCTCTCCTGCAGATCTGCAGATCTGCAGAGCTGCAACATGGTCCAGCAGGCACACATTCACGAGGCATTACTGTCTGGATTCTTCAAGTGATACCGATTCCTCGGTGGGAAGAGCAGTCCTGCGTAATCTTTTTCAATAAGGTGAGCCTCTGATGATCTCTCCCACCTCCTCTTGCTCTTTTGACGCTTTAATGTGTTATTGCATTACATTATGTTCATGCATGAAAACTGTGTAGCTTGGCGTCCAAGAGCGATGTATTGTATTACTGCTAACTACTCTGATTCAGGCATGTGAATATATGAAAGACACCCCTAATACTGGAGAAGAACAATAGTTACTTACCTGTAATCTGTGGTTCTCCAGTATTGGTGTCTTTCATAGATTCACATGCACCCACCCACCTCCCCTCAGAGTCTCACTCAGGCTATGGATATATATATTTATACTCAGGTACACTCCGGTGCTACAAAATCTGAGAGCCTGGGTCTCTGGGGAGAGCATTCTAGTGGGAGCTGTGGCCTGATTGGCTGCAGTTTGGTCTATACATAATGACTTGGATAGTCACTAATGTGGAAGTTTTTTCCACTGTAGCTGGGGCTACTTTACTTCCTGGTTGGGTATAACTGTTATTTGCTATGTACAAATGGCATATTACTGCTTTTTTATGTACCGTGGGACTCCCACTCCGACGACGGGGAATGATTCAGGCATGTGAATCTATGAAAGACACCAATACTGGAGAACCACAGATTACAGGTAAGTAACTATTGT
Source organism: Lissotriton vulgaris (assembly GCF_964263255.1). Lineage (NCBI taxonomy): Eukaryota > Metazoa > Chordata > Amphibia > Caudata > Salamandridae > Lissotriton > Lissotriton vulgaris. The sequence continues at coordinate 133,176,704 of NC_141699.1, read as the reverse complement.
TCTTCGCTACTATCGAAATCATAACAAAACCATGACCTTTATAATACAGGTTCAGAATCCACGGAACCTCAGACCCTCCTTTTGCCCTTACATAGGCAATAACCTAAACTCACGTCAATCTGAATCCAGGTCTATATTCATCAGATCATCAAGATGTCGCTGGAGCATAATCCTAGTACTTAGTACCTCTCTCGGGACAGGTCTCCTTGTACATGTAGTAGCACAAAGGCCACATATGGCAAGGTTACACTGTACACAAAGACAGAACAGGAAAAGGATAGCTAAAACCATCCCAATGATCATCAGAATCTTCCATCCCCAAGTGGATAACAATTCCCAAAACCAGCCCATCAACGACCAATCTCCTTCGTCCATAAGTACAGACTCGGAGATCTTAGGTAACTTGGAAATGGCCTGGTACACTGTAGGAGCGTTGTCTGGAATGAAAACGCAGCAGTTCGATTGAATCAATTTACATACCCCTGCTCTATCAGCAAGTATGACGTCTAACGCAACTCTATTCTGCAGCTTCATAAGGCGATCCAACTGGAGCGCGGCAGTCAAATTACTAAGGGCACCAGCAGTCGCAACTATGGTGGACTCAACCACTCTCGTCAATTGCCGTATGTTCCTACTATTGACCATAGGTCCCCAAAACGGCAGAAAACCCTTCATAAAATCTCCAAATTCTTGTCCAGCAGTATCTTTCTTACTGAAGACACCTCTAGCAACTCTCGTCTGATGGTAATCTGCCGCAGCAGTATATGTAGGGGGCAACAAGAACGAGACATAACATGTTCCTGAAAAATCAGGGGGCAACCATGTATATACTTTATCATAGCAGACAAAATACGTACCCTTAGCTGCTGAAAAAGGTGGGGAAATCTGAGACGCAAAAACATACGTCTCAGTGCAAACATTCTTCCCTAACTGAGCTCTCGGATTCTTGCCATTACCTTGCAGACAGAAATGACCATGATGGGGTACGGTCCAAATCGGAGAAGATCTTTTTGCTCGCTGGTTTCCACTCAGACTAACACCATATCCAGTCACGTTCCATCCAATATATGCTAGTGTCTCATCTTCGGTGATAGTCTTAAAAGAATTAATTCCTCTAATCATATTGACTATTCCCTTAACTAAAGCACTATTCTTTGGGTTTTCTTTCACAGAACGCAGGAGGTAAAATTCACGGGTATAGATGAACATCGTTCTGTACGCCCACATAGAACCATTGTAGCTGAATGGCAGGACCAGGCAGGGAATACCTTTATCAATAGTATGAGGCATAAGACCACACACCCAGCAATTAGTGGTGTTCACTACTAACTGATGTTGATGCAAGAGTTGAACAAAAGAGTTATTAACAAATTCCAATCTTCGAATGGACTCATGTTCAGGCAAAGGATGAAAAGAATGCGAAGAAATAGTAGGAGGAAAAGACATAGGTTGTGTGGTGGGTGCAAACGTCACTTTAAAAGAGAAAACAAATGTCCCATTAAAAACATCATCGTACTAAGTAGCATTAAAAGGCACATTATCAAAAAACATTTCCAATGCATCACTTTACACAGTTTTCTCTTAAAGTTCATTTCTTCAACAGCTCTCTCCATCTTAAAAACTCCGTCCTCTAACGTGCTGTTCGCAGTGGTTGGTTCCTTTCGCTCAAGAGTGCTTCTGAATGTCCCAGGGAACTCCCTAGAACAAACCAGAACCGTTGACCTTGTGTCTACCGGCTGCACACTCAAGTCTTTACACCACGACCCTACAGCTGAACCCCGATGGCGGTTTGATAAACAAAATTAGATCAAAACAGTTTTTCAGATGAGAGAGCTTAGTTTAAAAAAAAAATACAAGAAATCATCTGTTTATTAGTCCATTAACTCTTGGTCGCAAATTATAATGGCCTTTACCAGGCAATGTCTGTTCACAAAACAACAACTCAGGCTCAGTCGTGTCTAGTCGAACTGATGGAGGCACGGCTTCTTGCAGGATGTCGTCGTTCCCACGTTCAGAGCTTGTCCCAACTAAACGCGCATCACTGAATGGGACAAAGCGTGGCACAGTCTCAATCTCTGAATCACCAATGCCCTCCTGGACCCACTGGTCGTACGGCAGAGGCAGAGAAACCCTCTTACAATGTACGCCGTGGATCCAGTTCTTCTTCCCATGGACTCTCACTGCAGTACGCGTCGCTAATAAGACTTGGTGGGGTCCGGTCTAGCGGGACGGATCATTCTTTGTCCGCTGAAAGTTCCGGACTAGAACCCACGAACCAGGGTCAATAGCGTGTCCTGGATCTTCAGATGCTTGTGGCAATGTGTCGTGAACCTGTTGGTGTAAAACACACAATTTAGCCGTCAAATCATACAGATAGTCACTCAGTACAGGATGTTCGACTTCACTGAATTTGGTCGGCCTTGGCACTGCCCATATGTTTGCCGGGCAACCAAAAACTATCTCGTAGGGGCTAAGGTCCACTCGAGAATGTACTGTAGTTCTAGTTGACAAAAGTGCTAATGGCAACGCATCAGGCCATTGGAGACCAGAGCTCGCCTGAATCTTGGCTAGTTTTAATTTCAAGGTGCCATTATAGCACTCGACTAATCCAGCTGACTGGGGGTGATTTGCAGCGTGAAACTTCTGACGAATTCCTAAACCCTCGCATACTCTCTTTATGACTTGACCCACAAATTCACTTCCATTATCACTCCGCACCATTCTTGGCAAACCAAACCTAGGGAAGAATTCTTTAAGTAAGATTTTAGCTGTGGACAGGGCAGTATTATCTTTCAGGGGATACGCTTCTTCCCATCTTGAAAAGGAACCAACAACCACAAGGACATATTTCAGGTTGTTACACCTCTCCATGTGGATGAAATCCAATTGCAAAACCTCGAACGGGTACGTGGGAGGCGCAAAGTGACCTGCTGGAGTTGGAGTTCCCTTACCAGGATTATACATCAAACAAACCATACAATTCTTGACCAGATTCTCTGCACACTTAGGAATTCCAACATTCTGACATATTGGAGCAACAACTTACAAATCCCTTTCGCACTAATGTGAGCCATTCCATGCGCCATTGTAACCACTGCAAGCACATACGCATCAGGTAACAACCATCGCTGATGTTCTGACAACTCAATCCAACGACCATTTGAATCCAATTTTCCCGTACTCTCTTTCCATACATTCAATTCTTTCTCCGTAGCTTCAGCATGAATTGGCTTCACACTCTCTATCGTGTCTTCACACATTCCTCTATCCGGAACCCATCTTGCTGGACCCGCAACATATATTCGACTCATCACATTTCTCGCCGTCTCTTTCGCAACTTCATCTGCAAAAGCATTACCACGACCAATGTCATCAGTAACTTTCTTATGTGCACTGCATTTCACGATCGCAACTTGCATCGGTAACGTAAGTGACCTAAGAAGCTCATTCACCAACTGACCATGCTGTATCTTCGTTCCATGAGACGTGAGGAACCACGTTCCTTCCACAAGCGCCCAAAACTATGAGCAACACCAAACGCATACTGACTATCGGTATACACAGTCACTCTCTTGCCTTTCGACAACACACACGCTCTTGTTAGTGCAATCAACTCTGCTGCTTGAGCTGAATTTTGTGGGATACGTGCAGCTTCAACAATCGTATGCAAAGTCGTGACAGCATATGCCGCAGTCGTATCACCATTCGGAAGCTTGAAACACCAACCATCCACCCAATAGTACCATCACACTTCGCAAGAGGAGTGTCCTTAAGGTCTATTCTACCCTTCGTTTCTTCCTCTGTCCTAAGGAAGCAATCATGCTGTTCCTGAACATCTGTCTCACCAGAAATCGGCAACAACGTAGCTGGATTCAACGTGTTGCATCTCTTTATATGTACATGACTAGCCAAAAGCGTCAACTCGTAACCTGACGATCGAGCACTAGTTAAGTGCTGTGTCTTAGTCCTGTTTAACAAAGTATCCACTGCATGTGGAACCATCACAACCAACGTATTGACTGTCGAATAGAAACAGCCGCTGCCGCTGTAGCTCTCAAGCAACTCGGCAACGCTTTAGCAACCGGATCTAAAGTTGACGAAAAATATGCACATGGGCGCTGTTTATCACCAAACTGCTGAGTCAAAACTGACAATGCACAACCCTCTCTCTCGTGGACATAGAGTGTAAAAGGCTTACTGTAGTTGGGAGTACCAAATACAGGAGCCGAACACAATGCGTCACACAATTCAGAAAAACTTTTCTGACATTCGTCAGACCAAGGAAGAGGATTTGGAGTATCCTTAACAGTAAGTGCTAACAAAGGCTTTGCAAGCAACGAAAAATTCGGAATCCACTGTCTACAATACTAAGTAATACCCAAGAAAGCACGTACTTCTCTCTGTGTAGTTGGCACATTAATTTTCGCAATCGCTTGAATTCGTTCTGGGGTCAACCTTCTTCCCTCCTTCGATAAGAGATGACCTAAGTAGGTCACTTCTTCTCGACAATTCTGCAGCTTCGAAAGTGACACTTTATGATGAAGGTCAGACAAGTGTCGTAACAAAGAAAGAGTAGCTGCTTTACAAATTTCCTCATCATCAGCAGCAACTAACAAATCGTCGACATACTGAATAAGAGCAGCACCATCAGGCAAGATAATCGTATCAAGCTGTGTTTTCAAAGCCTGACTATAAATGGATGGACTTTCACAATAGCCTTGAGGAGCGCGCTTGAACCGGAAACTTCGGCCTCCTAAAGAGAAGCCAAAAATATCTCTACTCTCCTCGGCAATCGGGATGCTGAAGAAAGCATTCTTCAAATCAACCACCGAAAACCAGGCAGCAGAAGCAGGAATCATAGTCAACAAAGCAGTAATATCTGGAACAACAGGAAACTGTGGCATGACAATCTTATTCACCTCACGGAGATCGATGACAAACCTATACACAGGCGGCTGAGAAGAATCAGGACAGGCAAAACCGGACCGTTGCACACATTACCTCTTGTTTCTTCGATCACAGCTTTCTCAATTAAATCATAAATGATCGCTAAAAGCGCTCTTTCACCATCACTCGAAATTCGATATTGAGGATTACGTGGCAATCTAGCATTCGCTTTCAACGTCACAACATAAGGTGGAATCTCCAAAAGACCCACATCATTAGGACCAGTAGCCCAAAGAGTACTAGGGAGAGAACGCAATTCCAATGGAAGCTGATCTTTAGACAAATACATCGGAGAGATCACTCTCTTACCTAATGTAAGCTGCACTCCTGAAGGAGAACAATACAGTGTTGCATACAATCTTTTTAACAAATCCAGTCCCAGCAAATTTTCACCACAATGAAAGAGACAAAGGACTAGAAACCGGATTACATATTGGGGCAAGACAAAGGTGCGCCAGGGAGTTTAGAGTGCATGATAGAACTCTTCGCAGCACCAGTATCCAACAGAAAAGGCTCTAACACACCTGATGTAATCACTTCAACATAAGGTCCACTCTGATCTATTGGAACCGAAACAACTCCCTCTCTTTGTCTATGGCTGTCCTAGCAATCATTACCGTTGGCATGCTCACTCTCAACATAATAGTTGTCGGCATAGTACTAAGTCGATCTACCAGACGTAACATTCTGCTGATCAAAGCAATTCATCGTATTCTGTGGAGGAAAGGAACGTGCATTCTGAGGAAACGCACCACGTACTCTACCTCTAGGAACTTGCTGAAAACTCGACCTCTCATACCAGACACACCATTCGTACGTTGCAACAGGACCGGAAACTATTCTTGAAGTGTCCCTCTTCTTTACAATACGCACACTGATTGGGGCCCACTGAAACACGCTGCTGAAAAGTCCCGGACCTTTGAGATCCTCCCTGAAACTGCTGAAGTTGCTGAAACTCATGCTGATTATAACGCGGCGGATACGCCTGTTGCAAAATAATCTTCGTCTTTAGATCTTTAGTCTTGCGGTCTGCTTTTTCCTTCTCATCCTTATCCCTATTCTCATAATATTGTGCAGTAGCCAATATCTGGGCCGACGAGGAAACAGCCCATGAACTCTCAGAATCCTTCAACTTATTACACAACTCGGGAAGTAAGTTATGAACAAACTTATCTACGAACAACCGTTGGCCACCTTCCCTACTCATATCTTGGCCACTATGATCGATAAACGTCTCTTCAAATCTAGTGAAGAAATCAGACACACTTTCATCTTTTTTCTGCTTACATGTGGACAACTTATCCCAATTCACTCGTAAAGCAGGCATCATTGTCTTCATTAAATCAATAATTTTACCAGGTAGTTCTGCAATTAAGCGTTCAGGTTTGGCACCACCTACCTGTTGTGCATCTGCGGCTACAATATTAGCCCATGTATCTCCTAATTCCGGCGCATGATTCTCATGGTGAATCTTCGCCCACAAGGGTTGAGGAACTACATTACCAAACAACATATCTATGTCAGCTAAATTCATAATGCACGCATCAGCGGTCTGTGACAACTCCTTGTAGTAACCAGCAGGATTCTTTCGGGGATCAGGTAGAGTTTGCTTAAGAGCCAAAACCTCTGCTCTTTTCCAAGGGATATGTACCCATACACGCTGAAAATGACCTGGAACAGGAGGAACAGCGTTTGCGTCCCCTTCTCTCCAAACTGGCGGAACCTCCCTCATTGGACACTGCTTCACTTTCCTTCTAACAGAGGGATCAGACTCAAACAACGACTGAGAAGGAAACCCACTCCGAAACGCAAGCAGCATCGCAACTGCTTTCTCAACTTTGGAACCCACTATCATCCCTTAGGCAAATTCGGACTGTAGATTTAACAAATCTGTACGAGTCTGACCCAACTCACCATCGTCCCATTCCTCACGGAGGAAAGTACACATGATATCAAAAACATATCTCTGCTTTGGTTCTTCCCATTGATGGAAGACATCCATAACCGACTCAAAATCATATCTCGAAGAATTAGTAACCCATCTACGAGCCAAATTATCCAATACTCTCCGTTCTTCGGGACCTGGCAACTGACTACGCAACTGTTTACGCTCCGAAACAGGGGTCATATTTGATGACCCAAACAAGGGAGAAAAAAGACCAGTAACAGTATCAATCATTCTCTGACGAATAGAAGGAGAAGTAGTTAAGAGAATAGGAGACAAAGCAGACTGAGATGAAACCAATGTAGGAGTAGCAACAGAAGAAGTAGCAAGTACAGGAGAAAAAGTCGTAGAAGGTGACGGAACTGATAGCAAAGTCGGCGGCCCTGTAGAAGGCTGCACCGTAGGAGAAGGAACCAGCTGAAGAGGAGCTGGCTTGCCAATAACAGGAGGCACAACAACTGGAGGTTGCGCAACTAGAGGTTGCAGAGGTGCCGTAGCACTCTGTACATAAGGAGGTGGTAACCTCAGTAATTGCGACATTAAAGAATCTTTTTCGAGGTCGTCATTCACTTTAGAAAGGGAAGGCGGTAAGGCTGGATAACATTTATCAGTAGCCATTTTACGTTGCATATGCACCTCTTCACTCACTTGTTCTTCATTGTCTTTAAATTGCCTAGCAGCTTGCATTATCGATATCCCCTTCTCTCTTTTATCTCTTTTAGCTTGTTTAATTTCTCTCTGTTTGGCTTCCTTTCGCCAAAGGCGGAAAGAGTCAAACATTGCCGGCCGGGCTTTCTTCTTGAATAGTTTAACCTCTAAATTATCTAGAATCTCTGTGTCATAACTGCCATGGTGGGGCCATCGTAAAACACCGTCTTTCTTAGTGTATCGGATCCATATGTTATTAAACATAATGGGACCCACGCCATGTTTAGAGTAGAGCTCATAAGTCAGAGTTCCAAACGGAGGTATCGGACACGAATCCTCCAATCGGGAATCCCTGTTACTAATACAACAAAACATCTTACCAAGTTTGCTAAGACCAGGCATCTTCGCTCACTAGTCTAGCTTCAAACTTCAAGGGATTACCAAACTCGATAGTCTCGCAAATATACGAGTCCCTCGGCTTTGGTACTTGCAAGTTCCAAATCAAGGATCCCGAAGGATACCCAAAACTAAGGACCAAAACTAAGGACTGGGAGCGACCCACTTATACTTAACTGAAGTATCGATTCACGTCACCAGAAGACCCGTCTATCGTCTCGCTCTACAAATCGTCAAGGGTCCAAGACAGGGCGACAGTCAGGGCAGCAGTCCTTCGTAGCTGTCGGAAAGCGGGAAACCTCGCAGCAAAAACCTTCGGACCACGTCGACATACAGGGGTCGATGAAGTGGCGGCCTTCCTCCAGAATTTTCTCACGAAGCTCATCACGATCTTCAGGCTTGGACCGGTACCACTGAAGTCACCCAACGTGGGGCGCCAACTGAAGAACCGGGTTTTAGAACCTAGCGGCGTCAGGGACACGCCCGATGTCTTTGAGTTCCCCTGTCTTAGCTTACAGAGACACGGGATACTTCTGGGTGACGTCAAGGATCAAATTTATTGGCTGCAACCAGGAACAGAAATTTACGAAGTACGACACAAGTAGGTTCGTCAGAGACTGCTCAATTTTACAAAGCAGGTCGTCCCTTTTTATGCTAAAAATTATGCTTCAGGCAAACATTCCTTATTTACAGTTGACCAATCCCATGTGTACACGACAAAAGTATTGCGCAATGACAAACCCACATTTCAGTTGTCCAGCTCATAATAAATTACACAGGAAAGCCCAACATTCTTGCTCGGACAGGCCGGACAAACCCACAATAAAGGACCACAACCCAAACCATAAATAGGCCATAAAAGAAGGAACAGAAACAGATGTGAAATAAGATAGAAGGGTGTGTGCGTGTATCGTAAACTCAACAATGTCCTGCTCTTTGATCTCTATCTCGACCAGCTACCGGACCAGGAACTGGCTCAGCAAGGTTAGCTTCGGGCAACAGGGTCCGTTCGCTCAGGTCACCTAAAAGTCAGCTAAAGATGTACGTGTCCTAAAGACTCGTTCGGCCGCAGTCATCGGCCTATGTGAGGGCAACCACAAAATGGCTGCCGTATACAAAATGGAACCCGAAGGTTCAGATCGAAATCCCTAAATACATAGTGAATCCATTGATCGAGCCTGACGAAAACACTTGTACATGCCGCACTCACTATTTGCGGTTCGCTACTATCGAAATCATAACGAAACCATGACCTTTATAATACAGGTTCAGATTCCAAGGAACCTCAAACTGGGCAGGACCATCATTTTGAACAAAGCGACCCTGCCTAGGAGGTTAAGCGGGAGGGTCTGCCAATGCCTAAGGTCATCCTTTGTACATTGGAGCAACAGGCTCACATTGAGGGACCAGGTCAGCTCTGGGAAAAGGGCCACCCAAATGCTGAGGTATCTGAAGGAGAGTTTCCGTAGGGGGATGGTGATTTGCCAGTCCACACACTCCCACGAGCGATGCAAAGGCACCACATTAGATTTACGGGGTTCAGCTGCAGGCCTAATGCTCTTTTGGAAGATTTGGAGACATTTCGGTCCAGATTGGGTCGGGTCGGCTATAAAGAGCAGAACATCGTCCGCATGAGGGGTGATCCGATCATCATGAGAGTTGTGCCAATCCCATCCCAGAATCCGCTCATCAGCTCTTATGAGACTGGCCAGCGACTCTATCGTAAGAGTGAATATGAGAAGATAGAGCGGGCACCCCTGTTGGGTACCCCACTTCTTGGAAAAGGTAGTTGACAGTGCCCTGTTCACCAGGACCCGGGTAGATGGGTTGGAATAAAGGACAGCCACCAGCTTCCAGAAGCGTGGACCGATCCAGTAATGCCAGTCAACCGTATCAAAGGCCTTTTTAAAGTCAAGTAGTACCAAGGCCAAATAGTGGGTGAGAAAATGATGGTGAGTGAGGGCCACATAGTCATCTCAGGCTGTGTTGTATGCTGCGAAGCGGCATAAATCCACATTGATCTGGGTGTATGAGAGTGAATCACACGTCCCGAAGTGCATATTTTAAGATCACCGTCCACTTGAGTTTATCTAAGATTCCTTTTCCATTCCAAGACAGGATTCTAAGGGGCTCACTCCCTCTATAAGGTTGTGACATCCTGACAGGGCAGCAGTGCGCCTACCAGGGGACCGGCGAGCCCAGGTAACTTAGAAGACCAGGTTCAAGGAGCAGCTGAGGGTGCGCAGCTTCACCGCTTGGACCATGCGGGATGCATCGTTAATTTTGTACACAGTGTTGCAGAAAAACAGGGTAACAGCAACAAAAGCAGGAAACAAGTCCCTACCCACTCTCCCAACCAACCCCTCGACTCATGCTTCCCCAAACGAAGCATCTTTCATGCAGTAAACGGTCAGTTAGAATGCGAGGGCACTAGCTATAAAAGTGGTGTATATGGCAAAGTCTAATATCGCTCTGTATTTAAGGATTGATGTTTCCTCCAGTGAAGGGGATTCCCAGTGATGACATGCCTATCCAGCTAAATGAGAGGTCTGTATCCTCGGAGGTGGGTTCGGGAAGGCAATGGAGCGGTCCTCTGGTGCCGGGACCAGATTCTCAGTGTTCTCAAGGATTTCTGCCGGCTCCTGGGATGCAGATGATCCACCTCTCTTGATGGAAAAGTGAGCAGGCGAGGCTGAAGCTACACCATGAGCCTTACGCCTTCTTTGGGATCCGGCGCGTTGCCCGCGAGAGCTCGTCGGCGTGCCTGCTCTTGTTCCCCTCTAGGGCACCGGCCGGAGCGACTCTCTCGATGGGTGGACTGGGCAATGCTTGGTTGCCCAAGACCATGCTGCCTCTGGCGAATCAAAGAAAAATTTCTTATTTTGGAATAGCACCTTGAGACCGGCCGTGAAAAGAAGTTTGTTCTGCAAGTTGAAGGCCCATAGTTTTTGCTTCACCTGAGTATATGATCTTCGTTGGGCTTGCACTTCAATGGTGTAATCAGGGAAGATCATGACTTTGGTGCCTTTGTGGGACAGCTCTGGTTGGAAGCGGGCTTTCTGTAGGATGGCGCCACGGAACCTGAAGTTTAGTATCCGTGCGAGAATTTGCTGATGCGGGCCCCCGGCGGCAGCCTAGGCGCAAGCGCCTGGTGAGCCCTCTCTACCACAAATTATGAGGACGAGGCACTCGGGGCATTCAAGGCCTAATTCAGTCTTCGATGAAGGTGTTCATTTGTGAGGGCTCGCATCCCTCAGGGAAGGTCACTAGGCGGAGGTTTTTTTCTTTTCGAACAGTTTTCAGCATCCTCAGCCTGTCTATGAAGCTTAGTTGTGCGAGACATGAGCTGCTGTACTTACATCTTGAGGGTGGAGACATCATCCTCAACCTCTGAAAAGCGGGACTCTGCTGTTGTGATGTGGGCAGTTGCACTGCGGAGGTCCTGACTGATGAGGCCCATGTCTACTCTGACTTCTCCAATCTTTGTCTCCATGGACTCCTGGCAGGTCGCCTTCTGGATGACCGGGTGTGGGAGGGGGGCTCCTCCATGACCAGGACCTTTAATGGCATATTGATCCATTCAAGTCTGAGTTGGCTAGGGTTTAGCCCCTCTAGCCTTCCCCATGGCTGTACAACTCCACCGAGGGGGACAGCACTGCACCCGCGGTGTTCAGGTTACAGGGAACCCAGCCATGCAGACTTGGCAGTTCAGAGAGTCCAGGCCGCCTGTACCGCCTCACCCATCAGACCCCATTCGCGCAAGGCTGCCTCCACACGGCCCAAAGAGTGTGAGGTCTTGGTAGTTGGGATCACGGGAGCAGATGCCAGGGGACCAGGGAGCGTTTGGGATCATTCAAGGCTCTCTAGGGAAGCTGGTGCCGCAGTCTTCAGCTGACCACAGGCCGAATAACGCAGACCCGGTCCAACTTGGGGCCCCACTTCCCAATCGAGCATCCCAGGGGAACCCCGTTGTCACCAGTCTCTTCACTCCCAATGCTGTCTGCTCGCCAGCACAGACCCGGGAATGCGAGCCCCCCACGTTGGGACCTGAAGACACCACCGCCTAGGACCTCAGCTTAGGCCCTCCGCCCTCTCAATAACATCTCGGAAGCCGCAAGCTGGGGCCCAGAAGCGGCCTCCGCAGTCCAGTCTAGTTCAGCAGGCTCCCCCGGGTCCCCCAGTCACGCCCCGGAGCGTCCAGCTGACTTTGGGGGACAGAAGGCCCCAGTTCCAGCAATGCCAATGATCGGTGGGAGTGGCCACAGACTGTGCTGCAGAAACTCGTATTCTGATAGATACATCTGCCGTGTGGATTCCTCACCTTGTGAATAACCCCTTGCGTCAGCAACATTCGGAAATTCTTTTCGTAGCCTCGCGCCGACGTGGACTTGGACGTCATAGAGACACGGCATCGCACGCGACTCCGCTGACGTCACCGATGCCTACAATAGGCCCACACCGGCGTGATGACATCAGTTCCCTTTTTTCCGCGTCGTCGACGCTAACGGTTTTGGGATACTCTGTAGCTTCTAGTAACTCTGTTGCTGTTTTTCTTTGTTTCTCTGTTCTCTTGCCTCTTTGTTCTTTTAATATGTCGACAAAGAAGACGGGTTTTAAGCCCTGCAGGGAATGTGGAAAGATGATGTCCATTACGGACCCACACCAGGACTGTATTTGGTGTTTGAGCTCAGACGTGGATGGGTGTTCGTCGTGTCAAAAGATGAATCCAAAGGCCCTGCGAGAAAGGGAGTCTAAGCTTCTTGTGGCTAAACTGAAGGCCGATAGGGTTAGGAAATCTTCGAAATCCCACTCGAAGAAGTCGAAGTCGAGGTCTCGGGAAGCGTCGGCATCGAGGTCTTCGTCGGATCACGCTTCGAGGTCACGTAAGAAGCATAAGAAGAGGAGACATGAGTCTCGTCGTCATTCGGGTGTTAAGTCTGGCTCGAGGTCGAGATCACCCAAGAAGGTTAAATCGAAAGTAATTCCTCCACAAGAGATTTCGGATCAAGAAGGCGAGGCCTCGCCTTCGGAGTCGCAAGTTCATTCTCCGACTCCGGTTCCCGGTCCGACTCCGGCACCGTCTCCAGCTCAAGAAGAGGTCGGTGAAGTTCCTGTGGATGATGAGGAATCGACTCCTGTTGTTGAGACAGATTTAAATCTACCTCGAGATCGACCGGAGCATCCACCTTTTCCAGCTCCAGGTCAGGATCCTTCAGCGTTTCTCAACGCTACGTATGATGTTTTCTCAAGGTCTTGGTACCCCTCTGGAGCGCGTTCGGGTCCCATGGGTCCAATGGCATTTTATTTGGGAGTGCCTCATTCATTTGCCCCGGCACCTTTCATGCGGTTTTTGCCGGCTCCGACCCCGCTGTGGCAGTACCAGGCTCCACCGAGGTCGACGCCGGTTCGACCGAAGTCGACGACTCCAGCACCGGCGTCCCCCGCTCCAAGCAAATCTCTGGGACATCCTTCTAAGCCTTCGGATTTGATTCCGACGTCGGCTCCGGCGCCGTCGGAGTCGACAGTGGATCCGGCTGCACTCCGTGTTAAGCAGAGATCTAGGAGAGAGGCTCAACGTCTCCTGGAAGAGCAGAGGTATTGTGAGTCTCATTCTGACTTGGAAGAAGGTGAGCTGGATGACAATTATTTCGAGGATCTAGCAGAGGCTAGTGGTCTTGAGTTTTCCCCAGAGTGGGTTTTACCATCAGGTTCTGATGTACCGTCTAAAGATGTTCAGCCATATCAAGTGGTGATGAAAAAAGCAGCAGGACTTTTAGGTTTAAAGTTGCCTACTGTTGAATTTAAATCGAATCTGCTTACTGAGGTTCTTCATTCTCCGAGCGCAGCTGTGGAGCCATTGCTCCCTTTTAATGATGCTTTGACTGAACCCATTATGGAGGTGTGGAAGAAGCCTCTTTCTGCTCCTGCTGTCTCGAAAGGTGTGGCGAGGAGGTATAGAGTGGCTCCTGAGGACCCTGCCTTTTTGTCATCTCACCCTTCTCCTGAAAGTTTGGTGATTCAGGCGGCATGTTCTAAGAAGTCAGTTGGTGCTTTTCCAAAATTCCTGGGGACAAGGAAGCTAAAAAGCAGGATCAAGTAGCCAAGAAAACTTTCTCTTCCGCGAGTATGGCATTAAAATCAACCAATGCCACTTGCCTTATGGGAAGATATGTCCACGCTCTTATGGACTCTGTACGTACATTGATCCCTAAGGATCCAGAAGACTGCAGGGGGGACTTTGAGGAAGTTTTATCTGACACTCAAGCGGCAGCTTGTCAGGTTATCCAAAGCGGCCTTGATATTGCAGATTCTGTGGCAAGGATCATGGGCACTGCTGTTGCCACAAGGCGTTCAGCTTGGTTAAAATCCTCAGATTTTTCTGCTGATGTACAGTCTGCTTTGTTAGATCTGCCTTTTGATGGTGAAGGACTCTTTGGCAAGAAGGCAGATTCGGCCATGGAGAGATTTAAGGACAGAGGGCGACTGCTAGATCTCTTGGTCTTCAAGTTAGAGGTTCTACAACCAGGAAATTCAGAGGCTTTGGTCGCTCTTCTTTTCGTACATTTAGACAAGGTCAGCAGCAGCATCAACAGCAGCAGCAGCAGCAGCAAAATACCTTGTATAAGTCGTACAGGGGAAGGCAAAGGGCACGTCCTCGAGGGCGTCAAGCCTCTTCCTCCTCCACCTCCTTCAACCCCCCAGCCACAGAAAGCAGCCCTAGATCCGCCATTCATGATCATGTGGGTCCGGTGGGGGGTCGGCTTACCCACTTTCTACGGGATTGGGAATCGGATACATCAGATCTTTGGGTTCTCAATCTCGTAGAAAATGGGTATGCCCTTCCCTTTCGGGTATTCCCTCCCAATTACCCTCCTTGCCAGGGATATTGCTCAGAGGAACATCTGTTACTCCTACAGGAGGAAGTTCAAACTCTGTTGAGAAAGGGTGCGATAGAGGTGGTCCCAGAGCAGGAAAAGGGTCTGGGATGCTACTCCCGGCATTTTCTTATTCCCAAGAAGGATGGCAGGCTTCGTCCAATCCTGGATCTCAGGAACTTGAATTTTTATCTGAAACAAGAGAAATTCAAGATTCTCACCCTTGCTCAGGTTCTTCAGGCTCTGCTGGAAGAAGACTGGATGGTGTTGCTCGACTTGCAGGATGCGTACTTTCACATCCCCATCCAGAAGTCGCACAGGAAGTATCTCCATTTTACGGTGGGATCGCAGCACTATCAGTTTGCGGTCCTCCCGTTTGGGCTTATTACTTCACCAGTCTTCACCAAGGTGATGGCAGTGGTGGCGGCGCATCTGCGGAAGGTCAGGGGTCCGGTATTCCCTTATCTGGACGATTGGCTGATCAAAGCAGAATCTCCGGAGAAAGTGCTCCATCATCTGCAAGTCACAACTCAGTTATTGTACAGGTTGGGTTTTTCAATAAATGTACAAAAATCTCACCTGGTGCCCTCCCAGCGCAACCTGTTCATAGGTGCAGTACTGGACACAACTGTATGTCGTGCATTCCCTCCTCCACAAAGGATTCGCGACATACAGGATATGATTCCTTTATTTTTCAATGGAGCGGTCGTTCCAGTCCTGAAGGTCCTTCGCCTGCTCGGTCTGATGGCTTCTTGCATTCTGTTGGTCAACCATGCACGCTGGCACATGAGGGCACTCCAGTGGTGCCTCCGCAGGCAGTGGTATGAGCACAACGGAGATCTCAGGGAGTCAGTGAGGATCTCCAGAGAAGCTGCGGCGGATTTGTCTTGGTGGGGCGAGGAAGGCAACCAGTCTCAGGGGAAGCCTTTTCAGCTGCCTCCTCCAGTGGCCACAGTGATAACGGATGCCTCCACTCTAGGGTGGGGTGCTCATCTGGGGGATCTGGAGGTCAAGGGTCTTTGGTCTCCAGAGGAAAGGTTGCTTCACATCAACCTTCTAGAATTGCGGGCGATACGTCTGGCGCTCAAGGCCTTCCTCCCTTCCCTTTGCGGTCGGTC
The DNA here is from genome assembly GCF_964263255.1 of Lissotriton vulgaris. Lineage (NCBI taxonomy): Eukaryota > Metazoa > Chordata > Amphibia > Caudata > Salamandridae > Lissotriton > Lissotriton vulgaris. The sequence goes on along the minus strand of NC_141699.1, from coordinate 133,160,775 downwards.
GATCCAGGTCCTGACGGACAACACGACCGCGATGTGGTACATCAACAAGCAGGGAGGAGTGGGGTCACAGTGTCTCTGCAGAGAGGCTCTGCGACTCTGGTCCTGGGTTCAGGACCACCAGATTTATCTGATGGCAAATCATCTGGCCGGAGTTCTGAACGTGCGAGCAGACAGTCTCAATCGACAGTTTTCTGCCGACCACGAGTGGAGGCTTCACCCGGAGGTGGTTCGTCACGTCTTTCGGACGTGGGGGACTCCTCAGGTGGACCTGTTCGCTACTCGCGAGAATGATCACTGCCCGACCTTCTGCAGTCTCCAGTATCCATTGCAAGGAGCCTTGGGGGACGCGTTGCAGTTGAGTTGGGGAAATCAACTCCTTTACGCGTTTCCTCCCATACCTTTGATTCCTCGGGTTCTGAGGAAGATTCGCCAAGACCGGGCCCAAGTCATATTGGTCGCCCTGGACTGGCCAAGAAGGGTGTGGTATACAGATCTTCTCCACCTCTCCTCTCACCCGCCGCTCCGTCTCCCTCTCAGGGCAGACCTCCTCTCTCAGATGGAGGGGCAGGTTCTACACCCCCACCTCCAGACATTGCACCTTCATGCCTGGAGATTGAATGGGGCAACCTGAATTCCTTTTCTCTCCCGCCTGACGTGGTGGATGTCATCTTGTCAGCCAGGCGTGACTCCACTAAGTCCGTCTATTCATATAGGTGGTCAAAATTTGTCTCTTGGTGTGGGGAGAAATCTATTGACCCTTTGAGAGCCCATTTGTCTGATGTTCTCCAGTTTGCCCTTTCTCTGGCGCAGCAAGGGCTTGCTGTTGCCACGGTTAAGGGCTACCTTTCTGCGCTCTCGGCTTTTCTCTGTTTGCCTGACCAGCCATCTCTTTTTAAGTCTCCTGTAGTTTTAAGGTTTTTGAAGGGCCTCACAAATAAGTTCCCTCCTACTCCTTTTATTGTGCCTCAGTGGGACTTAAATCTTGTCTTGACCTTTCTGATGGGTGCTCCCTTTGAGCCTCTTCATAAATGTCCTATGAGGCTTTTGACTCTTAAGGCAGTCTTCCTCGTTGCAATAACCTCTGCAAGGAGGGTTAGTGAGCTTCAAGCTCTTAGTTCGAAGCCCCCTTTCTTGACCATTCATGCTGATCGAATGGTTCTTAGGACCAGGGCTGCTTTTCTTCCTAAGGTGGTTACTCCTTTACACCTTGGTCAATCCATTACCCTCCCTACTTTTTATCCTCCCCCACATCCTTCCAAGGAGGAGGAGAGGTTACACCGTCTGGACACTAAGAGGGCAGTGTCTTTTTACTTGGACAGAACTAAAGACTGTCGTTTGGATGACCAGCTCTTCGTTGGGTTTGCTGGCTGCAAAAGAGGAAGAGCGGTCCATAAAAGAACATTGTCAAAATGGATCGTACTATGTATAAAGATCTGCTACTCTTTGGCCGGTAAGGAACCTCCAGAGGGTGTAAGGGCTCATTCTACTAGAGCTAAGTCGTCAACCTCTGCGTTGGCTAGAGGTGTTCCTGTAGAGGACATTTGTAGGGCGGCAACTTGGTCTTCCCTCCACACGTTCGCAAAGCATTACTGCTTGGATTCCGAGGTGAGGAGGGACGGCCATTTTGCGCGCTCTGCCCTTCAGGATTTCCTGGTTTAGAAGAGTGGACACCCTCCTCCGGGAGTGGGGACTGCTGTGGCACTCTATTCAGAAGGTGAGGAATCCACACAGCAGATGTATCTATCAGAAGAACAAGTTACTTATCTTCGGTAACGCTTTTTCTGGTAGATACTATATCTACCTGTGGATTCCTCACTGACCCACCCGCCTCCCCGTTGTCCACTCTTCTATGCCAGGTTTACTGTAATGTATTGTATTTATATTGTAATGTTAAGGAGATGTTTCATTGCTTTCTTGCACTTGCTCCACACTATGTGTGTTTCTCCTTGGCTATTGTGTACTGTGTATACTATGTATATTTCTACTGTCATTGGTCCGTCCGTGTGCCTCGATGGCACGGAAAAAAGGGCGGAACTGATGTCATCACGCCGGCGTGGGCCTATTGTAGGCATCGGTGCCGTCAGCGGAGTCGCGTGCGATGCCGTGTCTCTATGACATCCAAGTCCACGTCGGCGCAAGGCTACGAAAAGAATTTCCGAATGTTGCTGACACAAGGGAATATTCACAAGGTGAGGAATCCACAGGCAGATATAGTATCTACCAGAAAAAGCGTTACCGAAGGTAAGTAACTTGTTCTTCTCAGCCAGACCCCACTCATTTAGCACCAGCAGGGGGCCAAAGGAACAGGGATCAAGGCTGGGGGGCTGGCTCGCTGTAGGGTCTACGACCTATCAAGTCTCCGCCCCAAAGTGCCTGCCAAATGATTAAATTGCACTGCAAGGCGTCTTGCCGATCGCGGGTCAACTGCCTTGCCTGCTACACTGTGCAGGCCACACCGGTCTCTCCCAGCCTCCTGCTGTTCCTCATGCAATACGACTGTGGGAGGGGCTCGCGGGCTGCTTATAGGGCGAGCCCAACCGTGACCAGATGTTCCTGTGGGGCTCAGGCAGGGCAGGACGGAGCAGAGATCACCACCGGCCCGGGTCACCACAGGGCCACGTGTCTCCAGACGACCTGACGACCAGACACCTATGGACCCAGCCTCCCCGGATGTCGTGCCGATCGCGGTCCGATCTGCAGATGTCTTGCATCCCGACTGGGGATCCGGCCTCCAAGGGTCGTAGCCGGAGGGGCAGTGCAGTGTCCTCGCCATCAGGGTCCCAGCCCGATTTTGGGCGCCTGCGCCGGCCACAATCGAGGATCACCCTTCCGGCCACATGGGTGTCAGCCAGCCCCGCAGGCCCAACTAGATCGGAGTGACGAGGACGGCCCCCACCATCGGAGCAGCAAAGCAGAGAGGTCTCCACGGATGCCCCTCTGTCCCAGGGCACTACCCACCGGGCATACAAAGTCCACATCTAACAGGAAGGCCACTCTGTCCCCATTGTAATGTGCTTCAGGGGACTCGCCAGACCCCCACAGGGAGTCTCCCGGACCCCCACAGGCACCCCCTGATCACAGGAATGCTGCTGGGGAGGACGCTGTCAGACTAGAAGCGCCCCAGCTTGGCTGATATCACTGGAAGGGTTTGCGGATGACGACGGATCGTTGAGGGGTCTGGGGCCCTCTTAGAGTGCGACCACCATGTTGGCTTGCCAAGCCACCCCCCTAATGGTATGCACTTTAGCGACATTGAAAGGATGAAAGACTGGGTCTAGCATGCTGAAATTTAAACTTTTTAACTTCTTATCTCTACTGCTATAAGTAGCTAGCAGCTAGCTAGCCAGGCACTCCATCTCTGACACTTGCATAAGGCACACTAATTTCCGTTCCAGATTAGTGTAAACTTTACATGTTGCCTTCTTAAAATGTGCTGTTCTGCAAAGAGATATTGTTGCCTTTTTGTACCATAGAAAAACACTGTTTGCGATGCTGGACTCAAAATGCAAAAGTCTAAGTATATAGGTTACTGAAGGGCAGATGTTTTTTTTTCTTTTTTTTTGTGCGCAGCACAGCTTAGCAACCAAAGTTGCTGTTCAAAACAGTGAAGTGTACTAAAATGTGCCTAATGCTGTGATCCTGTGCGTTGGTGCACTAACCGGTTACCTAATGCCATCACAACCTTCGCACCACGATGTAGAGCCTTGTGCATTCTGCCTAGTGTAGGATATGTACTGGAAGCATACCCTTACAGTACAAAACCCTATACCTAGAAACATTCTGAAACATTACACACATTGTGTGTGTGCTGTGCAGTACAGCAGATACACAGTTTTTGGAAAGTTTGGGGAAAACGTTCAAGGAGGTGTTTTTGACTTGCAGCCCGATCTGGCTATCTTTGTAGATCCGCTTTGTGTCAAAAACATGGATGGGTGTGGAGACCCGCCATGTAATACCAAAGAAATTCCCTCTTGACCTAAAATGGCACAATAAGCATAGCATAAAGCTCTAATTGTGCTGACAAAATGCCACATTTTTGGCACACAATACCCTTTACTTCACTTTGCCTGACTTTGCACTGGCACAAATTATTTTAAATCCTGGCCTAATGGTTAATGCTTGTGATCCACAGCTCTACTTAACAACTCTGGGCCAATTCACAAAGGATTTGCAATCCTTACTACTGTGAGACTCTTTACTTACTTCTAACTATAGGCATAAGTGTATGAAAGTCCCCCGTTTTGCATTATTATCCCCCACTTTATGACTGACATCTGATGCAACTGACTTGATGTGCCCTGGGACTCCGCAAATCAGGTTCCCAGGACCTGTATTTCTTACCAAAACTGTACCTTTGAACCCTTAATTGGCACATCTCTGGCCACAGGTAAGCCCAGTGTAAAAGGCACCATGGGTACCAAGAGCACTGTGACCAGGGAAGGCCTCTAAGGGCTGCGGCACATCTTGTGCCACCCTAAGAGACTCTATACCTTAACACCCACACACTGCCATTGTAGGCTGCGTGGTTTGGTGCAGAGAAAAGTGAACAGTGGACATGACACACATCGCTGTGTGCCATGCCTGCAACTCATTGT